>NC_090924.1:711048834-711673834 GCF_040938575.1 Ambystoma mexicanum | reverse complement strand
TGCCAGTTTGGACTTGGGTGCTTCTGCTGAATGTGCCGTTTCTACATGGTCAATTACATGAAGGTGAGGAAGGGGGCTCTGCAATGCTCACTAGGATTCAAGACCTACATATTTGCAAAGTGTTCACTTGGACAGTCTGTGTGCAGACCAGCCATCACCATATAGAAATATATATCCCCATCCAGGGGAAAGTCGCCCCAAGGGAAACCATCACACCATGTGATACCTTTGCAGACGTAGGGGAAACGAATGCACCATTGCCACAATGTCTGATGATGACATACCAGCCACAGTGCCTGGCTGACCATCAGAGGTGTTTCAAACTGGGCAACTACCCACGGCATTTGACATCACTGATATCAGCAACCTCGGCCCCTGATGGGTTCACTGGGCAAAACATTTCAAAGTATACGTTGGGGCAATGGGCCCCATGGACGATGAGCGCAAACACAATATGCTGACCCTGGCAGTAAGAGCATCAGTGCATCATATATTATATGAACTGGTAGCTGAAGAAACATCCAAGTTGCCCTTGCCACATGCTTGGCCCCTCACACCAATGTGGACTATGAGAGGCATATTTTTCACAGCACTATACAGGAGAGAGGCGAAACATTGGACAATTTTGTTATGAGGCTCTGTATCTCCATCAAACACTGCGCATTCCACCGCTATTCAAACGAAGAAGCACTGCATTCTCAAGTAATAGCGGGATGCAAATCCCTGAAATTAAAATATAAACTGCTTAAAAACAACAGTCTCTAGACGAGATCCTGGCCATAGCAGGAACTGACTCTGCCATATCACAGCAAGTTGTCAACTTGAGCAGGGTGAAGGTATCTCCTCGCCGAGAGACTAAGAAGCAGTCAAAAAATTAACACAAGTGCCTCAAGGCAACACCAAGAGCACCAGGAAAACATGCTTTTGGTGCAGATACAAGTACCTCCACAAGGGCACATGCCCCGCCCTAGACCAAAATAGCGCTGACTGCGGGGGGGATGGCCACTTCAGGGCTGCATGCAGAAACTCCACCAAAGCCGGCACCCCAGGGGACTTCACCGAGGAGCAGCGGACAACACCCTAAGCACCGCCCTGATGACAGGAAGCCCACTCGTGAATACCGGAGATATTGTCCATTGGAAGGAGAAGGTGACAGGCAGCAGTCGCAACGATCATACATGTACCCAGACATAAATGGAACCTACAGGACAAGACAGAATGTACGGTACATGGAAGTTAGATCTCATTCATGGAGTGAATCCTCATCCTACCCTGATGATCAGTGGAAGAAAGCTATGTGTGGGCACTAGGCGAAGCCATCACCAAGGAACACAGCCCCACACTGGTCCTACAAGTAAAGGACACTGGACCAAATCCCTGATTGACACCGGTGCAACAGTGAACGTCATGAGTGATGAAGAATATAACCGGATCCCGCACCTGTCAAGAATGAAACCATTCACAGTGGACATATTCCCTTATGGATCCAACACACTACTGCAGAGCAAAGAGATGTTCATGACAGTCTGCGCCCACAAGTCAGACACGTCCCGCACCTACCTGCGCGTACTCTCCACTGAAGCCAACAGTGGGTGCATCCTAGTTTCTGTACAGCCATCGACATGGGTATTGTCTAAATTTTGTACCGCATGATGGCTGCAAATATCTGGCCCCAGATGGTGATGATGTAAAGGTATTCCCCAACCTCTTCAAAGGACTTTGCAAACTACAGAATTGCCAAGAACGACTCCACATTGACCCAACGATCAAGCCTCTTGCACAGCATTATCGTGTTATCTCCATAAGTATCCAAAAGCAGGTGGAAGAGGAAATCAGGTGTCTATTGGATCTCAACATCATTGAAGAGCATTTGGATCCACGGCCTAGAGAAATCAGCTGAAGTGTTATTCGTCTGTGTGTGGACCCCAGAACCATGGACATGATCCACCTCCTCAATGGAGCAGCCGTGTTCTCCTAGCTGGACATCAACAAGGGCAACCACCAGCTGGAGCTTGCCCCGGAGTCATGGTACATCACCGCCTTTGTGACTCACATGGGACTATACAGTCAGCCACAGGTATGTTCCAGGAGGAGATCCACCAAGTTATCAAAAATATCCCGAACTGTCTCAATTACAGCAATGACATTTTAGTTTTTGGCAAAATCCCCCAGCAACATGATGACACGCGTCACCAAGTTTGTATGGTGCTGGAAGCAGCCCGTATGGCCCTCAACAAGGACAAGTGTGAGTTCCGGAAAACATATAATGAAATTCTTTGGGCACAAGTTTTCTGGCCAAGGTATGCGCCCTGACCCGGACAAAGCCACATCCCTAAAAGGGCCCCCCCCGTCCAATGAATGTGTCGGACCTGAGATCATTCTTAGATCTTGCAAGCTATTGCTCCTGCTATCTGGAGAATTCTGCCATGTTGAGTGCCCCACTCCACAAGCTGACAAGAGAGAGACCATTCAGGCAAATATTGCATCTGCCACTTATATGGCATATTTCAGTTCATTCAAAGAAACAGAGGTCACTGTTAAGGGCATCCCATGGGCCTTGACGCAGTGCTGGCCCAATATGACCCCAAGACCCCTCACATCAAGAGGGTCATGTTCCTATGCCAGCCACAGCCTGAAGACCATGGAACAGAAATACTTGCAGGCTGAGAAGGGGAGCCTGGCCATCGTCTGGGCATGCAAGCATTTTTATTTTTTTCTATTTGGGAAGGTCTTCACCATAGCCATGGACCACAAGGCCCTTCTTACCATTTACGGAAACCCAAAAGCCTGCATGCCACCACGCACTGCGAGATGGAGCCTCTGGACCCAAGACTATAAATTCACCATCTGCCACAGACCAGGGAAGGACATGAACCCAGCTGATTATCTTTCATGCTTTCAGCCAGAGGTACAACATCCAGAGCATTCCATTGCGTACGCTTATCTGCACTATGACATCCACCCAATGAAGCCGTTTCCCATGGTGTGGAAAACACTCCAATATGAATCAACAGCTGATGCATCCCTGCCCATAATTGCCCATAATTGCACAATGCATCGGCCAAGGAAGAATGATGTTTGCCAAGGACATGGCCGAACATCTAGATTCCATGTCCCAAGACGATGTCAAAAACATGATGCTCGTGCAGGATGAGCTCACCGTCACTGAAGATCACATTGTCATGAAGGGGTGCAGGATTGTGCTGCCCAAGTTGCTGTGCCAACAGGTCGTGGAACTGGCAAACAAGGAGCATCGCAGGGTGGGGTCCACAAAGAAGCTGATCCGCCAATGTATATGCAAAGTATAAGACACAGAGGCAGCAGACTGTGGAATGGCAGGCATTTATTATGTACACTTCATCAAGCCCATTGGCAAAACAGCTGGAGCAGGCATCCACACCCATCCACTCCAACCGTCCTCACTGCAGCTCCCTTCCATTCTAGAACCCATTTACACACATATATTCCACTCTTTCTTCACGTACACCAAGCACACTACACACAATATGTACTTTTGTTAAAAATATGATTGTGAGATGGGTGTATTCACCTCATCCCACCACATAATCCCTGAAGTTTGTTGGTACACATTTCTTTCCTTAACGACTTCCTTTCCAATGCTCTTCCCTTTTCCAACTTGTCATCATAAATCACTCAAGAAACGCTCTGCACCTCGACCTTTACTACTCTACTCACATTCCATGTACTAACATCTTCCGTAATCACTACATTGTGAAAAACCTTCACGACTTGACAGGGCTTAGACCACTTGAAGGGACCATCTCTTAATGCTGCGGGCAATTTCACTCTGACCACATCACCCTTTCCATTCAACTCTATCTAACAGCTTTCCTTCTGCCATGGTTATTCTTGTTAGACAATTGTCTCTACCTAACCCAAAATGTTGCTTCCTGAACACTACTGCATGTCCACCCCGCTCTCTTCATCCAATGGACACACACCTTGCAATTAGCTCACCTCCCCCTGCTTAGTTCAAAGGGTGATACTCCTGTCACACAAAGTGACGAGAAATAATGTTCCTCAATCCTGCTCATGACCACATTCTACGAGTCCTGCCCATTCACCCATGCCCACCGTATGCAGTCCTTAATAATGTTATTGAATCTTTCAGCCACCCCATTGGCTTGTGGGCGATACATTGAAGGAACTTTATGCTTAATACCATTCCCCATCAAATACTGACCCATCTCTTTGGATTTAAACTGTACTCCACTTTCTGTGATAAGTGTGCAGAGATATCCTTCCCTCCTAAGTACATGTTCCATACATCCTATTACTTCTTTTGTCACAATACAGTAACATCCATCCCTAACTTTTTCCATGGCATGTTGGGAACTGCAACTACAGTCATTGGACTCTCCCTAGTTGCTAAATTCTTCTCACTCAATGATCATGAAGCACAATTTCTCACAGCTCGTTCAACTTCCAAATCACACCCCGGCCACCAATATTCAGACCAAACTGTTTGTTTGGATTTAGTTATTCCTTGATGCCCTTCCTGGGCGATTTCCACAATCCTCTTCTTCACATCCTCTGGGGAATAATTCTGTCCCTTCTCATTACAAACTCACCATTCAATTGCAATTCATCCTTTACCATCCAAATTCCTTCCAGTTCCGAACCATTCACTGAACTCTTCATAATCATCCCCTTTTCAATAAGCTCTGCTTTCACCCTTCTGAAATGTTTGTCACTCTCCATATAATATGATATGATATGATATTTTATTTATATTGCGCTCGTACACAATTGTTTCAGAGCGTGACCAAGCAAAGGGAGGGAAACAGGGGAGAACAAAAACAACAATCCTACTAGGCCCAGTGACATTAAGAGCGAGCAAGTGCATGGAAAGGGAAAAGGGGAAAGTGCATGGAAGCGGGACAAGTGGAAAGTGCGGAGCAGAGGACAGAACAGAATAAATAATAATAAGTACAATAAATAAATAAAGGTGATAAACAGTGATAGTGCAGCCAGCAAGTGGCAAAGTGCTAGGTTAGTCAGATAAGGTGTATCTGATAAGTGCAGTAGAAAAGTGGGTGGGGGACTGTATGGGTACAGATACAGACCCGAGTGCAAGGGGTGGCATACACTGCTCCCATTCACCCTTAGCAATAATGTTCTGTTCCACTAATGACACACAGTCCGGTTGCTCTTCATGTTCTTCCATATCCACATTGGATGTTAGCCGAGACAACCAGTCAGCCAGAATGTTCCTATTTCCTGGAAGATATTCAACCTTTAAGCCATATTCTTGAAGTGCTATGACCCATGTTCATATTCTTGAAGACACTCCATCCAATCCATTTTTCTGTATTATATCTTTCAATGGTTTATGAACTGTTCTGATCGTGAACGTTAAACCCCATCAGAATGTTCATAATTTTCCAATGGGCCATTTTATCACTAATAACAATTTTTCTATTCTCGAATAGTTCATTTCTGCCCATTTCAACAGGCACAATGCAAATGCAATCACAAATTCTTCCTCCTCTTGTATTTGTTTAAAAACCCTTCCTAAGCCTGTAATGCTCCCATCAGTAGAAATCATAGTTTTTCTTCCCATTTTAAAGTTCTGTAGAGATGGTGTATTCTCTGCTGTTTTCACATTTTCAAATTCTGCTGCACATTGTAGAGACCACTTAAACGCCACTTTGTTTTTCAGTAAGATCTCATATAAATTTTTTTGGCTGCAAAATTCTGTATGAAGTCTGCTTTGAATTCAGCGATTCCAAGGAACGAGTGTAAGTGCTCCTGATTGCTTGCCTCTGCTACATTTCTCAAATTTTTCACCATCCTTTTTTTTTTACATTCACTCCACTAGCTGATACGGTGTCCAAGGTATTCAATAGTTATTCAATAAGTGCTTAGTTGAACTTGCATTTCTCCTGACTCAGCATAAGACCTCTTTCAATTAACTTGGCCATTACTCTTTTCAACCTGCTATCATGTGTCTTTTGATCAGGACCAAAAACCAGCACATCATTTTGGAAGCAAATTACTCTTGCTTCCTCACAAAATATTTGATGCATTATCCTCTGGAACACTGACGCTGCCGACACCAGTCCAAATGGCATCCTTACAAATTGAAAAAGACCTTTCGGAGTGATGAAAGCAGTTAGTTCTTTGGAGTCTTTGTTTATATGTATCTGGTGCTATGCAGAGGTAAGATCTATAGAGGAAAACACACGTGCATCTCTCAAAGTGGAGAGTGTTTCGGATATATTTAGGAGGGGATGACGGTCTGGAATTACACACCTTTTTGAAGACCTCACGTCCACACAGAGCCTTAATTTACAATTATTTTTCACCACCACTACCACTGGTGATACCCACTCCAATTATTGAATCCTTTTAATTATGCCTCCTTGCTTCATTTTATTAGAACTTATTTCACTTGTTCTCCAAGAGCCATAAGGATGGTCCTCGCTTTATTTACTACTGATTTTGATACTTGTGATAACTGTATCTTATTCACAAAACCTTTTAAGCACCCAATCCTGTCACTGAAGAGCTGTGGATAAAGTTTTTCTGCATCACAGAGTAAAACACATTATTCTTCATTTGGGTTTAACCGGATTCTGAGACATTTTTGTTGTAACTAGCTCAATAATGGGATGCTCCCATATTTGGAGACATAAGCCTTTCCTGATGCAGACCTTCCTTTAAATTGAAACAGTGCTATGAAACATCCCAAGACATTTATGTTAGCACCCCAAGTGTTTGTTGTTTTAAATCAACATCTTTCAATGTACATTTGGGAAATTCTCTCTCCCACACAATCTTTGGTATCAACATATATTTTGCCCTGAATCTATCATCATCCATATTTGATGACCATTGATGCTTACAAGGTCCTTAGGAGCCTCTAGATCCTAATCCTCTTCATCTCCCACAGCTACAACAGCTTCTTCAGCTTGATCATACCATTCTTCTATAATGTTGATGGTTTGGGATCTGCAACATTTTGTGAGATGACACTTGTATTTACACTTTGTGCACTTCATCTCTCTGGCTGGACACGACGTATTATTGGCAAGATGCCCTACTCTTCATGTAGAAGAGTCTATGAGGGGGTCCTTTCAAAGGTTTGGTTACATTGGTTGAGTGTTTCAGTTTTACTGTATGTTTATTGTTTGCCACTACTGCAACATTTTAGCTAGAGGTTTCAGCCACATTATTCTGCTGATCTTTCTTCTCAAGAGCCTTTACACATTTTGAAGTGTGCTCTACTTCTTTGGCCACTCTGAGAATTTCATCTAACGAGGGGTCCCTTTTCTCCCATAACCTTTCTCTTATTTTTCCATTCCAACACTCCAACATGAATTTGCCTTTTAAGTGTTCATCTGCGTGGTGACTGAAATAACTAGTTTGTGCCAACCCTCTTAGAGCTGTGATGTAGGTTTCCACAGTTTTGTCTTCCATTTGAGACCTTTTCATGCATTTATATAATTCCAGCATTTGTGTTTTATAATGTTTGTCTAATTTTATTATGCATCATTTAGACCATCAGCTTCCTCATCACGTAAATCAGGCAAATCATAACATTTTTCTTGTCCACGAGTTCCAAGACAGTGCATTAAAAGTGATTTCTTCCTCTCTGCACTTAAGTTTGTTCCACATACAGAAGCAGCATAATGCTCAAAGGATTGTTTCCATGTTCTCCAGGGCACAGGAGGATCTCCAAGATCTCATCGGAATGTTAACGGAGGAACGATGTTTTGCATCATCGATGTGCCACTTGCATAGTCACCTGCCACAATTCTTGTTGTTATTTGGTACAGAATGTGCCAATGTACTACCTTTTTGTTTTTGAATACATCGCAGTAACTAATCAGTGAATAAAAGAGAAGAAATAAAATAGCATGTTTTTTTTTAAAGCAAAGTGTTCTTTATTTCCTTGTAACTCTTTATAATTTCTTAAATTGACTGAGGCACACTTGTATTCTGTAAGAGTAGCTGCAGTTTTCCTGTTTCTGTTGTAATGAGGGATAACAAGGGAGGCCGCAAAGTTGTGTGTGCATTGCTAAGCGACAGCAATGTTAATAGCGTAGCGTAGAAGTCTTCTATTCTCAGAGAAAGGAGAGGGACGTGGTGATGTAGCGTAGGGACGTCTGCAGGTCCTTTAGTCTAATGTGCAACAGTTGTGCTCACCCTCGTATTAAAATAATCCTTCTTTTGCAATTTGTGATATTGAGTCCTGTATTACAGCTATGCCCTTTATTTTGAAAAGATCTTCAAAAGCAGCGTAGCTCTTGTTACCTTACCGGCATGGCAAGTGAGTGTTGTTTGAAGTGGAATGTTCGTAGCAACTCAGGGCAGAGCACTGCAGCCCAAGGATTATGCACAACGTGGGTTGCTGCCAATGGGTGCTCATCGTCAAAGTGAAGTGTAAGACATGGAGGCAGCAGTCGGTGGAACAGCAGGCATTTATTATGTACACTTCATAAAGCCCATTGGCAAGACAGCTGGAGCAGGCAAACGCACCCTTCGACTCCTACTGTCCTCACTGCTTCTCCCTTACATTCTAGAACCCATTTACACATATACATTCCACTCATTCCTCCCGCACACAAAGCACACTACAATCTGGTTCCTCAATCTGGACAAACTGGTCAAAGGAAACCTCAAGAACTGTGAGCTCTGCTATGTAGTAGCACCACACCCTCGACCAAACTCTCTGCAGATATATCCGCTGCCGGAGAGAATCTGGGAAGAGTTGACAATTTACTTCTTTGGCCCACTCCAAGGTGGCACGTATGCCCTGGTGGTCATGGATGAGTATTCGAGATTCCCTGAGGTGCAGATTGTATCATCTACGGAGAGCCGTGGACTGCATTCTGACGGCATACAGCATTCCAAAGTTAGTCATTAAGTCTGACAACAGACCACCATTTACCAGCCTCAAATTTTCCAACTTCACACATTATATGGGGTTCATACATTGAAAGGATCACACCTGTCTGGCCCCAAGCTAACAGCATGGTCAGGTGGTTCATGGGACATATCAAGAGGGCCTTGCAAGTTTCCCATGTGTCTCATAAGCCTTTTGAACAAGCATTGTAGCAACTCCTCCGCGATTACCGACATACGCCTCATGGCACCACAGGCAAATGCCCTGCAGATCTTATGTTCAGCCGTGGACTGAGGACGCATGTGCCTCAAGTCCCCCTTGCTGGTGAGTCTGCAATTTTTGACCAAGAGATCAGGGAGAAGGACTTGAGAGAGAAAACAAAGATGAAAACGGCAGCCAATACGAGAAGATTACTCTTGAAGCAGGAGTCAGAGTGGTGGTACACCAGACACAATGACAGAAAAAATATTCCATATGTACACCAGGACCCCTCACCATCACACGGGTGAAAGGCTTGATGATCTCTGCAGAGGACAATGATGGACGCAAGATCACTCAAAAAATAGCCCACTTTAGAGAATACTGAGGAAACATGGAGAAGCGTGATGAGCTGTGTTATGAGTCCACTGAAGTCTGGTCCCAGGGAGAGTCGGATGACTCGTACTTGGAAGATGGGGATGTGCCTGATGGAGAATGGAGGGACACAGAGCCCAGCCCCCCGAAAAGTAGTCCAGCCCGCCACGATAAGGACGACCAGTCAGCACCAAAAATGAAACCCATAAGACTTACTGAAGAAATGGGTTAACATATTTGACTGTTTGTTTAAGACAGACAGGCGAAGGTGTCATGTTGTGGACTTCCACATCTGTATGTTCAAGGCGGTGTTAGGGTGGGGGCAAGGAAAGGAAGTGATGTGATGGGACAGGAAGCCTCGGGCGAGGAGTTTCAGTTTAATAAAAGTTGGAATTGATGTCAGTTTACCGTGTGGGCCTCCCCTTTGCTAGCGCAAGCTGTACATTTGCTTTACTGTGCTGCTACACCCGCAGGCACCGAAAAGTGAAGCGGACACACAAAGTATGGTTCTTCCCGTAGTCCACTATTGACAGTGAGTGGGTTGGTCACATTTATTCACGCTGTAAAAGTGTGCAATTGACACAGCACAAATGTGCTGAAAATGAAAGGATATCAAAATGTTTGCCCATAATATTTTTCAAATCTTACTTCAGGGATAGAAATCGGGACTGACACAGATGCGGGTCAGGTGAGAATTCATGTTTAGTATAGAAATAGGGAGGGTCAAAGTGCACTGGACATTGCACGTGACCAACCAGCTGGACTCTTTCATTCACAAGACTTCATGGAAATACATGCATTACCAGTTCTTAACAGTAACAGTTTGCAAGAGAGGAAGAAAACTGGATGATGGGCACAGCATGGGTTACCAGCCTTTGTACCGTCCAAACACATGAAATGCAAATTGAGAATGTTTTTAAGAACCCCAGTACACTCTTAGAGCCATCAAGATAACCCAACACAAATGTATTCAGACATGCAAAAAGAATATGTGACTATACATCATATGTTCTGTATTATTCCAATATCGAACCCGCAATTGAAAATGGGGCAACCGCAATGCTGAAAGTATATATTCCTATGATGTAATTTGATTATACCATGCTGGGATTCATTTTATATAAAGTGTAAATTGCATGTAGGAAACAACCAACATTAGGATTTATATGCGGTTGGGTCCCTTACATGCAATTAAAAAAAAAATGTAGGCAGAGGGGAGAAAGTGTCAAAATTATGCAATCTCCCTATCACTCTTTCATTTTCCTCTCTGTCTCTTAAAAAAAGAAAATGCTGCCTGCAAATATACCTTGCAGACAGCGGGCCTCATTCCAAGGTGGGCGGTAAGGGATACGGGCACCGGTAAGGAGACCGGTGCCGGTAATCCCTTACCACCCTATTCCGAGGTCCCTTAGGGGGAAACGCAAGGGACGTGTGGTCGGATCACACGTCCCTTACAAGTCCCGTTAGGGGACCAGGGCGCTAATTACGGGCCTGCTATTAGCAGGCCCGTAATTAGCGCCTTCCCCATTCCCATTGAGCCCTATCGGGGCTCAAATGGGAATGGGGAATGGCATTTTGAATGGGGACTTATCGGGGCCGCCTAAGGCGGAATGTCCCGGAAAGTCCCCACTCCACCAGATCGGACACGGACACGATTTTGGAGGCAGCCATGTCACTAATAGCGCCATGGCTACCTTCAAAGTTGTAATGAGGCCCAGCGACTACCAATGCATTCCTTTGAAATTTGCCTGGTCTTGACCAGGTGCAAAACCGAGGTCCATTCCATAGGAAGCCATTCGTTGTATGCATGCAGGTGTACAATTAAACACACTGGCCCTCATTACGACCCTGGCGGAGTGGGTCTACGCCAGCGGTATTCGCGGCGGACCCGTCCGCCCTACTACGAGTTCCCGTAGCGCCATGGAGCGTTTTCCGCCTGGTTTTTCCGGGCGGAGAAATCCATGGCGCTACGGGACCTTGTTGTTAATTACGCCACCGTATTTTACGGTGGCGTAATTAGCGCCTTCCCCACTCCCATTATACCCTATGGGGCAAAAATGGGAATGGGGAAGGGTGAAATGGGGAATGGGGATTTACCGCCCCGCCAAGGTCGGAATGGGGCGGTAAATCCGCCAACCCCCATGGCGGTATCGGCAGCTTTCCGCCGTGCTCCATGGTGCATATTGCACCACGATTTCCGCCAGGGTCGTAATGAGGGCCACTGACAAGATTGAGGAGGAATGCATGGTGGAGACCTTCTCTGTGCCCCCCTCTGCCATGTCATTGCCTCGAAATGGGGTGGGGTGTAAATCATGGCCTATAAGCATTGTATCTGGATTTTAAGACAGGATATACCACTACACCCATTTCAAAATGAGACTGACTTTCGTTGACATCATATTTAGAAATTCACAACGCTGGGCCACATGCTATCATTCTATTATCATAGAGGGCTTCATGGTGATGTGTTATTTCCTCATTGACTATATTTTCTTGAATTCGACAGCAACATTTAATAATAAACAACTAAATACATGTCAGACATTGGTTACAGAGGGGCGCTCTCTGGATTTTAACACATTTCCTCCATGTCAACACAGAGTTACCCCTTCTCCCGTTAAAGCCATACTAGACCTTCAAGATGGCGGAAACATACAGCTGGATCCAGGTGACTGATTAAACTGGGAAAGGCAATCATATCAAAGGAATTTACACTTTTGCAGGTCTGGCACTCATGAAACATTCACTGGTGTTTACAAAGTAATTTGTCCTAAGACAGCAACTTATGTTCCTGAAACCTGGTGATTGCGAAACAAGGTGTGAATCAGGAGCAAGCTCAGAGTTGAAACACATAACATGGTCGGGCCTGTCATTACGATCTGACTACATGTCTATTTGTGATTATTACAGTGTTCATGGTTTTATGAAGAGCTAATTGACTATGTGGGGCCAATTGAATATACTTTGCTTTAATGGAGTTCACCGTATTTACATTTTGAGTCTCTCACCTACATTTGTCACTTGCATCCATTTCATGAAGAATCTTTTTAGTGACAAAGCATATGTGGGTAGACAGCTCAACATCTCCTCTTGTCCATTCATCTACATGGTGATGTGATAAAAGGCCATGGAAGTAAGACATGTCTTTAAAATGGCAGACAATGATTGGAAGATGGCAAGTGGTCATAGTTGGCAGCTATGTTCCATCTAGGGTGTGCACATGTGCACTTGCCCAGCTTTCGTGTTGGATGCTGGTCAGAAGAGCATTAACAACACACACAATTTCCATATTCTCAAAAATGTATCATGCACACAGCACAACAACTACCTGTCGTTTGCTTTATATGTGAACATATTCTCCCTAGACAAAATATTCTGGTCTACCCCTGTTTATATTACCTCCACTAAGGGAAGGTGGCTTCCCGAACCTATACACCTACCCTCTAAGAGTTGTGGGCATCATTTCATGCTCAGTCTCTCCTTCTTTTGCATTGCTATCATTACCCAAAAAGGGTAGAGGAATGCCAAAAAAAATCTGCTGGGCTCATACAGTTTTAAGGGTATGGAAATATTCTCTAACTATTCATACACAAAATAACAGTAAAACATATTCAGAAATCTACACTGGTTCTCAGGCAATATGCATACTTTCCAGGTTTCCTGAGTTTCACAGGGCTCAGGATGGCTACTGCAACTCTCTCCTACAAATTAACAATTTCAGTGAGCATTTCTATAATCCTACCCTACCCTATTAGTGGGTGGAGATGTTGGCAAACAATCAATCATATTTGAACTGCAAAATAATTGTGTATGTGCAGATATATGACATTTTCTTAAACTATGCATATGATCATATTGTGCATGCAACCTATTGTGGCAATGCTTTGTGTGTTTTACTGGTGCAATCCCCAGAGGGGCATGTGTCCATTTTTACAGAGGTCATTAAACTAGTATTGGAGTCCTTCACGTGAACCCAGAGTGGCAGAGGTGCACGTTCCCTGTGGGTGAAGGACACATTTGCCACATTATAAGCCAAGTCAGATGTTTTGGCCCAAAAGTACAGCAAAGAAAATGTCCTATTTGCTTTGAAGAACAGCAACTTCTATTAACAGTCTAGGAAACTGCACCTCCTGTTTTTGTCTAGGCTCGACTGCTGAGGGCTTTCAATTTATTAACGCTCTAGCATCCCATCTATCTTGTTCAACTGTTAACAGTAAATTGCAGAAGAGTGGTGACCCATATTAACAAAATCTCCAGAGGATAGCTCAGGGGCAACGCGCTCGCCATATCATATCATATAAGAGAAGGCAAACCAACCTTTATATGTCTGAGCAGGACTGCTTTTACTTTATAAGGTATGCCAATGTGATTTTCTATAAAGTGTCTCCAAAAATAACCTTAGTGAGGTTCTTATTTGCTTCAATTTGTTTAGGAAAGGTGGGAAAAATCAGTACAGGTAAGATATCATTTCAAGTCATTTAATTCCCATCACATGTTTCCAAGTAGACCTCTTATAATATGTTGCTCCCTATGTTTGGAAGTTTGAAGTCAAATGATTTTTTCAGCAGTAAAAAAGTTATTTACATTGCAAAATGGGGTAACATTTATGTGTTTGGAAAAATAATTTAATTCTGGGAGACAGATATCTTGCTGTAATATTAAACTTATTTTCAATTAGAAAGTCATTTTAGTCAAATGTTTTATCCCCTGTTGTTTTTAAGGATTTTAAAGATGCGGTACACTCCAGACCAGGATTCTTTTTACTGGCTAGGGGTGCACCAAACAATACAACGCTTTTAAGTTCATTACATTCAGATTCAGATTTTGAGAAGGCAGCCAACCCGTCTCACACCCCCTTAATGTACACCCCATGCCGTAATGGACCATTAACCAGGCCGGTGGGTAATAATGAAATATTTATTTTTAATATTGAATACAAATCAAACACATTCAATATAGGGCAGCAATCACCAGTGGGGTGATCATTAAACAGTAAAATGATTGGATACACTTAGTTCAACCTTCTAGCATCAGATACACAATGCACAAATGAATGAATGCAGATTACTTTTCGGGTAGTATTTTCAAATAGAACCACAGTTAGGCATTCTCCCTGCAACACTCCCTCAAACCCCTGTTAACCAAGGTTTGCGTGGGTGGAGAGGAGTAGCAAGAAGTCAGGTATACTAGGCCAAAATCTGAATGAAAATTCAACCTACGACCCCTGAATAGGAGGCCAAAATCGTCTTGAGCTCACTCGAAAAATGAGCAACATGGCACTCAGAATTACTGGATGGTGATTTTACATGTGCGGTTGAATGGATAAGGCAAGAGGTATGTGGCTGTATCAAAAAAGCAAGAAAACTCACAAGCTACAAAGCAAGGTACTAAACAACGGGCATACAGTTTAGAAAATCGACTTTGGGAGGAAAAACAGTGCATTAGGAATCACACGTAGCAAAATTGCAATAGCTTAGTTTTCACTGGTTTAATAATAGCAAACAACTTAGGAATTGGGCTAATCGATCAAAATCGGAAGTCAGTTTTAATGCTAATGTACAAAGGCACACAACAGGTATGATACTAAGGTGGAAGGATGACTCTGGATGGGTGACACTATGGGATTCTTTAGGGAAAGGAAATATCTAAATTTTACACGGGAAACACTTTCACAGGCAACTTGGTTTTGTTCAAATGGATTTATTCTACTGCTACTATATTTTAGTGGCTTGGTATTTAAAGAAAGACACGGTATGTGAGGAGGTTACTTGCAATGTTAATCTATCCCCGCTGCGTTCATCTCTATGGGATTTACACAAGGGCTGAAATGACTAGAAAGAATTGCGCTAACACATGAAGACTAACCCGGATTTTTCTAAGGACATGATACACAGAGGATTCTAACAATTTAGTAGGATACTTATAGGATTTATTATATGGTTTCTTATAGGGTTTGACAAATGGCAAGGTAACAGAGCAATGGATGCAGCTTTTTGATATTGGGGAGGAGTGATACTTATAGGAAGCACTAGAATTGGGTAGTTTGGACAGCTAACCAGGTCTCTGGACAGCGTTACAAGGGTCTGGTCACTGCGCAGCAGTGGGTCTCCTCTAGTGACACAACGAGGCAACCAGGGTCTGGTCTCAATGGGCACCAGGGTGCATCAGCTGGGCAAGAACAGGTCTGTCTGGTCACAGATTTTCAGCACCCTTTCCCACTTTCTCCCTGAATTACTGGGATTTTTGTAGGTTTTAGTTCTGGATGGTGGTTCTGCCTGGATAGGAGGTACTGCATGGATCTGCATCAGATATTCCTGGCCTGGCACTGGAGTCTTGCAGGGTGAATGTGGAATGCCTGAATCTCTGGATGTTGATTTGATATGATATGATATGAAATGATAGTTTATTTATATAGCGCCTATACAATGTGTTTCAAAGCGCTTCAAGGCAAGGGAGGGAGCAAGGGAAAATACAATGACATTCTTACACGCCATGAACAGTAAGGATATGAAATTAACTGACTCTCCCTAAGCTTCCTCCTTTTATAAACCGGATGACAGAGGATTTTTACTATGTGCCCAGAACTAAGCTGGACATACCTCTAAGATGGGATAGGTTAGGCTGAGGATGTAGCCGCCTCCCTGTAAGCAGATTGGACCCATGGAAGTGACATCAGTTTTAGTGTGGGTGTTTTTATGAGGTGCTTTGCTTAACCACAGTTACTTTTGCCAAAATCAGTTATGAAACAAAACCCTTATATTTACAATTGTTAGCCTCCTGAAAATCAGATGGGCAGGCCCCATATTTGCAAGGAATATGCCGTTCCAACTCCTAAGTTTTTGCAATGCTTTTTTGTCCATCTGGCAATCTTTCGCCATTTCTATGGACAACATTTCACCTAAAAGTCTACAAATGGATACACATGAACCTAACAATGTTGGGCATATTCACATCAAGTTTCATAACGGTACCATGTACGCTTTCTTCAGAAATTCCTCTTTCATGCCATTCTTGCCCACCGCATTTCAGGAAGGCCCCCATCGTTTTATCATGCTGCTACCAAAATCACATTTAACCCATCATAATTTCACATTACTGCTTATTCATATCACTGAAATAAATGCTTTAATACAAAAAGTCTTTTGATTCACATGGGCCGGATTTGTTCCCAAAAGGATGCAGTCTTTCCAACCCCCCAGCCAAATGTGTTGCTCTGGTCAGTTTTGCCCAGAGGTTGCTATGACTCCCCTTTGATCATAGGCCAATGAAGCTGAGGAGAGGTGTCAAAGGAAATCACACTTCAGTGACAGGGCTGTCCATTGTCCCATGCTGCAGGTACATATAAGTTTGTATAAATATGTTTGAATGTTCGGGGTTGGCTCAAGGTCAGCATACAGGTCCATGGTATACTGCCAATAGTGAAAACTGACCAACCTCACCTATTCACCCTGCACCGCTAAGCTAACAGTAGAGGTGCTTTTGGCAGTTTGCCGATTTTGTGGTTATTGGCTCCAGCCCCACAAGAGTTGGTGGGCTGAAATGTTGGCCCAAGGTTGGCATACCAGTCTGGGGAGTACTGGCGATGGTAAAACCTGACCAACCCCACCCATTGTCCCTGCACAGGGCAGGGTACGTCCCTGTGCCCTCATTATAGACAATTTCAGGAGATTGTAGATTTTGCGACATTTCCAAAAATAGGAGGTTAGGACACAAGGGGCCTCATTACGAGTCCGGCGGCAACCAGCCGTTTTTCCCGGCTCGGTTACCGCCGGACTCGTATTACCATTCCGCCTCTGTGACTCCTGGAATTACCAGGGCATTACGACCCTGGTGTCCCGGGAATTCCAGAGGTGGAATTCGGTAAATCCCCATTCCCATTGAGCCCCATAGGTCTCAATGGGTAAAGCCCCATAGGACTCAATGGGAATGGGGAAGTGGAAACACCGGCACCATCTAGTGATGGTGCCGGTGTTTCCACGTCCGCCTCCAGACGGGCGGTGTTATATCCGCCAGGTCAGACCTGGCGAGAACGCCACTTCCCGCCTGCAGGACTCGAGATCGGGCGGTCCAGAATTAACAGTGGCGGGGGGTTTACCGCCACTGTTATTTCCGGACAGCCCGACCCGTAATGAGGCCCAAGGTCAGCATACCAGTCAGGGGTGTACTGGCGATAGTGACATTTGACCTATCCCACCTATTGACCCTGCACAGGGCGGGCTGCAGCCCTGTGCCTCAGTATAGGTGATTTCAGGAGATTGCCGATTTTGTGATTTTTCAAATATAGGAAGTTATGACACAGTTAAACATACACAAGACTATAGCAGACCCCCATATGCATGTCGGCTACAGGCCCGTGCAGTGCTGGGTGGTACCACAGCAAATGCATACATTCAATGGATTGGTTATACTGAGTGCATACATGCAATATTTTCTTTTGGTGCATACATGTATTCAGCTCTGGGTAAGAGCTCTTTTGCTAGGTTCTGTGATGGGTGATTGGTCTATATTTGGAAAAAGCTCAGCAAATGCACCTTTTATATTAATATGCAAATTGCACACTCATTTCAAGGATGATAGCTTACAAACTACGCATGCTCACAAAGGGCCTTACCTTGTTTGTCAGATGTGTACATGGAATATAATGATCACATGAAAGCAAAGAATTCACAGACTTAGAGGAAAAAAGGCAGAAGGAACATTGGTTGAAAATACAGAATGACGACTTTGGCAGAGGGTGCTAGGTATAGAATTATAAACATGAGCTAGGTGGAATGCATTCTCAGTGCAATCTGTACTGAGGTAAGATGCATTTCAGAGAGTGGTTAACATTCTACAAACTAAAGTGAGGCATCAATTGTAAGCAATACATAACTTTTAGTACTGTATGGAGATGGTACAGAAGGCAGACTGAGCAAACAAACGGGCTGTGGCAAGGATTTTGATTGTTCAAAACTCAGTGTGATGGTGTTGGAGGAGGTGACCCACATGTTGCATCAGTAGCGAGGTGCTAATGTAGCAGCTGTAGCCCTCCTAATGGGGTAATGTTGTATCTGCCCCTTAGATGTTCCAAGAACAGGGGTATCTACAGCACACCATAGTATGTAGTTGTTTCACAGTCTGCCAAGTTCCTATATAGGGATGTTAATCCATGCATGCAAATTACTGCTATAAATCCTGACAATGTGAACAACTAACTCATAAAAGAGACATGCTTAGCCATTCAGACATGGTCTGACAGTGGCTGTTCCCTCTGTTTTGGTTTTCTGAGGTCATGTTGTGACATATGTCATTGCTATGTTTGTGCCTTCAGAGTAAGGTACGTCAACCACCTGCTCCAAGAATTGTAATCCTAGTTCAATTAGGACACAAGGGCTGCAGTGAGATGTCATTGATGCATTTAGATCCAGTGAGAGATGTCAGCATGCCAGTAAATCTGATACTAGTACTACTGGTCAAGTACCCACATCCTTATTGTAATCACATACACAATAATAAGGTAGTGTAGCTTCCTTACCATTATGCAGTGATATCAGTTGTGTGTGTGTGTGTGTGTTTTGTGGGTACATCCCCATGGCTATTTCTGTCCACCTGTCATCAATACTGCTTTGGCATTGAATTGTAAATGGGTAATGGTTGCCTCTTTTCTCTGTAAGTCTACTGGTAATTCTGTTGTATGGTGTCAATGTGGGAGCTGTGTGTAAATGACGATCTTATGTAGAATGGTGCATAACAGCAGCAGGCCTCATGCCTTCAGAGGATGCGTTGGGTTACAGTATTTTAAATCACTAAGTAAGTGCAATCAATCAGACCTTGGTTCAGGAAAAACCTATCAATAGAATATATAACCATTTTGACTGATATTATTTCCTGGGAGGTGATTTATAGGCTTCGAGTACATGCAGGTCCATCAGACCAACTTGGAGACATGAGATACATGCTTGTCTTGGAAGCAAGACAACACTGAGCAGCATAGGTTCAATATCTGGGCGCATGCTTGGAGGCTGGACTCTGGCCGGAAGTGCGATATAAAAGACTGATTTAATAAGTTTTTCTTCTTTTCATAACATGTAAACAAATATACATAATAAATTTCCTATCACATAATAAATGTCATGTTTATTAAAAGAAAGTAATGCACTTCATTAAAATTGGCTTACTTTAAATGACGTAAGTTAATGTTGAATATAATACAAAAAAGTGTTTATTTTTACAACAAAATGGTTGCTCCAAAGAGTGTTCTATCATACAACCATGTTACATGAAAAACCTGTAGACAAAATAAAAATGATGTTTTATTATTCTGCGATGAGAATTACCATATTCTATTTTATGTATTGAGTTAAACATAAGGGCTACATGTATTAAATTGTCATGGCCAGTGAGAATTACATAAAATAAGTTAGTTCCCCTTTCATAGCTTTGAAACAGCTGAACCTCTGTTTTACCTGTGATGTATGTATCCAAGGCCCAGCTTTGAAGAGATAAGAAGTGCAGAGGTCAGCTTTCTGTGAAACAGCCCCTGCATTAATCAGTACCTAGTCTATTAGCAGAGGATAACAGAAACAGTTGTGGGTATTCGAATAAAAAATCTTATTGTAAGAAAATACAAGAAAATAAGCCCAGTACATTCCAAATTCAGAGTTTCCATGGATCTGCACAGTCTATGAGTGAAGCTGGGGCAAAGTTCAGAGGCCTGGTTCTTTAGTAAAATACACGTTCAAAAGAATACATGTACAGATCAAATATTAGCCCTTAATCTAAGTAGTGCAATAAGCCATCATCCATTATGTGTCTGCTCCATCGAAAGCCACATTAAGTGACGATTTGTTCAGGATATTTGTCTGGTTTTAGATAACTTTAGCATGGCATGCAGTATACAGCTATTTTCAACAAATAATGAAGATACGTTATTGTCTCTAGCCTTGAACCTTTTGTTCATTCCAAAAACCAAGCATAGATAGAAATTCAACAAAGCATTCCCTGTCACATGTCTATAAACATAACATGCTATTATGTGTGTATTATTAATATATTTACATAAGCCTTGAAGGTTGCCTAAGCATTCTGAATTGTATGTAATTCTAATAGGTCTCAACAATGACACAAGTCTATGCAAGGAATTATAAAGCAAAGTCATATTTCTGTTCAATGTGATAGTAATTTGAAGGGGACACGTAAAATGCAGCCCCTTGTGACATGGAAAAATACATTGGGCCAATCAATGTAAAGAGGAGGATTGTTAGGACTGTCAGTGATATTGTCAGTGTGTGAAGATTATTTATCACGATCCCAGTTGAATCAACAATTGTTTTGTCAAATGATGATGAATGGATGAGGTTGTTCAAGTATGCAAACCCAAGCACACAGGAAGTAGGGCGAGTTATTGGGAAAACTGCAGAGGAGGAAGGTACCCTGTCAGTGAGGAGCAGCGCTAATTGGGGTTCTGCCTACACGTAGCAGATGGAAATCCATCTGAAGAAGGCTTTTCAAGAAGGAGCCATATTTAGAAGCTTTTCAAAAGACTGAACCAGATTGCATGAGATGGATTTGGGAGCAGTAGACTTCGCCTGACAGAGTTGCCTTTAGCTGTTGATGTTTCTCCCTGTCTGGGGCTTTTTAAAATACAGACCAACACTGAATAGATTAACCCCACTGCATTTATTTATATGTTCCATTATTAGTTAAACCCTAATTAGCAATTAAACATCCTTTGGGGATCACTCTTTTTCACAATGGAAATAGAAATGAGTATAAGCTTATTTAGCATAGAATGCCCCAGAGTTTATACGTGTGTCCATCATTGTGCAGGGCATATTGTTCTCAGACAGTAGCCAACTATTAATACATTCCCTGAGTTTATACAGCAGCTATTCATATCTACGTGTGGGGCCATGGTGTATAACATGAATCACATGTGTTCAGGGATTATTTGATTTCTTGACTTGTGAAAACCATAGTTTCCGCAACCCTCCAAATTCATTTGCAAGTAGGTTAGTCTATACCCTCAATTCCCAAGAATTGATGTCAGTTTAAATATTCAAAATCATCTTTAGTAACATTTCACCAGAATATAAGGTTCCTACATTGAGTGGACTCCCAATGCCAATTAAAATGAAGTGATGATTCCTTTTCTGTTTCAATGGGCCTCATTCCGAGTACGGCGCTAACCAATGGCGCTATTAACGCCTTGGTTGACGCCGTACCCGGACCGGCAGCGCCTTGGTGGTTGGCGGAATTACCGCCCCATTCCAAGGTTGGCGGGGCGGTAATTCCCCAATCCCCATTTACCCTTCCCCATTCCCATTCTTGCCCCATAGGGCATAATGGGAGTGGGGAAGGCGTCAATTACGCCACCGTAAATTACGGTGGCGTAATTAACATCAAGGTCCCTTAGCGCCATGTTATTTAACGCCTGCTAAAAGCAGGTGTTAAAAGCACCATGGCGCTAAGGGAACTCGGAGTATGGCGGTAAGGGATTACCGCCACCGCTCTCGTTAGCGGTGGCCGCTATCCCTTACCGCCATACTCGGAATGAGGCCCAATGTTATGCTCTCATGCCTGTGTGGACCATTACATTAATCAAGATGTTTCTTACCTAAGCCTCTACACAATGCAGCCATATTAAACCTCTCAAACATTCATGTAGAAACCAATTATACCCATCATTTTACAATCAGCCATAGAATAAGAATGTCACATGTGAGCCCTCAAATATTCAAATGTGCTTTCATACTAATGGATAATTGTGTGTATTGTGAATGGAAACAGGGAGAGCATATCAGTCAGGTTGTGTTTGTTTTCTGTAGACAGGCAGCCTATATTGATATAGAACATTGTGGGTGACATCCCCGGCATTCAAAGTTAGGGACCCCTTTAATTTGGATTTATTATTTTAAATGAAATAACATATTCAAATTAATAGTAGCCTGTTTCTTATCTCAGAATTTGGGTTGTAGTGGGTTGTAGTGATGGTGGTGGGGGTGACAGATCAGGGGACATTTCTCTGTCATAATAACACATAAAACAGAAATTGAAATATATCTGATAGATTGAACTCATTATATTCAAAGCTAAGGCATAAGACTTGGACTAAAATACATTATATTCATGCAGTGTGCATTTGTTGAACCTGTATTTACACATGTGCAATTCCATTAGAGATAGTACAAAATCATTTGTATTTTATTTGCATTTGAGCTGGCGTAGTTGTGCGCACCAGGTGGTGTTTGCTCATGCACAAATGTACCATAATTGTGCCATTAATGTCTGTTAATCTAGTCAAAACCAGCATAGATATGATGCATAGCATTCTAAAATATTGTCCCAAATCCAGTTTATCTCTTATCGCTCTTTCAGAATAGTCTCTGCAATGCACAATCCTTCTTGAGCAAGTCTTTCAACATCACTGAACACTTCAACAGTTATCACCCTGTAAGAGGATTCAATTCAACACTACAGCTAAGTCAATGCCTAGTCTGGGATACTGAATGGAAACCCTTATTTATATATCTTTATGTCCAGTTCATGAGTTCTGGATGACTACCCCTATATAACAACTTTCTCTTGGAATCCCCCTGACCCCACTGATCCAAGAAGTAGTTCTGTTTTGCAAGTTTAAAAGGTTTATTTGAGAATGTAAACAATATATATATATATATCACACTTTATAATAAATTAATAATTGAATATCACACTTAATCTGAGCAGTAATCAATAATGGATAGTCTGGCACTAGCACACTTCTTTATAATCAATGATGAGTGGTTATAGGATGGATAAGATAGCAACAATACTTTTAAGGTTTCAAAAAGATGCAATGTGGAATGAAAATGCAGTACAGAAAATAACTTGATAGGATTTCAGCAAAAGACAATGTAATCACTTTCTTGGACAATTCACCCCCCCACCATTATGCAATGTAAGGAGATGAAGAGAAGAGCACTCAGTTCTTAGGAATGCAATCAAATAGAATTCAGTTCAATTCCCCCACAGCAGCTTATACAACAGATAGGAGTTTTGAAACACAGACCCCAGTGCTTTGAATGTGGTGGCAATGAAGTGAGAAATATGCTGAAAATGCTTTTAATTCCCTTTAGGAGGTTCAGGGTGAGTAGTAGCTACTTGGGATGAGTTCAAGCTCACTTTAGCAATGATTCAGAGATGGTGATTAAGAGGCAGACGAATTTTTAGCAAGGAAAGAAATGACTGCTGATGGTTACACGTGGCTGGATTTTTAACCAGATCGCAAATCGCGGCAAAATTCGCGAAGGCGTGAATCGTGATTGCGGAAGAAGTATAAGGAGTAGGAAGTCAGTTCTAGGCTTGGTAAGATTCTAAGCTTTCAGAGGAAAGTTAAATCAAGTTCCTAGCATAATCGGTTACAGAGTTATGAACGATTTTGTGAAGGTTGTTTTTCGGATTTGAAATTTTAAAAGTTCAAAGCGAAAGGTTACAGCTTTGCAGCTGCAGAATTGACAAACGACAGTGGTGCAGCTTTACAAATGACAGGTGACAGTTAGGAGGCAGTTCTGGTTAGATTAAAATAGTTTGGATTAGATTATTTTAACTAAGAGATTGGTTCTGCACAGTTCTGCTAGGTACTCACAATATATTTTTGAAATAGGCCTCGCCACGGATCTGGTCAGGTTTTGGACTGGACTCCGGTTCTGGTCTCGGCACTTCACAGTGATCTGGGTCAGCTCTTTGGTTCTGCTAACAGCGGTCTGGGTCACTCTGGATCTCTGGCCTCTGGTTCTGGATACTGCTCTGCTTTCTCTGGGTACAGCACTGCTTCTGGATCTTTCTGGCACAGGGTTTCAGGCCAGAATCAACAGCTGGGTCCGGCTGTGAATAGTCTGCAAATGATTTTTGGGCCTGCTGACAAATACTTTTGCTTGCAGTGGGCCTTCTTGGTTCAAAGTTCTGTAGTCTCTGTTTAGCTTGGAAGTCTAAATGTAGGATCTCTGGATGTGAAGTCGTCGGTCAGCATGCTCCGCAGCCATATGGAATTGAATGTCTCTACCTGTCCCAGCAGTCGCTTTTTATGTGTTTTGAAAGTGGGTGTGTGCCTGGGCCTAGCTAAGCCTGCCCCTTTCTACTTGTCATTGGCCCAATTCTCCCCTCTCCCATGATTGGGGGAAGGAAATGTGAGTCAGAGTGATGCTGTAGTTTTTATGGGTCAGCGGATCCTCCCCTGGTCAGTTTGCCCACAAATCTATATTTGATTCAAATACATATTGCACAGATACACAGTTGTTTAGAATTACATGCACCCATCACATATCACATGAGGTATACTCTGTTCAAACTCTGCTCTTCCTGAGGGCTTGCATTAAAAAATGGCAACTTATTTTCGATTTTAGTGGGTTATGCAACCTTGGTTCTTCATTAAAAGTTATACACATATACACAGGCTGTCCATACCTACTCCAGTAAATTCCCATATCTCTAGCTTAAACACAGAGTATGTGGTGTTAATAAATAGCGGGGTTTTGCCCCAGAACATCACACAAATTGGAGTTTGGGATTGAATCGAAGGTACATTTTTTAAATTAAGGCTCTCAAATTTATACATTCCTGTCATTTGATTACAAAGAGTTATCAGTGTTTCTGTAAAATATATATTTTGCTTTCAATTCAGTTCTCAGAGTGTTGGAGTCCGCCTCCAAGACTTGGGTGGGTCAGTGACCATGCCTCTGCTGGCAGGCAGGCCTTTGTTGACAGGAAACAGTCAACATCAACATATTCTATTCAAGTGCAAGAGCCTATTGTGTGGTCTCCAGGAGGCTGAGGTCAGCAGACCAGGGGGTCACTTTGCATTTGGTTATTATGACCATGTGATATCCTGGGCTGTGGTGTGAATCTCTTGAGGGAGAGGGTTTCCCAGGCTTCTGGCCTCTGGGAACAGCAGGTGGCTAATTTTTGATTAAAATGCAGCCTTTGAAGTCAGCTGAGTCAAATTCCTTTGTCAGCAACTGCACTCAGTTCTCCTGTCAGAGTTTAGACCGCTAGCACCACCTTGAGGATTTTGTTGGTACTGCATCCATTTTTGGGATCTTTCTTGGATTAATGCATTCCAAACAGGAATGGTTCTTACATGGTAGTAAATAATCCTTGCTTAACATTGTTTTGATGGGGCTCCTTACAGTAAAATGGTTATGTGGAACCCCACAAAAGGGTTGAATCTTTAAAGTGGTCCGATGAGCCACGATTTCAGCAACTTTTTGACATCAGTAACAGTGGATTTTGTTAACAAAGATCTTTCTTTACACTGGTGGGTGGCAAGTTAGGTAACCATTTTGGTGTGTGCACAAACTGCGTGGTTCTCCTGGATTTTGGCGCACATGTGGGCTTTTTGGCCATCTTGGATTTTCTAAGCCCACAGCACCAAATGTTGCAGCATGATAGCTCAAACGTGGGTCAGGACACCCAATAAGGCCCCCCCCACCCGACTGCACTTTAAATCTGAGTCGATGGGGAGTCGGGTGCAAAGAGTGTTTTGACCCACGTACTGGTATGTCCGCATAATCTTCTTCCATCTTTTCCTCCATCCGGTACTGATCGATCGGTTCTCCTCGCCGGTCCTCATGGGAATATTGGGCGGTACCCCAGGCCCCTCGGGTCTCTGCTCCCGGTCTCCGGATCGTCCTCCTTGGCCAGTCTCCAGGTTTTCTTTCCCCTAGGACGACAAAGGAAGAGCGGCAATACCTATTCATGGACATTTCTCCCCCACCATTGATACAGTGGGGTGGCATATATATTTTAGAACTCAACAGATATGAACATGCACATTTTTTTAAATTAAGAGACAGGAACACATAAACTTGAGAAACACAGAATTTGATATGCTATATGTAGGATCTTTTAGGGTTGGAATTGAACTACTCTGGAGCGGTACCCTCTGGGATTACCGAGGACTCCTCCAATTGCTGCAAAGTGTGCCTGGGATGGCAACACTTCAACTGGTTTATGTGGACCCACTTGTTTTCCCCCTCTGCCAAACCGCCTTTGGGGATGTGGATCTTGTAGGCCACAGGGGAGATCTTGTCTATAATCTCATAGGGTCCCTTCCATGTAGGCAAACATTTTCGCTGTTTCGCCTGGTTTCTTTGGAAGTTGTATAAATAGACCCGGTCCCCCACCTGATATTCCTTCCTGGAAGTTTTCAGGTCATAGTGGGTCTTCATACTCTCGGCTGATCTTTCTAGATTCCGCTGAGCATAGGCAAAAACATGTTGAAAGTGTTTCCTTAAATTTTCCACATACTCACGGGTTGTGGAGGCATTTATCAATGTTTGCTCTTGGGTTCTGTAGAGCAAATGCTGAGGAAGCACCATCTTGCGTCCAGTCATCAACTCAAATGTTGACATTTTGGTAGCAGATGAAGGGGTAGATCTGATGGCCATTAGGACCAGAGGTAATCGGATATCCCAACTTGGCCCAGAATCTGCCACAAACTTTTTTAAGATGCTCACAATTGTCCAGTTGTAGCGTTCCACTGCTCCAGAAGAAGCTGGCCTGTAAGCAATGTGTAGCTTTCTCTTGACCCCCAGTATCTCCCACATCTTTGTCATCACTTCACTGGTGAAGCGGCTACCTCTGTCTGACTCAATCCATTGAGGTAGACCAAAACGGGAAAAGATGTGGTTAATCATCAGGGCAGCTGCTGTTTCTGCCTTGCAGTTTGGGGCTGGGAGACATTCCACCAACTTGGTAAACAAGCATGTAACGGTCAACATGTACTTGTTTCCTCTAGACGAGCGAATCACAGGGCCTACAAAGTCAATTTGCAAATCTGACCATGGCAGTGTCATCCCCCTCTTTTGGAGGGGCGCACGGTGTGTGAGGGATGTTGGCTGAAATTGTGCACACACAAGACAACCCTTCAAATATTGGTTGAGGTCCTGGCCCATGTGTGGCCAGTATGCAACCTCTCTTAAGATTTCCAGTGTTATGTGAAACCCCCTATGACCGGCGGTGGCCGCATCATGGGCATGACTTAACATCGTGCTTTGGAATGAGGTAGGAACCACCCACTGATCGTGGCCAGCTTTGGATTTCCTTACCAGCAAACCGTCCTGGATTCGGAACATTTTTGGACATTTCATCAACACTCTAAGGTCCTCTTTCCCGTTGTAATCGGTATCCGTCAGGGGAAAGTTCTCAGGGTCCTCAATGTGTTGGTAAAATTTACCAATTATTGGATCCCCCTTCTGAGCTGTAATCAAATCAGCATCAGGGGTCTCCTTGCTCCATTGGGCAGTTGAAAGATCATTGTGAGCATTTGTCTGGGACCTAGTGATAGCAGTGACCTGGATTTCCCCCAACATGGACTCTATTTCGATTAGATCCCCTTGGATGGCCCCGGTTTTGGCCAGCTGATCAGCTAAGTCATTTCCAGTTTTGTCTGGTCGCTCTACTTTGGAATGACCCTTGATCTTTTTCCAGTAGATGGCCATCCCATTCGATGTGACCAGATCATCAATGTTTTGGATTAACTTCCCATGTTTCAAGGGTTTGTTATTAGCACATAACATGCCTCTGGTTTTCCAATTAACCAGGTGCTCCACGAACCCGTTCCGTACATAATCCGAATCTGTGATTATGACCAGTTCATGGAGTTGATGCTGGACAGCAGTGAGGATGGCCTGATGCACAGCCATCAATTCTGCCACCTGACTACTTCGGGGACCAATTTTGTATCCAGCGGAGGGTTCTGGGAACTCCTTCACCCATGCATTCCCTACGCCAGCCACTAGTTCTTTCTCCCCATCGTTGTCAACATGGTAAGAGCATCCATCCACGTAGACAGTGGGCATTCCCTCACACTTGTCCTCTTCAAAGACTTTGTGTGGGGAATTAAGGTATGCCTCCATGTTGTCCTTGATTTTTAGACTTTCGTCCTCGAGACAGTTTTCTCTGGCACAATCATGCAAGTCAGCCAGACCTTGCGCGAGGGGACTCTTCTTGTTTTGGCCATATCTGACCTCCACAGGAAAGCCTTGCATTGACAGAATCCAGGATGTAATTCGGGAATTACTCACATTTCCGGCCCGGATTCTGTCACTTTGGAGATATTGCAGAGGCTGGTGTGGAGTCTCCACTATGATGTGTTGCCCATGGATGAACGGGCGGTAATTCTTCAATGCCCACACCGTTGCCAGGAGTGCCTTCTCACAATGGTTGAATGTTTCCTCCACAGAGGATAAAGCTTTGCTCGCATAGGAGATTACTTTATTGACCTCGTCATGCTTTTGGTATAATACTGCCGTCAAGCACGTATCAGAGAACCCTGTCTCCAGGAAGAACTCCTTGTTTCTGACAGGGTAAGCTAGGCAGGGCGCTTGTGAGAGGCTTCTTTTGAGTTGTCTTACTGCCTCGGCTTGTTCTGGACCCCATTCCCACTTGACCCCCCCCCCTTCAGGAGATGAATCAGGGGTCTGGTGATCTCTGCTTAGCCCTCAATGAACTTTCTGCTGTAATTAGTCAGTCCAAGGAGGCTCCTTAGTTCCCGCAGAGTTGTGGGGTCTTTCAGTTTCTGAAGTGCTTCCACTTTCTTTTCCTGGGGACAGAGACCCTGAGGAGTAATCTCATGCCCCAAAAAATTAACACAGGTTCTACACCACTGTGCTTTCTGAAAGGAAAGTTTTGCTCCGGCGGCCCTCAACTGTGTCAGAACATAACGGATCTCCGCTATGTGTCCCTCCACAGTTGAGCTTTTGATGAGGACATCATCTACATAAGCCAGGTTACCCCTCGCACCCAGGTCGGGCATGGCCTTGTGTAGGAAAATGTTGAATTCATTGCCGGAGTTGAGGTATCCGAAGGGAGTCCGGGTCCATGTGTACTGCTGGCCCCCAAAGGTAAAAGCCAGCTTGAATTGGTCCTCCCTACTGACAGGCACATTCCAGTATCCATTGGTCAGGTCTATTGCAGTGAATACCTGTGACCCCAGGATCTGGGCCAGCCCTTGGTCAATGTAGGGCAGAGGCCATCGGGAAGTATGGACCCGTTTGTTAAACTCCCTAAGGCCGGCGCAGAGTCTCCACTGGCCGTTTGGCTTCAATATTCCCAGCACCGGATTATTGAAAGTGCTGTGGACTGGACGGATTATTCCCCGGGACTCAAGGTTCTTAATTATTTCAGTAAGGGACTCCATGGATGCGAGAGGCAAACGATATTGCTTCACAAACACTGGAGTCATTCCAGGGTCCGTGGGAATTGTTGTGGTGTGGATGTCGGTGCGACCACAGTCATATGAGTCTACCGCAAAGAGATCTTGGAAATCCAAGAAAACTTGTTTCAACTTTTTCTTTTGTTCCAGAGTCACACAGGCATCAGCTAGGTTGACTCTCTCTTCCACAATCTGCCTGAAGCCTGGAAAGACTTCTGGTTTGGCTATCTCCGCGGCCTCCTCCATCTGGGTGGAGAAGTCCCTGGTCAGAGTGCTGATTTGGACTGGAGGCCTCAGGTGGAAAAGGCAGCCCTCATGGACCTGGAAAATCACCTCATCCCTCCTGAAGTCACAAGTCACATCTTCCTTACCATAGGGGCAAGAAGTGTACACCAGGAAGTTCCCCCCATGCCGGGTGAAAATCCTGTCTGGTGTTGTGTTGTCATCACTGTCACCGTCAAAACAGTCCTTGGGGATTGGTCCTAACAGTTCATTTCCTAAATCGATGGAAAAATGTCGGTCATCAACCGCCATTCCAATAATGGTGCCTGCGGCTAGAGTAATACTCTTTAAGTCGCTGTTATCCACCTCTATTGGAATGGTGTCATGTTCTATGTTGACTAATGGTGTTGGGTTTACCCCTAACCCTTGCTGTTGGAGAGAAGCATTTAGATGAATATAAGCATCAGGGTTTTGCAATTTTTGTCCTCTTTTAACTTTCACTTCCAGGGAGAATTGTCGGGTCCTTTCTGGGAGGGTGACTTCCTCTTTGATCTGAATTTCAACTGCATAAGGTAGCAATTGAGCTGACCTAAATTCTTTTTCTGGATCATCAAAGCCCATGGGATTATCCGCTAATCGGGACCAAGCTTTGAAGTTTATTAGGTCCAAACTAATGGCAAAGCGATTGAGAATGTCACTGCCTAAGTAAAAAGCGGCAGTGACGTCTCGCACGACCCAACAATTGTGGACTATGCTCTTGTTGCCAATGGAGATTTTGAGCATACACCTGCTTGGCAGGAGATGTTTGGAATTGGGTGCTTCCAGGTCCATTTCCCATTTGTCTATCAGTTTGAATGTGGGAATGGCTGGATCTTTTGGGATTTGGCGGAACATGGCTTCGCTGATGAAGCTCTTAACGTTGTTCACACACACTCGAGCGAGAACAGAGTCCTTCCCATCATTTAACTGAACAGGGATGAACAACTGCTCTCCAATTTGCTGAATATCAGCCTGGCTCCGAGCTGATTTCACATCTTTCTGGACTATAGGAGTGGGAGTTTCTGATTGTGGATTAGTAAAGAATTTCAAAGTGTTTCCTTCCAGCGTGGAGTACCACTTTAAACTGGAAGGAAGGTTGATTTTCAGAAATAGAGAGGACCCCGCATCACCAGTCTGTTGTCCTACTGCTATTACGGTCACGTCTGGAATCTGGCTGTTCTGGAAGTGAAATTATACTTGGTCAGATTTTTGCTCAACCATGTGGCATGTGCCGTTTAAACTAATATGGTTGACACTCTGTTTTAATTTTATTGGTCGGCTAGTCTGGGTCCAGAGGACCTTGTTTACACAATCTATTAGGGGTGACAACCTTCTCAGGAGGTCATTCCCTAGTAAACAAGGGGTGCCCTCTGGAGTCACTACTATGACCGGGTGTTTCACCTTGTGTCGCCCAATTTTAATGTCCAAGTCTGCAGTCCCCTCAACGGGAATTTCCTTCCCGTCAAAGTTCTGCAGTTGTCCAGGAAGAGAGGTGAGAGGAATTCGCTAATTCTCCCCTCTTCCTGCATTTAGTTCCTCAAAGGCCCTTTTGGACAGAAGGGTAGCTTGGGATCCAGTGTCCACCAGTGCCAAAATTGTACCCTGCCCCTGTACTTGTACCGGGGCATAGTGTCTTCCCTCCTTCTCTTCAAGGGGGCACAGATAATGCACATTTTTGGACAACTGGTGGGCTAACTTTCTGGTTTTGGACATTGCTAGCGAAGAGATTTGGGCAGAATTCTGTGGAGAGCCTTGGGAATCTGAAAGAAAATGTTCGCAACTGGAGATCAGAGCCATTGTGGGTTCCCCTGGTTCCGGTTCTGGGCCGCCCCCCCTTCTTGGAGGCAGTCACCAGGATGGGTTTGAACCAGGGTATTTCGGTATTGTGGGTTCTGGGATGAGATGATGCGCGGCGGTAGCTCAGTCTCCATATCTCCCCAGTCTGAATTGACATCCCTTGGGACCCATTTTTCCTTGGGAGGAGTTCCCCCATCTCTGAAGGAGAAGATCCTTTTCCCAGGATCTTCTGAGGATCCCTCTCCCTCACATTGGAAGACCTGTACCTCCTCCACAAAGTGGGTCTGTTTGGGTCCTTTGTTTCTCCTACCCCCCTCTGCTCCTTGGGAGGCAGGCATTCAGGGGCAGGAGATTTTGTTTCCGGTTCCTGGTTTTCCAGGGGCTGTTTACAAGTTGGGAAGGAAGCTTCCTCCAAGGCTTTACACCCCCTTCCCCTTGTGCCTCCTCCCTGGGAACCAGTGGGTTATCGGGGTGCTGCCCACGTCATTGTTCTGGAGCACCAGGTCCCGAGTTTGGGGCATTCTGCGATGGCATGCTCATCTGAGGGTTCCGTTGAGCCCTCAGTATGTGACCCAGATCTCGTGCCATATTTTGGACCTGGCGCTCAAGTTGTGAAACCCGCTCAGGCTGATACGGGGCTCTATTTTCTCCCCTGGGCTGATCCCGGGAAGGGTAGCTATCCCTTCTCTGGTAGTACCCCTGGTTGGGAAGATTTTGGTACACCTCCACCCTTGGACTCCCCTCTCCCGGATTAGGTTGACTGGGCTCAGGGAATTGGGGAAAGAAGGATGGATGATTTTGGGGCTGGAAATTGGGTGGATACCTGGGGAAAAAGTTCTGCCCAGGATTTGGAGAATTTCTGCCCTCCTGTGGGAAGTTGGGAGGGAAGTTCCCTGGGTTAGGTGCTTGGCTGGATCCCCCCCTTGGGCTGGAGGAGTCCACACATAACCCAGGATTGGTCGGTTTCCCTTGTAGCGGGGAGTTACATAGTCAGGGGAGCGGGGGACCCCATTTGTGGGACTACCACCTCGACTCCCTGTCTGTGACTGGCCCGAGGGATTTCTGGGCTTAGGATTATTAGGTGCAGGTAGGTTTTTAGGCCTCCCATCTCCAAGTCTAAAACGGGGGCAACCTTTACCTCTGCCACCTTGGCGGCAGCAGGGGTGCTGTTGGTTTTGGGGTTTTTGGGCGCATTATTTTTATTTTCTATGGGCTTCTGCACCTCATAGATCCAGGTAGCCTGTTCAATGACCCAGTCTAAAGATCTTTTCTCGTGAAAATCTCTCACGAGCTGGGTCATGATGTATTTGGGCAAGGCATGGAAAAAAGTATTGATAAATTCTCTGCTGTCTGTGCGCACCCTTCTGGTGGTCTGTGCAAAAGCACGCTTTAATTCTTGCACAAACTCTTGTGGGGCCTGATCCTCCCCACACTGCAAATTGTAGGCTGCCTTGTGAGCCTCTTGGGGATTTCTGTGAACAGAAAAATGTTTTAATATGGCCGCCCTATAGGTGGACCACCTTGAATGATTTTGGTCCTCCAGCCCTGCAAAGAAACTGGAGTACTCTGGAGAGAATGTCCACTTTACATATTGGATACAGCTTTGGCTGTCCTTCAAATGAAAGATCTCCATCATTTGCTCATAGAGCTCCAAGTGTTCCCAAACAGAATACTTGGCGTTCTTATGATAAGGCGTGATGACACTCCTGATTGCCTTAATCTGTTTCAATGGGTCCTTAAGCAAGGCCCTTTTTGCCTTATTGGCCTTTTTGGTTCGGGTAACCCTGGTCCATTCATCCTCTGACTCAGAGGCACTGCTCCCAGAGGTTCCTGTCTGATATTCCAGGTTTTCCTGGATTCTGCGAGCCTGGGAGTGGCTGGCAGAATGTGGGGACCTGGTCTCCTGTGTCCTGTACCGTTCTGAGGAGTCTTCAGATTCCTCTTTGCTGCCAGGATTTGATGGGTACCCCCCCACTGACCTAACTGAGCAGAGGTTTTCAGGATACCCTTAATGGGCCTACTCTCCTGGGGTTCCCCACTAAATTGCACTGTGCTTGGGTGCCCATACCCAGATGCCCGCCCCTCCATACCTGGGTGGTACTGGCCTATGAGCCCCATGCTTTTCGCTGGATAGTAATCTGCCATCCCTGTGGCCCGGTGCTCATGTGCGCCAGGGGACATGGGGGTGGCAGAGTCCAGGGACTGAGAGAGATAAAGGCCTCTGGTACTAGGGCTCCTGAGGTTATGCTCAGGAGTTTCCCTTTCCCAGCGAACCTGGTCTCTATCCGCCCCTCCTCCCTGTTAAAATGCAAGAGCCTGCGCCTTCAGTTCCTCAGTTAAGGCCTTACTAGACTCTATCAGTCTCTCCTGCATCGCTACCTGTTGTTGGAGCCTATTGTTGTGCTGGCAGAGAGCCTCATTCTCTCTCTGCGTTTACTGATTGGTCCTGGAGCACTGGGCCAGTCTTTGCTGCAGGAGGGTTACCTCCTGAACTGTGTCCCTATTGGCCTGCTCCTGTCTTGCAAGAGCCTCCTCCACCCTCCTGGTGTGCTCTAGCAAGTCCTGGTGTTCTTTTTGGAGGTCACCCAGTCCCTGGTGGGCCAGGTGATTTTCTTCCATCTTTCTTTTTAAGTGGCAGACTTCCTGGCCTAAGGTGTCCCTTTCCTGACTAAGAGTCTGCATCTGTGCCGTCAGGTCGTCCCTTTGCCTTTGGAAGGCACCAGCTTTCTGGCGCTCCTCATCAAACTCTGCCTGGGTATCCAGGTCTTTCAGGATCAGTTTATTGCTCTCTTCTTTCTATCTGTCTAGTTGGATTTGCAGGGTGGCTACCTGCTCTGTGCATGCCCTGTTGAAATAAATCTGTTGCTCCAGCTTTTTCTGGCTCTGCAGTAGGGAGTCCAAACTGTCTTGGCGTTCCTTCTGCAAGGCCAGCATTCCGGTATCTTGGTCTGTCTTTTCCTGTTGCAGTATATCCATGTCCTCTTTTATTTTAATGATATACTGCCTACTATCATTTTCTGACTCCTGGCTCCTCTGCAGCCTCTGCTCAGAAGAGTCCAGATCAGATTGGGCCTTCTGTAATGCCAGGAGTTGCCTACTCGCCAGATCTTGGCCTTCAGCACATTTGTCCTGCATGGCTCCCATATGTAAATATAAATATGCCGGTACCCTGGCAATCTTGTTGTGCTCATCCTTGGCCTTAGGGGACATATATAGTTCACTCAGGGCCACATGTAAGGGACCCTGGTCTCTCCATTTATCTGACCCTGTTTCAGTGATCTGGGGTGCGTTTGCCTGCAACCAGACCGTCTGCTCCTGATGAGTCCACTCACCTCTCACAAATAGCTTATGTAAGAAGTGCTCTCTGGCTATTTTCATATCTACCAAGGTCGTCATTCTGGAATTTGAGTTCCTTCCTGACTTACAGAAGTTTGTATTTTATTTTTGCAAAACAGAACTTTTCCTTAGAGCATTCCTTTGAGGAGTGCTTTACCGCGTAACACAGCGTGGTGATCCGACCGGATATGTGTATCTGGGCAGCTGGCACAATGTATTAATCTGCACAAGTGATAGATCTAACCCAGACGTCCGGCTCGAGCCCCCAATTTGTAAGAGGATTCAATTCAACACTACAGCTAAGTCAATGCCTAGTCTGGGATACTGAATGGAAACCCTTATTGATATATCTTTATGTCCAGTTCATGAGTTCTGGATGACTACCCCTATATAACACCCCTCTCTTGGAATCCCCCTGACCCCACTGAGCCAAGAAGTAGTTCTGTTTTGCAAGTTTAAAAGGTTTATTTGAGAATGTAAACAATATATATATATCACACTTTATAATAAATTAATAATTGAATATCACACTTAATCTGAGCAGTAATCAATAATGGATAGTCTGGCACTAGCACACTTCTTTATAATCAATGATGAGTGGTTATAGGATGGATAAGATAGCAACAATACTTTTATGGTTTCAAATAGATACAATGTGGAATGAAAATGCAGTACAGAAAATAACTTGATAGGATTTCAGCAAAAGACAATGTAATCACTTTCTTGGACAATTCACCCCCCCCCCTTTATGCAACGTAAGGAGATGAAGAGAAGAGCACTCAGTTCTTAGGAATGCAATCAAATAGAATTCAGTTCAATTCCCCCCCAGCAGCTTATACAACAGATAGCAGTTTTGAAACATAGACCCCAGTGCTTTGAATGTGGTGGCAATGAAGTGAGAAATATGCTGAAAATGCTTTTAATTCCCTTTAGGAGGTTCAGGGTGAGTAGTAGCTACTTGGGATGAGTTCAGGCTCACTTTAGCAATGATTCAGAGATGGTGATTAAGAGGCAGAAAAATTGCTGATGGTTACACGTGGCTGGATTTTTAACCAAATTGCAAATCGCGGCAAAATTCGCAAATGCCTGAATCGTGATTGCGGAAAAAGTATAAGGAGTAGGAAGTCGCTTCTAGGCTTGTCGGAAAGGTAAGATTCTAAGCTTTCAGAGGAAAGTTAAATCAAGTTCCTAGCATAATCGGTTATGGAGTTATGAACGATTGTGTGAAGGTTGTTTTTCGGATTTGAAATTTTAAAAGTTCAAAGCGAAAGGTTACAGCTTTGCAGCTGCAGAATTGACAAATGACAGTGGTGCAGCTTTACAAATGACAGGTGACAGTTAGGAGGCAGTTCTGGTTAGATTAAAATAGTTTGGATTAGATTATTTTAACTAAGAGATTGGTTCTGCACAGTTCTGCTAGGTACTCACAATATATTTTTGAAATAGGCCTCGCCACGGATCTGGTCAGGTTTTGGACTGGACTCCGGTTCTGGTCTCGGCACTTCACAGTGATCTGGGTCAGCTCTCTGGTTCTGCTAACAGCGGTCTGGGTCACTCTGGATCTCTGGCCTCTGGTTCTGGATACTGCTCTGCTTTCTCTGGGTACAGCACTGCTTCTGGATCTTTCTGGCACAGGGTTTCAGGCCAGAATCAACAGCTGGGTCCGGCTGTGAATAGTCTGCAAATGATTTTTGGGCCTGCTGACAAATACTTTTGCTTGCAGTGGGCCTTCTTGGTTCAAAGTTCTGTAGTCTCTGTTTAGCTTGGAAGTCTAAGTGTAGGATCTCCGGATGTGAAGTCGTCTTTTTATGTGTTTTGAAAGTGGGTGTGTGCCTGGGCCTAGCTAAGCCTGCCCCTTTCTACTTGTCATTGGCCCAATTCTCCCCTCTCCCATGATTGGGGGAAGGAAATGTGAGTCAGAGTGATGCTGTAGTTTTTATGGGTCAGAGGATCCTCCCCTGGTCAGTTTGCCCACAAATCTATATTTGATTCAAATACATATTGCACAGATACACAGTTGTTTAAAATTACATGCACCCATCACATATCACATGAGGTATACTCTGTTCAAACTCTGCTCTTCCTGAGGGCTTGCATTCAAAAATGGCAACTTATTTTCGATTTTAGTGGGTTATGCAACCTTGGTTCTTCATTAAAAGTTATACACGTATACACAGGCTGTCCATACCTACTCCAGTAAATTCCCATATCTCTAGCTTAAACACAGAGTATGTGGTGTTAATAAATAGCGGGGTTTTGCCCCAGAACATCACACAAATTGGAGTTTAGGCTTGAATCGAAGGTACATTTTTAAAATTAAGGCTCTCAAAGTTATACATTCCTGTCATTTGATTACAAAGAGTTATCAGTGTTTCTGTAAAATATATATTTTGCTTTCAATTCCGTTCTCAGAGTGTTGGAGTCTGCCTCCAAGACTCTGCTGGCAGGCAGGCCTTTGTTGACAGGAAACAGTCAACATCAACATATTCTATTCAAGTGCAAGAGCCTATTGTGTGGTCTTCAGGAGGCTGAGGTCAGCAGACCAGGGGGTCACTTTGCATTTGGTTATTATGACCATGTGATATCCTGGGCTGTGGTGTGAATCTCTTGAGGTGAGAGGGTTTCCCAGGCTTCTGGCCTCTGGGAACAGCAGGTGGCTAATTTTTGATTAAAATGCAGCCTTTGAAGTCAGCTGAGTCAAATTCCTTTGTCAGCAACTGCACTCAGTTCTCCTGTCAGAGTTTAGACCGCTAGCGCCACCTTGAGGATTTTGTTGGTACTGCATCCATTTTGGGATCTTTCTTGGATTAATGCATTCCAAACAGGAATGGTTCTTACATGGTAGTAAATAATCCTTGCTTAACATTGTTTTGATGGGGCTCCTTACAGTAAAATGGTTATATGGAACCCCACAAAAGGGTTGAATCTTTAAAGTGGTCCGATGAGCCACGATTTCAGCAACTTTTTGACATCAGTAACAGTGGATTTTGTTAACAAAGATCTTTCTTTACACTGGTGGGTGGCAAGTTAGGTAACCATTTTGGTGTGTGCACAAACTGCGTGGTTCACCTGGATTCTGGCGCACATGTGGGCTTTTTGGCCATCTTGGATTTTCTAAGCCCACAGCACCAAATGTTGCAGCATGATAGCTCAAACGTGGGTCAGGACACCCAACAACCCTCACCTTTCACTTATTTCTATCACAGAAACCTGGATATCCCCTCTGGATCTCGGCATCTCTCCTACCCTCACAGTCACTCACGCTTCATTCTACAGACTCCCTAGGCCATTTTCCCTCTTCCTTTCTGAGTAGGCCAAACTTGCATCTTCTCTTCTGGCTTCTACCTCTAAACCTCTCCTCCTCAGAGACTTCAATATTAATTTCAACTCCCCTTATGCAGCCTTTTTACCCTTCTGCAACCTCTGTGACTATCTCTCACCATTCTTCCCTCTGGTCCAACACATTCAGCAGGGCATGCCTCTGATGCGCTCAACTCAGCTGACATCTCCTTCTCTCCCTCTCTCACTTCTCCTCTCCCCTGGACTGACCATTCTCTCCTCTTCTCCCATCTGGAGCTCCTGGGCGCTCTGACTAAACCTCTGCCTGCACTGCCAGTCTCCTTCTCCGTCATTCGACCGATGGCGCAAGTGTCAGTAGCTGGTTTTGCTGCCTCCTTCATCCCCCCATTCCTGATGCTGATGCTGGCACTGTCTCAGCCCTTGCTAACCTTCACCTCTGCATCTCTATCACCCTTACCCCTGCCATAAAGATCCACATGAAGCCTGCCTCCAAGTGCAATAGATGGTATGATTCTGAACTCGCATCGCTGAAATACAAGTGCAAAGCTGTGGAACGAAGTGGTTGGTTTCTCGCACATCCTCTGACAAATTGGCCTGTCGCCTGCTTCAAAGGCAATGCAGATACTCCATCCACTCCAAGAAATGGGCCCATATTCAGGCTCCCATCTCTGGTACCACAAACAACACGTCTGAGCTTTTCAAAATCTGGAAGGAACTTACCAATCATACTGTCGTCTCCCCTATCCTCTTCCTTCCCAGGCCCTCTGTTCGGCACTGGCCTCGCATTTCACAACCAAAACCCAGGACATCCTGTCCTCTCTCTCCTCTGCCCCCCCTCCCTCCTCTGTCTGAACCCTGGCATCCCTTAGCTCCCCTCCCTCCTTCTTCTCTACTCTCTACCTTACAACCCATAGCACCGGAGGAGGTCACCAAGACAGTCTGCTCTATGAAAGTCTCCTCCAAACAGGTACTTCCCTGCTCCACTAGAAGTATCAAGGACAGAATTACCTCTCTCAATCGCTCCTTGGTGAGTTCTGTAGCCACTCTTTTGCCACTGGCTCCTTTCCCATCAAGCTTTAAGGTCTCCCTTGAGCACCCTCTTGAGCACCCTCTCCTATAAAAGCTGTCTGCGGCCTCTTCCTGACTGGCTAATAACCACCCTTTCTCCACCACCGCCTTCTTGGGCAAACTCCTGGAGAAGTTGGTCATCTCCCAATTAATCCACCACACTGAATCTGTCGGTTGTCTCCATGACCACCAGTCTACCTTCAGAGCATGTAAACTGCTTTCCAGAACATCTGTGAGGACTTGCTTCCTAACCTCGACTCTAACTCTCCTTCGGTTCTCATCCTCCTCAACCTGTCCGAGGCTTTTGACATGTTCAATATCTCCACCCTCATAAATCAGCTTGGTAATACCCTCGGCAACACAGACGGGGCACTGGATTAGTGGACCTCTTTCCTTTCAAATCGGCCCTCCCAAGTACAATTCTCCTTTAGTTCACTCTCTATTTGCGGCATCCACCAGGTCTCTATCCTCTCAACAAGGCTCTTCACCATTTACCTTTCCCCTCTTGCCCACCTGATCTCCACCTTCTCTCCTCATTTCCAGTGCTATGCTGATGTCACACATCTCTCCAGCCCTAACATCTCTTCATTTACTCACTGTGGTTGCAAGGATCAAATTCAAGACCCACAGTAAAATCTACAATTCTTCTGGGGATCAGACCGCGCTACCTCCAACTCTCTCTCCCTAAATACCTCCCTGCTAGAATCCTTCGGTCATCTAGCTCCAACTCTTTGCAAGTCAGACATTTCTCCAAACAGAGAGTGGGCGGTAGATCTATTTCCTCAGCAGGAGGCCTTTCTGCCCATCTCTGTCTTGAGCCGGATCTCCTTAAATTCTGGAAGCTTCTCAAGACCTTAATTATATCCTCCTACTTCCCTCTCCCCCTCCCTTGTTAGTCTCCACCTGATGTTGCAATTGGTTACCTGTGTCCCTTATGAGTCTTATCGGGACAGTCCTCCCTCGACTAATCTCCCCCTGCACTCTGTACCAGCACTTGCCTCTGGGCACCTTTCCCTGGCTAGCTTTGTGGCTGGCCCACCCCCACCCCGGTACTACTGACCCCCCCTTGTTTTTCCCCAGGCACACCCCTCCCCCTTGGCTCCCCTCAGCATTTTCCATGCCCCTGGGGTCCCCTCCCTCCGGCACTTCTCCCTCACCCCTCTCCTTATCCCTTCCCTCCCGTATCTTCCGCGTCCCCCTGCACTTCTAGTTGCTGCACTTGCACAATCTGAACGTCACACGGCCTAGTAGGAATGTCACTGTTATTCTTCTTTGTCCCTCCGCCCCTCTTTTGTCTTGTGGCATCTGAAAACACATTCTGCTTTATAGAAACCATACAAGTGTTCTATAAATAAATAAATAAATAAATAAACATGACTCTGCTAACTAGCCCTTCTCCACACTGACTCTGCTACATTCTCCGCCTCTCCTGCCCTGTTGGTAAGGGTGGCGGTGTGGGTTCCTTATCAAAAAGGCCTTCAACATTGCCACTATACTCTGTCTGACATGAGATCTTCCACTTTTGAATAGGCCACTATTGACCCCCTCCCTCCTAGTTCCTTCACTGTTCTGGCTCTCTAGCAGCCGCTGGTCCTCGCAGTCCATTCTTTCCTGATCTGAACCATCCCCTTGAGTCACTTCTGAAGGTACCCACTCCCGACACAATATCTCAAAATCATAATAGTGGACACAGCCCAATAGGGAATGAGACCAGGTGAGAGATTGCAAGTTGAACAAAGTTTATATGAAGTAAAATGTGAATGCAGAGAACTCTGCTGCCCGGAGAGCGCTCTGCGAACAGATACACGGGCAGCACATTAAAGAGGTATCCAGCGTCACAAATGACATCACATTACAATATACAATCCTGCAACTTGATTGTGTCAGGTCATCAGCGGAGTATGGATCCATATGGGTTGATCTCATGGGGTTGGTGGGTGCTTGGGCGTCACTCCTACTGCACGTGGGTCAGCTGGGCTGATCTTTGCGAGGTGAAGGTCAGGCTGACAAAAATGACACTTTACCTTATCTTGCAAAAACATTTGAGAGCATGCGACAAATGACACTCGTAAAGTCAGGTAGTAATGTGGGTGCCTTTCAGAGTTCATACACGTTATAGACAGGCCTTGTACCCTCTGCACCCTGGTACCCATAAACCTAGATTCCCCATCCCAGGTGCCCACCTTGGAGGTTTTCATCTTTTTAATGCCTCATGGTATGAATAGAGGTGTGTTATGGTTAGGAAAAATATATGTGTGTCTGATGTCAGGGCTATCGGGGGTGTCTTCGTTTGGTCACTACAGGGGGTCAGATGTGTATCTGTATCAAAGAGCAGAGCGACATGGACCTGGTAGTTTACAGCTTAGCAGGGTGGGGGTCAGGAAGGACACAAACAGGTCTAGTGGCGATGGATGGGTTCTCTGGCAGAGGCCTGGCCTGGTCTCACACAGTTCAATGAGCTCATCTGTTCTAGGACAGCATGAGAGGTTGCAACAATGTATAGCTGGACTTCCGTGAGAACAGAGTTTGTGCAAAGTTGGCAGGAGGCAGTCGGGCGGGGGCCTGGGCCAGTGGTGTGAAGCGCGGGGCAGAGAAAGAGGAGAGACAGGTTTTTAGAGATCATTTTCATGCCTAGTAAAAGATGGCGTCTGGCGAGGAATCCAAAATGGAGTCTTTGTGCGTTAGTAAAGTCTAATCGCATGATTTCCTTCTTAGTAATTAATAAGTAATTAACACAGATCACTGTTGGGTGGAAGGGGGGACATCTCCCCCTTCAGCGCAAGGGAGATCTGTGTCATGCGGGAGTGGTGGGGGGGTGTGGAATAAGCCAGTTCCCTCCCAACACTTCCTAGCAACATCCCTATTGTCAGAGATGGCCATTGTCATGACAGGACTCTCTTTGAAGCACTGGTATCCAGGGGGCCTACCATGGAGGGTTCCTATTTCCTGGAGTGTGGGAGTCAACACTCCTTAGGGGGATCAAAGAGGAACTTCCCAGTCTGGACCCCAAACTGCTGTCTTTAGTATACCATAGGCCAAATGGCTAGTACTCACAAGGCTCTGTCATGCATGTGTCACTGCTCACCAACCATGCAATTATATGACATCCAATGCATGTGCCGTATAATTGTGTAATCTCAGTAGCCACCTGTCAAAACCAGAAACGGCTTATATTTCAATATTAATAACTGCCATCAGACTGTCTTGGTTACACAATTATAATATTTTGAACCAGAAGTGTAGTGCGTGAGAAAATCCACCACTGATTATTTTAACGTGGGGCCCTGGCTGCTCTGTTCAGGAGTACACGTGTGACCTTTGAACCGATCCTGCTCCCAGTGCAGGCCAGCTTCTGAGGATGAAAAGAGAGGGTCATAGAAAGCTGTGAAAGTGAGCATTATACTTTTTGGCTAGGAGAATTATGAAAGCGGAATTTCAGTAGAAGATCCAACTTTCAGAAAATAAGTACCAGTGTCATTTTATTAGGAAAAATCGAAAAATCTCAGACTGTATGCCCTTACCGAATGACATTCTTTTACAGCTACTGTGTCTTTAAGACGTTTCTTCCCTGGCTGCTTAGCATAGGTTTCCTTGAAGTGTCTGTGCAGGACACTTCTACTTGGGTCTATCACTTGATGCAAAGAAAAACTTTGTGTTGGGTGTCACAGTTCACCCCATTAATGTGGTGTGCACAAAAACACTTACAAAATGGTGAATCGAAAACTCCAAGTATTCAGAGATAGAATTCGAGCCTATGGGTTTGGGGAACAGACATGTTGAACAGTTAGCAAAATTTCAATATAGTGTATTGAGGAGAAGTGACCTAATGTGCATCCTCTGTCCGAAGGAAAGGGTCGCTCTCTCTTCCTCTTGAAACACCCCTCAACTCTGGAATTCGTTTGTGGAGTGAAATTGTTGGTACAACTGTGATACAACCACAATTCTCAACGTGTTATTAGTTTGTGTGCTTTTTTATTTACTGCACGTTTTGTTCCTATTCCTAGAATTGTGCAATCTAAAACTCCCTTGCACAGCTATAGTTCATGGTTTGTGTTTTATTGCACGCAAGAAAGGCAAGACAACATGTTCTTGTCTTTTGGCATATTTACTTTCTTATTAACATAGGGACGCTCATGGAGTAGGTGTACCAATATGGAGGCCCTGAAAGTTGTCATAAGAAAATGGAGCACCTGTCTCATGCTGCGTACAAACCAATGCATATTAACTATATCATTTGTTTTACTGAAAAGCATGAACCGCTAAGCCAATCAAAGAAGGCTGAAATGGATCGGGGCCCTTTCATGAATGTGTAATACCTTCATTTACCAAAGTGTCTTCGGTGAAATACATCTAAAGGAAGCTGTACTAGTCATGGCTGTGCATGGAATTATGTGGTCTTGGTGTAGGCCATTTTGGCGCCCTTCTCCTTTGCAATCGAGCCATATTTTATGGTTCTAAGTCAATATTTGGCAGTCCTTCTTGCTATAAAATTGATTGCAACTTGGACGAAAGCAGCAACGCAGTGCATTAATTACCACCAGCCATGATACCGGTGCATTGCTAGGCCTGAAAATGAATCTATGGCTTTTTGCAGATTTGCACTTTTGGTAAAGCACTTGAAAAGTTTTCCAGCAATTCCAAACCATGAACTCCGAAAATAGAAATAGATAAAGGACTTCTACCAAATAAATTATGGAAGCTAGCCAGGCAGAGTTGGTTCTAGCCAGAGACATCTAGAAAATGCTTGTGATCAGGGTCAGCTTTACTTCCAGGCAACATGGACAAAGGCCAGGGCACCACATTAGCCCCCCCCCACCCCACTCAATGCCAGCTCGGGGCAATCTTTCGAGGGCTCCCCTGAGCCAGGGACACAATTTCACCAAAATGCCAGGGGTAGCGGAAGTGACATCACATGACCCTTGACCCCCAATGACATCACAGGAAGTGATGTCATTTACCCCACCCTGAAGTGATATCACGGCAAGCGATGGAACATGACCTTTCACCCGTTGACAAAACAGGAAGTGGCATCACATAGCATTGTACACTACGAAAAATATGGTTACCATATCACTATAGTGGGATGTACATTTCATACCAGAATGGATCGCCATATGTATTGTTAAGATCAGTGTGTATAGGACCATATTTACAAATTACTGTGAATGCAAGCAGACGTCCATGACCAAATGATAATGATGTGTTATTATATAGCCCTGCACTTAAGCGCTTTATTTAGAAAAAATATACACCCAATATCACCCAACCTGTGTTGGTACTCATTTATCGACCTCAGAAGGATGAAAGGCTGTGTTGAGGTGTTTAAGAACAGACTAAATCAGTGACTCACCCCCTGAAGTGTGCCTGAAATAAACCTGAATGAGTCTAGCAATTATTGTATAGGATTCCAGAAAGACACATTATTTGGTATTCCTATTCTTTATTATTTAGGGTCAGTGCTGAAAGTGTTAGACTTGTGGCACTCCTGTTCTTATTTTTCTTATTTTTGTTAAGGGGCCTGAACAAGGAAGCCAGCCACTCCAGAACTAAAAGAGCCACATGGTGCTGGCCACAGCCCAGGAACTTGCATTACGATTTTTTTTTTAAGAGGTCGCAAGGGAGACCACAGAGGTCACAGTTGCGACCTCTGGCGACCCCTAAATGAGGTCCCTGCCCTGAGCTGGAGTGGTGGGTAAAAGCACACTATGGAAAGGAAATGTGTCCCGCTCTCACCAGCAGCAGCACGAGAGCAGGACATATTTCCTTTCCATAGGGCTGGATGCTAAACCAGCACGGGTGCCCTATTTTAGCATGGGCACCCTATTGAAGTGTTTCATTCCCCACTCAAGCACGGAAGCAGGGAGTTAATCACCTCGATAGGGAGCAGGTGCTGAACCAGCATGTGGCAGCCTTTGAAAGGCCTTTGCTAGACGCCCCCCTGCCAGTTATTTTGCTAGTCCTGGGGGAATGCAGGATTTAAGGCCAGCTCTGCTTGTGATATTTGACTATAGAAGAATGGGGATAACCAATGGCAAAACAACATGAATTGCTGTGTGTTACCAAACCAGCTGCACAATCTCAACCTCAAGCAGAGATTGATTCGAGTAATGTACACGATGTGTGTGTTGCTTGCAGTTAAGCTGCTGGTGAGTTTGAAATGCCTAGTTGAGCATTACTGCACCCATGTCATACCCACAAGTCTACTAATTATCACATGAGTTGCCTTGAGCCTAAACTGAGTTTCTGGAGACTATTGTACTTTCAGGGTAAATGCGATTGTCTTAAATCCTTGTAACTGACTATTGTCACCAGGACAGTGTCAACAGATGTCCCATTACAGTGAATTGGATCTGAGTGCTGAAAACCTGGCACCCATCAACTGCACACAAAACACAATTAAAAACGAACAACGACTTTGTGCTATCCTAGTTTTTCTATGGGCCTCAATGCATGTTGCATGACAATGGTAAAAAAGCGAGGTATCATGCTATGTGCACCCGTATTCTAAAACTGTATTACCTTCACTTACATTAGCGATAATAGCCCATGGGTGTTCATTCCACCTCCCTCCAATGGAGTCCATTGGGACTCCAAAATAGGGGGTAATCATCATGCTAAATCAGGCAGTAATTGCTGTCAAACATGCAGTCAATGTCATTCCAAACCCGTCATTATGCCCTATGTATATGATTGAAATGCATCTGGCTAAGAAGGCAAATGCATATGTCTGTTCATAAACATACAACAAAAGCAGCGTTCAGTTGCATGTTTGTCTAATTCCCGGATGTAATTTGTAATGCATTAGAAAGCTGTCATTTACGCAATGTATGTACTCACTGAAGTAGGAGTACTTCAGAAATTTAAATTCTATTGTAGCACAATGTAGTGCAACACACATATCTTTTGCTAATGAACACATGGATCCCATTACAGACCTCCACGCTACCAATCAGAAAGCTCGGAATGCAGTCTATAATCTCTGGGTTAGACCTCATTCCAAAGATTCTGATTGGAGCAGCATCCCGACAAGTAGCACAGAGACAATTGTTTTCAGCTGGGCAATGGCAGAGAGGAGCATAAACATTTTAATTACCAAAACTAGCAAGCAGCTATGATACACACAATGGGCCTCATTACGATTCCGGCGTTAACCGAGGCGGTAAAACCGCCTGGTTAACGCCGGACTCGTATTACCATTCCGCCTCCGTGATTCCCGGAATTACTGGGGCATTACAACCCCGGTTATCCGGGAATCACGGAGGCGGAATGGTGTAAATCCCCATTCCCATTGAGTCCTATAGGACTCAATGGGAATCGGGATCATGGAAACACCGGCAGCATCTCGTAATGCTGCCGGTGTTTCCTCGTCCGCCTGCTGGCGGGCGGTGTTAAACCCGCCAGGTCAGACCTGGCGGGAACATCACCTCCCGCCTGCAGGGGTCGGGATCAGGCGGTCCGGAAACAACGGTGGCGGCGGGTTTACCGCCACCGTTATTTCCGGACCGCCAGGGTCGTAATGAGAATGTCTTTTGTTAATGGTTATATGCTCATTGAATCAATATTACAAGTTAATTGTGTGTGCTCATATTTCTCCCATAATAAAAACACTTCTTTTTAGTTACAAAACTCCATGCGCTAAATGCCTTCTCGACTTTGGGGTGGATCTTATTACACTGCCCCCCTATTTCATCTCCGGCTTTAAATTGGGGGTGGTATTTATCCCACCATAATGACCTCTCCCATTGTCTATAAGGCTTAAATATATAATGTGTATGGATCAGAAAGCAAACACTTATGTAGGTTACCGTAAATGTCTAGCACAGAAAAACAAATATACACGATTTAGTGGTTGCTTATTTGAAAGACCCCATCTACATGCAGCATCTCGCTGCAGTCACACACTTTAAAAATCACATTAGATGATGCAAAAAAGATGAGTTATGGTGAAGATCATCTGGAAATGACACTCTCCATACTAAAAAGTGTGATGCGGTTGCACAAGCAATTACAACCCTGTAATGAAACACCCCGGCCAACCTTTGAAAATGGAGCCCAGAAAATAATTAGATTAGGGGCATTGTGGTTCAATGACTACTGTAAGAAATTCAATATTATGTTAAACTGAGCAATAACAATATAAATGAACAGTGAGCGGGAGACTCCATGGGATCCCAGATCAATTAAGAGAACTGTGCACAATCTATGTGCGCTGTTCCGAGAAATGGGAGGCCCACGATCTGGTGCACAGCTGAAATGTACAATTGCATTAAAGGTTCAATTTTCTTTCTAACAAACAAATCATTAACATTTGACAACAAAGCAGACAAATACACTTGTGTAATGTGGGTTTAAGCGTGATTATGAAGCTTCAAATAAACAAACACTGAAGATACACAAATATCCCCCCAACTCATAAATCACACAAGTTTCTTTCTCATAGAAATGCTTTTTCCTCCTTCACACGGCAAGAAGAATCTTACCTTTCCTCTCCTTCACACACAAAACACTCACAATCATCGCCCTCATCATGTCAAGAATCGACTATGCAAACAGCCTCTATCTCGGGATACCAGAATACCTCCTAAAGAAACTACAACGCATCCAAAATACAGCAACAAGACTGCTCCTCAAACTATCCAGAGAGACCACATCACACCAGCCCTAAAACTGCATTGGTTCGCAGTCAAACATCGCATCACCTTCAAAACAATGTGCATAACACACAGGGCAATCAACGGACACAGAGCTGAATTCCTACAAAAGAAAATAACAATCTACAAGCCAACGAGACTCCTCAGATCAAGCAACAAAATCCGCCTGGAACAAAAACCATACCTTAAGGAAAAACCTAGGGGCTCCTCCTTCTCCCACTTAGCTGCAAAAACCTGTGACAACATCCTGAAAGAAATAAGAAACACCAAAGACCACCTACAATTCAGAAAACTACTATAAACCTGGCTCTTCAACATCACAGACTCAAACTGAAAAAATTGAAACAACCGAACGGGAAACACAAAGAAAAGGATGACAAATTTAGGACGACACAGGCAACATCCAGAACCGAATAAAGAAACTCTTACTACAACAAGAGAGATGACGCTAAGTCAAATAGGAGACAAGCGCCACCCATGAGGACAGAAATCAGCATTCCTAGCCAATTTCCAGCCAACAACCTCACTGGCTCCATAAATTGCTTCTAGATATCCTACTTGTATAGAGTTGTGTGAACGTTACCACTTGTTGACACACTCGAACTAAATTGTGGATATTGGCATGGGCATTGACCGAAGGGAGATGTGAATGATGGCAGATGCCGCTCCCATGGACGTAACTGCAAACGTTGGCATTTGCCACGTTCCGAAGGGACTGGGAGCGGTAGCATGCATGAGCAACTGAATAAGATAATGAATTCCGACCAGCCACCACATATGGAGGGAGTAACCCTGGCTGACCGATGCTACGCACCGACTAGATTGGGCGTGCTCTCTGGGACAGATTTGAAGAGACGCACAAACCCCTGCATATCCCGCATACAAACAGGTGTCACATAGGTGGCCGGTGCTCAACTTGGGCGAGGTTAAGATTGTGAGTGGATGCCATGTGGGAAAGGGACTGAGTGTCGGACTACCCCAGATCTGGACGGAGACGCGAAGATGCTCACGCACCCCACCCGAAGAGAATGGTGTCCAGTCAAAGGGTCAAATGAAAAGGACCGAAATACAATTGGTTCGAGTCAAAAGGACCTAAAACAAAAAAATCGAATGCTTTTTTTTAAATGTATTTTTTTTGTTGCTTTGTATAGTTAAAATGTGTTGTTTTTGTGCCAAAAACGGGGGTTTGGGTGGGGACCCCCCAAAAAAAATGTACATTCGATTTTTTTGTTTTAGGTCGCTTTGACTCGAATCAATTGTATTTCGGTCCTTTTCATTCGACCCTTTCACCTATAACCAAAGAGAATACAGAAGTTATAATGCCTTGCTTCCAGACAGCAATTCCAATTAGCCAATCCACTAACAATTTTCACCTCTCTACATACACCTCTCAAACTCTAACCAAACACAACCACAAGCCTACAACACAGCAATCTGCACAAACTTCACTACACTGCAACAACAAAACAAACCACACATAGACTCGCACAACAGCACACTCTGGATACTGACCATAAAACACCCCAAGCCCAGCCAACAGACTTCCGGGCTGAGGCCGCCAACAACACATCACTGCTCTCTTGCACTTTGCCAGCTTATTTCCACTAACTGACCCCCACCCCTCCCTTTTCAGAGCCCCCAGAGCGCCAGGGGACCACTTCGGTGGCGATAGTGCGCGGTACACATATCTTTTAACATTAACATTAACATAGCATGGCAAAGGAGCACAAACTAACCAACATATTTAAAATAATGGGTCAACATGTTACATTGTACATGACACTTTCTGTGAAAATGTGGGTAAAAAGCCACAGTTTGAATGGGTTTTGTATGGTAGCACATGATACGATGCAATCAATGCAAGTCACCAACACTGCACAGGACCATTTTCAAACACATTATCATGATTCCTTTGCCCACAACATATGCCAGTATATAAAAACATTTCTGGCTGTGTCCACACATGTCCATACAGTCTGCACCAATACATGCTAGTATTACGACATAACTCCCAGCCAGTAAAAAAGCCAGTAAATAAATGCCATGTCATAGAAAGAAAGTATATCTAGTCTGGCTGTCCCAATATATGTCAGTCTATCTTTGTAATAACACTTAGGTTTGCTTTTACATTTGATGGGTAGTAAAAAATAAGAAAGGATATACAGACTGAAGCCACCAATGTAAGCCAATCGAGCCACATAATAACACGTATCATGTTTGCTTTACCCTTGATGCCCCGTAAAAATGCCATGGGCACCCTCTTCTTAAGAAACCCTTTGCCGACCCGTCCTGCCCGGCCAACTATCGCCCAAACTCCATCACTGCTTTCCTGGGCAAACTCCTGGAAAAGCTGGCCATCTCCCAGCTCAATCTTCACACTGAATCTATTGGTTGTCTCCATGATCATCAGTCTGGCTTCAGAGCCGCCAGAAGCACTGAAACTGCTCTCCTGAACATCTGTGAAGACCTGCTCTCCAATCTTGATTCCAACACCCTGTGTGTCCTCATCTTACTTGAGCTTTATTCTGCCTTTGACACGGTCAACCATGCCATCCTGCTCAACCGTCTCTGTGATAACCTAGGGATTACAGGCCGGGCTCTGGCGTGGCTGATCTCTTTCCTCTCAGGTTCAACTTGGGTTCTTCCTCTCTTCTATCTTTACCTCTACCTGTGTTGTTCCCCAAGGGTCTAACTTCTCTCACCTGGCTGTTCAACCAATACCTGGCACTTCCTGCTTACCGCATTGCCACGCTCTGCCCCAACTTCCAGTGCTATGCGGATGACACTCAGCTCATTTTCAGGCTACCATCTCCCACCTCTTCTCCATCTCTCATCTCTGATTGCCTGTCCGCTATCCAGGAGTGGTGTGCAACCAACTATCTCTGCCTTAATGCCAGTAAGACTGAGATTCTCCTCATCAGCACACCCACCCCCTCCTTTCCTGTCACTCTCTGGCCGGCCTCTCTTGGCCCTCTTCCTGCTCCCACCTGTGAGGCTAAAAACCTCATCTTCAACTCCACACTCTCCTTCTCTCCTCACATCTCTGACGTCTCTAAGAAGTCACACTACCAGATGCAACTCCTCAGAGGTATTCTTCCTTTCTTCTCCTTCCCCCAGAAGCTCACCGTCTCCAGAGCTCTGGTTCTCTCTAGGCTGGACTATTGCAACAGCCTCTTTCTAAATCTGCCTGCTTCTACTCTCCACCCTCACCAACTCATCCAGAACAGAGCAGGATAGTATTTCTCCAGGACTGAAATCTCTAAACTGGATCCCAGTGGCTTTGAGGATTAAGTTCAAAACCCTCTGCATTGTCCACAAGGCCTTCTGGGGCCTCAATACCTTCAACTCTCTCTTCCTAAATATCTTCCTTCTCGAGCTCTTCGCTCATCTGCCTCCAACTCCCTCAGGGTCAGTTGCTTCTCCAAGCAAATAATTGGTGGGAGATCTCTTTCTTCGGCTGGGGCCTCCCTCTGGAACAGCCTCCCTGTCTCCCTGAAACTTGAGGAGAATCATCTCCGGTTCCGGAAGCACCTCAAAACCTTTCTCTTTGCTTCTGCTTTCTCTCCACCTCTCTCCTGCTGAATTTCTGCCTGAAACTGAAACTGCACTGTTTACCTGGCCACCCTCTGGTCTCGGGCCCAGGTCCCCACCCCTGCCAGCTGCACTCCTGCATTGCCTTTCGGGCTACTCCCACACTTGGGGACTGTCTTCTGTATCCCTTCAGTCCCACTTCCAGCACTTGACACCTGATGGCCGCACTTACCCATACTTACACCTGGCCTAGTAGGATCGCAGTCTTTGTCTTCCGTCTGTTCCCCCTCCCTTGCCTCATCGCACCTTGAAACACTTGTGTATAGGCGCGTCATAAATGCCTTATCATATCATATCATGCCACAGTAATAAACTAAATGCAGTCGAGCACCACTGAAATAGGCCAGTTTTGGAATATAGTAACACTTTTCCTGTTTTCTTTTACCTTGATGTCTAGGCAAAAATGGCATGCAACAGCTCTTGAGCTAGGTCCATGCTTTAAAGAATAACATATACAAAATAAAAAATAACATGGCTTTTTCAACAGCTCCCGAAAATTGATTAATCTGAAATAATGCCCAGAACATAACTTGCAGTACTGAGCTACAGTTAAAATGATTCTATGTTCTTTTACCACCAGATTTCTTTGCGATTCGTTTTTTAGGAACATTTCTTCCATTGAAAAAATCATCAATTGTTTTAATTATATTTGGAGGTTTCTCCCACGCCTTCCCTTCCCTATTGTGCAATCCTTATCCCTAACCCCCTAGTCCTTTTATCACCTTATACCCGCCCTTTATTTTTTGATGCTTTTTCTCAATTCATATTTTTCATAAAAAACTCATCGAAAATAAACGAACTGAATTTTCTTCTGACTCAATGCTTGAATGTAAGTGCCTTGTTAATCTATGATTAAGAATGATTGTAATGGACTTCCCAGTGGAGGGCTGCGAGAGCACACACTCACTGATTTGTCTGCCTAGGTATTTGTATCTTATGTAGGGCTGGCTGTCAAAACCCTACACATGCAGTAGCTGCATGTTATAACCACATCTGTACTGTACTGGTTTTAAATGGAAAGCATGTAATCTGCATGCAAAAATCAATAGCATTCATACTACCTGACGTTTTTAAAAATGAATCATATTCCTTTCAGTCATTTGTGCACGTTATCTACCCAATACTAAATAGGTGAGTTTATATACACAGTACAAGATCCTGAACTACTACATACCGCAAATGTTTATTTGAAATATTTATATCTGTTGTATTGTAATCTTGCTTGTACATGGGGCTAAACCAAACGTGCTCACACTGCTTGGTTCAGCAGTTATTTCTTCTTGGTTATATGACTGCTACACTAAACTACACATAATGTTAGTATGTGTTTGATTGCGAATCTCTTCTTTTTAAGGTACTTACTAATTCTGTTTAGGCTTATCACTTGCTACAGGGGCGTTTTAACAATAGCACTTGAGTCTGACTCACAGAAGTTGTTGTCATTATTTTGCTGTGCTGAGTTTAACTGAACGTTGCCAGATTTTGGTCAACTATCAAAGGACTTCATAGGCAGACGTTTAGGGGATCTTTTGAAGTGAAACTGAGGGCTTTTTGTGTTTCTCTGGGATTTATTTGGCTGCTGCTGCTTTGATGACTCTTTTTGTTTAGAGGAATCTCTGAAGATCAAAGTGATGCTTATCGAAACCAAACCTTGGGCACAATCCATTTCACATTAAAACCAACCTGAAGGATTTTTCTCCCCATATGATGAGGCCTGTATGACTAGGTTGGTTTGTGTAGAGTCATATGTCATCTCTTGTTCCTGAGATTGTAGCGTAGAACTACTTTGTATCTCTTCTCGCTGCTTCAGCATCCATTTATGTAGTTTATCAAATTGATATTTTAAGAGAAGAGATATACTCTATTCCCTAGTATCAAATGGCACTCACTATAAACTCTCTGATGGGAGGAAATCCCAGTGTCTTATCATAAGACCAAGGGTCCTAAACCAACGTTCCATGTCTTGCCTTCACAGGCGGGAACCTCAATCCCTGTGGAAACAAGCTAACATATCTTCTGGCTCAGTATTTGTCAAGTAGGTTAATCCTGCCTGATGTGCTCTATGTACAACCTCTAATTCTCACTCAGGGAATTTTATCATATGCATAAATTACTTCTGTAGGTAGATGCATTAAGTCTGAGGCCACTGTACTCTTGAAATTAAATCCTGATTGATTTTGTTCACATTGTATGCACATAACCAGGATTCACCTGGTCTATCATTGCAAAGGAATGTACCTGTCATTTGTGAATTATGTGTACGTTCCACCAGCTATTATCTCAAAAGTTCCTTCCACAGCACCATTAGAGGTTTGCAAGGGCTGGGTCTTTTTAAATCACAACAGTACACCCACGGAATGCAGAGCTCTGGAGATTTATTTTAACAGTGCTTGTCTCTAAATGATAGGTATGCCTCCCTCAGGTTCCTCATCTCGTTATGTCTTTTATTTGTTAGAAGGCATTCTCAGTAGAAATCTATGCTGCTCTTAACTACCGAAGGAAAAGACTTAAAACTCAACACAACAAAACAAACACATGTGCATTCTTTTGCAGAACAAGTTAAGTTAGTCTGCTATTAGATAACAAGGGGATTATGTAGACCCTCAAAGGCCACTTTCAGGGTGCCAATTGTCACGTGTCATATTTGAATGACCCCCAGCTAGATAAGAACTCTGTCCTTCCTCGCAGCTCGGCTCAGAGAAGAGTCTATGCGACAGGAGCTATTGGTCATTAGACTGACTAAAAAGGAGGTCTCCTCTGGCCAATCCAGAGATGATCTGTGCTCTTGCTACAATTATTAGACTTGCAATATGTGTGCTTCATGTCTGTCTCCCCTTACCTATCTCATGTCATTAGCATTTCACAAGCCTCAAAACCTGACATCTTACCCCCGGCTTCTGCAACCGCTCCTCGCCAGTTCTTGTAATATTTCCATATGCACACATAGGGATAGAGAGATTTAAAAACAGAAAGTCTTTGGAGAGAGGCAAAAATGGAACCCATCATGCAGTGCTGTTGGTGAGCTTTTCACTATACCAATAGTCAAGAATGACCAACATTGTATATAAAATACATATTTTCTGTACAATCACAGTCCCTCTATCTTGCTAAATAAACACACTGTTCAAGCCTATTTGTCATTTTCAATGTCCCTTAGTTCTTCTCACTAATTCAATATAAGGTCCAAGCACATTTGTTTGCCGTGTAACAAGTCACTTCTCTTTAACTAAATCAATAAATCAATGCTCTCCTCTTAGGGCTTAATGCACAATCTAAATACAAAGAGCCCTGCCCATCTTTTATCCTTTGCATAATGAATGGCACAACACTTATAAAGTCAAATCACAATGCTCATTTGACTGAAGCAATATTGTGCAAAGGCACTGAAACCTATTTTGCTATTTCCAAAATAAACCAAAAGCTAAAATCAATAAAGCAATCTTTTGTATCTCAATATTTGAAACAATTCAATGCAAAGCACAAAATCACAGGACCAGAATTGCACACTTTTCAGTCAAGAAAAAAACAATTGAATTTCAAAGCAAGACATGACTCTAAGGTGAGGCTTGAAGCTCACACCCCCTATAACCTTGGCATGGCATCGGAAAATCAACCCTGATCAGCGGGTAAACAGCATATTTATATTATTTTTCACTTGGAAATACCCTTTACTATAGATGTTATCACTTTGTAGGCAAGTCCATCAGTTTGTAACATTATGGACTGAAAGTACCTCCTTTTGGCCTTAGGATAAAGGTAAAGAATATTGGGCACCACCCCTCAGCTTTCTGGCGAATTATCAAGGGTCAGCTTCTAGCTGATTTATCAGTCATGGCTTCTCGCCCTATTATCTAACATGCTTTGAATGTCTCATCTCAAGGTGTCTACGTTGAAAGGTGCTTGTCTTCCAAGAAAGAAGCTTTCAATTCCTCTAAACAGGAAATGAAGTGGATTTCAATCTGCTGCCTATCCTATTCACTATATGTATCCATGTAGGATAAATGTACTGGCCTGCTCATATGTAAGCATGTTTGCATGTATGCATGTATAATATGTTCAAGCTATCACTCTGCTTAGAGCTTTGCTATGTTAAATAATAATAATTATTATTATTACAGTATTTATTGAGCGCAAACCTAGCTTCAAGAAGCAACAGAGCACTTTGCAGAGGTATACAATTATGGCTCCACATTGGAGACCCATAATTATGGTTTTCCCCCTCCCCCTATTATGTGTGCTTCTGGAGAGGAGTCATTTCCTGGTCACCTGAATTGTTAAAATGGTTTCACTACAGCTACCATAATCCTTAGAGACTGCAATAGTAATTATATTGGAATCACCTGGAAAGATAGGCAACACAGCCTCCCTGATGAGTGTTGGAGACACGAAAGCGGTAGGAGGAGAACAGCAGTGCAAATATAGCTGAAGGGATTCAACCATGTGAACATGGAGAACAGCATTACAAATGCAGCTGAAGGGATTCAACCCTATGAATATTTTGGCAGCAGTTGGGATTTAACCCTGTGAATGTACTCAACACTTTTGGGAATTAACCCAGTAATTTTTGTTTCAGGTAGTATATTGGCTGGAACTGGAGTGCGCGCCTCGCCCCCTCTTGTTTATCAGGGATTCCATTTAGCAGAACTGCTGACCGAGGATATCGGTAGCACCTATGCAGTAACAACATGAGCCTTGGCCTGGATCTGCCTGTCACCACCCATCAGTCTTTGCCAAAACAATCTGACCCAACAAGAAACAGGGAAATACCACTGCATCAACAGACACTGGGAGCTCTTCAAGGACAAGGTCGCTGGAGAACACACAGACATTTAAACACACCACTATGCTAACTCTTACCTCTGCAGCAACAGACAATAGAATGCAGCTTTACCCCTCGAAATTAGCCTAACTGCACACATAACATCACTCTCAAACACCAGCACTGCCAGAATGCAGATGCCCAAGTCCATTGGTTCTGCTGCACACATTCTACTGATCTTACACAACAACTGCATCACACCTAGCACTGGTATGAAACTACACACCACCTATTGCACACTGAATGCACACATAATGAGTGCACCCAAGCACACTTTACTACATTACTTCTCTACTGACCTGGACTGTGGTCCCTGAGCGGCATTCAAACCACAGCACTTTGGAAAGGTGCTATACAAATGCAGAATAACATAACATAACCTAACATGACATATTTGGTGTATATCCATTAAGCAGTCAGGAAGCTACCAACATGTATCTCTAGAAAATTAGAATATATATACTCAGAGGACAAGCTCTTGACTGCAAGGTCCACTCTGGTTTGCTCCCTATCATTGCCATGATTAATTTTTGTATTACAACTTTGTTAGCTTACTAGAGATGTATACATCAACGGGGCAAAAATACTGAGTAAACCAAATCTGCAATTCAGTAAAAAATGTCCAATGGTAAATAGACTGACATCCAGCCAACACATTCTGTTCTAGTAGAGTGTCTGGTGGAACTTGGATTCAGCTTTAGTAAAAGGTTAAGCTAACAAATCAGAACGTCACTAATAATGGAGTTTAGCGAAAGCTTAAGGTAAATATATTCAACAGGGCTAGTGATTGGCAAGTTGAGTATAGATTTGAAACACTGTGGTTCCATTTTCTGAATGCTTTTTACATGTGTTTCACCTCAGATTTCGATACCATAAAGGAAACACGGTTGAACTTTACATTTATGGAGCTGTATCTTTTTTTCTTTTTTTTAATTGAATTTAGCTGAAATTGATCAACTTTTTCAATTCGTTACAGAATAAGAAAAATAATTAACAAACATATTAAATACATATTAAACAACAGAAACAACAGAAAAGCCACATTGATTTGAGACAGAATATAAAGAATGAATCTCGAAATTCATCTAAAGAAAAATCAATCTTTAAACAATAACACACAAGCTAATGTCAAAAAGAAAAAGCAATAAAATATACCTAAAACATACCTATGGTGATATTCTCTTGGATTACAATCAACAATTTTTTTAAGATGCAATAACATTTCTCTCGACATTTCTCTCTGTGTGAAATCTTACAAAATGTTATACATATTATATCATTTTAAAAATCAGTATTTTCTATAGCAGGTTTGCAACTTTTACTCCAGTTTTAAAGCTTTTTAGAAGTTAACTGTGGCTGTTCTAATGCTCATGATGTTATTGGCTATTATTGCAACCCATCTGTTTTCTGGCTTCATTTGTGCAAAATAGGTATTGTGATTGGTGAAGTGTATTTGTCTCAAATGCTTGTGTTCTGGACAATCAACAATTACATGTTCCAGGGTTTCCTTAATGCTATGGTTGTTACAAAAGCAACACCAATTGTTCTCCTTACTAATCAGCTTTCTACGTGCTTGTACGTCACGAGTCGGCCATAGGTTGAACCGGCAACGTAGAATGGCATTTCTTATTGAAGGAGAGGGGGCCTTACAAAGGTATGATTCAGTGGGCCTCATTACACGGACAGTGGTAACCATGGCGCTATTAGCGCCATGGTTGCCGCCGGTATTTTACCGAGTCTGCCTTGGTGAATTGAGGAATTGCCGCCTCATTCCAAGGGTGGCGGGCGGTAATTCCCCATTTACCAAGGCCCTTCCCCATTCCCATTGAGCCCCCATAGGGCTCAATGGGAATGGGGAATGAGCAAATAACGGTACTGCTATTAGCGTACCGTTATTTGCCCTGAAGTCCCTCAGCGGGTCCCTTCCTTAACGTGTGGTCTGACCACACGTTAAGGATGGGACCCGCTGAGGGACCTCGTAGTATGGCGCTAAGGGATTACCGGCACTGGTGCCCTTACCCGTGCCGGCAATCCCTTAGCGCCATCCGTGTAATGAGGCCCAATCTCTCTACATTTTATTGGGCCAAATAGTTGATGGTTAAAGTCTTTATATTTTAAACAGGCAGCTCTTGTGTCAATCCAGTCCACCATGTAGAGTTTTTTCTTTGCTCGGTCTGTATTGAACACAAGATTATCAATTGTGATGTCTGCATTATTCATCACCATCATGATCTTTTTGGACCACTGTTTCGGAAATTCATGTGAGGAAGACGACAGATAACTCGATATAATTGCCAATGTGGAATCATTTATAGTAGAAAGTAAACATTTCCGAAAAAGACTGCATAATCGACAGTTGTACATGGCCGTTAGAGATGATTACCCTATCTCATAGCGCATCCAGGCACCTGGGATGCTCTGAGGTAAATGAAGGACTGCCCACCAGAATGTTGCTTCCAATTGATTCAGAACTGTTGGTTGGATCATTTTTTGAGTTTCTAAACCATACAGTATGGTAGCTACCACATTTTGGGTCCAAAATATAACGGCCGACTTAATAGAACATTTATCGTACTTAAACAAAATTAGTTTTGACTGACAAATCGAAGATGTTAATTTTTGTTAAATTTTAAACATTTGAGAGCGAACAGAAGGAAGACCATCAAAGATAAGACCCAGATAGACATAATTTGGTACGACCTCAATTGTTGTGTTCTTAATTTTCCACTCTAGTTTGTTTCTCCGTGAATCAGTTGGTGCATACATAACAATCTGAGTTTTTTTGCTGTTAACCACCAATTCATTAATACTAAAATAATTGCATAGGATAGTCAGCAAATTCTGCAATCCAACAGGTGTTTTCGAAATTAGTACAAGATCGTCGGCATACCACATTGCTTTTACTTCAACACCATTCAGTTTCGGAGCGTCTGCGATTACATTGTCAAAGATCCATCTTCGATCATTGATGAAAAAATTAAAGAGAGCTGAAGCAAGAATACATCCCTGCTTCAGCCCTCGTTTTTTTGTTATTGTCGCTGATAAGAAGCCCTCAAAATTCAGTCTTATATGTACGGTAGTATTTGAATGGAGGGCAAAAATAATATCACTTAACATGGGTGGGCATTCCGCCTTGATGAGTTTGTTCATTAGTTTGGATCGGGAAACTGAATCAAAGACGGAATGTAAGTCAACAAAGGCAAAATAAATTGGTTGCTTTGTTATTTGTGCTTGTGTTTTGATGGCACTTAAAGTAATCAAATTTACAGCGGTCCCTAAGCCTGCTACATTCCCCGTTTGATTTGGATCACTCTGATGCATCCTGGTGGTCACTGTGTTAAAATCTCTTAGAACCAAGCGCGAAAATATTTTTCGAGGAGCATCCAACAAAGCAATCGGGCAGTAACATTTTGGGTCCTTGCAATCTCCTTTTTTATATATTGGAACAATCAAGTAAGAAAGCCAGGACTACAGCATCTTTCTAGATGACAAAATGTATTTGAAAGTGTTATTAAGGATAGTGGCCCAATGTTGCGAATTTTGTTAAAACATGTGGTTCGAAAGCCCATCCGGGCCCACTGCTCTGGAGGAAGATGATTTATTAATAAAATCTTTAATAATGTCCTCAGAACAGGTTAAATGCCAGCATGGGGAAGATCTATTTGTATATTTATAATTCTCCATGTTCTCATCAGCATAAAGTTCAGAAAAATGTTTGAGCCATTGTGCTTCAGTAACTCCATTAATTTGATGATCTACTTGGGAAGTGGAGTTACATTTGTTTAGCAATGCCCAAACTTGTGCTGATGATTTCTTGGCTGTCAGAAAAAGCTCACCAATTTTTCTGAATGAGATGATCCTTTCCAGAACATACCCAATAACGATATGTGCACTTAGCCGCTTTGATTGCCTTCTCTCGTTCTGCCAGCGGCAATTTACGCAACTTTCGCAAATTTCTTTTATGATCAGTTCTCCTTTGTTGGAGGATCATATCAAATCCATGAATATGCATATTAGATGGTCTGGCAATATTTGGAAGAATGTTTCTAAATGTATGCAGAACATCTACATATGATTCAAACCCATTTGTTTTTTGGCTGTTTATGATCGAGTAATTCAATGATGTTAGTTTGTCTTCTGACCATCTGAAACGGTTTTTGGCATTATTGACCACTAGCATTTGTTTGTGCCACCTCTGGGATTTGTCAATTTTCTGTACTAAGGCAGTCCAGCTCAGTGATAGTAAGTGATGATCACTTTTATTTTGTTTAATTATTGTGAATTTGTGGGTGGTCACGAAAATGCTATTGCTCAAGAAAATGTAGTCAATTATGGATCTAGATTCACCTCTCTCCCACGTATGGTTTGGTGGGATATCTCCCTGAATGGCTCCATTGGCCATTCTGAGATTTAACTCATTCATAAACCTAGCCCATCTCTGACCTTCTTTGCTAACTTTCTTATTTTCTATTTGATTACACATGAGGTTTAAATCCCCCAACACCAATATACCAGAAATATTCGTATTTTTAGAAATTTCTTCAAAAAGGAATGATAGGTCACGATAGAAAGCATCGTCTGTGATTCCAACTGGATTACGGTATAGGTTGATTAAAGCATAGGTCTGTGTTGTGTGAGAGATCTTCACTAGCTGCATAAAATGATTTGGGGACAACCAAGCAGAAATTTGGAAACCCCTACTCGATTTTACTGCAACTAGCAAGCCTGAAGTGGGTCTGCCTTTGCCTGATGTCATCGCTGGTAACAAAACAAAATCGTGATCATCACAGACTGGGTTTTTTGACATCCATGTTTCTTGTAATGCCACAATTTCAAAACAGTTTAACTGATCATTTGTAGCCCATTTGAGCTGCTGGAACCCCCTCATGTTCCAACTTGCTAATGAGAATTCCTCTTCTTTCTCACTAGTTGGTGGTTATCATTGGGTTTTAGAGGATGAAACCTGCTTCAAGCTGTTGTCTCTCGTGCAAAATGGACATAAACAATCTGGCTCCTGTAATGACTTAGTTTTAGGCACACTTTGTTCACCTAAATTGTTCGAGGGCCAACAAGATTCCCAAATTGAAAAGATCCATTTTAGCTTTCCAAAGCGTATTTCTTACCAGTCCTGATTTGATCCACAATTGCACCATGGACAGATTTCTGTCACAAAGAAACTCAGTTTGATCAAAATCACTTGAGGAAAGATCTTCTAGCGCCTGAAAATCTCCAAAGATGTTCAGGACACTCGACCGACAAAGGTCATATTTCTGAAATGGTCCATCACGACACTTGAGTATCAATGTATGGAAAGAATCAAATCTATACTTGTTAGAGTTTTTCTGCTCATTTTGCCCATGTTTAGAATTTGAAATATTTCCAACTCCCAACAATGGGGCCGCATTATTGATTCTGCCATGAACAGGGTTTCTATGCTCTGTCTCAAGGCAGTTTTGCAAGCATTCAGTCTGTATTTCTTTTCCTGCATAACATGCCTCAGCTGGTTGTGCATCATTTTTCTGTTAAGGCCGTGGGTTAATGCTCAGGGGATTTGCCCTCGGTAACGCCTCAATTATTCTTCTCTGCATGTAAGAATCCAATGTAGATTTGAGTACTGCCATGCGTTCTTCAAAGCCTGACTCACGATCAACTGCAGAGATAGAATGTAGATTGGCATTAGCAGGAGCAGATTGTTTCAATGAATGAGAATTAGATGGTTTATTTTCAAGTAGAGCTACAAGTTCATTCAATGGTTCATACCCTGCTGAGGGACCCAGAATGGAAGGGCCATGTGTTTGTGCAGGACTAGTTAAAGATGGCACCAGAGTTAAATTTGTGGTCACAGACACAGCACTGGCTGTCACAGGTGAAGTAATCCCTCCTTCTGATTCAGTTGGGACGTAGATTACATCATCTGCTTGAGTTGTTTTTGACGAAGTGTTCACTTGAGGTTGTGAACTTGTTTTCTTTTTCAAGCTTGCCTTTACCACAGGCAGAATTTTTTTTTTCGTACCAATATTTTCCGTTTTTTTGTGTGGATCTGTTGACCGGACGATTCACCAGAAATGGTTTGAATATATTGAACACCATCATTGAATTTCGTTTGCAGTGGAGAGTCAACACTTACCCATGAGTCATACTTTTTGGCATCGGCTTCCTCCACACATTCCACAGGACAAATAATCCTGGGAAACATGGGCAGAACCGATGTCAGAGGCTCATGAATCAGTGTCTTGATGGTCATATAATTGGACTCTAATATTGTCAAACGCTTGGCCATGTTCGCAAGCACTTTTGTATTTAGAGGGTCACCTGGAACACCTTTCTCACATTTAACACTTTTCATCCATTCCCCAAGTTGGTCTAATTTTGCAGATTGAAGCCAGATCTTAGTATCCATTGCTTCAAAAAGCTTATGAAGACTGGCAATGGTGGTGTTTACATCTCCTAGGGTGATTTCAAGAAGTGCTCCGTTATCAACCGAGTCACCACCTTGGCCAACTGATCGAGCAGATGACAAACACCTAGGGGTTGGCTGTATGTAGGACTCACCTATTGCTTGTCTAGTTGAGTCCATGGAACACAGAGGTTATAATCTGTGGCATTCGAACATCTGGAACTTTCAAGATCCCTAATGCTTGTATGCAGGGATATGACACCTAAGGGAGAGCCACTCACGCTTTCATCGGAGACGTCCACAACATCCTCAGAACTAACACAAACTTCTGTTTCAGTCAAAGTTTCCTCTTGATCTATAGAAAAAGTTCTCTTGCGGTGTATAGTTTTAAGGGGGTCTGTGGAATCGTTAGGATAGTTTGATCAGAGATAATGGCACTAGAATTACCCACTCTAGAATCAGGTACAACTACATTCAAACTTTCAGATGGTAATACAGGAGGTAGAGTAGGGACAACAGGCTCTGATGCCAGAGTGGGCTGACCAGTGGGTGACATTTGATTTTTTTTTTCATAGAATTTGCGAATGTCTCGATTTTGCACAGGAGTTTGGGTCACAGGAGTAAGAGTAATGCTTTTTTTAGAAGTGTGAGTTGCCCATTTGGGTTTATCACACGATTTAGTCAGAAAGTTGGTAGCAAGAGACTCACTTGTATTATTTTCATTCAATGTTTGAACCGGCGGATTAGGCATACCAGATTTTAAAGTGTATGCAACACGAGACATCTCAGCAACTGACTATGTCTTTGAACCTCCACACAACCCAATGAACAATTAAACACAAAGGAGTAAAGAAGAATGCTTTTTGCTCGTATTAGATTAAAAGAAGAAGAGCACATCCAAAATGCTATTGCGAAAATAACAAAGCACTTACGGTAATTCAGGCGTAAGAGCAAGCCTTTCAGAAAAATATCAACAAATCTCACCAGTTAACTGGGCTTATTTAAGGTGCAATAGTGTCTAGAACACACCAGTAGGCAGAAAATGTCACGTTTCAGCGTGGCCTGAACCCCTGCCCCAGCCCCCGCCAGCCCAACAGCCAACACTTCCCAGCACTTCGGATGCGCGTGCAAGATGCGTGTGCACTGGAGCTATGTAGGGACTGGCTGGGCTTAGGGGGCAGGATCAACCTTCGGGAAGGAGCTAGGGGGACAGAAAGAAGCAGATTACGGAAGCTGCGTTTAGGACATGTACGCGGCAAGACCCGCGGCAAGACCCGCGGCAAGACCCGCGGTCCAAACTGTAATGGAAAACACAATGTGAAAGTCCAATTACTTTTTTTTCAAACAGCAAATCCAGCAAAGTCCACAGCGTTGCAACAAACGTCAGCCTTCCTCTTGCAGACAGGGGCTCCAAATCCTGGATTCACGGCAGAGACTTTCAAGGAGTACAGCCCAACAGCCAACACTTCCCAGCACTTCAGAGCTGTATCAACACGGACAAATTATAACCAGCATTGGTTTTGGCAAATCGATGTATGACTCCTGTTAGTTGGTAAACTTTCACCAGAAGATAATACCCTGGCTACCTTCAGACAGCCGTACCATGATATGATATAATAGGTTAGTTATAACGCGCTTAATACCCAGAGGATTCTAAGCGCGGACCCGGGGATCAAACATGTGTTGCTCCGTGTCGTCTTGCTTCCAAGGTGAGCACATTGCCGATGAGCTATCTTCCCGAAAATGAAGTTCACATCTACTATAATTGGGTCACTGGACTACTGCAACTGGATATAATTATCGCAACCTAAACATCAGATACAACTTATTACTCCAGAACTCTGCAGCAAGATTGGTGCTTAAGGCGCCTCAGTTGTCCCCTTCTGCAGCCGTCTTGCATCGCCTTCATTCTCTCCTGTTGCCGGCACGGATTGAGTTTAAGGTACACTGTGTCACACACCGGGCTTTACACAATGCAGAGTATTTGAAAAATAAGATAGAGCACTACTATCCTACTGGGCAACTGTGCTCTGCCTTGCAATTTCTTCTTAAAATACCCAGGTACCAGCGTGCACGATTGGGATATGGAACTCGCTTCCACTGTCACTGAGAGTCATAGAGGAGTACCTTCACCTCCGCAGGGCACTCATAAATCATATGTTTTAACGTGTCAATGAGCAATCCAATAAAGAGCTTTTTTCTCTGTACTGCCAATACCAGCGCCTAGACACTGTTGGGCCTTAGTGTGCACTTTATATTTTTTTAAATACATGAATAAAGAAAACCCTGCGCATGCCTATCCCATTTTAAGCAAGTATCAACATTGCGGCCCAAGTAATAAGAGTTATTAACCTGCTCTATTTGCTGATCTCTGAATCTTAAATTGCATTTCTTCAATCTTCTGGACGTGCTTGGGAAGAATACTATACACTTGATTTTGGCTAAATTGATAGAAAGGCCATTAATGTCCATGTAGCGTTGGAGTAAATCAAATGAATGCTACAGTTCCGAAGGAGTGCTATCCAATAATACTAGCTCATCGGCATGGCCTAGCCATGGTATCCTGGAGTCACCAAGGCGAGGGGGAAAGGTGTTAGCACTAATCAGGGCCTCATACAGATCAGCTAGAAACAAGTTAAATCATTTTAGGGCCAATATGCATCCTTGCTTTAATCCAACTCTGGTGTTGAAGAATTGTGTACTACTACCAGAGCTGCCCGTCCTAATCTTGACATTTGTTAATGAGTCGAGAGAGAGAACCATGCTTTTGGAATGCCCAAGTGTGTAATTTCTACTATAATCTTTCCCTACAAATCAATTGTGTTGAATGCTACACTGGAGTCAATAAGTAATGTGTACATGTGTAGCTGTCTAGTCAGCCATGAGTACTCAATTGTTCCCACCAGAGTGATAATATTTGTGAAGGTGCCCGCATCTTTAATAATTCCAGTTTTGTAACACGAAATCAAGTTCTGTCCTTCCACCCGGTCACTAAATTTGATTAAAAAAACTCTGGCAAAAACCTTGGCCAAGGCATGGAGCATAGGAAGAAGGCGGTTATTTTTATGGTCATGCCTAGACACTTTTTGGTAAATGGGCAGTACAACACTTGCTATTAGCACCATAGCTACTCCCTTACCGCATTCCGGGTCCTGGTTCCCGAAATAGGGACTTACCGGGTCATTCCAACCTTGGAGGACCCGGTAAGTCCCCATTCCGGGAACCATTCCCCATTCCCATTCGAGCGCCCATAGGGCTCAATGGGAAAGGGGAAAGAGCTAATAACGGTACCGCAATTTGTTAATGAAGGGACCCGCAAAGGGACCTCGGAATAGGGTGGTAAGGGATTACCAGCACTGGTGCCGGTAATCCCTTACCACCTACCGTGTAATGAGGCCCTATATGTCAAGCGGGAATTTAAAATGTATAGAGGTAAAGAAAACATGAAAGGGATAAAGGCAAGGTCTGAGCCGGAGTATTGCATATGGTTTTACAGTAGAGATGAAGAAAATTAATTATTAATTTGGAAACAATAAAAATGGGTGTCATAGAGGCCACTGCAACTATGAAGTTGAGATGTAAGAACACAAAAGTAGATCATTAATAAATAGAATACTTGCAAAGTTTAGATTGATAAAATTTGGGAGTTGTACTAAAGTGCAAATGTTAGTTTATAAATATTGTGTACGTTTAAGATTTTCATCATAGATCTTGATTTTCAAGAAGTTAAAAATAAAAGGAATATTATCAAAATATTGAGTATTAAGTTGTGATAGTTTGGTGTATGGGAATCCTTCATTAAGCAATGGGGGTGACGTGGGTGGAAGAGCCTCTCCCACCAATGTAGTACCAGATCAAGCAGTCTATTCCTTCCCTCTGCTGATGCTACTAAAATTTGCCAAAAGATATGGGAGCCCTTTTACCAAGAACAAATACATCCAAATAACCTGTTCCATAGGAAGGTGCCTCGTCAGGATGGTCTACTCCCACGTTTTAGCTTACTGTACCTTTTACAGAGGAGAAATATCAATTTGCACATAAGTCTGGCCCCACCCACTTAGGCAGTCCAGCACCAAAATGCTAGGCAATTCTCCTCTAAACAAGAGTGCCAACAACAACCTCAGACACGTGTTTTGGCCTAATCGGGCCTCATCAGTCAGGTGAAGCTGTGCCTCTCTAAGCACAGTAAACAAAGGGTCCATGTTTGGATTACCCTGGTAACTTAAGACGAAACCCCAAGTTCCTAAAAATGCACAAAAATGTCTGGGAGCCCACCAAGAACAAGCACATACACATAACCTATTCCGTGGCACCTTCCATAGAAAGTTTATTTGGCCATGTTTGTTCTTGGTAGAGGGGCTCCCAAACCATTTTCTCTAAAAAACTTTGCCACGGGAACTCCACGTTCAGAGGTGGAGCAAGCCAAATGCACATTTTGGGGGTAGGTTATATGGCACAGGTTGACAGTAGTGTCAGTGCAGTGCCTGGGGAAAACACCTTTTATGACCCATCTGGTATGGCTTCACTGGCTTAGTCCTTGCTGAACACCTCTTGAGGCAGACCGTCGGCCTGATTGGCAGCACTTTGGCCACCTTGTCTCTACAATCCTCCTCATTATCTGCTGCTGCTGTTCCAGGAGTGGTTGCTGTCTGAGTTCCTCCTGTTAATGAGATATCAGGGTCACTAATGATTGGGAAATCTTCTTTTGTTATGTCTGGCTCTGTCACTGCGTACCAACTCAGGTCTAGAGTGGGGTCCATGCTGACCTGTCACTTATGCTTCGTTTGAATATTTTTGATGCAGTTACTATTGAGGCAATGGAGCAGGATTGGACACAGAAGACCAAAGCACTGAGACACCTGCATGCATGTAGTTCCCTAGAAGGTGAAACACCATGGTGCATGTCTTCAGAACACACATTGATTGCAATGAATATGGCATCATAAGAAAAGAATTGTAGAATTGCACACGGTGGAATATATATATACATAAAACGTTTATGTATGATTTCATGCTTAGCGGGTGCATTTAATCATTGTCAGTTTGCCCTCTGCTGTCCAATTTGCAAAGTACAGCTCTGTGTGCCTTTCCACTTCAACGACAGCTATCATTTTAACAAATAGAATGAGCACGGTTCTACATGGTCACCTTCACCATCCACAATCGCAAACATTCAAATTAATTAAAAGTTACTTTTTTCCACCCCACTTCTCTTCACACAGGGCACGGGGGTTCCAGTGTCAATGAAAAGTTAATTACAGCATCAACATTGCAGTCTCTAAAGAGTAAAACGCAGTAGGACAAATGCCTCCTGACAAGATAAAACTAAAAGTAAGTACTGTAATTATGCTACTACTCAATCTTATGCCATCACAGGGACTCTGCAATGGAACAAGGTTGACAATTATGCATATACAAAGACACATCCTAGAGGTCCACGTAATCGATGATACTGTTCTTAGACCACGCATACCTCTCACTCCATCTGATACAAATATGCATTTCAAATTCCAAAGAAAAGAGTTTCCTATATGCTTAGCCTTTTCAATTATCATTAATAAGCACCTGGGACCTACGCTCCTTCCTGGAAGCGATCAGTGGTAATTCAGAAATTTAAGAAGGGGGACAGAAGTGATCCTATGAATTACCGATCGATATTGACCTTTAAGATTGGCTAGAACAGCGTATATTACACCAAGAACGCTAGCATAATGATAAAACCATTGAAATTCAATTAATATGTTTTAGGTAAGGAACAGTTAAGGTAAATAACTTCAGTTTAACACATATCTTGAAATTCAGTGAAACAACTTTAGTTGAAGCTCCATTACAGTGCTGATCTTATGCAATACAACCAATGAAATTCAGCAGGTTTTGGAAACTATATCACCTTAACTCTGAACCCCCTATTGCAAAGCCCCCACCAGTAACATCACAAGTGATATCAATAATGACATCACATATGGCAACACTTATGACATAATCAATACTAGAAGCTATGTCATGCTAGTACATTTCTGATGCCCTTTCTTAACGGTTTATTGTTTATCGCCTGGCAGAAAATACTCAATCATGCTCCTACTCTGGAAACATCTATGGCTTTATCAGTAAACCAATATGTGTCTGTTGTTGGAACTAGTCTGCAGTTTGCACCTTATGTATGAGTACCATATTTTACTGATATTATGCTCTGACTGCATTGCACAACTGGTGAAGAGTTACAGGTCATGCCTGGTGTCAGCCGCCAGTCCTGGTTGCCCCTGAACCATCTACCTGCTGCTGATCTGAACGTTTCTAAAACTCACTACAGTGCCTCCACTAATTTTTTCAAAGATGTTGTTTTTCAGCCCCCCAAAGACTGAGACTTTTGCAATGGATATCTCCATTTTCTTGTATACACCATATATCAATCTCAAATGGCAAGCAGCATTTTAAAGTTTATGGAGGTGGAGGTGAAGGTAACATGAAAGGGGTGCAAGCAAGGTTGGAGCTGGAGTATTATATAAAATTTTACTGTAGAGAGGAAGTAAAAAAATTACTAAGTTGCAAATATCACAATTGGTGTCTTAGTGGCCACTGGAACTATATTTGATATTATCTTTGGTTTATTTCAAACCTTTCATATACCATTCATTTCCTTAAAAACAATTTCCATTATGTTCACAATCAAAAGACAAAAGAAATAAAAGGAATATACCAAATTCACTTTTCACAAGTCACAGTCCTAATAATATCACACTCTTTTACAGGTAATCAACCATCAAGAGAGGTCCGCAAAGAAGACTATATATATATACAAGACCACCACCAGAATGTTTTCAAAATCTACTTGCAATGACCCAGTGCAGGTGTTGCAGCTCTCACAATAAATCCCTTTCCGCTTGAGAGCTGCAGAATATCCTTTGGTGATATCGCACATATATTTCATCCTAACCCCATTTAAAGATTTACAATCTATGAGCAGATGCTCGAGCGACTTGATCCTGGATGTCTATCCACAGAATCTACAATCAGAATTCAGGTCACCCAATATCCTTCTATAGCCCAGAACGTCTCTTGTTGGTAGAATATTCAGCCTTAGTCTTAGAACGACATTAGAATGCGGTGGACAATGGAATTTTGTCAGGTACATCGGAAGTCAATTAATTCCTCTACCTTCTAATCCCAAATTCAGGGCAAATTTATATTTTGATCTCTGAGTTAGCGTGTCAATCCAATCTTGATGCAGTATTTGTTTTTTTTTTACTTTCCCTGGATTCCTCAACAAAACCTCTTCAGAAAGATCTAAATTCTCTAGCCAAGAGGCACAGTCGCTTTTCCACAGGTCCAGGTAACAGTCCACACCTTGGCTAGGGTCACTTTTAAATATGTCAAAAGGGGAGGGGCTCTAAGTCAATAGACTTCCATAGAATGCTAAGGTCATCCATTTAATTGCAGATCGCATCGACTGCATCCCCAAATCAAATCAAATCATTACATTTGGGAGGGATTGGGGGATTTGAAACACTCTTTTGCCAGAAGTAGCCCACTATATTATTCCAGAAGTGATTGGGCCAAATCCACATGGTCTCTGCACCAAAAATCATGAGAAGCACAACATTTTGTTTAAAGAAGGTCCTAACTGAAACCAAAGAGAATTTCACAAACCTTTTATGCAATATTATCCCCTGAGTAGTTAATCTTTTACATTTTTATTTGGTGTTTTCTTTTCAATAGTGCTACGATTCAGACAAGCACCCAAATAGGAAATTAAATCCACACATTCCAAAGAAACTTTGCCCAACCTCCATCTGAATCCCAAAGCTCCTTTTCATTCTTTTAGTTTAGAGGACCATTATTTCTGTCTTTTTGACATTTATCTTAAGACCATTCAGCTCAAAATATTTATTCAATTAATTTAATACCCGCTGGAGACTTACTTGCGCCTGGTCTAAGATAACAATGTCATCTGCATTAAAGATCCAGGGAATACATTCTGGGGGGTGGGGGGAGACCTGCGCAGTGTCCTGTCCTTCCTTGATGTCTGCCAAATAAAGATTAAATAGAGCTGTGTCCAAGGAACATCCCTGTTCTGTTTAAATACTTAGTACATTTTATTTTTTTCTGAGAGTCACCCCTGGGTGGAAAGTCTGACCCGCACACTCATATTTGAATACAGATCCCTGATTGCCTCAACCAGATCTCACGGGCAACACCAGAAAATTAATTTTCCCCACAACCTTTCCCTGCTGACACTATCAAAGGCCTGCTCAAGGTCAATGAACGCTAAATACAGTCTGGATTTTGCCCTGAATGTTCTTTCTAGCCTTTAGTGCATTCAGCAGAAAAAAGTTGATGCTGGTTCCTACTCCCTTGACAAATCCATTTTGCCTTGGATGCAAGCGCCCAGCCTCTCTTGCCCATCTAAACAAATGCTGCAGCAGAATAGAAGCAAAGATCTTTCCCACGGTATCTGGAAGGGCAATCGGTCGAGCGTTTTCTGGCTCTTCTCTGATGCCCTTCTTGAACACAGGGATAATCAAAGTAGATTTCCAAGAATCTGGCACCTCCACGCACTCCATGATTTGGTTGAACAATAGGAGACGCAACTCTACCCCCAGTACTGGATTCTGCTTGAGTATATTATTATTAAGGCCATCCAGGCCAGCTTCCCTTGATGTGTTCAATTTCTTTATCAGATCCTTTATAACATCTTTGTCAATTTCAATGGCCCATTTTAGACCTTGCTCCTCTCTTTTGGACACATTGTTATCATTCTCATTCACCAATATCTGTCCAGAGTGTCTACACCAATAGGAGTCAGCACCCGTTGACATCCTTCTTGCAAAGAGCTGAGAAAAGTGCTCTAGCCAATTAGCTTCCGAACAGCAAGCATCATACTTCCTAGTTGATATACCACATTGTTGTTCAATAGGAGCCCAAAGGTCTGTCGGGTTTCTTTTAGCTATTGTTTTCAGAATTTCTTCAGCATCATGATGCACACCTTGGGCCCTAGAAGACAACAACCAGTTACGATATTGCTGTGTTCTTTTTTTTATCATCTCGTATCTATCATTTGTCTCTACAAGATTAAGTCCTCTCAGATCGGAACTGTAGATTTTTCTTTGTTTTACAAAGTCTTTGTTATAATGGTGGAGTCTCTTTACCCCATGTTGTGGGCCCAGAATATGTTTAATTTGAAACTGCAGCAATATTCCATCATAATTCAAAGAGGCCCCTTAACCAGTGCCAGTTGTCGTAAACCCTCCACCACCACGGGAACTTCGCCAGGCCGAATTCTGAGCCTTTTGCCAGCTTGGTTTATCTGGACATTCTCTATATTCATTATTAGTGCAGGGGCTCCAATCTGGGTCCATTTAAGCTCCAAGAGCTGATGGTCACTATTCAACATGGAAATAACCAATAATGTAGAAACCCATTTGTGAATATTACTAGATATGTAGTATTAATTTAGGCAGGGATGTTGGTTGCCTGTAGACCATGTGTACTTGGCCAGTATATCTCTGCTGGTTTGGCCATTCAACATGAAAATATAATGCTGTTTTAGATTGTTTGTCCATAACAAGGCCTTTTTATCCAGGCTAGTTGATGGTAATAGCCCACCCTTATCATCAAAGCATCTTAAATTGAGATCACCACAAATTATAATAGACATGTCAAAGACATATAATCATGTTAATAAACAAGGTGTCATTCATATACACTGGATTCCAATATAGTCTCGGGAGGATAGCTCAGGGGCAACATGCTTGCCTTGGAAGCAAGACGACACAGAGCTACACAGGTTCAATCCCCGGGTCCACGCTTAGTAACCTCTAGGTATTAAGCGCGTTATAAATAACCTATCATATCATATAGGATGACTATCACGAGAGACACTTTTAGTAGGCCCCCAGAACATTCCCAGCTTATATTTACCACTTGGACACATGGGTTTGGATTTATAGTTTTAATGTTTTTCTACCTCTACCGACCTCTACCGACCTTTACCATGGTGAACACTCCAGAAGATTGGCGTCCCAATGCATTTTTTTTTGCCGGGTTACAAGTGGTCTCAAAATCAAAACAAATGGGGGAGCACAGATACAAGTCTCCTGCATACAAAGAATGTCATATTTCATAGCTCCGCTGTCTCCATGTGAAAAAGATGTGTGTGGCCCCTTCTATTGCAGGAGCACCACCAAAGGGGCTTCAGATCCTCTTTTTCTCAATATGAATTCTCGGATCTTTGGACTAAGGCCCCTGCCAGTCATGACCAGTCGTGACCACTTTTATCTTGCAGTTTGCGCTCATGATCGACTTTTATCAACCTTTAACTCTGTAAGGAGCAGTCCCCAGTGATTTCTATCTATGAAAACTCTCCCTTCTTTCGGGGAGGTAATAGATCTTTACATGTAGTAATCTGGGTAGTCACAGATGACTCCGAATAGACTTTTCCCTTGCTTGTCTTCTTTTGCGCTCTCTTTAGGCTTTCCAGAATGCGTAGCCCCAGATATTTCTTCCCCCAGTGATCCGGGAAGGTTTTTTTTCAGAAATCTCATATCCCAAAGGGAGCAGATCTCCTACTGATTCCAGCAACATTTTTCCAACCAACCTAGATTGAAGATGAAGGATAACCCAGTCCATGTGATTTTAATTAACAAATGGAACTATCTTTAGACACTTTCTCCGATTGAGACTTAGCCAATCCTTGGTAGGGATTCATCTCTCTATTGTAACTACCAAGGTAGGGGCTTCATTGGGATCCCAGAGTTTTGTAGATTTTTCTTTTGATTTCTCTCCTCAGGTGAGTGGAGATTTCTTTCCCCAATCCCACACCCTTTAAAATTTTGTGTAGAATGTCTTCTTTTCTCCAGAGTACAGACATCTAGGGGATCCAATTCATGATTAGTTTGCTTCCTAGGACAGAAATGTGGAGACCTGTTAAGGGTAGAAATATTTTGGCCATTAGATGGGGGTAATTGGTTCTGCAGTTCTTCGCCATACATTGATCCATCATGTCTTCATTAATTGTCTCATCTGAGTAGGTCAACAAATCCAAACAGCAAAACAACTCCTCATCTATCACCACCTCTTCTTTATCCAGATCACTAGTTAAGTCTGATCTTGGCTTCACTCTTTGGACGGTTGATGGGTTATTTCCTTTCATCAGTCTTCTCAGTTTTGGTTTCTCCAGTGGAGGTGTTGTCAGCTTATGCATGAATGCCCTCGAGCCATTAGATTTTAGTTTGTTCATGTTTTGCTGATTTTTAGAGTTTTTGATGTGATGCCATCTCCCTTTTTCATGATCTCTTTCGTCTTTGATTTCTCAAAGATCAGCAAAGGGTTTGGAGCAGGTAGCCTTGTGATTCACCCCTTTGGCTGGTTCAATCATGATCGTCACTTCCACTATTGTTTCTTCTCCTCCTTTTTGAGGATTATGTTCGGCGGTCTACATGTTCTGTACACTTGGATAGCAATCATTATGCACTGGATGTGGGTTTAATTCTGATTGAAGCAGACTTAGCGAGGGGTCTCTCGTGGTCCTAATGCTGTTTTCCCCAGTCATATTTTTCTGTCGTTGATCATACCTCACCAACAAAGCCTCATCCAGTGGTCCAGATGACAGTTGTTGAGGCTGCATTAGTTCCTTCCGGGAAGAGATGTATATAGGCCATTCTTTTGACATCTCAGTACTTTCATGGACCTTTCTTGCCCAGTTCAGGGTCTTCAAGATAGCAGTCATCAGAATGTTTTTTTTTCGTTGACCTCCCCACTTGCAAGATCAAACAGCCTCTCCTGTCACTGAGATGGTATTTCAGCTGCTTTGTCTAGATGGCCTCTGACAGCTTCGGAAAAAGACTCTAAGCGTTGTAACTTCATATAAGCCTTGCTAATAGGGTAGCTTGATGTTTAATTGTCTCATTCATGGACTCATATAGTTTGATAAAACGGTTTAATGCCACTATCAGATGTGACATCATTAGCGAGGGGTCTCTTGTGGTCCTAATGCTGTTTTCCCAGTCATATTTTTCTGTGGTTGATCATACCTCACCACCAAAGCCTCATCCAGTGGTCCAGATGACAGTTGTTGAGGCTGCATTAGTTCCTTCCGGCAAGAGATGTATGTAGGCCATTCTTTTGACATCTCAGTACTTTCATAGACCTTTCTTGCCCAGTTCAGGGTCTTCAAGATAGCAGTCATCAGAATGTTTTTTTAGTTGAACTCGCCTCTTGCAAGATCAAACAGCCTCTTCTGCCACTGAGATGGTATTGCGGCTGCTTTGTCTAGATGGCCTCTGACTGCTTCTGAGAAAGACTCTAAAAGTTGTAACTTCATATGAGCCTTGCTAATAGGGTAGCTTGATGTTTAATTTTCTCATTCATGGACTCATATAGTTTGATAAAATGGTTTAATCAGACTTGACATTATGACAGACTGCATGTTTTTCTATTAAGGGGCCATCTGATGATAGGCCATGGATGTCCTGTTTTGATGCAGTGCTGGCCCATCCAAGGGTTCGGAACCCAAGGAGGATGAGGAGACAGATCTCTGCAGGCTTATCTCTCTATCCTCTGATGACCCTAAGAGAATAGGAGTATAAGCATGTCTCTCCAGGTCCAGCCTCTTCTATGTTCTTAACGGGATAAAATGTGGTTCTACCCATTTAGAAAAGGACTTGTGTTTAAACCAGGACACTTTAATCCAACTTTCAGTCAGGCTTTCATCCTCCAGGTTTTTTCCCTTGGTTTTGGTGTCAGAGGAAGCATGTTATAAACACCACTAAGCCTTCTCTGGCCTTCCATTGTAGTTTTGATATCTGTCATTTCTTGCAAGAATCTCGCAGCTATAACAGAATGTTGGGCCTCGAGGCAATTGGAAATTATGTTTGCACTTGGACTCCTAGTGCTTCACGGTCTTCATAAAAAGGTATTTGTGCATAGTCAGGGTAGTTGGGGCATGTAAATACATCCTCCAGATAAGCATAGTGTTCATCATATCCGGAAACATCTTGCCATAGTGTGGGTGCTTGAACATTCACCATTCCTTGTAGGTCTTTGGAGCCCACCTGCAAGCCTTCATATGCCTTGTATTATCTTATCTGATCTGCGATTGATAAGGGAAGCTGATGGACTCTTTCCATTTCTTTAAATATTTCTTCCATAACCATCATACTGTGACGGTTACTTACATCCCCAAGTCATATTGCTGTTTGTCCGAATCAGGACACCCCCCACTTGGTGTTTTCAAAGCATGGGGTAGAAGTATGTCCATAGTACCAGTATCCGACACATCAGATACCCCAAGGGATTCATGAAAATCTACAGGGTTGTTGTTTAACTTCCTCGAGACCCTGGGTATAGCAGTTGTCCCAATTAGAATGATCAAATCACCTGAGTCAGGTTCACAGTCAGGCTCACAAGTTGGGGAGCACCGAGGGAGTCTATGAGGATGGGAGCAGGGTTCTGAGACAGGTGACAGCACTCTTCGCATTTCCTGCCCTGTCTATGTGGGCATGCCCGCTTCGGTGACATGAGGAGCCACTTTGTTCGCTCCTCCACTTTAAGAGTACCAAACGCCAATCACTGTGTAGAGTATATGGACCTAGGGCCAGCGAGGCGCAATGAAGCTCTGAGGCACACCAGTCGGCAAAAGGGCAATTAGCCGAAAGTACAACCCACTCACTGATGTTTAATTGCAGATAATGTTTTCTAACATCTGATTCACGCTTCACGCTTCCCCGACTGCCAGACTGCTCCACTTGGAACCACTCTGCGACTCGCTCTGCCAGTGTACTGGTGTTTTGAACTGGTACTCTTCCTTCACAGGATAAAGAGTGTAAACAGACTCTACTCCAAGACTGATCCACTCTGCACCACTCTGCGACTCACTCGATGAGTATACTGGTGTTTTGAACTGCCCCTCTGCCTTCAAAGGATAGAGAGTGTAAACAGACTCTACTGCCAGACATCTCCACTCGGAACCACTCTGCGACTCCCTCTGCAAGTTTACTGGCGTTTTGAGGTGGTACTCCGCCTTCATAGGATAGAGAGAGTAAACAGACTCTACTGCTAGACTGCCCCACTCTGCACCACTCTGCAACTGGTAGTTATACTAAAGTGCAAATGTCAGTTAAGAAATGTTGTGTTAGTTTAAGATTGTAATTCTAGCTCTCGATTCTAGTTCTTGATTTTCAAGGAGTTAAAAATATGAGGAATACTAGCAAAGTTTTGAATAGTCAGTTGGGATTGTTTTGTGTGTGAGTATCTGTGAGTAAACAATGGAGCTGAAGTGGTTGGAATAGCATTCCCCACCCATTTAGTACCAGCACAACCAGCCTATTCCATCCCTCTAATGGCGCTTCTGAAAATTGCTCCAGAAACTCCCCTTACAGAGGTGGAGCATACCAAATGCACCTTTTGTGGCCAGGTTATTGGACACAGGTTTACAGAGTTGCCAGTGTAGAGCCTGGGGACAGCAGCTTTTGTGAACCACTGATACAGCGTCACTGGAAGCAGATGGGCCAGTACTTCCGGGACACCTCCCGAGACAGACTGTCGCACTGTGTGTCAGCACTTTGGAAAATCCTTGTCACCACAACCCTGCACATTATCTGTTGCTGCTGATCCAGGAGTTGCTGCTGTCTCAATGCCTCCTGTTATTGAGTCAACAGGGATGACTTATGATTGGGCAGCTTCGTCTGCTGTGCCTGGGTCAGTCACTCTGTTCCAATGCAGGTCTACAGTGGGATCAGTGCTGACCTGTTACACATGGTTAATCTGATTAGTATTGATGCAGTAACTTTCGAATCAAAGAAGCAGGATTTGGCAATGAAGGCCAAATCAGTGAGAACGTTGCATACATATAGTGCCCTAGAGGCCAAACACCTTGGTGAACAGATTCAGAACCCACATTCATAGCAACAAATATGGCATCAGTGGAACACAATTGTAGAATAGTAGATCAAAGGATGTATAGCATAACAAAACCCTTGGAATTCAGTGAACCTTTTTTAGATAAGGGACAGGTTTTAGACAGTTGAGGTGAATACCATCAGTACAACAAAAAACACTGAAATTCACCAGTTTTTGGAAGCTACACCATCTTAACTATGAACTCCCATTGCACAGCCCCTAACCACAAATGGCATCATTAATGACATTTCATATGACAACACTAATGGCATCATCAATGCTAATAAGCTAAGATAAACTGGTTCTTATTTAGCTTGACTTCCAATGTTGTTTCTTAACCCTAGATTATTTATCGCCACAGCAAAAAGACTCAATCATGGTCCTCCACTGGAAACATATGATGGCTTTACCTGTCAAACAATAAAAGTCTGTAGTTGGAACTAATCCACGGATAGCCAAGTTTACTTTACATTTTGTTTAGTTTATTCCCTTTATCGCTACCATTTTCTCTGCCCCCCCCTCTCATGCAGTCTCTTGGTTCTCTTGGTTCTCCCTCATTCCATCTCTTCGTTTGCTCTTTCTTTGTTTTTTCTTTGTTTCTTTGTTTCTTCCTCTGTTTCTTTCTTTCTTTTTTTTTCTTTGCTTTCTTTCTTTCACTTCAGCTCCATTGTTTACTCACAGATACTCACACACAAAACAACCCCTTATCTATGAGTACCATATGTGACTGAATTTAGGCTTGTCCTGCATTGCATAACAAGTGAAGCATTACAGGAGGCCATGCCTGATGTCAACCATCCAGGAGCAAAGTGAGCTTTCAAATTTTAGGGAGCTGGACGGCAGTTTTGGAAGCTGGTAATGAGTGGGTGCCAGTAAATCCATAGTGCATTTGGTACTTTTGAATCCTTCATATAAACCCAGGAGGATGAATAGCTATTTCAACTTCGTTTAGCCCATTCAATGCATTTTTCACCGCAATTCAAAGGCTATTTAGTTTAACAAAGATGCTAATCATCGGAGGTATAGGCTATCTAAAAGTTGAGCCCAGCAGTTGAATCTTTAGCTTCTTTATAGGACAGTGGTCTTCACACTTTTTCATGCCAACCTGCTACTCTCCCCCTTGAAGAAACATTTTTACAGGTTCCTTCTCCCCCACATATCCCTGGTCATGGGTTTAGATGCCAGCTACCACCTTACCAACGGGTTTGCTCCGGGTGACGGCATGCCAAGGTGCCACCTTCACCAACTGATACATACCACTAAATCTGTTTAGCCTTGAAATGGGGGCCAAACTTCTTGAGGAGTATCCTTTTGAGATCAAAACAAATGTTGGTTTGCCAGGATGGTGAAAATGCATAAAAATGAGAACACCACAAGAATTGAATAGTGCACTTCTGCAGCGGTATGACTGAAGAAGGGTTGAAGTCAGCTCATCAAACCAGTTGTATCAGATTGTTTCACTGCAGGTGGATGGGAAGGAGCATATGTTTCCAGCTTAAAAGATTCAAAGCCTGATCACTAAGGGTGGAATTTACACAGCATGGAACAGTCTCCCTCAGAACATTTATCTTTTTAGTTTTGGATTCCTAATTTACACTGCCTTCTATCATCCCTCATCACTTGCCATCTCCTGATCATTCTCTCCACTATCTCTACATTCTTCACACTCCTTCCTCTTTCTAATGTCCCTCCCCTGTTCGGGCACCCTTCTCTCTCTCCCTCCTTCAGATGTCTAGTCGGTACTCTTACTCTTTCACACTCCTTCACACTTCCGGTGGGTTCTCATATTCCCTCTTGCATTACTGATCATTTCCTTACTATTAGGTGTCCTGTAACTTTGTTTCTCCTTCCCCTTCCTTTTCTCTCACTCCATTTACAGCCAATTTTACTTTACATTTTGTTTAGTTTATTCCTTTTATCCCTACCATTTTCTCTTCCCCCCTCTCATGCAGTCTCTTGGTTCTCTTGGTTCTCCCTCATTCCATCTCTTCATTTGCTCTTTCTTTGTTTTTTCTTTGTTTCTTCCTCTGTTTCTTTCTTTCTTTCTTTCTTTTTTTTCTTTGCTTTCTTTCTTTCACTTCGATCATCCACCATCAGTCTTTTTCTTACAATCTCTCATGTTTTTCTCTTTCATTCTCTTTTGTTCTCTCTCTTTTTTCTCATTCTGTCTCTACTTTCTCCTCCTTTTGGTTTGCTATATTTTCACCTCGTGTGTTGTATTTTGTATCTCTTATTTTCCTTCTCCAAAGCACCTCAGTTGCCACATGACATCAATGAGTGCGTTATACTGTTCTGGGGTTTCCTTACCAGCAAGATTAAAGGACCAAGTGCACAAAGAATACAGCCTGGATTGGATGACCCAGCTATATATGTCACATGTGCAAGCTGTAGAGCTCTGTGTCACTCTGGTGTGTTGGTCTCTTTCTCTCTCTCTCTCTCTCTCTCTCTCTCTCTTTCTATCTCTCTCTCTCTCTCTCTCTCTTTCTATCTCTCTCTCTCTATCTCTCTCTCTTTTTCTCTCTGTCACTCTCCCCCACTCTATCTAAACATCTTTCTATATACTCCTATCTCTCTCTCTCTGTCTCTCTCTCTCTCTCTCTCCCTCGCTCTTGCTCTCTCTCTCTTTCTCTCTCTCTTCCCCCTTATGTACCCCTCCACTTATTTGATCTCTTACTTCCTTCATTACCTTGCATTGTGTTCACTCACGCTCATTATGTCTCCTCTATCGTTCTTAATTTTCCACCTGTTCTGTGTCATTGGTCTCTCTGTCCACCCTCTCGTTCTTTCTCTCATCCTGTCTCTCGCTCTTGTTCCCTTTCTCTCCCAATGTCTATTGTTCTCCCCTATCCTTGCCTCGTTCATGTCTTTGTCAGTCAAGCTTCACCCTTTCGGTGTTGTTTCTCGATGGACCTCTGTATGTTGTATTGCCTTATATACAATGCTTCTGTCTCTTTACTTTTATCCTGCTCTGCTCCTTCACTTCTGTGCAGCCCCTTTTGTTTTCTCTCCTTTCAGGTTCTTTCCTTGGTGTAACAGTCACAGTTGTTTTCATGGGACCCTTTGGCCGACTTCAGAAACCGAGAAATAAACACAGTAAGGTGCCCATTCAGTGGGGTTAACCTGCAGAGAGTCTCAGGCTCAGTTAAAACGCAGATAAGCCTAAATAGTTTTAATGGTGCTTCACGTTATGGGATTTGTGTCCCCTTCTCAAAAGGTACAGAGCGCCCCGGTGGAACGGGCCAAACAGTTTTGAAGACCACTGGTGGTTTATTCATATAGCCTTAGCAGGCGTTTGTTCTCTGCCATAGTGTTTGCTGCTGCCGTGCTGTCACTTTAACAATTGTTTAAATAAAATGAGATGAGAAATACGCTCTTGCTGTTGGAGCAAGGGGCTGGTCCACACATCAGAGTGCTGCCTTCTGCCACAACGTGGGAGATCTGCAGCCCTCCCAAGCCCATGGTTGGCACCTCCCATGCAAACACAATTCCAAGTTGCCCCTTAACTGTTTCTTTCTGGAAGCATTCGGCTTAAAATACTTGGTGAAAAATATGGGGTGGGGGGCTTGGGTAAGGGCTATATGGGGTAGCGGTGTGGGGAATAAGGACTAGGAGGGGTAGGGAGGAATCCCTCGAAAATTTCCGTTTTTTTTAAATGTTAATTCGTATTTTTGGGCGAAAATATTTGGCAAAAAACTCCACAAAAAAAACCTGGCGATCGAATAGCATAGAGCCCTAAACACTCACCCGGTGAGGATCCTAAAGTTTCTAAAATGCACTATAGTGCCTCCACTTGTTCCCTGGAGCTCCTAAAGATAATACAGGAGCTGCACGGAATAGCAGCAACTCCCCCTCAATGAGTTAATGAAGTAAGACTTATTTGTAAGAAGATTTATCTATCGGACCCATAAACATGAGTATAAGAGTGCAACACTTTGTTTCTGCAAGCTACTAAAACACCTCTACATTTACTATCTTATATGATCTACAAATCCAGTGCTTGACAGCAGGCTCACATGAGTATTTACATTTTGTTATCAGTTATTTTGTATGCCATTCAGGCATCAAATCTCTATTAGGCTTTCTTTCTTTTCATTAATATATTTGTTTTTTTAACCTTGCTTATTATATTTAAGATTATTTGTGAGAGATCTATGTGCTTCAATTATCAAACACACGGTATGGTAATGAATCACTCTATGAAACAACACTCTCTGTGGAAGATTGCCCCTCTAGTGTAGATACAGTCAAAACCAATTATGGACCGCTTTGAGAGGTCTAGACATTCTCGCTAGAGGACAGCCAGGAAATCGACACAACTATGCAACGACTTCTTTGTCAGATAACCTGGCAGGGCTGCAGTCTACAATGACTCTTCCTGCCTCCAATTATAATCCACCCCATGTTAAAGATTGTTGGAAGGCATAAAAGGAGGTAAGTCCACGACTTGCAAGGGTCTTAATGGTTCAGCCATCAGAGAGTGCATAGTAAAGTTCACAAGTCCTTTGCGGTGGCAGGGAAACTCCCCTGGAGAAACTAGATCACAAGTGAGGACAGGGTTGGCTCTGTGATCAGCCAACAATCAGAGGATGATTCAACCTTCCACCTCTGGTGATGGGGGATAGCTCAGGGGCCAACGTGCTTGCCTTGGAAGCAAGGCTACGCAGCGCAACACCGGTTTGAATTCCGATCCTACGCTTAGAAACCAATATTTTGTATTAATTACTTGTCAAAGAACAATTATAATTATTAGCACATTGCTGGTAAGTTTCATACTCACACATTTGCTCTAGAATCCAGAGGTTGATGAGGAATCCTCCAGTGGCCTTTAGGAACTGGAAGTGTTCAGGTAAAGGTTTGTATGGCCATTCTCTGGTTCTAGACATACCATGGTTTTAGAATGTGTTGTATTTTTTTCAAAACATCTCTGGGATTTGGGGTAAATTTTCTGCAATTCACCCTAGAAGCTGTATCATTTTGTCTTCCCGGAACACACATTGCTGGGACTTGCACCAGGGACTTGTGCACCTGTTCTTCATATCCCATGTAATAGGGCATTGTGTTTAGAGGATAGTGGAAGACAATGTCCATTGAGCCTTCAAAGATGGGCAGTATGCACAATCGCTAAGAACCAAAGCAAAGCTCTATAAGTATTCTGTATGAAGGTGAAAGTGTTTTGCCCATGATCCCAGGAGATAAGGGTGAAGTGGTGAACATGTTCGAACTCCAGGAACATGCTTCCCAGAAATTTCAGGATTACAAGAACAAGTCCCAGGTATTATCCACAGGGACAGAGAGAGCATGCCTGAAATGATTCACTCTGGAAAAAGGCTATTTTAGATTACTGGGTGAAGCACATCATAAAGGAGGGCTGCAAACTGGAAATTGTGTTTCCACCACCTTTGAAAAGCAAGAAGCAGCAGGTAGTAGGGATAAGAGTCAAAATCTGATCTTCCCTCACAGAATAAGAAGCAAAAACAGACTTTAAACCCTTAGCAAAGGCCTAAAATAACATTCGAATTTTATAAATAAATAACTAATGTGTGGTTAAATTATAATATACATATGTGTTATCACAATAGCATGTATGTTATATCACTGGCAATCACAAGGGAATTGAAAGGGGCCCCTAGGGGTCCCTCGCGTTATGGAAACAAGGCAAGTCACCACACACGATAGATACGCCAGACACAAGGTTGTATTCCCAAAGCTAGGGTTTATTGCGAAGCAAATAGTCTCAGTTGGCCAACTCGGTCTCACGCCCCGCAACGTGCATCTCTAGACCTCGAGGGACGCAAGAGAGTGAATTACGTACATCAGTTACATATATACAAAATGCATATCATACAATCAGCTGTGACATGTTTAACACCCCCCTTTATTGGATTTCTTTGAACTCGGTTTGATGATGGACAATTTCGACGAATATGACACCTTCAGATATCTATTCTAGAAACAGTATGCAACCTTGCAAGTGTAGAGACATCTTTTCTTTGTTGAACAGAACACAGTGCTTCTGTTCTTGTAAGCGAGCTACAAACGGGGGAAGAGTCAGATTCCAGACCTTGCTATCTATGAGGTGCTATTCGTGTCCTGGGAGCCGACACGCTCTGCAGCGCTTGGAAAAGGGGGGCCTTAAGAAGAGCATAATTCAAGCCTTTAGCTGCTTTATTCTAACATATTCTACCATATAACGAGACTGGCTGGCAGCTGTGAAATGATTAAATGCCCTGTGGCTCTGCTTCAAGGCTGCATTCGGGAGGGAGCCGAGCATTCCTCTCCGGAGCTGCCTACGTTGTGTTTCAACAAACTCTTATTAGCCTCGCGGCCTTGCGGCCTTGTCCTTTCACGTTCAGACAACAATGTTAACAGTTGAGCAGAGTAAGCAGAAATGTGCTGCGAAGCAGTTTGAACAGAAAGCAATGAGCAATCGTTAGAGAACAAAATGGCGATCCTTGTTACATCAAAATGGCCGCTCATTGGTCAAACTCGGAAACCTGTATTTCTATCGTTATGTACATGAGACGGTTGGCCTTCGGCCACCAAAATACGTTTGCCATCAATCGTGAGAGGTGTCCATTTTTCTAGACCGACACAATGGATCAGCAAAAGGCATACCATTTGAAAATGAGTGGAAAGTTTAGAGCACGTTGCAGCGGTTTTGATTAAAAACGGGTGGAATACTGATTAGGAGTGTGGTTCTTTGGTTGGGGGAAATATGTATATCACAGGGACAAGTCAAAAGTGAAATTAGGTCTCTAGCTAAAAAACTGGATGAGATATGCAAGATAGAAAAAAGGGTTGATTTGAGTAAAATTAAGCCGTGAAATAGGAACGAAAGTCAGTTGAGACAAGAACAGGTTTACTTCAAACTAGACTATTCAGACTACACCACCAAAGAGGGACACAGTAAGATCCAAGGTTGATTCGAGTCTTCAATCTTATCACCCCAGCGTCCAACCCTGAGCTGAAACTAGTCTGACCACTCAAAATATGACTAAGGGCTTAGGATTTACACAAGACAACATTAATAAAGAGATTGTGCTAGGATTTTAGAAAGTCAAGGACAGGTATACAGATAATTCTAACCGTTTCAACAAGTTACCAGGGTATAAATAAGACTGCTTAGAGAGTGGGATAAGGCCAAAGGCAAGGCAAGGTAAGCTATGTTTTTCTGTGGGGTTGGAATTATAATCACAGTCCACTTTTGAGTTTTTGGGATTTTTGGACAGTCAACAGGTTCTGGTCTCCAGGGCTCGGATCACCAGATAACGGACTCTCCTGGCAAAAGACAGCTGGGCAGTGTCTGGTCACCGGACGCTATGGACAGCTGGATGGCAGGATTGCAGTAGGCATGCAGTTAGTGGGCCGCAAGCCGGTCTGATTTCAGGATGCAAAAGGTACCACCGCTTTCCCCTTTTTATTAATGGGACATTAGTGGGTTTTTTTCTGGACCAATGGCCTTGCTGGAGTAGGAATCAGCTATGCTTGGGTTTTGAAGTGGGCTCTGGAGTAGGGTGAGCAATGATTTGGCCATGTAGGGAAAATCGGTAATCAGCAAGATGAATGGAGCAGATCAGGAATGCCGGTGCAGGAAATTCAGGATAGTGTGTGTGTTTCTGGAGCTCTGTCATGGACTCTTATTTATAATGCATAGTGACATCATAGAAGTATATGGCAGGGCAGGCTTAGCTAAACACACCTCTAAACCAATGGATTGGTCAGCGGTGCTAGTCCCCGCCTCGCTCTCAGCTGGTTGGATTTCAAGGGCAGGATGCCAGATTTATGATGTGAGTTTTATAATGTTCAAAACCGCCCACAGTTACTTTAGCTAAAATCCGATTTTGCCACAAATGGTACATTCATGCAGTTGAAGTCTCTTAGCAAGTTACATAAACAGGTTACATATTTTATGCAGACCATTCCAATCCAACTCAGCCATCTGTGCGACATTGTTTTGCCCTTCTACCAGTTTTTCGTGCTTTTCAGTGAGAATTATATTACTTAAAATTCTATAACTTTATCCATGGGTGTGGATCATCATTAGGCATGTAAGTATTAAAATTTGGAATGGCATCATGGATACTTTCTTTATAATACCCAATTCTCTGCCATTTCTATTCCTAAGGTGTCAGAGGAAGGTACAATGCCTTAAATTAAAGTCCACAGAATCACATTTAAACTGCTAAATGTTCACATTTTTGCAAAGTCCTGTGGCAAAGATAAAAGTCTTAACATTTTTATTAATAACATAGTCCTTAGAGACAATTGTCAGTTTGATTCTCCATATATGGACACACCTTTCCAAGGCTACCCCCTCACCACAGGGTTGTCACAGAGATTTCCTTTGAAGCTTCTGGTGGAAGTCACAAATAGGTGTGATATTTCACTTCGCGCTTCAGTGTCCTAGAATTCTTTTGTACAAGGCTGGAGCACAGACAACAATCTGTCCAACCTAGTAATTATCACTTGTGTGCCAGTATCTAATGTAAGGGGCCTTTTGTTTCTGGCATCAGTTTGATTTAATTTTATTTATTTTTGCTCTGAATTGAAAGAAAGCTTGCAGCATAGAACCATGTATTTTCACAGCACAATCCCCTTTCACATTGCTAGGCAGGGAGAAGTTTTTGTTCAACATAGTACATTCCAACAGGCATTTTCTTCTTTAGTTTGCAAAGGCCCATTTTGACACATGTTGTGAAAGCGGGCATATTCCTTTCAAATTCTTTTTTTTTTTGCATCTGCCTTTCCAATATAGTTCTGTAGCTGTAGTCAGCTTGTTTTGCACAAGTCTGTACCAAGCAAAGGTCTCCATGAAATTGACATGTGCACAGAAAGCTCTGATTTTCTTTTCAAGCAGTGATTTTTGACATGTTGTAGCACAATTTAAGCATTTCCTGTGTAGCTGAAGGAAAGCTTTTGTTGATTTTCTCAGGTTTGTCTAGCACAGCCTGTCATGCAGGAATAAGGCTGTTTTCTGATGGAGCACAATGTGAATATGGCTGGGCATGACACAGTCTTTTTGATAAAAGCAGTTTGGTGAAAACAGGGAAAAATAGCAGAGCGGCATGATTCTAGAGGTGACATATTCCCTTTTTCAACGGGAATTTTGGGCTTACAGCAAAGCAGCACTGCTTTTTCACTCATTTCTTTAAGACAAACAGAAACACACCCTAGTAGCCTTTCTCTGGGTGCTTCCTGTTCCATCTTGCCCAATGGCACTTGGCAAAACAGTGCAGCCATCTTTTTGTCACTGCAAAACGCAGTTTTGAGGCCATGGTGCTCACATGATCCAGCGCAGCCATTTTGCTGGTGACTACAGCTGCGCAGCTTGGTGATATGGAAATTCTGTTCAGTGGGTCAATGTAGCCCACACTATCTTGGACCATTTTGCATCATAGGGCAATGAACAACTGAATACTTATTGATCACAGTTTTAAGATCCCCACAGTTTGGGGGCTGGATGTGATGTCCATTTCATGCCTAAACTAGCTTCCCTATTGCTTGCTTCCTATTCCATTACTACCAAGGGTGATTGCAAATGTTCAGAGGGAGGTTCATCTACTTATGGTGTTGCCTTTTTTGGCTTAGGAGGGTGTGGTTCCCCTTTTTTAAACAGTTATCAATTGCTTAAACTCAAAAGGCGCGGAGGTCTATTGCCCCACTTCCATAATGGGCAGTAAGTGGAATTGGGTTGGGACACTGCATTCCTTATGCATTGTTCACAGTTACTTTTACACACTGGGAGCTCAATACCTCCAAGCTAAATGTTGTCCTTATGTCTGCTCCAGAGCACTTTGCTCTTTATCGTCTCTAACGATTCAAGTCCCCTAGATAAAATATTCCTGCATAGGCGGACGTGCATTCTCCATTGCTGCAGTGAAAGCTTTGAATTCCCTTCCATTTGCCCTCTGACCTACAAATAACCATCTCTCTTTGCACTGTGCCTTGAAAACTCTCCTGTTCTAAAATTGTGCATCTGCTCCTGTTGGTCACCTATGGTTCCCCTAGCGCCAAGATACTTTTGGGGGCTGCTGGACTAAACAAGTTTTATTAACATAACAAAACAGAACACTCCTTCACTGTAGCAGACTGGAAGTTAAAAGGTAAGCCTTGAAATGCATGGGACTCTATCAGGAGCTAGGTTCTTCTATTCAAATGTCTCGCAATCCCTGCAATCTATTTTCATTTTCCAAGAACAAAGTTCCTTTTCTGCCACGGGTTGCAGCTTTTAGACTGTCAATCCCAGATACCCTTCAGTTCATAAAAGAAGTGTTCTCCATGGGTTAACAGTGTCTTCCTTGGCCAGTCAGTGGGCAGCAATTAAGTAATTCATCAAATGTTCTGTTGGTCTGTCTGGGTCTTCAGCTCTTCTCTGCCTTCTCTAATAGAGTTTTCCATTATGTCCTCACCATCCTCCATGGGTGATGGTAGACTTCTCGATCCTCCCTCTTCTACTGAAAAGTAGACAATAGTATACATTTGAGCCAATATATACATCAAGGATAACATGTGAGTCCTTTTAGGCTCTTTTCCTAGTGGCAGTCACATCTGTCAATGAATTGGTGACCTAGGAGCCCTATCTGTAGACCAACGTTCTTATAGTAAAGCCTGAAACATTAATAATCCATCCTGATCCTTTTATTTAATCTAAAATAATGTCCTCCTTCTGTAGATTTGACAAAATCATCCTTTCAACCCAATGCCATTATTAATCCTCTTATGAAGAGTAGTTCATACTTTGCCTGTATATATGACATTCTTGGAGATAACTTAATTCCAAAAGTCAAAGTCGGTTTGTGATATTCAGTATGTCTGCCCAAAGTGGAGTGGAAAGGCGTCTACTGTTACTCTAAATTGATGAATTAGAGCGACCTTTGCCTTGACCTGCTCTCTAGCTCTGTTTACAATGTCTATGAGGCCACATGGTAGATCGGCCAGGGGTATCTCTGCAATCTGGGACAGATTTCAGGGTGTTCCATTGGCTCACATCTGTACAGTTACAACCTGGGTACAATGTGCACATTTTTGTGACATTACAGACTCCAAATGGTGTACTACTTTCAGAACTCCTTGATGGTTAGATGTATTAAATAAGGTAAGTGTTAAGTAAAGGGACACTGCACACTTTTTTTAATTTCTGAGAAAAATAACCCAAGAAAATTGCATTCACTCAAGCTGCAAGTTCTGGTGAATCGGACACTTAACTAACCCAAACTGTTCAAAACTGGTATAGAGAGAAGAACCAGAGGCCTGCGTGCTGTGGATTGGTGGGTTAAGGAAAAAGGGTTTGATCCTCATTATAATAACCATAAATAAATTAACATGCTCACGCTTGTATCAAAACTTGAGTAAGACACCAATTGGGGTCTATGTGTATTTTACAGCCCAATTAAATAATCGCATTCCATAATATGAACAGCTTCCATTACCAAAAACAAAGACAACTGTGTACAACTTTAATTACCAAGACATCTCTGTACAACTTCAATTACCAAAATCAAAGACACCTACAATAACTCATTGGGCAGCACGTGCCAAAGTTTTGCCCTACTTGGCTTTTTCGAGGTTGTCAAAAACGGAATTGAGAAGGAAGATTATGACTTTGTTCAAAGACTAATATAAGGTAGACATATTACAGACACATGCATCCAACCTATTTATATTTGGCTCTTAATATAATGTGAATCTGATTCTCAAAACTCACGGTCCCTTGTTACAAGAATAACACATTTTGAGGCATTCCTAAAATGCTAAATTGTTAGGAAATGGTATAACTACCAATATCTGCTCATTGTTATTGTGGATACTATTGAAATATTTCACAATCCAAACATCTGCCATACTATTTAGAAGACACTTTATAGGCCAATAGGTAAAATGTCATCTTACTTCTCTTTAATGATACATACATTTTCTTAACCAGTTATTTTTATTTCACAAAACGTCACATAAAATTCTATATAAAACATTTCCTTGACTAAATATATAAGATATCTCACCCAATTCATGGAAAATAATGTTCTCCATTAAGTTAATACCTTATTTAAGTTTATCAGATTGAATATCTGTTTGCAGACAACAAAAGCAATGAGAGCACTTAAAGGAGATCTTAACCCACGCACCATTGGTCAACGGATTAAACCAAAGCTTCAAGAATAAGGAGCTTGTATTTTGACATAGTATGAACTTTAAATGTAATTGAAAGTGGTGTCCATTACTATTTGACATGAAATCCGAATACACTCCGTAAATTATCTTTCGCTTCTAATATGATGTCAAGCATCTAATGATCTAGATTTGATCATCAATCTACTCAATTCCTTTTTCAAATCCATATGCTTAGATCTGTGCTTAGAAACTGGTCTCTGGTATTTGGCGCGTAATTAAGAAAATAAGAAGTAATCAATTAATGATGTTGATTGAAATATGAGTTTCAAGTGCATCCATTTGACTGTTTAATGTATTTGAAACATCTATACCACTCTTTTCATACCAACGACCTACTTCTACAGAATCTGATAATGCTGCCTGTCATAATAAGCAGTATATTTGTATCTTTCTTTTCAATCCATAACTTTTCCAATTACAGTAGCTAAATAGTATGGACCAATTTAAACATGGATTCAAACCCTGGTTCCAATAGAATAATGTCAACTGGTGTACAACTAATAAAGTCTAAATATCTGGGCTACATAATTCCTTATACTACTGCAAACAACCTAATTTCATCTGTGGCCCAAACTTTCACATCAAGTAAAATTATGGGTTTTACCTTACCGCTAAACATTTTAATAAGCAGTACGAGATAATGGACACTCTGCTGGATAGTAACATATATTAGGGCCACCATTTAGGGCAGTAATCAACCGTTGACCTTTTTTAATGCAATATTCTTTAAACTGCTCCATGTCAATTTGTTGTCATAATGTATTTTCCAGTTATGTAAATTATTGGACAATTTCCAATCCATTCCCTCCAACAAACCACAGAACTAAACAGTAATACAGTAACATCAACTGTATATCCCAACATTTGTATATGTTTAAAACCTAATTTTTAGGGGAAGTATGGTTTATAGACAGGGTGGATGTTAAAATTGCTTAATGTAAATTAATAAGCATTGAACCACAGTTAATCACAATATCATGAGCTAGAGCCCTACTTTGGATAATCCAATATTAGCTGTTTTGTGATGGTACAGAATCATAACTATGTCAAGCTTGCTGTATGAAATATGTTTATTAATTAGTAATTTGGTAATTTACCGTAGATATCTGTTTTTAGCTGGATGCCATTTTATTTTATATACTTGCTTTGAATGTGTTTATGTACTTCTTAAGTGCTAATGCATGGAAATAAAGAATTATGACAGACTGACAGTATTTTTACTAATCCCTGGTTAATAGCCCATTGTGTTAACTCCAACCACAACCTCCTTTTGGATACTATATCAAATGCTGCATTGACATCCAAAAAAGCTTTATATGTCATCCACTGTGTCCTCAATTGTATATCCTTAGCTAATCACAAAAGGATTCTTCTATTGTCTATCACTGACCTACCAAGACGGAAATACTCTGTTTGGGTTAACTATTTAGATTTGTTCTACCCAATCTCTGAGTTAAATTAATACAACTTTTGTCAATGCCATCCAGGGGGTACCTAATAGTGCAATACATCTAAAACTAGGTGGGTAATATGTATCTCCTTTTGTAACAATGATATACGATGCACTATAGTCCCAGAGCTTGGAATAAAAAAACTCTGTCTGTTTTGAAGAATGGATGACAAAGCGCATTAGTCCAAGATCTAGGGGTCTGTTTAAAAAAAAGAAAAATCAGAATACTTTGGGCTCAGCTGCTCTAGATAATTTATGAACATTGGTTATTGGTTCCATTTATTCTGTGGTAGACCAATATTTGCATACGCTTTTGCTATACACATCCAATTCTTCCTTACCATCATTGTCAAATTAACTTTCAATATATTTCTCTCACTCTAAATGAGGGATCCTCTTCTGTGCTGTTATTTCTTCTCAGATATTTATTTCCCCTCATGAAACAATTGCCCAAGGAGGGCATAGTTCTTTTCCTTAATCATTTTATTCATTTCACTCCATCTGTCATCTGGATGTTTTCTTTTTAATATGCACCCAAACAATGTTTGTATTATTACTTTCCCGGTGTCCTCATTGGTAATTGTGACTGCAAGGGGTTGGAATGTGAATTCTAAATATTCAGTAACTGGTTAAGCATCTTCCTTTTCTCATTCTATGCCTCTTTATGTACAAGATTACTGTGTTCTCTCTACTCTGATTTCCTGTTTTTAGCCTAATTTGGAAGCTCAATGTGTTGACTCCAGGGATAAACCCTGACCCCCCCAAGTCAGCCCTAACCCTTGGATAGACCCCAACCTCCCGGGTTAGTCCCTGACCACCATGGCTAGTCTGCGACTGCCAGGACCATTCCCAAACCACAGGCTTAGTCCCCAATCACCAGGGTCGGGCCCCGACCACCAGGGTTTGTCAATGGCCAGCAGGGTTAGTTCCTCATCTCTGGGTTAGTCCCCAAACTCTGGGATACCACAACCCCTGGGATAGCCCGACCCCTATGATAGTCCCCGCCCCTGTGATAGACCCCACTCTTGGGACAGACAGCAAATGTAAAATGTACCACGCCAGGAAAGACTGACGCACAGGCAGTAGCCAAAACAGAATAAACCAACTGGAACAATCTGAGAACATCAGATGCAAGGATCCAACATATACCAAGACATGGCACACCCACAGGTTCACCGCAAAAGAGTCCCTTCATTAGAACAAGACCAAAATCACTCTACTCATCACCCTTCCTGTCAACTTAACACCCACTCGGGCAACCACCTGTCCTCAAAATCCGTAAGCACGTGCAGAGGATAACAGGAAACCCAATGGAAAGACAGGAAACACACATAAATAAAACTGAAAGAAACTACATCAGCAGGTCATTCATTAGAAACAATTGATGTGACATGTTGAATCATCACAGTCAAATGGCAGACAACCCTGAAGAAAACATCAATCCGAGATGAAACCTTGCTGAACTACTCAACAAAGAAACAGAAACAACAGATATTATTGCACAAGCCAGTGGAAAAATTGATCAATATCAACACAGATACAACAGAGATATGGGGCATTACATTAAACCACCAGAACTGTAACAAGCCATATGTGTACAGTGAAGGAGCTTGTAAATAGATATTGCAAAATATACTTTAAAATTACTGAAGTATGGTATTGAGAATATCAAGATTGAAACCAAGTGTATTCCGGGAGCGATACAAGCAATTAATACTGTTAAAATACGAGAGTCACCGTGATATGATCGACTTGTAATACAAATGCTTTGCAACTATATGTTGCGATTACAATGATAATATGGCTTCCTTTGTACCACAGTGTAAGGCGAGCACTCCTGATCATGTACTTACATTGCAGCATAATTTAAATAGAGCAGACTGGTGCCTCATCTTTTGCTCACAGAAATACAGGTAAAGAATTTGTGAATGAATGGGGGCAGCAATGACTATATCAGCAGTGGTTACAGGTGAGTTTAATGGGATTGTTCTGATTATAGCTTAACACCATGTGGATGTGAATGGCTAGTTTAGTCCTTGCAATTTATTTACTATTTGGAGTGGCGAGAATAACTGGTGAGCGATTTATATTAGATGTACCCATTTGAAATCTGCAGCTTAGTATGCTTTGCCTTTAATTTACAGAATGTATATGTTCCTGTTTAAACATAAATACCGGAACACGTCTTTGCTCACTGTTCGATGAGGGTGAGCGTTTTCTCACCTTTTTGATTCTATAGATGTTGATGGAAAACAGAACAATATATGACACAGTAGATTTGTATTTCTATATGTCTGTTTTAAGTTCCAGAGAATAGAACAAAGACATATTGAGTTTACATTGGAAAGTTTGAAGAATATACATTGCATTGCGAAAAATTAATGTGTGATGATTTACTGCTTGGGTGTTTTAAAGATATGCTTTGAATTCCTTTGAAAATTGATAGATTACTATCTGAAACACGTCGGGTGTTTTGAGATCATGATGATGGTTAACACCATTACCTCATACCTTATGTAGTGGATTGAGATTGAGTGTGAGAACAGAAAAACATGTGGTACACACTATGTTCGAAAAATCCATTGGAAAACTATAAACCGTGTACACTGAATGGTTGATGGACTTTATTTCAAGATTTTCTTTGAAAAATGTCTTTCTTGAAAAATATTTTGTACTTTATATAATGCTTATTTACAATGTAAATAAAAACGTTCTTGCATTAAATGAAAGAAAACACTTTGGTGAAAGTGAACCTTGAGTGATGAAAAATTATTGGATCGACAGGAATTAGCTTTTTGTCCTCTCTACAGTCTTTTTTTCTTTTTCATGAACATATTACTTAAGTATGAATTTGCTTCTCCTTTAATATTCAAAGGGGTTTTCCCCTACAAGAGTGCATTTGGGTTACTTGTTATGATAACGAGTCTTGCAAATGTAGTATATTTTTCCCCATTGGACCAGGGGGGACACCCAATTGCACCAGAAATACTACTAAATGAATGTAAAGTGAACTTTAGTGTTTCTAGGAATATATTGCTGTGCACTCCCATCTAGATAATACATTTTTTAATTCATTATCTCCACTAATTGATTGATTGATTTATTTATTTTTAGAGCGCTTCACACCCTATAAATGAATCAATCAATCAATCAATTAATTAGTGGAGATGATGAATTAAAAAATGTAATGCTCTGCTCACCCCGTTTACATCATTGCCATCTATCATCTTCCTGGTCCCACTGGACCATTCTATTATGAACTTGGGAAACTCCTTCATTCTCTTTCCACGAAACAGCACCTCATTTCATTAGATGAATTTAACATTCCCTCTCCAACCACTTCTTAGAAATCTGAACTTCAGTCTTTTCTTAGTGACCACATGCAGCACTCTATCCATAACCTACATACTCACACTGGGGGCAACTCGTTGGATCTCTTATTCATCTCAACACCTCTCTGTGCCCCTTATACGACTGTCACACCATTCCTATCTGATCACTCCATTCTTTCCACCACCATCTCTGTAACGCCCGCTGACCTCTCATTACTACTTTTCTCACCTTTTGCTAAAAGGAAATTTAAACCTTCTGCCACTCTTCCCTTTCTCACAGACTACAGTTTACACTGTAATCCTTCACTCCTGATGCCTCTTTCACTGAGACTGCCTTCTCCAGCTGCCAATCCTTACTATATGACTAATTCTCCTCTCACTTTCCACTGCTAACTTTCACCCCTAAATCTCTGCATTCTCAGACATGGGTCACCCCACTCAAATGCTGTCTAGACACAGAAATGCATTGGCTGCTGCATAAATGGAGGTGTACCTACTCGCATGAGGACCTGCAACTCTCGAAGTCCTCTTTTGGTAGAACACAATTGGAATTCTAACAAAACCTCAATGACTCTGACTCCAACCATCCTTGCTTACTACAGGGAACCCTCAATTCACTGCTCACTTCTCTTAAACATATGACTGTAACCCACACTCTCACAGCTAATGGCCTAGCATAAAACCTTACTGTAAATATTTCCAAAATTAGATACCCTTTTCTGGCTTCCTCACACGCCCTCCCCCTCCATTCTACACTGTGCCTACTCGACCATCATCCCCTGCCTCTATCTCCCACTTTTGTCACACTAATACTGAAGAAGTCCTATCTCCACTGGTGAAGGCTAACCCCTCCTGTGCCCCATCAGACCCCCCTTGCACCTTTAGTGGACTCTCATCTCACTGATCTCTTCCATCTGCCTTTCAACACGCATTATATCTATTTTCAAAATGCCAGTCATCCCACCATGAAAAGAGCAAAGGGCTGAACTGAACCTACCAGCAAGAGGTTGCCCTGTGTCTCTCCTTCTCTACTACTCTCAAGTACTCTCAGGGGTTGTGTTCAACCCTCTTACACAATTCTTATACATTAAAAAACTTCGAGACACCTACAAGCAGGTTTCCTCTCCTGTCACTACACAGACAGTACTCTCATGAATGTCTCCAACTTCCTCACCTCTGCTAAGCACTGTAACACATCCTAATTCTCCTTGACCTACCTGCTGCCTTCGACACTGTCCATTACTCTGATATCCTTAATACTCTCTATTTTCTTGTGATTCATAAACAAGCCCATTCATGGATTGAATCCTACTTCACACCTGACCAATTCTCTGTCTCCTGAAAAAACAACTTCTTTTAAATCACTCCAATGACTAGTGGTGACAAGGCTCTGCCATGTCACCGCTTCTCCTTACACTTCACTCCTCTTGGGCACTAATCTCCTAATTTGGGTTCTCATACCAACTCTTCATGGACAAAACTCAAATTATATTTTCTTTTCCTGATCTCTCTATCAAAATGTCAAATTTTCTCTCTACCATTAAATATTGGAGAGCTTCACACTCTGTGATGTTAAGCTCTGCCAAAACAGAGTTGCTCTTCCCTGCCAAATACTCTCTCTCACCTCTTCCTCTGCCTACCCAGTTCCCCTCTGGCACTCTCCCAGATCTTATTTCGCTAGAAACCTTGATCAAAGTCATTTATGACGCGTCTAAGACCTTACCTACTTTCATCTCCAAAACTGCAATGGCAACTCACCTCAACCTCCTAAATATTAGGAAAACCAGATAGCTCTGCCCATTCATCAGTGCCAAACATCTCTTAACCACTCTTGTATTCTCTAAACAGGACTACTGTTCCAGCATCTTCTTTAGTTTCCCCAGCTATGCTTTCTTTCCTCTTGACAAGAGCATACACTTTGTTACCATGACTTTCTTTGAACTCCCTCACTTCACACTTACTTACTTTTACCATCGCCAGGGTGGATGGCTGATGATGCAAAGCACGGCCAGATTAAAATGTCTTCTCCTGGTTTACAAACCTATATACTGTAAGGTACAAATGTGTCTATCCTCCTCTATCCAACTCTACAAGCCTTCTAGTAATCTCAGCTCTTTCTCCTCTCCATCCCTTTGCTTCCTCAGGCTTCGGCTCTGTGTCTCTTCTTGCTCGGAATGCATGGAATTTCCTTTGACCGGACATCCGAGAAACTGTCCACACCAAGTTGCTCAAAACTGAACTAAAAGCCTACATCCTCGCTTCTGAACTACCCTCTTAACCTACCACCCATCTACCTTCTAGACAACATTTGTCCAGTGCCTCAAAGATACCTATACCCCTCACTTCCTCTGCCTCCACTCTAGCACTTCATCCATCATGGGCACATCCCTAACAGAGCTGGTTGTACCACCTTCCTGCACTTACAAATGTCTAATGTTGACTGTCCTTCATGTAAATCCGCCCATGTATTGTTTGCAGTGACTGTTTCATTTAATCCTCTCCACTACTTGGTCAGAAAGTCACTTGAACCACTCCATTGTAAAACGCTCACTGTTTTGCATGTAGCCTGAATTCTTATCTTTGTTATGTTCTTCTGTGATCAAAACAGCATTTTTCCTATCTGTATATGAACAAATAAACAAATCATACAAAATAAAAAAATAAAAATATTGAAATTGGCAGATGCAGGAAGAAACAACTCTGAAGAGTCCACTTAACACTAAAATCTAAATGCAAAGGGTTAAGGAAGGCAATAATATTTGCCTAAGAGAAACAGAGCTGCTTCATATATGAACTCAGACATCCCTTTCATCTTCCTTAGTATGAAGGTAGTCAGGCTTCTTGATCCTCATTCTCACTTGCACAGGTGCTATGCTCATTGGACAGTTGCACATTGTGAGCATAAGAAAGAGTTTGACAAGTGTTGTCATGGGGGTAGGGCAGTGGACAAAATCCCTAGTTGTTTCTCCTGGACGTCTACTGCAGTGTCTCACCTTAGCTTCAATCGAGTGTCGCAGAACATACACAGTGCCGGGCCAAAATTAAATCCCCACACCTGTCACAGCTCACCTACCTTTGTAGCAATTCCATAACTTCTGTTTAAGAATGATGCTGAAAGTCTGCCATCATGTCTTTGTGGTGAAATTATGAGCAGGACTGTTAAAAAGATGACATTCACAGTCCCTTATGAACATGGGTGCACCATCTCTCAGACCTAATAAAGAGACGCATAGGGGAAGGAGGCATCTGATGTGTGGACCAGAAACTCCTGCCCTTTACTAGGTACTGCTCTGAGCCTGAGCTCCTAGGGAAGCTTTGTGCCAGAACAAAATACCCACACCAGAGCAGGAGCATGCCTGCGGTTTATTCTGCCGCAAGGGGCTGCCCTTCCAAAGATAGCGAGGGGATGGGCGGCAAGGGATTATTCTAGGCACAAGATGTCATATGTCCCCACAACGGTTCTTAAATGCGTGTCAAAGATTGCGCTTGTGTACTTTAGAAGCTGTTTCCAAAAGCTCTGAAAAGACATATTACTTTTATCCATGTGGGCACATTTAGGTTGCCTGGTAATTGTATGCCTTCCTATGAAATGCAAGCACTCCCTGGGTCCCAAGTTGCCCTTGCCACACCCATTCCATCTGCATATTTCCTGCATCCGCTTCCTGCCAGAAGTAGTCTCCAGCTTTACCCTCACCTTGACAATACATTTTCCCCCTTGTTTATGAGCATTCTATGCTCTCTAGTGACACTCATGTTCTTCTAGGTCTCCATATTTCCCCAAGTCTCGGTTCCATTTCTTCCCTTTTGTCTGTGCATGGTTCCCCTTTTTGTGATATGCAGACCCTTCACAGTCTCCAGCATGTGCAATACAGGGTGATAGCTTTTCTCTCTAAAATATGACCCTATCACTCTGCTGCCTGAATCCAGACTCTGTGTGATTGAAACTTGCGTTGCTATGGATCAAACTGCACCACTTCCTGCTGAGATCCATGATGTAACAATGAGTGAGTGAAGCTTGTACTGGTGTCGCCCATGCTGCAGCTATTCTGTGTGAGTCTGCACTTCTGAGCCTAGTGGCAGCAGTTCTGCCTATGGGAAGCTTGCGTTGATGCACCCAAGTCCATGGTAGTAAAGCTTGCATTGCTTTGACAAATGCTATACCTGTTCTGCTGTGTTATGTATGTTACTGGGATTTTTATGTCACGCTCTGCTGCCATTTACCTGGTCTCCAGCCACTCTAGTGGACCTGAAAGAGAGATGTGTGGGTGAGGATGGAGGGGAGAGAAGTGACAATGGAAGATTTATTTGCTGTTGTATCGATAATGCATGCCAACCACACATACCCTGAGCTCTGCGTGTGGGGAGGGAGAGAGTTCAGCTTCTCGGTGTTCTGTGCCAAGAGCATAGATGCATTTGTACTGGAAAGCGATCCTCATGGGCCTGTCGAACTATGTTGAATTGGCTTCACGTGGCATGTAGGTTGGTTGGAGAGGTTTAGAGTTCTGATGTCTGATGTCTGTTGTGAGGGGAGTTAGATATCCATGCATGAGTGGCTTGGTTGATATATGTTTGTGTTGGAAAGAAGACTCTGACTGGGTTAGTACAGACAGCAATCAGAGAATTCAATTACCAGAAAAAAAAATAGAATTATTCATTACAGCTACAAAATATGTCTTTTCATATTTTTTGTGTCCATCTACACAGAATATCTAGAGGATTTAGATGTGGTTTGTTGATTTGTTGGAGACAGTTACAAGAACCATTAAGAATTCTAAATGTATGCACAGTTTGTGCTTTATCAAAATAAACATTCTCTCTAATGCACACAGCACGTGACTTGCATACCTGTATAGCCTCTGATGTGAAAGAGAGCGCAGAGAAAGCACTGGCTGTCCCCATCTCCTACTGCGGATGCAAAATGAAATGGGCTATGAGGAAATTCACGCTAATGCACAAAGCAAATGCGACTGGCAAACATGTACACATTGTGATGTGTCGCAGGGTGTAGAAAGCAAAGGCCATCCTGTTCTCCTAATGTAGACAAAAAACAACATTGTCCAAAAGGAAATTTAATGACAAGAACAAATGAGATAGGGTAATACATTTCACTCTTCCTAGACACTACCCAGATATTAGTGATAAGGCTGCTCACAATTGTAACCAAGAAGACCATTCACTCTAATGCATAAAGCAAAAAAGACTGGTATACAAGAGTGCAATGTGCCCGGGGGTTAATGAAACAGCACTGGCTGCCCCCTCTACTCCTGTGATCAATAAATGTAATGCGCCAAGAAACAAAGGGGAAATTGAAACATACAAAGTACACATGTAAGGAAGCAATACTTTACGTCATCAATCTATATAATACTCACTGGCTTACATTGACGTTGAACAAGCACTGGTAACTCAGTAGCAAATAATCTATTAATTTATATTTGTATTTATTTACTTTGTAAGGTACATTTGCCAAAGTGCTATGACATAGATAAAACAGGTACAATATAGAGAATGACAAATGAAATTTGTGGGGAAGGAAGAAAAAGTAAGTTGTTTTTAAAGCAGGAGCGAACGAGAGAAAGATGACAGAGGTCTAATAGAAAGAGGCAGTTTGTCTTGGAAGGATTTTGTGGTAAAAAGGAAGAAGGATCAGAAATGATGAATTGGCACAGGGACAATGGGGTGCAGAGACTGAACGCTTACTCCTAAGAGCCCTTTAAGATGAGGTAGCAATGCTCAGAGGTGGATGGGGATTCAGACGCTATTCATACATCAATAATAGAAATGACTCAGGGCGTTTGGCAAAGTGTGTTTCTGTTTTAATATCAATTCTCTAAAACAGGGAGTACAAACGGCATCATCTGACGCAGCATAGCTCGATCTCAAAGCATTTAATAAAAAACTGTTATTTTATAACAAAAATTTGTCACTACTGACTTCATATTACGTGGACAACTACAAAACTTATGAACACCCATGGTTGGCTCTGAGTGAACATCCAAGTATACGTTCTATATAGCCACTGGTTATGATTGGGTACTTAAGTCAGGTGGGCATCAGAACCCACCCCCAAGAACTGGTCACTATTGTCGTCACTAAATACACAACGATTCATTAGGTCTTCACTATAGGGTTCTTCATTGAACGGCCCACTTATGATTGGTTTGGCACCCTTGTAACCCTCTGGAATATTCCTCACACTAGCAGCACGCAGGCTACCATCCCAGGTGCATGGAAGCTCAGTGTAATCATGCCTCCCCTCCAATTAACCCACTGTCTTTCAATACTCCTTCAGTTTGTCAGACAAGTAGCTTTTGAACTTTGCCTTGTAACTATGGACTTCGTCTGGGAAATAAAGGGAGTAGAGATTCACTCCGTGCTTTAGTTTCGGCACAGCCTGACCCAAGCTATGTTGATTTCACACATGTGACTTGAAGACCACTCTTTTCAAGCCTTTTACTGCATTTAATCCTTTAAATAATGAACTGTAGAAACCTTTAATGTTTTTTTCATGTTGTTTCAACCAGAAAGTGTTCCTTTCTCACATTAGTTGTAGCCTTCCTTGACAGGCATCAGTTTCACTGTGGTTTTATCTACTTGGTTCTGGGCCAGCCCCAGTGTCTCTGAAACTTGCTGTGCCATCAATAATTTCCAACTGCGCCACTCATTTGGAAGTCGTTTTCTTGTTCATGAAGTTTTCAGAGCCTTCTCAAATTTGTTGTGGAACAGCCAGGTTATATACATTCCTATATACATACAATGGCACATTGCCGCAATCTAATTCACAAAGCAGTCAGCCTTATGAATACTTTTCCCTACTTGCGATTTCAGCAACTGTACATGTGTAAACTGATTTACATATTGTTCAGCGTTTCTGTAGCATGAGCACCTTCATCCCGAGCCCCAAATGTTGCTCATCTATACCATCTATTCTTTAAGTTTTGTGAAGAATGCCTGTATGTTTCCTCTCTCCATCCAGCTTTCAAACACGTCAACTCTCTTTCATCTGACGTCACCAGGCTACGTTCAAATGCACATTACTTCTGGTACTTCATTCAAAAGAATGCTATGTGTCCGTCCATTTAGATAGGGTCTCCTTAATGGATATCTTGTCTCGAAGGTTCTCTGCGGTATTGGTACACTGACTGGAACTTCACATGTCGTCATCTCCAGTTCCCAATATATAGGCAACATAGGGGCGGAGAATGTCTGACTGTACCTCTACAAGACGAAACTGATATTGTGATGTTAAGGAGTGGGCAGGAGAACAGAAAGAGACAAGAGAGAACAAATAAGAAGGAGCCAGACAATGAAGATATTTAAAAAGATATTTAAAAAGAATACACATAAGGTATAACAGGGGACACGATTCAGAGGACAGCAAATAAGGTGAGGAGAGAGCAGAGGAGATAGAGTTATGAGGGGAAATACCAAAAAGAAAATGGATATAAGAGTCATAGATTGGGTGAAAGGGAGCTAGCTGCAGGCAGGAAGGACAAGAAGAAGGGAAATACAATTGTGAAGTCTAGAGAATACAAGATCAGAGGTCAAAAGTGTAGTACTGTGAAAAGAAATATAAGGTTGAGCTTTCCAGATATTACAAAGATGATTGCGACATGTAAAATGTGTAAGATGAAAGAGAGTAAAGAGTCAAAAATTACACAGAGGTTACGAGCAAAGTCTGATAGCATTAGAAACGAAGGGGGAAGAGAATATATGGGGGAAGAGGAGGAGAAATAGATGATAAGGAAAAGAAAATAATCTCTTTTTTAGTTGGGCTAAGATAAAAATAGGTGTGGACATGCAGGATTGGACAACGAGTAAGCTGTTCGAAAGAGAAGAATGAAGAGTCTAACTAAGAGTAGGAAATGAAAAAACGATTTGCGAGTCATCTGCATAAAAGTGGTAAGAAAATCTGAAAAGAGCAATAAGGGGAGAGAGTGGAAATGGATAGAGGGAAAAAATAAAAAGGACCAAATGCAAAGCCTTGTGGTACACCAAACTTTAAATGAAAAGAGGTAGAGCCCGAATTAGCCCAAGAGACAGAGTATGTGCAATTAGAAAGATATGAACTAAAGCATTCAAGAACTACATTACAAAAACTCAGGTGAGAAAGAGTAGAGAGAACCAGAGTAATATATTGTCAAAAACTGCAGATAGATCGAGTAGGACAAGAAGCAAAGAGTCCTACGCTGATAGAAAACACGTAGTAACATAGACAATGTATGTCTCTGTTGTGTTTGTTTGTTTGTTTGTTTTATTATTTATAATGCGCGATCATACCCTAAGGTAACAGGGCGCAGCAGTTACATGTATATGCAAAGCTTAGTTACAACAACAAGAATATATACATACACACATTAATAGTAATAGCGGGCTTATATACAAATATACAGATAAGCACATGTGGGTACAAAAGTGTGCAGAGGGATGGAATACGAAAGACTTAACACCTGGATATGTTAGCAATCCTACATTTTCAACCATAAAACAACCTTAGATCTGAAGTTTTGATAAGGCAGGTCCATTCTGAGCGTAGAGGGTAGAGAATTCCACAGTTTAGCTGCTTTCAATGGGAAGCTATTGCCCCTATGGTGGAGCGTTTAAAGTTAGGGACAGAAAGGCAGTCTTTATAGACTGTTCTTGTGGGTCTCAGGGAGGTCTGTCTGTGAAATCTGTCGATCAAATAAATCGGAGCAGCATTGTTGAGAGATTTGTAAGTAAGTGACACAGTTTTAAGGAGAATTTTGTCTTTGATAGAGAGCCAGTTATTCTGATGGTTATGTAATATAATATGATCTCTTCTGGAGATGCCCAGTGCTGCTCCAAGAGCGTTATTTTGAAGAGTTTGTATTTTGCTAGTGGTGGCTTTGGAGGACCCAAGATAAAGAGCATTGCAGTAGTCCAGGCGGGACAATATAAGGGCTCTAGCGAGGGTCAGGCAGCTAGTGTCGGACAGAAAGGGTTTGGCTGCACGGATCAATTTACACGTGTAAGCCATGGAAGAAGCTAAGGAGTTCACCTGTCTGTTGAAAGAGAGATTTGAATCCAGATAAAAGCCCAGCGTTTTTACCTGTTGCTCTACTTTGATGCTGTTGCCATCAATTGTGAAAGAGGAATAGACAGGGCCTAGTTTCTTTAAACTAGAGGTAGTGCCTAAGATGATAAGTTCAGTTTTATCATCATTCAGGCATAGTCCATGTGTGGCCATCCATGCCTGGATGATGATGTACACTCTATTCACCAAGGCCAAATCCTTTTCATATTCCCCAGAAAGCGGAAGGAGGATCTGGGTATCATCTGCATAGTTAGTGTAGGTGATACTGAAATGATCCAGATCATCGAAAAGGGGATTAGTAAATATATTGTACAATGTGATATGGACAAAACTAGATTGGTGGTTAGGTAAGAAATAGAAGCAGTTAAGATGGGTAGAAACCTGGACCTAAATGATCTCCTCAAGAAGTTCTTATATAAATTGAAGAAGAGAAAACAGACAAATGCTTGGGGGTAAAGTGAAGATTTTTGGAGGATCAGTAGAATAGATATGTGTTTGAAGTCAGTTGGAAAAATAGCAGAGGTTAAACAATGTTACATATATGTGTCAAGCTGGGACGAAGAGCAGGACAGTCCTAGGTGTTTTATATAGTTTCTAGTTTGTGTGTTACATGTGGAAGGTGTGTTTGTATAATGGAGCTGCCTAGAACATTCACCTGTGAAAAATGTCAGCAAGCTTCTGGTTTCAGAGAGACAGTTGGTGAAGGAAACAGAAGGTGCATCAACGCTCTGGAGTTGCCCATGTGATTTCAATATTGTACTTTGCAGCCCATCAAGAGAAGAGAATGAAATATCTTGGTGTGTAGTTGACTCCATGGATTGGAAATATGGTGGATGAGAATATGAGTGAGGTCCTTAAAGATCTGAAAATGTGTCTGGAGAGACAGACTTTATTCAAATTATCCATTTGGGGTAAAGCAAATGCTCTGAAAATGACTTCTGCACCAAGAATGAATTACATACTTAGCATGCCCCCACTGGAAATTAAACCATCTTATTGGAAAGAGTTACAGAATTTAATTCAATCATTCATTTGGGAGCAGAAACCTCCTAGATTGCAACTATGAAAACTTCAGCTTCTGTTGGAAAAAGGAGGTCTTGGTATCCCTAACTTTCGAGCCTATCAGCTAGCATTTACTTGTCAATTCATTGTACCGTTTCTTGAGGATCAACCAGATGAATGAGTAATTGCAGAGGCAAGGCTTTCTGGCCCACTCTCTCCAAGGGCGGTTAGTTCTTACAACGACAAATGCAGTTAGTAAAAGAAACCCATTAACTGAATTTCTAAGATGTAGTTTGAAAGCTCTTTTTGTCTATTTAGGTTCCGATGCTTTGAAATCTCCCAATGCTTCCATTTGGTTGAATGCAGCTATTGAGGAAAGTGGGAAAGTATTATTTTGGGCGGATTGGTTTATTGGTGGAGTGCGTTGGATAGGTGATTTGTGGCAGGATAGGTACTGGATTTCTGGGGCGGAAGTTTGCCAGAGGTGGGAAATTGCAAATTTCACAGAGTCTGACTTTAGACGTCTGAAAAAGATTATTGGTGATGTGATTTGGAGAGATGATGTAGATTTAGACCTATATTACTGCTAAAAGAGGACTAGTAGAAGGGGCAAATGCAAGCAAGTGTACAAGCATATTGTGGCTAAATACAAAGAAAATGTAAAATTAAGAGAAGAATGGAGTTTAAGGATAGGGCATAATATCTCACAGGAGGTGTGGATTGGTATGTGTGGAAATGTGAAATTTTGTTCTTTAAATTTAAGTGAGACATCGAGACAAATAAAGATTGTAATCAGAGTATACTAGAGTACGGAAAGGTTGATGAAACGAGGAATGATGGACTCAAATGAATGTGAGAAGTGTTTGAATGAGGTGGGCACTCTGGAACATATGATCTGGCATTGCTCACAGGTGCAAGGCTTTTGGACAGATATTTCTGGTATGTGTTTACGTGTACTGTGAACTGTAATTGACCTAGATTTTGAGACGATGATTTTGGGCAGCAATGTTTTATTGGATGAACTTTCAGTTTCCCAAAAAATAATTCTTCTTCATGGGAGCTTCAATTGGTAAAAAGATGATACTTCGCAACTGGACGACTCCAACTGTACCATTATAAACTGATTGGATTTCTGAAATGTATTCTCTTGCAGGAATGGAAAATGAAATATTCAGAATACAAAGAAATTTGAAAGTTTATGAAAAAACCTGGAGGAAATGTCTTCACATGTACTCGTTCTAATGTTTGTGCTTTCTTGTGGTGTGGTTAGGGTGGGGGTTTGCAGGTTTCTTATTTTTTCACCTTTTTGAGGTTGTATTTTTATTGTACATATTATTCCAAGTGTCTTTGTATATTAATTTGAATTTAGTGTTGCAATGCCCTGTTAATTTGTCTTGTTTGTAATTCCATTGTGTATGAATAAAAAAGGTTAAACATTTTTTTTTTAAAAAGAGCTTGGCTGCCGGTTCCTGGATGATCTGGTTGCATCCTTACCAGATACCCATTGGCTCGGGATTTGGGGGAATACTAAAGCCCTTTTGACCCAGGAATTAATTAACTACTTGGTGTCTTAAATACCCCTATTTAAAAATCCCATGTCTCAGATATGCAAAAGCGGGTCTGACTGAAGCAGAGATGGTTCATTGTTTCCATAGACCAACTTTGCTGTCTTTCATGGCTTCAAAGTCGGTGAGAACAAGAGTGCTGCAGTCTCTCTTGACCAGAAGAGAAGCTCTGGAGCTCATGAAGCCAGGCCTTCAAAAATATCTGAGCTGGGCTAATCAGCCGTCCCAGTGTCTTCTTGTTTGAAGGGCCTGCTTCTACAGTATACATTTGAGAGCTGTGATGTTGGTTTAGTCTAAAGGGAGTGTGGATCAGTCATGTCCTTTTTGTAGGGCACATAAAGAAGATCTGGCTCATTTGTTTTTTGTTTTGTCCTATTTTGTGGAGATTAGGAAACAAAGATGAGGCCTGTTCTGCAGAGCCGTGGCCTTTGTTGTTATGATCCCACATTGTATTATCTGTTACAGCAGATTCGGTTCCGGTGTGGTGCACCATTTTGACGTTCCTAAAGCGTGCCTTGTCACTTAGAGAACTCCTACTAAACTCTGACTGTTCATTATTATATCATTTTCTTTAAAGCTCTTACAATTATTTTATCTGTTTAATTTTTTTATGGATATTATGATGTAATATGTTGTATTTTTATGGTATGCTACGTCTTACCGAAATACACTTTTTTTTTTAATATTGTACCTACCCTAAATAAATTAGGAGAAAAGCACTGAGCAACTTTGACATTCCTTTTCCAGTAATTTGATTGTAATACTTGGGCATAATAATAGTAGGTATATCATCAGAGGGAGCAGCATTGCAATGAGCACAAGAAAGACAGATGGTGAAATCAGTCTCTTGGTAGTTGGTGATCAGTCTGGGATGACCTTCTTTGTTCATTTTTCTGACTTGTGCATCTACACGCTAAACTGTTCACTGCATATGCAAAATTGATTACCTCATTTATCTAAACTCGATTGTTTCATCTATCAATGTCATTTGAAAGATTGCTAATTATTCGCTTTGCACATTAGTCCCTGCTGCAATGATTTTAGGTCATTTCATTTTTACCTAATTTTAAAAATATATCTAGATTTGAATGTTTTAAAACCTGGCAATGCTAGAGGATTACAAGGAAACTCCTACATGCTAGTTAAAAAGTATCACGTTCAATGTCAAAAGCTATTTCCTCACTTACACTGTTGAAAGGCTGGAACTACAACTCCACAGAGAGTTGTAGTTTCGTGCCTTGTTTTACTGGCCACCAGGCGCGACAGAGACCAGCCGGTCTGTGCCGTTCCATGTCGGTTGTAGTTGGTGGAGAGGCTGCTCTGTATTTTGTAAATTGTGGATCCGGACTGACTATTATCACAGCAAGCTTATCAGATATACATACTCACCATGCGGTCAACATACATCTCTGACAGTCTACTGATGTTTAAAAATACTACCCATGGCATGATTACTCTACACACTTTAAATAAGATTAGACTGCTCAATATTACTGCAGACAGATCTACGTCGCAATCTTGTGCTATGCCACCACTGCTGAAAGCTGCACTGATTAATGCTCGATCGGCCGTAAAGAATGTTGTTGCCCTTAGTGGAGTGATTGCTACGATGAGGCTTGACATACTGTTCATAACAGAGTCATGGTTCACAAATAACTGTTCCACATATTTACACCTGCTGGTGTCTGAATCATTTCAGATTAAATGGCATAACACAGCAATCCAGAAAGGAGGATGCATGGCAATTCTAAATAGATCTGCTCTTGAAATAACTGATTTTCATGTTCCTGACTGAACCATAGCCTAATGTTTAGCCAGTACTTACCACCCGTCCCCCAATTACACCTTTCATTTATTGCTCTGCTATCGAACCCCTGGGCCTGCAGCTCCATTTCTGGATGCCCTAGATGCATACCTGGGGTTAGAAGCTCTTCACCATGCAAAAAAATTGATAAGTCTGGGTGATCTTAATGATTGGTGCAATGCCCGTGAAGAAACTGATAGCAAACTTTCTTTGATATCTTGCAGACTCATCATCTACATCTCTTGTCCAACACACCAACACACATTGGGGGCCATTGTTTGGACCCATTGATTTCCTGGGATTTAAGCTCTTGTGGGTAACACCTGCATCTACTGGTGAGCATTCGCCGAAAGAAAGACCATGACCTTATATCTGGTAAAGATCTCGTGCCACATCTACCTGATGTGTCAGTCACCACTGACAGTACTGAATGTTATTCTAAAATCATGCTGCAGTTGCAATTCCACTGTAATAATTTCGTGCTTTTAAAAAAAAAAAAGACCACACTACGGAGAAATACTAAGCAATGGTCAAGTGAGAAGCTGAAACTCTTAAAACAACATTATAGGAACAAAAAAAATATGGCTTAGGACTAGAGATACAGTCAACCATCAGGTGGTCAGACTAGCCTTGGAGACCTATAAAAGAGAGTTCACACTTTTAAAATCTCTATCTCTGCAAAAAAAATTAATCAGGCTGAGAATAGATCTCAAGCTTTGTTTCTTGCTATTTTCCAACCCTGAATGTGTGAACGTTAGTCTGCCACCTTTGCTCATAATGCCAATAAGTTTAACTTTTTCTTCAAGTAAAAAGACTGAAACTATTACAGACGGGATTGAAGCCGAATCCACTGACGTGGGTCACACCCCAAAAAAAGATGCTCATCATAATGTGGAAACATTATAACCCAAATTCATGTTTTCCCCTGTTGGTAGTGAGGAAATCACTGAATTAGTAGGTAAACTTAAGCCTACTAACCTGGGATACTTCCCGATTCCAGCCTATCTGGCAAGTGGCATGCCAATATACTTGGTGGAGCAATCCAGACAATGGTAAATGGTAAATGCATCATTGTCACAGGGTTGTGTGCCCGACGACCTAAAGAAATCATATGTGACACCACTTCTAAATAAAAGCCACATTGGATCACAAAATCTTCTCTAAGTATTGTCCTATAGCCAGCCTTTTGTGGCCGCTAAAATCCCAGAGAAGATTGCTATTCATCAATTATAAAGTTATGTCGAAGATTCAGACCGGTCCACGGCACTAAGACAGCCCTTGTGACAGTCTGGGACAACTTGCTGGGGCCGCTGACAAAGGGGACGTAAGCATGTTGATCAAGTTGAACCTGTCGGCGGCCTTCGACACAGCCGCCTTTCAGATTCTCACCTCCAGGCTGTCATCAGGGGTGTGGGTATCTGCCAAAACCTTTAAATGGTTTGTGTCCTTTTCAACCAATTGCACACAGCAGGTGAAAATGGGGCCTTACCTGTCTGACGCTCTACCAGTAGAATGTGGGGTGTGCAAAGGATCCTCATTGTCCCAGTTGCCGTTTTACATTATACTTTACTCAACAGTTTTCCTGAATTTGCTTTGTCCTATGATTCATGCGTGGATGATACTCAAATTTATACTTAAACAGCCATGGCAGACATTGGACCGAGTTTTGTCTTGCGCTGATAAAATTAAAAACTGGATGTTGGAAAATAAACTCCAGTTGAATCCATCCAAGACACAGGTCATTGTGCTTGGATCTAAGAAAAAGGTCATGAATGCTGTCAAAAAGTTGTTGTGCCCCTCTTTGTTTGGTGTCCCTACTGAATTCTCTGACGCAGTTGAAATTTGGGCTGTATTTGGCAATCAAGTATGGACTGCAACCCCCATATCAGCCAGATGGTCAGATCTGTCTACTACCAGCTTAGACTCCTGAAGCTCATTGCAGAACAGGACCATTCAACGGTCGTAGGTATACTCACAAATTCAAAAGCAGACTACTGTAATGCCTTGTTTATAGTCATCCGAAACTATCAAATAAAGAGCCTACAGGTTGCCAAGAATTCTGCTGTCAGGTTGATTTTTTCACTCCCTAGAAAGGTTTCTAGGAAAATACTTCACTGGCTCCCTTTACAGCAGATTATTCTATTCAAGGTCCTGTGTCTCGATTTTAAATGTGTCCATGGCCTTGCCCCATCTTATCTAACTAAAGACATTCAAAGGGATTGCCTGCTAAGACACCTTCGATATGAAGACCAGCACCTTTTGACAGCTCCATTTGTGAGAACCACGGTGACAGGCAGTTTTCCTCCTTTGGGCCTCCTTTGGGCCTCGGGTCTGGAATTCTCTTCCGGTGGAACTTCTACGAGTCAAGCTATTGACTACATTTGTGAAACAGTTAAAAACTCATCTCTTTGGGTAAAATGTATCTTTAACACTACGCGTACCTGAACTAGCTTTCTGACATTGTTATGTTTCCATCAGCGCCTAGATATAGTTCTGCTTGGTCGCTATGGGGACTGCGCATTATAAGTAAGACAATCAAATCAAATCAATATGTTTGATCACTGCAGTTCACAAGCCATTGCTGGATCAGTGGAATATCTGTGGGGAAAATGTATAGTACCGCCCAGTGCATTTTGGTTTGTACATCGTTGGGAAAGCCAATGAAAATCCAAGATGGCCTTTTACTAACATGAGCAACTTGTGGAATTGAAAATAGTGATTTTGACTATTCAATACAAATGGGCAAAAAAACAAACAATGGGCCTCATTACACGGAAGGCGGTGAGCCATGGCGCTATTAGCGCCATGGCTCATGCCGGTAAAATACCGGCACCGCCTTGGCGGAAAGGGGATTTACCGCCCCATTCCAAGGTTGGTGGGGCGGTAAATCCCCCTTCCGCCATTGCCCTTCCCCATTCCCATTTCTGCCCCATAGGGCTCTATGGGAATGGGGAAGGCGCTAATTACGGCACCGCAATTTTGCGGTGCCGTAATTAGCTCCGAGGTCCCTTAGCGGGTTGGTTTTTAACGCCTGCAAAAAGCAGGCGTTAAATCACCAACCCGCTAAGGGACCTCGTAGTAAGGCGGTACTGGTTAACGGTCACCGTTACCATTAACGGTGGCCGTTAACCATTACCGCCTTCCGTGTAATGGGGCCCATAATATAAAAATGGTATAAGTATTTCAAAAGTCCAAATGAGCATGATCAAAAACGTAAGTAGAAGTTACTGTACACTTCAAAATAATTTCAGGGGACTTTTTTAAATTTAATAATATGAACAGAGAGGAGAAAACTAGAACCATAGATCCATCATTAAAAATATAAAACATCGAAAATACTAGCTTATCTTCAGTGCTTGGTGTTGTGGGAAAACATGACATCGCTGTCAGTGTATACCCAATTGAATTTGTAGTAAAGGTGGAATATTTGACTCAAAAACTATTTTATACCCTATGCTTTGGACGTGCATATGGGATATGTGGGATATGTGGAGGACACCGGGAGGACAGTCCTTTGATAGTTGTGAATTTGACTCATTGTCATTTGGCCTGCCAGACACATGATCTGTCGAGATGAAGCTCGAATTGAGCAGGCAGATTAGGAAACATCTTTGAAACTATTATGAACCATGGAGCCACATGCTCAATGGCAAGACAATGTTATATGACGTGGTCAGGATATGACAGTGATCAAAGGGGTGTTGTGCCAATTTCTATTGTGTACATTGTTCTCTTAGTGTACATATGCAACATATATGTCGAAACAGTGTGTACTGTTCATTTGTTTTTGTGTATCTTGGTTTTCTGGGATTGCCCAGCAAGACACTTCATGTGTAAAGATGTTTCAGGATGAGATCAGACATCCTGCTTAGTTAAATTAGCAAGTGCTATTGTGTTGTCTGGTCCCTTGATGTAGGTATGCAACGTGTAGTTGAAGGCTTGGTCGTCTTTTTGTTTGTGTGTTTCTTGATCATCTTCCTTTTCCAATCTCGACACACCATGTGTCAAGCTGTATATGGATATGGGCTGGCAGATTGAGGAATGTCCCATAAACCAATACAACTGATAAGCAAATAGAAACAAGAACGCAATGTAGGGACATAATTAACTTACCATATATAGCTACAATGGTGCAACAATGGACGTAGAGCCATCTCTGGACAGTTGTTTAACAGACTCGTTGGACATGCCGCCAAATTCTCAATTTTCAAATGTAGTACTTTGTCAAATGCAAGCACTATTCAATAACCGAACATAAAGGAAAGTGTCTTTTATAGTCAACTGATCTATTTGATTGTTAAACTAGTGACAGACAAAATGCCCCCCCCCCCCATACATCACTGCACAAAGTGAGAGAAGTCACCAGAGTGCCTGGATTAATGAGATATGTCCTATCTTTTTGAAAGTCATGGACAGTATACATTGCATCACCAATGGAAAATATAGCATGTGTAGCATTTTACTTCCTTCAAAATACCAAGTGCCTTTTTTCTAAGTGGGGCTAATAGTGTTTTGAACAGATGCAAAATATTGAGAAAGTTCTCAAAGGTGATGCTGAAAGTAATAATACTACACACCACGCATTGCTGTTACCACACACCGGGATGTGCAGCTTTCAAAACTTCACCTTTTTAGAATTCTTGCTTACCATGGAATTTCTGTCTGTGTTCAAAAGTCCCCTTTTTACTTTTCAGTTGGTTCTGTTTTGGTGTGCACACACATTTCCGTCACCATACCACCCTCGTGATGTGCCAGAACTGCTTATAAATTCTATTGAAGGATTCATAATTCAGTATTTTTAACGTACCTTGCACATGCTCCAAACCCCCCCCCCCGGCTACACACTATCCATCCTCGACATTATAAGTGCCCACCTTTGTGGGAGGGTGGGGAGGTCAGTCACCCAGTTGATGGACTACTTTGCTAGAGACACAACCTTAAGAATGTTTCATCATTTGAAATCTGTGCCAGATTCAAGAGCAACTCAGATGGGATGCTGGGGACATACATGTTCTGTGACCACTCCCAACGACGTGATAAAGCCTGTCCATCTGGGTGGGTGGGCCATGACTGCAGAGTGCAAAAGCGGATTGTTAAATGTGTCAGTAATAAATGAAAATTGTTACTGGATTTCTCCACCAAGTGCGGATGAAAGGCTGAGTCAGTATTGCTTGAAATGGAAGCATCCACCTGATAATCACATATACATACTGAGTTAAACAGTAGTTGAACAGTATTCAAGGGGACAGAACGTTTTGTAGAGTATGAAAACCTTTCAGAGATATTTGAATGACAATGGGCCTCATTACACGGTAGGCGGTAAGGGTTTACCGGTACCAGTATTTTACCGGTACGGGTAAATCCTTACCGCCTTACTACGAGGTCCCTTTGCAGGTTGGGGAATTTAACGCCTGCTTTTTGCAGGCATTAAAAACCAACCTGCAAAGGGACCCAGGGAGATAATTACGGTACCGCAATTTGCGGTGCCGTAATTAGCGCCTTCCCCATTCCCATTATGCCCTATGGGGCAAAAATGGGAATGGGGAAGGACAATGGTGGAAGGGGGAATTACCGCCCCGCCAACCTTGGAATGGGGCGGTAATTCCCGTTTCCACCAAGGCGGTGCCGGTATTTTACCGGCATGAACCATGGTGCTGATAGCGCCATGGTTCTCCGTCGACCGTGTAATGAGGCCCAATGATTTATGTCTATTCACTTTGTAGCTACCATTTAATAATATAACAAATATGGCATAGCACATCAAATGTATGCCTATGCCACAGGTTTAGCCCAGTCTTTTGCAGCCACATAATTTCTATGTATTTTGACATTAGGTCCCATTTTAAAAGAACGTGCCATTTTTTATGTATATCAGTATGCTACAGGAATGAATAGAAATACTTGAATGGGCATGTTTTCTATGATGTGATAATGATCACGTTTGCGTTCACTTTGTGTTATGTACAAAAAAAGAATGTCAATTTCTACGCTTCTAAAAATATTCATATATATCCATGCACTTTCAATTTCATTGTGCTGCAAGAGCCCACCTAATACCCCCAAAGTACTCGGGAGCCCTTTGGGGCTGGAGTGCCTTACACGTGCAGGGATGACTCAATGCACTTTGGTTCTAAGTGAATCCACTAAGTATAAGCTCCTCTGTATCCCATGTGAAGGTAACAGTTAATGAGAGAATGTACAATGCTCAGTTGACTGTGGAGATTTAGATTGGATGAGGCTTGTATCATGATTTTTAAAAGTATTAGCTAAGAGTCATTTGTATTATCAATACCAGACACCCCTTCCGAGGCCTCCCATACAGGCTGACTGCAAACCACAAGGCGAGAAGAGGGTGTGGCTGATATCTGAGAAAACATGCCAATAAAGAGAGTGCGGGGTCAAGATGGTATCAGACATCTGTTTTTGGTCAATGGGTGCCACACCACATGAACAGCGTTTTAGCCAAAACATGCACATTCAGCATTACTGAAAAGTTAGCTTACAAAAGTAATAATTGTACATGTGCACGCATGTGCCATTATTTCATTTAATACTGACCAGATTTGCATCTCACAGTGAAAGCTTCAGGGTTACCCTAAAAACAATTTGAAATAAATAGATATTGGCAGTTTGACATGCCGGAATCAGATATATACATATTACAGATTATCGGATGAATGGATAGATGCCAAGTGCCACTTGTGTAAAAGAGTACACATTATTAATATATAACATAGTCTCATCCCATGGAAAAGTATACATACAGTTGGGCTAGTGAAAATACAGTAATGTCTGTAAAATACTTTTAAAATAATGTAATGTTATACTCACTCATTATTCGTGACCCACAGATGAGCAGTGCCATTAAAAGCATGCATCATTGCCATCTGCATACAATGAACTGACCGAGTAGGACATGCTGCCCGGAATTCCCTTTGCAAAGTCATGCATTGTTGGGGGGGACTTTTTCACAGCAATAGGCCCTACAAGTTGAATAACTGGTGTTTTCAAGTAATGTCGGCATCTGCTCACTATGCTGGCTTTGGCACAATGTGACCGATTGTCCATGCAAATACTGCCTTGCCTAAAGCATATCACTGGCTTTCCTAAGTTTTTCTTGACTTTGTCTTGCTTCGATTTCTTCATCGGTGTACTCTGGTTCAGAGATAAATTCATGCAGACCATTCATTGGAGATTTGAAAGGGGTTTGGTTGATCCAAAATATAATTGTGTTAACGACAAGCAGGCCAGATAAAGAAAGGATAGCTAAAGTATGTAGTAGCTAATAAGTAGAGATTAAAAAGTTTTAGCGAAAGCCATTATAAATGATATAACAATGGTGTGATCAAATAGTCCGTTAAATTAACAATTTAAGAGCAATATGTAGAGAAAATATGTAACACACAACGATTTCACACTATACAAGTAAATAATCCTCTGTCAATCTCAGATGTAAAAAAAGATTAACAGATAATAGTTGGTAAATGTGATTGCGGGATTGAGCAGCAGCCTTTAATTGTTGAAAACAATGGAAACAAAAAAAATCTATTAAAAGGTACATGCATTCCTCTGAAATATATATAGTGTATTGTGCACCTACTCTTACAGATGTTGAGAATGGTTGATGAGTTTTTAGTTTTACCAAGATGTAGAAAATGATTTGGTAAAGCAATATTTATTTTAATTGTTTTAATTTATTAATACGGTTTTTACAAACCTTTAAAAAGAAAAACAATACCATCCAATTTCACAAATTCATTTCCAACAAATGTGCATAATTAAAATACACAAGTTAGTCCAGAGTTATCATGTTCAGCAGTTTTTAACTTTGCGCCACCACCACTTATGGAACAAATTTTGCCCTCAGGAACCAATTTCCACCTCTGTACCTGCTAGGAGTGATCTTACTTCTTTCAAGAAAAATAATAGGACAAAGGTTAGTTTCTGATTTGACGCATTGCACATCAACTGCCACCAGTTTTCAGCGTTCAAAGACTGCTGCTTTTCAATCAAGGGCCCCAGATATGTTGTCATTTGGGCTCGTAAAATGGTACAGAAGAGCATAAGATGTTTTAGTGACTCTTCCTGCAGAGCACAAAAGCGGCAACTTAAGTCCATATTGCCAGGATGTAACCAAGTCCTTATTCTGTCTTTGAGTTTAAATGCATTGAGACGAAAACTCATATACAAGGCTCTTCGTTCTTGGTCAGGGAAGATGCTCACATAGCATTGTATTTTATTGAGTTCTCGAGCTTCGCCAGGGACATCTTTCATAACTCTGCAGTTTCTTCTTTTATCAATTTTTTTAATCCAATCAAGTTTCCATAATTTCGCCTTAGCTAAATTTGGATTTTCATGCAGAGTTATTATGTCAATTTCATACTCTTTTAGAACGGACTTGCGTCTATTATTCCATAGTGTGAGTAAGCATTCTGGATTGCCGTTACCAGACTTGTGTAGGATTTTAAACTGTGCGGTCACATTTTTCATGGTTGTTTTCCAAAACAATGTTAGGGTGTTCCAGCAAATGCATGCATTCATGGATATTAAATTTATCTCATACCGTATGCACACCGTGGGAGTTCCCTTAGGTAGCTGGAGGTAGCTGGAGCACTTTTACCCAGAATATATTTTCCAGGGTAGATCATAGTTCGTCTGAGCAGCCAAACACGTTTTCAGCTCCAGATATTAATGCTGGGACCACTTTTTGTTGATACAAGTTCAGAGAAAATTTACCATACTTTTTATTCAAGATACTAGCTTTGCATGCAAATTGCTGACACTTAATTTTAGCTGTCTCTGTCCAAGGACTGTTGTTTATATTTGCACTAATTTGCATGTCTAAGTATCTGGTGTGATTTACAGTGGTTAGTATCTCATTTTCCGGATGCCATTCAAATTTTTTGTTGTTACATTTCTTGATGGTTCTCAAGTTTTGCATAGATAATATCTCACACTTATCTTTGTTGATGTGCAAACCGTTTGATCTGACATATTCCTTTACTGCGTCCATTTTACGCTGCAACCCAATCAGGGTTGCGTCTAGGAGTATCAGATCATCGGCCTATAGCAGACAACTCACCTTGGGCCCATGTATTTTTGGTGAAAAAGAGCAGACACCTTCAATCGCATCACCAATATCAGAAAAAAAAAGATTGAATATGATTGCTGCCAGGGGGCATCCTTGTTTAATGCTGCAAAAGGTATTAATTACAGCTGACAATGTGCCCGCCTGATCTAGCTGAATCTTGATGTTTGTTTCAGTGTGCAATTCCTTGATTGCTGCTAACAAGCTTGGAGGACAGTCACAATTATTCATCTTTGTCCAGAGTAATTTTCTGTCTATGCTATCGAAAGCATGTGAGAAATCTATGAAGGTTAGAAACACCTTTCTCCCAGTTCTTATCACCTCCATTTTTAACAGAATTAATATTAGGAGGGTTAAACCACAGCCGACAACCCCTCATGAAGCCGGACTGTCTCCGGTCAGCGCGGCCACTGTCCGTTCCGTATATTTTGCCCAAAACGCCTAATAAGGCAATCGGTCGATAATCTTTGGGGTTAGCTCGATTCCCTTTTTTGAATATCGGCACAATGACCGTGCTTTTCCAGGATTTTGTGGTGACACATTTGATGGAGATTCTGCTGAATAGCACATTACAGGAGCCCACGAGATGCTGATCCTTTTAATGATGTTTAAAATATCTTCTTTTTCAAACTTGAGATTCCAGTGATCAAGTTTTGGCAAAACAGGCTCATTCCTGATTTCCTCTTTACTATAATTCAGTGTAGTGGACTTTCCAAGTTGTTTTAGCTACCATGTTGGTCTGAAGTGAAGATTGTTGTGCACCTTCGTTGTTTATTATTCTCCAGAATTCTGATGAGTTTTTATTTTTCATCTTCTGCATCATTAACTCAGAATCCTTTTGTGGCATGAATGCTTTATGAGCTTTAATGCTTTAATACAGTTTTTATACTTTTGTTTTGCAGCCCGTTTAGCTAGTAAGTAGGCTCTAACATCCTCACATGATATGTTTCTGATTTGAATGCGAATTTCCTGTTTTTTCTTCAAAACTTCAAGATTAAATTTACATTTACGAACAAAGGTACATTTCCTCGGCCCATGTTTTTTTTCCACATATTGGGTTAACAGATGATGATATTCAACCTCGTCTTGATCCTAGGCATATTTCTTTGATATTTGGTTTACATCTGCTTCTTGAAGTTTTAATCTGACTCTGTTTGATGCCACTATAATGGGGTGAGTCCATGTTGTGTGATATTTCTCATCAGGCACAACTATTGTCAGTTTCACCATATCCTGATTACTATAGAGCATAGGGATCAACTGTAAGGACGCTGTGCTTTGATCTATATTCTCAGACATGAAGAAGTAGTCTATGGTAGATTTTTGATTGAATCTTTTCCACGTCAGATTGGCCTGAATGTCTCCGACCATGTTTCCATTTAGCATAGACAAATTCCTTAGTTCCATCTCCAGGCACCATCGTGTTGCTTTTTGGACGAAGGAATGATTACCATTGTTCTTTCATTGCTTTATCTTTATGCAATTGATGTTTAAGTCTCCACAAACCATTATGCTTTGAGTACTTCGTCTATCAGTGCTGAGACTTGATCTATGAAGGTTGTTGTACCAGTCGCCACATGATTCCAGTATAGATTAATTATGTAAAGGATCCAATATTCCCCATCAAATTTCTTTGTTTTTGTAATGGCTGTAACCTGTATATACACAGATATGTTCTTAGATTTGATGATTCTGTAGCCTGCTCTTTTTCTGACAAAGGTTAGTAATCCAGCCATTGGTCTTCCTTTGGCTCTTCTAATAGCAGTATTGATGGCCACTTCAAATTCGTCAGAAAGAGGACAGTCTGCCAACTAGGTTTCCTGCAGACAGACCACATCAAACCCGTCAAGTCAGTTGTCCTGGAAGAGGTGCGAGAATCCTCTTGTGCTCCATGAGCCAATGGTATGCACACTCCTTTCTGGCATTAGCTTAGAGTATTTCTACTTAAAGCTTCAGCCAGCCAGCACCAGTCATTTGACTTTCCTATTTTATTCTGATGGGCTGAGCCATCACTGATATCTGTCTCGATTCTATTAGCACAGTCTATGGTATTTTAATTTGTTCTCTTTCTCGTAAATTCTGTGTTGTTTCTGAATCCGAACTTTGAATGCACACAACTTTATTGTTACTCAAATTTTGCAAGACATCTCTTGGGCTCTTAAGTCCTGGTGCGTTGTTTATGTCCTCTGAGATATGTCTCTGTGTTGATGGGTTCATTGGTTCACTCTCTTATCTCTCATCTTTAGTGCTGCAATTTGATTTATCCAATACTTCAAATATGTCAAATCCTAATGACATAAGAGCAGATGCAGCATCTATTATAATGTTAAATACAATTTTTGACCTAATATGCAGAACCACCTTATCGTTCTGCGCTTCCTCCAGAAATGCAATGGTCTTTAAATCATCAGATGCGCTGGTCCTTAAGCTTGGCACACAGTGAAAAATACGTAAAATGTTGTTGCGGTTAAGAATAAGATTGTTGCTGTATCAAAGCGTTCCAGACTTAATCTGTGGGATACTTGCAGGTTCGTACTATGCTTTGGTTCCAGCATGTTGTTAGACACACGACCATCCCTTTGCGCAGCTCTTGTAAGCGCTCTCTGCACACAACCAGATTTTGTGATGGCTGCCTGGGGCCCAATGAATCCTTCCGTTGTTTTATTGTGCATGGTTGGCTCTGAGCTAGTATGAATTTTCGGTATATCATGGCATCCCTTAATCGACTACGATTTGTTTAGCTTGAAAGCCAATTTTTAACGTAATAAATGGTTGGCTTGATGTTTAGGGCAGCTTTGCATCCACTTGAACTTTTGTATCAAAATGCATGTTCTTGCAATATTTATAGTTTTAGCCTCAGGAGCCAAGCCTCCAGTCACATTTTTTATGTTTTGTGTATTATCTTGAGGTGGTGGTGCAATGGGTTGTCGGACTTCTTCCTCGTTTTGTGTGTTATCTTGAGGTGGTGGTGCAATGGGTTGTCGGACTTCTTCCTCGAGGTCATCCTCGTATAACGACATGTCCATTACATCAATTACTAACTCTTCGGAGGCGACAGGTTCAACCAATTTATCTAATTGTGATGTAGGTATTTTAGTCACTTCATTTGGTTTATTGGTTTTTGCTGCTGTCTCATTATTGTTGTTAGTGTTGACCGTGACATTGACAGTCTTTATATTTCGTAGAAATGTTCTCGAGTTGTTACACCACCGCATTTTATTAATGCATTGGTTTTTGGTCTTTCTTACTTGAACTTGTTTCCTGTCCAAGGCTTTGTTTGTTTTTGTGTTGGAATCGTTATTGCTCTTGAATATGGCAAATAACCCATTTTGGTTTGCTTTGTTGTAAGCAATCTTTTCAGCTGATGCCTCTGGTTGTAAACTGAAGCCATCCATATTTTTGGATGTAGTGGCAATTTGGGGATCTGCAGTCGCAAGATTTGCACTTGCCATACTACTTTTAAGCATGGAATTAAAGGAAGAGTTCATCCTATGTTCTTGTGGAAAATTTGGTGTTACCACACTTGGTATTCTTACCACTGGTAAGGGTTCCCCAGACATTTCTTCTATTGTTATTAGCGAGTGTGTGTCTTCTTTATTGTTATCATTTAATAACTTCTGTTTGGTCTTTTTTCTTGAAGTGATGTCAGGTTGTACCGCATTCAGGTGATTCAGTAACTCAAGTGCCAGTACCTGCATTGTTTCATCCAGTTCCCATTCAATGCTTAAATGCGCCGTGGCACTACATAGTTCTCCTAGGGCTGTACCCCCCAAATTGCATACATTGATGGTAGTGGTGATGGGAACGTCATGGACCGACTGGTCTCCTGTCATGTGGAAACAGGGACATGAGCGACTGTCATGTTTATGTGTCGCTGTTTTTCTTTTGATCGGCTCTTATGTTTAAAGAGGCATCAATACTTTTGTTCAAATCATAGTTTGACTGTTTAAACGATGTGTTGTCTCCTTCACGGTTCAATATTTTGAATTGATTAAGGCCACCAATGTTTTTAAATCCTTAACATTATTGTTGATTTACTCGTACAGTTTTGTAAACGGAACAAGCGTGATGGCCATTGAGGACATCATTATTGATTGTAACTCATGTAGTAACTTTTTCCTGTATTCCATTTCAATCTCATTACATTTACGGTGGGGTCTCGACTTTAAATCCAGTCAGGGTACACCCTATTTTCGGGTAGTCTCGTTCCATAATTGACGAGTCGGTCATGGACAGCTCGGATGATGAGAGCTTCCTTTCATCACAATTTCCTATTGTACGTAGGTTCATTTGGACAGTTTTGTCAAGCTCCATGATTTTCTCCTGTATTTGGACTGGAATCTTGCTATTTTTATATTGAGAACAGCTGATTTTGGGTGACGCCCTAATTTCAATTCTTCTTCGTTTTAGTTGGCGGCTTTTCCACCAATTTTCTGGTGTTTTTTCTTGCGTAATAACTTCGACAAGCTTCGGTTGTAATATTAGATCGCCATTGTCATCTTTATTTGTTACATGTCCTGTTCATTTGAGATAAATCATGCAATATTTTGTTAACGACATCAAGGGAGTTCCGTCTGTTACTATCCAGCAGTATGCTCCCTGGTCCTGACTCATAGTCAATCTTAAGTGTATGATCAGAGGGGGGGGCAGAAAACATCATCTAAATTTATGTTATTTTTTCAGAAAGGTTACAGGAAGCCTTTGAGTTTTCATTATGCTTCAAAGCTGTATCAATCACGGCTGCCTGGGACAGCCCCGTTCAGACATTCGGATCGCATCCAGGAGGATATCACCTAAGGGCAGGTCGTTCGGATCTTGATGTTCGCCCGCGTCACGGACGTGCTTTCTCGAGTAGTTGTGAACGCACTGTATAAGGATGTGCAGCTGGGGTACATTCGTCCCGTCCATGTGAAAAAAGCCCACATTATGAGAGGCAGCCAAGATGGACATTGGCAAGTCATTATAATCATTACATTTTGTCGTGTTTCTTTTCCGGATTCCCTCTATGTGAGTGTTTGTGTAATCGTTAATGTATACGTGGGCCGTTGTGCTGCTAATTTCCAAGTTGTTTTCCATGCGGCTAAGCGAATGCTCAGCACGGACGGCAGAAGCAGCATCTTTTGATAGAGTCAGCGCATTACTAGCATTGCTAGCTGTTGTATCTGTAATTAGGAGAAGTGGTAGCAAATTTACTTGACTCTGCCACGCTGCTCCTTCCTGCAGCTCAGAGTTCACATGTCGCAGCTGAGATCTAGTGTTCGGCGGCAACAGCTGCTGCAAGAGTTCTCTCTCTCTTTCTCTTGCGTAGAGGCGTTGCTTAAGGAGTTGCTCATTTCTCTCCAAAGGGAGCAGCAGAATAGACTTTCACAGTTCCACAGTTCCATGGAGTCCAAGGACTCTGCTTGACTCTGTGGTGCGAGTTAGTATTTTAGCAGAATCACACCCAGAAAACAATAGAAGTAGCAAAAATACTCAGCTCCTCTCAGCTCCAAAGACTCTGCTTGACTCCACAACCACTCTGCGGTGCAAGTCAGTATTTTAGCACAATCACGCTCAGAAAACAATGGAAGTAGCAAAAATACTCAGCTGCTCTCAGCTCCAAAGACTCTGCTTGACTCTGCCAATATTTTAGTTTCAAACAATAAACAAACGACGAGAGACACGAGTGGATAATACATCAAGAATGAAAAAGATTGTGCTTATATGTTTTGCAGACAAAAGCATATTTGTTATTTCCATGGAGACATGTGATTGCACAAATGCATTGAGAATACCTTTTGCTGCACCAGCTGTAGGCCTCGCCAGAAGGGGTGTATGCCCTTGTTTGTGCAATGAGACCATTCAAACTTAACTCACCAACGTCTTACTTTAAATTAACACAAGATGGACCTGTCAAACAAGGATAGGTCACAGTGTTAAGTGCATTGAAATATAAATGATGCTCTGTAGAAAAGACACTGACAACAAATCATTATGAGGTGTGGAGCTGCTGTACTCGTGATTCATTGAGAATAATTGTGGTGGGTGACTATTCCTTAGAGGCAGTTTTACTTGAGTTACTGTTTTCAGGCACTGGCGGAATCTGTACCATATTGTTTGGCATGCTGCAGCATATTTAGAGGTGAGTGCTTCAAACGTTGATCAAATATACCCTATTACTTGTTTGCTTCAATTGCTGTTCCAAATTAGGTGTACTGGCTGTTCCTGGCCTTGAAATTGTAGAGCCAATGAGATTAGAAAACGGAACATTAGATAAAACTGTAATCAAACTAAATTATAAAAACTGACATTTTCTGCTGCAGTGCCAAGCGTGGTGCTCATTCCCTTTCCCTTTCTGGTTGAACTCTTTAATGGAATTTCAAAAGTTGGAAAATATCGGTTAATTAAGACTTGGTTTGGATTATATAATAACCTATTTATATAGCACTTTTATCCAAAATGCTTTACATGGAACATATTTACATACATTATTATTACCCAATCGAAAATTGGTACTTCATTTTTCAACCTCTGAAGGATGAAAGGCGAGTCGACCTTCCTGGGATTTAAACCTGTGAACTGCAGATCAAACACAGAATCAAGTAACGAGCACTCAACTAGCACGTACTGCATACTAGCTAAGAAGGTTAGTCAATTTTGGTTGCACACTTCCTGACAGTTCCCACCACATTCAAACACAGACAAACCATATCTTTTGGAATTGGATAACTATCTTCTGACTTGGCTGTAGTAAGCAACTGGCTGGGTGGTCATGCTACCTGCTCATGTATACATCATTAAACACTGCCAACAGAGCCCAACATCTTCCTGTGTTTGCCGTGGCAAGCACAAGGATACAGATGCGGTGTGATGATGGACCCTGCGATTTGGTCAAGCAGGGTTGGGTGGATGTATGGGGTAGGGCTGTCACATGTCTTAGGTCATATTGGCAAATAGTGGTTGTACCATGGAAAATGAGGTATGAATAATTTGACAACTTGAAAAACCTGTCTCTAGGATATTGTCCAAATCCCAATATAATCCTTGAATTTACCAATACCCCTCAAATTGATTGGCACCAGGTTCAATGAATGTGTACTTATCTGCAGCAATGCAATCCTCCTAGCAAACCTACCAACCCCCTTACTGAAAAGACAAGTCAATGCTTCAATTTATACATTCAAAAGTGCCGTATGGGACTGACTATTTTAATAAACAAAACTCTCGTCCCCTCTCTGGCCACCATGGAATGGACAAGGGGCTCCATACGGAGCCCTGAGTTCCTTATCCATGGCGGCCATGTTGGTAGAGTATTTTCTCTCCGTGAATAGGATGCCGCTGGGCGTCCCGTGCACAGAAAGAAAATACTTTCCATTTGAAAAACAACATTAGAACCCACGTAGCGTACTACATGAGTGCTAATGGCGATATGCCCCTCAGTGGCTTCGCTCAGGCCCTTAACTTGGGTGGCGGGCCATTACCCACAGGGTGGGCCCGCCATCTCTGGGCATATCACCACATTCAGTCATTTGTTTCTCAAAGGAGGTAAATTGTAGCATCTGAAAAGGGAAATGCCAATTTCCTTCCCCTAGCACAGTTTGTGAACTAGAGAACATACATTTTAACTGCCACATAACCTGTCTTTGGAGAAGGCAACCAATGGAGCCAGGCCCCCTACATCCAACACTTCAGGAAGGACCTGAACACCAATCACTGATAACTCCAATAATCCCTACTTCTCTCCTTACAGAGGTCCCTCAATCCCTTACTTCCCTACCCATCCAACCTACCTCTGCTACACCTGAACCCTACAAGGGAGTCCCTTGCATGTAGAGTGGTCTGCTGCTTCGCAGCTAGGCGTGCACTTTATAAATCCCACGCATACGTCTCACCCACCCCTGCTAAACATGCTGTGTCTGTGGTATGCACCAGCTAACAATATGTTTTCAGTTCATTCACATTGCACCTGGAAACGTCTAGTGCGTATTGTATTTGCAACAGCTCTCACACAGAAGGACTTCAGAGACATTATGATTACGTGTTTCATAATGAACACAAGTGCATAACCTATCACTGTTAAACGAGTTGCATTGAACCGTTGCATCAATCACTATGTGTTTGTGATGTATGAAGAGGCTTCTTCAAATACTATACGATAGACGATCTGCGTCATACTTGCTAATGTATGTCACTAATGTATTTGTCGTTAGCAGGAGCACAGGATAACCCTGAATCTCAATTTATTTTAGTCCAATCCTGTTATTCAACAGTACTACATTTTGACTCATTATTTTCATGTATAGTATATGTGATTAACTCAGTGCCTTGTATTTCTTTGCAAAGTGTAGCAGCATTTATAGGGAGGTATACACATGCAGCTAAAGAGCATTGTTGTGCTAAACAACAAGCTAGGGTATTTCGTGCAATATGCACAATATGCTTTTATGAATTTATTTTGTTACTCTTTTTGTAGAGTGTGAACACTGCATTTCAGTTGCTTCAGGGTGCTAAACACAGAGTGATCGTATGTTGAAGGAACGATGTCATGCTTCAGGCTGCAGTGTGCTCCTATAGACTTTCACACATTCGCGGTGCGTGCTTTTTATATTAAACATTGGGCCCCATTATGAGGCTGGCGGTAGCCGTGCCTGTAACACAGGCACAGCTGTCGGCGGTATTCATTTTTGTCCGGCACCCAGAAATGGGCAATTACCGGGTCATTGTGGCCTTGTCGGACCTGGTATTTGCCCATTCCTGGGCACCGGAAAAAATTCTTCTCCATTCCCACTGAGCCCTATAGGGCTCAATGGGAATGGGGAGGTTGGATGCACCGGCACCCGACATGCTGTGCTCGCGGACACCTTTCATTCCGTCAGGTCAGGCCTGGCGGAATGAAAGGCACCTGCGAGCACAACTCAGAGTTTGCTGGTCCGGATACAACGGTACCGGCATGCTTACCAGTACCGTTCTAACGGGACCGGCAAGCTCGTAATGAGGCCCATTGTCTTCTGCTTAATCGTTCTGTGTGATTAGCCTTTTGTTTTGTGAACCCAGAGACTTCATTAACATTTTGATGTTGTGGCTACCTCGTGCATGATTAGTCTTTAGGATCTGCTTTGCACTAGCAGTTTTAGTGATTTATGGTTTGACTTTGGACTTTGATTTGACCATTGTTAAGGCTGACGAACGTTTCATTCAATTGATGCCAACGTGTACATTGACCAGTATTTTGCATAATATTTCAAAATGGAAAGAGAAGTTATCCAGAAGCTCTCATCCAGCTTAACACTCACCCACAATCCCTCATCCTACCCGAAGGCTTGTAGCAGTATTGGAGGAATTGCCAAGCATGAAGAGAAGGTAGTGGCTGTTTTTCATTGTGAAGGAAGCTGCTTGGTGCCAACCCCGCGCATGGCCAGAAAGTAAAAAGTGGCATTATTGAAGAAGTATGGGTTGCCATGTAAAATGGGGAAAGACACAGGCACACCTTATTGTTGAGCAATACGATAGGAAGTGCTAGTAGCCCAACCCTACGACCTGCTACAACATGTTTTCTTTAAATTAATTTACCAGCAGCGATTTGCCTAGGATAGGTTGCAACCTCTCCCTATTAGATGTAAGAAATTACATAATCTGCAAACATTGCCTTCTTATATTTCAAGTTTACGTTCATAGTATGGCATCTGTGCAAAAAGAAAAGTGGGTCACACCATCTCCATAGGAGTGCAGGTGAACAGAGTCTTCCGGATGAGCATCTGTGTAATAACGGGGGAGCTTCGTTAACTAACCACGGCTGAAAAGTTCGAGGCTGAATACTGCAAAGCCGATATGTTTGCATTTTTAAAATGTCGACCTTTTTTTTTAACATTTGTCCCCTGCTTTTGAAGTAATGTGAGCTGCGGACACGGACACCCCTGCAACACTCGCTCCGCTCGTTCGGCATTATGGGATTCGAAGTTTTATAATATGCTGATCTTTTCGGGTAATGCGATGATAGATGTGTGGGGGATGAGCTTTTGTTGATTTCAAACCGGTTTTGTTCAGTTCCTACAATTCATGACATGTATTCATTTTAAAAGCACTAAACCATACACTTCTCCCTTGTGATATAAGCTGCAAATTGCATTTGACCGGTCGAGATATATGCATATGTTCTCACTTTTGCTCTCAGGTTTTATTATTTACTTTAATGAAAACAGGGCTTCATTGTTTGTTAATATCTCATTAGCCAATATTGTTGCAGTTATCTAGAGATATAATCCCATATGTGGGGACTCACTTTTATTTATCATTAAAATTGCAAAATAATGTCAGAGTTTGATTGGACTTTAGAAGAAATTGAAATCATCCGCTGGTGCACTGGCTTACACCAGTATATATTAACTGGAACATTCTGCTGTCTGGCATCTCATATTGCAAGTAATAGAACTTAAATATTACTTCAGAAGACCCCAGGGTAAAAAACGCTTGAGTGGGTTGCCCCTGATATTGAACTCATACACATCATTTGAACCCACTCTAGTATTGCATAATGTATACATTAATAAACATTTGAATTGCATATCATTAAATACAAAGGCATATTTCACTAGACTGTGCAGGCTCGGTTTAGTGTCTCATACCATAATGGAAAGACATTACAAATAAAGATGTAGACACGTGATTAGGAGCATGCAACAATAATGACGTCACATACATTGAACCACAATGTGATTACCATACACACAACTCCTGAAGTGCCTAATTCATCTAGAAATTAGAGTGCATACGTGCTAGAAGATAAACTAGTTCAGAAATTCAAGTATTCACACTCATATATTACATTTAAAGTGCAGATTAAAGGAGCAAATTACCCAACATGTTTCATTCCATTTAACATTGACTAAATCATCAGAACTTCATCAGGGGTAGCCCATTCTTTCTGACTATCTAAATAAATAAATAAATAAATAACTACTTGCAGGAAAACTTAGCATTATACCTGTGGATTACACAAGCTATTTTGACATGTTAAACCTATTCCTATTGAGTCTATAATGTGCTCTTTATGTTAGGCTGGGGGTGTTGGACAAAACTCAAATGACACTACATTTACTTCTTGCTATTCACTGCTTCAATTTAAGCAGTTAGATGTTACTGTCCTCTCCATTGCTCTGCCTCGCATCATAGTTGGGGATGTCAACGTTTCTGTGTATATCAAACAGAGGAAGAATATGCTCAGAATCAGTGACTTCAGTAATCAATATATAGCACAAGTGTGTACCCCTATTAATGAATTCTCTATTCTTACATTGTCTTCTCTAGTGTGGAAACACTATCATGTCTGCCCTGTAGCTAGAAGAAAGACGTGAATTATTTTCTATGGTCGTTATCAAACACCCCATGCTTGCTGAAATATGGTGTGTTTCTTTAACAATTCCTTCCAGCAAATCCAAATTTCTTGATGAGAAACAATTTTAACTCACCAGCGGATTTAAAAAAGAGTGCTGTTTCATCAACTGTTCTTTCTATACCTTTGGGATGCCCTAATATGCAGAAATTTGGAAACTATTTCTGCTGATTTTCACACACTTTTCTGCAGATTTTGAATGCCTCTATTTTGAGTATGATGTTTGAATTACAAAAACACCAGCAACTCAAACGAAATGAGAAAGCCCCCAAAATTAGTAAAATATGTACATTTCAGTTCGAAGGCACCTCAGACATCATCTCCGGCAATAATCTTAAACCAGCAATGTGACTATATCCTTTGACAGTAGAATTTTTTTTATTTTTTTTAAATTAATTTTATTGTTTAAAGTGCGGGCCTAGCCCAAGAGCAGTGGAGCACTTTGCAGAGTGTGGGTAGCCGGGATTTGGGCTGGCATCTTTGAACAGTAGCGCAATACTGTGAAGTCTGTGCATCGGTGCGTGCGTCTATTGAAATTAATCCTTGGACAGGTGTAGTTGAAAGATCCATGTTTTGAGAAATTTGCGAAATTGGAGCATTGTGGGGACATTTGGAGCCAAAAGCGGGATTGAGTTCCAGAGGGTGGGAGCAAGAGAAGGATTATTTGAGGGTCCTCTGTTTGCAGACAAGTTGTGATTAATGCCAGTTGGGGTCAATTTGTTGCATGAGCAGTGTGCACCACCAGATATGTGGAGGTCAGCTGCCAGGTAACCCGGTGTGCTACACGTGACTGCTTTGTAGATGATACATGCAGTCTTGAACACTATTCTGGCTTGGAGTGTAAGCCAATGCAGGTGGCGTAGGATGGGGTAATTTGTCAAATAACTGTGCTCTGTAATAAGACGTGCTGCTTCATGATGGACTGCCTTTGGGGGTACCAATTGAGCAGCTGCACAGACTGACAGCACAGACTCAGAACACGCACACTCCCTCTAGCTTTCCTCTCCACACCCATGCAGGTAACACAGAGGAACTCACGCCTAGGCTCTCGCACTCACGCTAAGAGCTGCTGCCCACCATACACTATTACCCGCAAGCACCTTAACAGGTCTCCGACGCTCGCTCCAACCTCACATGACCAATGTAAAGTCAGACATCACTCAACTAATAAGCCTACTCACGCTACCAAAAAGCTTATCCCTATCACCAACCTCAAGCCACCTCAACCAAAAAAGCTCCAACACCTCAAATGTGCTCTATTAAATGTTCGCTCACTCAACGCCCACGCTTTAGAAGTCAATGACATTATTACCAACCAAGACCTAGACATGTTAGCCATAACAGAAACTTGGTTGCACCCTGCCTCTGGCCCGACTATCAGCTTAGCTGTACCATCAGGTTACTCGATCTTAAGACAGGACAGATTAACTAAAATGGGAGGTGGAGTCGCACTAATCTTTAAAGACACCCTAGCCTTAAGACAGACTCCCACCACAGGGGAAGACTCCACTGACATCCTCTCAGCCAAACTTACCCTCTCCCCCAAAGACACAGTAAACATTCATGTCATATATAGACCCCCAGGCCCCGCCAATAATTTCAAAGGCATAGTCAACCATCTTCTTGGAAAAAACATCAAACAAACTTCCAAAACATTGTTTCTAGGAGAGCTAAACCTTGGATATAATGATAAACTTGACAAAGAAGCTACCACTCTCGCCAGAAACCTCACAGATCTAGGATTCACACAGATAGTTACTGCCCCTACCCATAATAAAGGCCGTATCTTAGACTGGGTGGCTGATCACAACTGTGGCTCAACCCTCAACTCCAAACCAGCCCTTCCTTGGTCTGATCGCAATTGCCTTCAATTCTACATCCCCATATCCTCCTACTCCAAACCTCTTATACCAGCACCGGCCATGCTAGCCAGAAGTGCTAAAAAACTTACAGCAGACAATATACGTCCCTTTCTCAACATCCCTTGCCTAGCACTCCCCTTCTCCTCGAACCCCGGCATTCTAGCAGAGATCTTCATAGACACCCTCACCCATGCCATCAACGCCGCAGCCCCTCTTGAAAACAAAAAAGATTAAAAATCGTTTCACTCCAACTCATGGTTCACGGAGGACTTACTAAATCTTCGCCAATGCAAGCGCCAAGCCCTCAAAACATGGCAGGCCAATCCCTGTGATGCCACCAAAGTACACTTTCTCAGTATCTCTAAAAAATACAAAAATGCCATATTCAAGGCGAAATCAAAAACCTACAATAAACGTATCATGGAAGCCAACTCCCACTCAAAAGAGCTTTTCGCCATCTTTAAAGAGCTCACTATCCCCCCAATCTGCACAGATGAGATTGTTAAGGATGAGGCCTGGTGCAATAACATTCAAAAAGCAATGTTAAATAAAATAGACCTTCTTCAAAATGAAATAGCAGAACACTTTAAGGCTCTGCACCCCCAACAGACCCTCTCCGTCAATACCGCCAAAGATAAGCACACCTCCAAATTCGATTTCTCCCCAATCACCGAGTCAGATACTCTCCACATCCTCAAACAGCTCAAACCTTCTCAATGTAAAGGAGATATATGCCCCCCCCAACATCATTAAAGAGTGTGCGGCACCCCTCGCACCAATCATCACTGCATTCATTAACGCCTCATTCAAGACGGGCAAAGTCCCCGACAGCCTTAAAGAGGCATGGGTACGCCCACTCTTAAAGAAACCAACCCTGGACCCTGCCCAACCTAATAATTATCGGCCCATTACTACGGTTCCATTTCTCCTAAAAATCCTAGATAAAGCTGCACACATGCAGATACAGGCCTACCTGGAAAACAACTCTGTCCTAGGTAAAAGGCAGTCCGGATTCCGCAAAGGTCATGGCACTGAAACTGCCTTACTAGATCTGAAGACTCAAATCACCCTGATCTTAGACAAAGGCAAGTCGGCCCTTCTGCTCCTCCTAGACCTCTCGGCGGCATTTGATTTAGTCGATCACGCCATCCTCACGAACCATCTCACTCAGGCCGCACATTTCTCCAAACAAGCTACAAATTGGATCACCTCCTTCCTCGAAGGTAGAGTGATGAAAGTGTTTTCCAATACAGCCAACTCTGAGCCTACCCCCATCAGGTATGGAGTCCCTCAGGGCTCATGTACGGCACCCTCTATAATCTTTTTACCAAACCTCTCTTTGATAAACTGGACGCACTTGGGATCACATACACCAACTATGCTGACGATACCCAAGTACTCCTTCCGCTCACAGAACTCTGCCACCAGGACGCAGCCACCCTCCAGAACATATACGCCACCATCCAAGCATGGATGGCCACAAACGGTCTATGTCTTAACGGAGACAAGACCGAAATTCTCATCCTTGGCCAAAAATCCACTCTCACGAACCTCGACCCACTCTTCACCAACTTCTGCATAGACAATTGTGTCATCCCAGTTCTACCTTCTGTTAAAACACTAGGAGTCCACATTGACACATCACTCTCCATGGACAAGCAAGTCAACTCCATTGTCTCTGCCTCCGCCCTGAGCACTAAGCTCATTAATGCAATCAAACCTTTCCTAACTAAAGATAATTGCCTTTCCATTGCCAGAGCCACCATTGGAGCCAAACTAGATTATTGTAATGCGCTATTGGCTGGCACCTCCAACTCCAATTTCAATAAACTCCAAACAACACAAAATAATGCACTAAGAGCAGCCCTCAATATACCTAAAAGGCTAAAAAGGACCACATCGCGCAAGCCAGAAGGGAAGCACACTGGCTACCTGTTAAAGAGTGCATTACATTCAAAATACTCACCACCGCACACAAATGTATTAACCTGTCTGCACCTTCATACCTGTCTGACACGCTAGTCAGATCTCACTCCACTAGACCAACGAGACAATGCCACACCAACCAACTTAGGGTTCCATGCATCAAACGAGCTAGAGCAGGTGGAATAAGCTTCCCCTACATCGCCCTTAAGCTATGGAACGCACTACCTTGCACGCTCAGAGCAGAAACCTCTCTCACTGCCTTCCGAAAAAAACTGAAAACTACCTTGTTCAACAAATCCGCCAACGTCATGCCTTCTGACCCTCTCCTCCTCCTCTCCTCTCTTCTCCTCCCCTCCTGTAGACACTACTTTTCTCTTGCAACTAAGTAATGACTTTTTCTGTATGTATAACAAGTCATGTTCATTTCTGTAGCAAGCGCCACAATGCCCTCCGGGCTGCCTGTGCACTTAACAAATGCGAATAAATAAATAAATAAATAAATAAATAAATAAATAAATAAGCTGGGAGCCCTATCAGGAAAGCATTTCCCATATCGATGTGCAAGACAACAAGGACAAAGTCCTGTGGCAGGATGAAGGTTTTGATTTTTGGAAGGGTAGAGATTCTAAGCCAGGCTATCTGGGCCTTCTTGGCTATGTGTTTCTGGAAGGACAGATTGATGTCAATGGTGAGGCCTAAGGATTTTGCTGAGTCTGAGTGTTTTGGATCAAATCCTTCTAGGCATATATCATTGAGCCATTGTTGGCAAGTTTTTTTTAGCAGGTGGACTGATGAGGACAAATTCATTTTTTGATGGGTTTAGTTTGAGCTCGACATTTGACATCCAGGACAGGGTGATGGCTTGCTAATCATGGAGACAGATGATGTCCTGCCCATTATTTACTCTCATGTACAATTGACTATCGATTGGTGGATGGCTGTATTTGGATCTTTGAGGAGAGTGCCCAGAGGCTCCATGTAAAGGATTGGTGATTGGTGAGAGGATTGGGGGACTCGAAGGAGACCTTGTGTCAGTTAGAATGCACAAAGATAATCTGGCCAGCCTGGCGTCTGCCTGAGAGGTAGAAAGTAAACCAATTCAGGACAGTGCCTTCCTGTCAGCAAGGAGGGAGAGAAGGATGCAGTGGTCGACAGTGTCAAATTCAGCTGAGAGATCAAAGAGGACGAGGAGGCAAGAGTCACCCTTATCCATGATTTAGAGAGCACCAACCACCACCTTGATGGTGGCTGTCTCGATGCTCCACTTTGAGCGGAACCCTAGCTGATAGTCATTTAGGAGGCAGAGTTTTCAATTCTGGTAAGTAGTTGTTTAGCAACAACTGTTTCCAAGATTTTGCCAATAAATGGGAGGTTCATAATGGGCCTGTAGTTGGCTAGGTCGTCTGTATTTAGGGTTGCCATTTATCAAGTGATACTGGGATCTAGGGTTGGTAATTATCAAGTGTTACTGATATAGTTGAACACATCCGCACTTCCAATCAATCCATTTGGTCTTCATTAGAAGTTAGAAGAAGTAAACAGTCACAAAGAAGGGAACAGGCATGACAATAGGAAGATGGCAACATTCATAGACAATCACTGTACTTCTACTTTGCAAGACAGAGAGCAAAGTGGTGCCATAAATGAGATTCAAGAAGGCGCAGCGATACCCAAAACAGTGATTCCTGCCATGTAGCTGGATGACTATTAGAGGCAGAAGTAACACATGGCAGAGTCACACTGGACGAAAGGACAGACCTCAGACACCAGGAGATATTACTTGTCAATTTATCAACTAGACAAGTGACCAAAACAGAGATATTAGTATTGAGGAAACGGCTATCCTTGACACATTGTCTGCTGTGCAGTTTAACAGCTTCTCAGGCTGACATCCTTTTTTACTTATGTGCAAAATGATGCGAAACATTTTGTTGCACTTAATTCTACATAACATATTGGGAATAGAGAAATCCAACCAGTATCAGAAATGTCACACAAAGCCTTAAAGGATCTGCAACACCGCAGGTTTTCAGATTACATTCCATACCTGTTTTGCATGTAGTGGCTGAAAATGCAATTGATGCAGCTATTGCTGTGGGTATTCAAGCTCTACACGAACTAGATGACGAATGCAATAAAATAAAACATGATGTGTCATCATAAATTCACAGTGCCACATAGGAAAGTGCTTCATAATTGAATGGAACTATTCACAAAAGGTAGGTTAAGTGGCATTCATGTCTGTCAACTCGAACCAGAGTACAGATGTATTTTAGATGGGGAACCCCTGTGGCGATCTATACAGTATAAATCCCAATGAAAAATATTCTTTATTACATCAATCCAAAAATGTTCCCTTTTTCAATTTTTTCAGATCACATTTTTGCATTTACAAAAGCACATGTTACAAAGTATGGCAAAACAAATAATACTTACTGTTTAGCTGAATTGCATCTGCAAAAGCACATGGTACACATTATGTCAGAAAACCTTCTGCCCAGACAATTCACCAATCATTTTGAATAATGATAGAACCCTTATCAAATGGGATCTTTCCTTCTGATGAGCCACATTGAGGTGGTGAAACACGTGAGTACATAAGGAAACATTAAGAGGAGGATAATCAGGACACATCAAGAATCAACCAAAACATCTTGTGGACATAAAGATACACCAAGAGGAGGACATAAGGACATATTAAGAATCAAAACAAAAACATCAAAGCCTGTGTGTTTCTTTCATTTACAAATAAAACCTTTGTCACTCATTGGGTCTAACTGAAAAATAATGTATCTCAGGCGCTTATTAAACCAAGAAACTCCACTTATATAACCGCTTCATAACTTGGTTAAAGAGCAAAACATAACCATTAATGAGGCTGCCAACGGTGACAACGTGCTCATAATGAATTGCTATGCATATTAAGTTAATTACTAGCTTTTAAATGTTGAATGTTACAAAAACCTGTGTTCGGATCCTACTAAAGGACTACAAAATATATTACATCAGCATCTGTACACATGGCATGATGTTGCTTTAATAAAATATTAGGAACCCATTCCCATGGCAACCTCCAAAACACACAGAATCACCACTGCGGGCACGGATTGGCTCCCTCAGCTTCCTGAATGCCGCCATCCAATGAATAGATACATACACAGCCGGGAGGTGAAGCCGTGCTGTGAAGGCTGGACGTCACAGCCATCTAAGGTCTCTGTACCTCTGCTGCGAGCCACAGATGATCCTCAGTCACGAGGGGCACAGGTGTGTCCCCCAGCTAGCCCCAGCGCTGGAGGCAAGAAGCAGGATTCAGGCCTATTAAAACGGCAGTTGCTGCGAGTAACGCCATTCCTATGGCAACCTCCACAACACACGAAATCACCACTGCAAGCCCAATTTGACTCCCTCAGCTTCCTGAATGCCGCCAATGAACAGACACATACACAGCTGGCAGGCAAAGCTGTGCTGTGAAGGCCGGATGTCAAGGCCATCTAAGCTCTCTGCAGCTCTGCTGCGAGCCCCAGACACCATCAGCCACGAGGGACACCAGAGTGTCCCCCTAGCCGGCCCCAGCATTGGAAGCAGGAAGCAGGATGCAGGCCTATTAAAATGGCCACCGCCGCGAGCAATGCCATTCCCATGGCAACCTCCACAACACACAGAATCACCACCACAGGCCCAGATTGATTCACTCAGCTTCCTGAATGCTGCCGTCCAATGAATGGACACATAACAGCCACAGGCGAAGCCGTGCTGTGAAGGCCGGATGTCAAGGCCATCTACGCTCTCTACAGCTCTCTGCTGCTCGCAGTTGCCATTGCCACCGATAACTATGTTCTTCTCCACTTCATGCAAGCCGATCGCAGGTAAGCCGCTCGCCATACAGGATGAGCTAGTCCTTCAATGCTCTCACGGTACTCAGAAGCCCCTCCCTACACACCTTGTGTTCTGCCCCAGGTTGCCTCCCCACAGCGCAGCACATATCCGCAGGTCTGCGCAACTCCGCGCACACACCCACCTACAAACCAATGTCACACTGCCTAGGAGCGTTACCAGCCGCAACTAGAGACTCTGCACCAGAGCCCTGGACCTCAATGAGGCTGATCAGCATATGCCCATGCGCACTCTGGCGTCCGCCCCCCCGACACCCATCCCTCATGCCAAACTTGACTATCCAATCACCAAGATGCCCGTAACTCCTACGATCCATGTGCAGGTCACTAATACTACAACCCTGTCCACATGTAATGTCATTTCCACTGTTGCATGCCCACTGGCCTCCTTTCCACCTACTGTGACCACCATGACCATATTTAATGATTCTGATACCATTGTATGCACTAATGCCACTGCAATGCCTACTGTGACCACAATGCCCACATGTAATGATGTTGATACCATTGTATGCCCTCCTGCTACTGCCACTGCAATGCCTACTGTGACCACAATGCCCACATTTAATGATGTTGATACCATTGTATGCCATACTGCTACTGCCACTGCAATGCCTACTGTGACCACAATGCCCACATGCAATGATGTTGATACCATTGTATGCCCTACTGCCACTGCAGTGCCTACTGTGTCCACTATGCCCACATGGAATGATGTTGATACCATTGTATGCCCTACTGCTACTGCCACTGCAGTGCCTACTGTGACCACAATGCCCACCTGTAATGATGTTGATACCATTGTATGCCCTATTGCTACTACCACTGCAATGCCTACTGTGACCGCAATGCCCACATGTACTGATGTTGATACCATTGCATGCCCTACTGCTACTGCCCATGCAATGCCTACGGTGACCACCAGGCCCATATGTAAGGGTGTTGATACTATTGTTTGTCCTACTACCATCGCAATTCATATTGCGACCAGCATGCCCATTTGTAAGCGTGCTGATACCATTGTGCGCCCTACTGCCACTTAAATGCCTACTATGACCACCAGGCCCATATGTTATGATGTTGATATTAATGTATGCCCAACTGCCAGCATGTTGTCCACCTCTTCCGCCATCCCCATATCTCACCACACAACCATAGAGGCTTTGCCTACTTGTGTTACTAAGTCTGATAGTGCCATTACCTCCCTACTCCCCATCACTGCCACTTTGCCCACACCTGACACTTGCGCAACCCACGCCACACTGATACTCTTGCCTAAATCTCTTAACACCAACACCATACGCACAGCTCATTGCACCTCATCTCTTTGCTCTGCACCTAAGTCAGTCATCCATCTCGGTACCACGCCCCACCCCCCCACACACCACCCTTAGCTGTGCCCTCCTCAATGCACGCTCCCTCCCAGCTCACACTGCAGATCTTCATGGCCTGATCATTGTCCACAACCTCAACCTCCTTGCTATCATGGAAACTTGGTTCTATGAAGCATCTGGCCAGCCTTAGTGCTTGCACTCCCTACTGGCTACACCATCTTCTGACAAGACCGTCTGCGCTCTAAAGATGGCGGGGTAGCTCTCATATCTAAAGAGTCTATCACAATCAGAAAGATCAAAAAATCAGTCACAAGTAACTGTGATTTCCTAGTCCTCAAGCTGAACACTTCCCACAATTGCACTATCACACTTCACATTCTCAAAGGTTATCTTGGTAGGTGACCTCACCCTAGGACTCCATGACCCCAATGACGTTCCAGCAAAATCCCTCACTAAGCCTCTGGAAACACTAGGCTTCAAACACTCTATCTCCGATCCCACACACATCAAAGGTCATACTCTAGACTGGCTTGCACACCATGACTGCCCACCAGTCGTCAGTGCAAACTCTCCCCTCCCATGGACTGACTACCACCTTATCCAGTTCACCCTCTCCCCTCCCAAATACCAGAAACCGCATGCCTTGCCTCACCCCCCCTCCTTTGCCAGAAGCTAATGCTTCCTCACTAAAGAGAGACTTGTTCCTTACCTACAAGTCCCAGCCTTGAGGGCGCCGTTCTCTAATGACCCGAATTTGCTGGCTTACTCTTTCAACAACACTCTAACAGAGGCAATAGAGGCCATTGTCCCTTTAGCCATCCGGAAAGCCACACCTACCAAGCACTTTAACACATGGTTCTCCCCGGAACTCCTAGACCTACGGTTCAAGAAATATTCTGCCTTATCTACCTGGCAAACCAATCATTTGGACTCAGCCAAACTTGAGTTCAATAAACTCTCTAATGAATACAAAAAAGTAATCATTCATGCCAAGGCCAACTCTTTCAATACTAGAATGGCTAACGGCAAATCGAACATAAAGACGGGCGTCAAAGAGCGTGCAGACACGCTTGCATCCTTTCTCTCTGCGTTCATTAACGCCTCCTTTGCTTTGAGAGCTGGCCCATCCAGCTTAAAGGAAGCATGGGTAGGCCCCATCCTAAAAAAAAACTCACTCGACCCGAACAACCCTAACAACTACAGACCCATAACCACAGTCCGATTCCTAGTTAAAATCCTGGACAAAGCAACCTCCCTACAAGTCCAACACTTCCTGGAATCTAACCACATCCTTGGCTCCTGACAATCTGACTTCCATCCTGGCCACAGAACAGAAACTGCTAGACCTCAAAAACTGAATCAATAACATTGGAGACACAGGCAAACCCGCCTTACTCCTCCTCCTAGACCTCTCGGCCGCATTTGACCTGGTGGACCAGAAGCTACTCTGTTAACATCTCTCCTTCTCAGCTCACTTCTCCCCCAACGCCATCATTTGGATTTCCTCCTTCCTCCAAGGCAGAGCCATGCAGGTTTTCTCTGACCAAGCATCTGCAAAACCAGCCAACATCCAACGCGGAGTACCACAGGGCTCCTGCATATCCCCTATGCTATACAACATTTTCACCAGACCTCTCTTCAACATACTTGACTCGCTCGGCATCATGTACGTTAACTACGTCGACGATACTCAAGTTCTCCTCCCTCTTTCCGGCGATTATGCAACGGATGCAAAGACCCTTAACTCCACCTGCAACACCATCCACACCTGGATGGCTGAAAACTGTCTTAGCCTAAATGGCGAAAAGACAGAACTACTGCTGCTAGGACCCACCGACTCAATGGAAAAACTTGAACACTGATAATTATCCTTCAATATTGACAACACTGCCATCCCAGTTTCCCAGGCAGTCAAAACTGTTGGGCTCTACCTAGATGCTAACCTAACCATGTCCATACCAGTCAGTGCCATTGCCTCCTCTGCAGCCTACTACACTAAACTTCTAAATGCAGCTAGGCCATTCATCACCACTGCAAATTGCCTGTCTATTGCTAGAGCCTTAATCGGTTCTAGACTGGACTAACGTAACGTCCTCTTTATTGGCACCCCGGCAAAATACCCTGACAAACTTCAAACCATCCAAAATAAAGCCCTACGTGCCGCCATAGCATCCCAAAAAGGGAAAACATCTCTGCAGTCAGACGACAAGCCCACTGGCTGCCCGTGCGCGTACATGTCCTCTTTAAAACACTTGCTCATACCCACAAGTGCATCCATCATACAGCTCCGTCATACCTTCTCAGAGAGTTAACATAACCCTCTCCTCCAGACCTGCAAGAACACCCTACGCCAACCGGCTGCTTTGTACACATAGTTAAGTTTGCCAGAGGGGGTGGTGTAAGCTTCCCCTTCATTACTGCCAGGCAATGGAACTCCCTACCACTGGCACTCAGATCAGAACCCTCACACCTTGCTTTCCGCAAAGCTATCAAAACAAGGCTACTTACCTAAACCTGATACGGAAGCCAGCAGCTTCTCCATGCCAAGCCGTATGTGTACAGAGACTATAACAGCTATATGTAATGTGCTATGCCACGATATGCTACACACCTTTTTACCCTTTGTAGTCATATTGTCCTCCATGTAACACATCATGTACAATCATGTACACCTACGTGCAACTGTAACTAAGTTGAATCCATATAAATGCAAATAAATAAATAAATAAAATACTTTTAAAGAAATAGTTCCATAGGCTACAGGCCCTTTACTTACTAATAAAAATGCAGAATAAGGTTTCAGATTATCATGTTATTGTAAAAATAATACATGTTGTAGGATAATTAACAGAACCACTTCCAGTGTACATAGATGACTAAGTAACACCACATGCCAAGGAATTACCAGCATACATAAGGACCACCATGGATATTCCGCATACCCTCTAGTCACACTATATGTAGTGGTACAGTATACCAGCATAAGACTCAAGAATGGGCTCAATTTAACCGAAAAATATCTCAACAATCGATGAATAACTATTATGTCAATGTTGAAAATTGTGTATTTTTGCAATTCCCCAAAACTGATAAATGTTGCTAGGGATTTTGTTGACATTTTTCAAATGGTTCCATAAAAAAATTCCAGTCAGTAAATTTTCCAAGCATCTACCCACAAACTGAACGTTTTTTAATTATTCATCGATGTCTTCATATTTTTATCTTTTAAATACAATTATTTTAATTGGGTTTTGAACAGCTTTTAACAAAGTTTTCCCACAGGACATTGAAAACATTTTTTAGCTCCAAAAATCTTAAAATTGGTGGCATGGGTTTTTGAGATGTTTGACATGCACCTACACCTTATCATGATTGGGTACACTTACGTTTTAAAATGTATCTATATATCATGCATGTGCAGATATAATATGCATTTCTTATATCAACTGTTTTTTACCAACTGTACATGTATGTGTAGGATGTATAAAACATATATGTATATGTATTAAACCTCTCTTCAAATACTTAATTGACTAATATAAGGTAGTAAATGACCGTAGCCTGCTGGACATGGACTTCAGACACAGTCAGTCCCCATTGAAACAATTACTCTGGCAATGGCTGAAACCTGTGGCCCATATCCCTTCTAGTATTAAATAACCCTAGCCATAGCCCCAGCCACTTTGCCCCAATTAAGGTGAAACACCTTGACCCACTGATTACTTTTGAAATGGCCACTGGTCACTTTCTATCAATTGAAACACTGCTTCCACACCATTGAAGCCTGGGTATCAAGAGCCCACCTGAAACTCAACCCTACCAAAGCAGAATTCATAATTTTAAATGGTGCCACCAAGTGCACCAAAGTTCAGAAATGTCTGACACAGATGGACGTTGATGACTTCTCCACCCAACTCACCCCCAGTCATTGATTGCAAGCTTTGCTTCAAAGCACATATTACCAAATCAAAAAGCCTTTTACTCAATCTAAATCCAATGCAAAATCAAACATTTTATCCCTGCCTAAGACTTCAGATTTATCAGCAAGGGCCTGGATTTCTCTCAACTGAATGTTGACAACACCCTCCTGGCAGGTGTCCCAACCACTACCCTGGCCAATTGGAAAGAGGCAGCCCATGGATGGCGTCTTTATTCATGGTCCGGTGTGAACCACGAGAGGCTGGAGGAACACAGAGGCCAGTCAGAGAGAGGAGAACAGCACGTCCCACTGAGAACTGCACTCAGAGAAGGCTCACTAACTGGGAAGGAGAGGCAAGCCACCTGCTGTGGAGCCTTGAGAGTGCAGGGAAACAGACGTCGAGCAGGCGAAGAAGGACGGAGAGGTCCGCAGAGGATGCCGGAAAGCCAAGGAAGGTGCACAAAGCCCTGGGAGACCCCTGAGCAACCAGAGAGTGACAGCCCAGACCCTACAGGTAACAGGGAGACTGATCCCAAGCTTGGTGAGAGAGCAAACTACAGAAAATATGAATGTGTCAGATTGTGACACGAGAGTCCAACCAAGGCTGTCGGGTACAGAGAAACAGAACTGTGAAAAGACACAACTGAAAGGGCTGGGACCCATACTGGGGGAACACACCCGTGAGGATCTCAAAAAGGTACAAAAGCTTTGTGGATGCCAGAAAGTATAACAGACCTTGGCATGAGAGTGAACCAAGGTTGTGGCCAGGAGAAGAAGAGAGCTGGAAACATAATCAAGTAAAGCAGGTCTGGGATTCACAAGGGGGACAAACATCACAAATCCTAAATATGAAGCTTGCATATTCAAGGGACACCCTAACACCTTGAAAGGAGAGTAAACCAAGGCTCTGGGTGAAAGAGAATGGCGAGTATCCTCCTTGGCAGGAGAGTAAACCAAGGAAGGGGTGCTTAGCTAAGGAAGGGATAGGAGTCTGCTCCGCACAAGGCAGTTTAATAAAGACACAGGTGGGAAAGGCCCAGGAGAAAATGATCCACATCTTTGGGTCTTTGTAGGCATTTTACTTAGTTTTCATGTGCTCAAAAGATTCTGGGGAAAGGAAGACAACCTTTGAGTTCTGTGGAACATTTTCTTGATTTTCTCCACCTTTTGGAACTTTTGTGTTTGGCTGACAAGATCAGGCTGCAGGTCAGCAATCAAGAGTAATTTTCCCCTTGCACAATATACTTAGTTTAGCATGTGAGGGAAAGGGTAGGTTTTGGGCACAGAACAGTGAACTTCACTTTAGACATTCTGACACAGACAGCTTCATTAGTTAGTTTTGTTGAGGCAGTGGAACACCGCATAGCGACCGGGATAGCTAGACTTTTCTCCAACTCTCCCAGTTTACATCGTAATAAAAGTCTTTGCCAATTAACATACCACCCTTGTGTCCGTCTCTTACTCCCAGACCCTCACAGCACCAAATCTTGATTCACTAGTGAGGGTAGATGGAAGCAAACCAAATCTGGGCCAGTGGGTACATGTATTGTTTGTTATAAAGAATAGAGCCCATATACATCATTCTCAGAATGGCAAGTGAATGGACTCTTGCAGGCTCCCATTAGGAAAACACGTAGGAGGACATTCCCCACCCTTAAAAAAGAAAAACTATGAAATTCCTTAATTAAGCTAAGTCATTTATTCACAAGCTTTCATGTTCTTCACCAATTGTTCTGGCAGGAAGGAAATTAAGCATTCGAAAACATTACAGCATTGCAGCTTAAATATCCCCTTGTGTGATGTGTTTTTCCCTTATCTGTGCATGTCTCTGTACCTGATTTGTAGTTGCTCATGCATTGGATGTGGTACTCCCCACCCACACATTGCACTCTTCAAGGTCTGAATGGTACACTGTGTTAAGTGTGGCAGAGGGCAGTGAAACTAAAGACAAGGGAATGAAAGTAAAATGGAAGAAACCCTCCCAGCCTGTTAGAGTGCTCTTCTGAAGGCAGGAGAGGATGAGATAGTTTCAGTCATGGTATACGCAGTCCAGTTAAAACCTGGAATGCTGGGCTAGTACCTTTGCAAAGACAATGGTGGTACAATCATCCACATAACAGGCTTGCACCTCTAGTTAGAGAGGAGGTACAACCAGTCATATATTAGGCATTTAAGCAGTGTGGTAAGGTTGTGTCAAATACCACATGGGGCTGTTGGAGTTTGAATGGAAAGGATCTGGCAATGGGCCATTGTCTTTGAGAGGTTGGTGGTGCTGGTGTAGTGTCAGTTGAATGCTTGTGAACAGCTTTGTAACAACGGATGGAAAGTGTCTGCTCTAAATGTTGTGGTCCCTGCATCTCTATGGGTGAAACATATGAGAGTCTTCTGGTTTAGGACTCCATGGGAATGGGGAAACAGAGGCACCAGCACCATTGCTAACAGTGCTGATGCTTCAGTGACAACTCCGCCTAGTGGGGCCGGCAACAGCCCAGGAAGGCAGAGTTGGAGTGCGGCGGTCCGTATAGAGTGCCAGTACGGTGCTACCGGGACCCTTACTTCCAGAGCGCCACACTCTGAATGAGGCAGTGTGTTTGCCATCCTTGCAGTAATAGGGAAAAGTGATAATGGGGCCTACCAGCTTTTATGTGTCTTTCTCCAAAAATACCATTTGTTTTTAAAAAGTGCAACAAATGAAAATTACCATCAATATCAATGAGTGAAAAATTACCTTCCGAAACAAGCACTGCATTTTCCGAATGATAGCATTGAGAGGGATCAGTGACATGGTATGAATGTATTCAGTCTTCCATTTTTTTTTTTAATATACACTGGTACTAGAACACACGTGAATTCTTCATTTGTTCATCATTCCAATCTCTCCATTATAAGCACTGAGCCTGCAAGTTATTGCTTTTGTTTGTATATATAGAGTAAAATCGTGCATGAACACAGCAGGCACCAACTATCTAAAAAAGCCATGCAATCATCACAAGCCACACATGTTGGGAGCCACCAAGATTGCAGAAAAAAGCACAGAAAACATCAGGCACACTTTTTGAAGCAGCATGGAAGGAGAAATACTATTGTTGCTACAACCCAGACAGCTAAGGAGAAGGATTTCCCTAGCACATGTGGGCCAGCAGAACCTTGCTCCCCAGTTCCCATCCCAGGCTGTCCATCATCTTGCACCCCAGACGCCACCCCTCTATGCCCATAAACCTCGCCCCCAGTACAGGCAGCTCATCAGTCTGCACCCAGCACAAGATGACCATCATCCTGCGCCCAAGCCCACAGAGCAGGCTGCCCCTCATCCTGCTTCCCAGCCCCACCCCAGGCAGCAGATCAGCCTACACCCCAGTCCCCAGCACAGGCAGTCCATCAGCCTGCTCCCCAGCCATTGCCCCAGGCAGCTTGTCAGTCTGAATGCAGACCCCATCACAGGCTGACGATCAGCCTGTGAACCAGCACCTGACATACGCAAGACACCCGCATGCACCACAGCCCTCACCCCAGGCAGCCCACTACCCTTCATCCCATCCCCAAGTACAGGCATCCCATTAACCTGTACTCTAGCCCCTTCCACAGCAGAAAATCTAGGAAAGGAAGAGCAGCAGGATACCCTGAAGGATCTATCCACAGAGAGTCTACTGGACCAGAATATCCACCATGGCCTCACAAACCAGCAGATCCTCATTGCCTTCCAACTGGATACACATCACATCTACAGCCTCCTGGCAGAAGTCGAATGCTACATTGAGCCTCACAGGCAAACAGTTACCTCTAGTAAAGTCCCTCACGGTTCTCCATTTCTTTACCACAGGCAGTTTCCAGTACACTGTGGACCTAGTGCATGGCATCACCCAGTCATGCTTCACCTGCATCCTCTCACTGGTGACATCTACCATGATGAGACGTATGCGACACCACATGGTCTTTGCCACTGACCCTACAGTCCTAAAGCAGATCAAGGGCTGGACTTCTGTGATTGAGGGCTGTTCCAAAGTGGCTGGTGCCCTAGACTGCACATACATGGTCGTGCAGCATACAACCGATGCGCAGATTATATGTGATGCAGGCACCTGTATGCCAGATTCCCTGGGTCCACCCATGTCTCCAGGATACTGGCAAAGAGCAACCTGCAATGCATCATGGACGACCTAAACCAATGCAGGACATGGCCGTTGGGTATGTATATGACACACCATCACACCCGTGAATGAAAAAGCACTGATCACTGCATGTGACAGAAACACGTCCCACAGTGTATGCATATTGGGAATGCCATCCAGACAGGAAAGGCAACACAGGGCAATCACGAGAGGTATGGGACTGAATGTGGATATCAGCACACACGTGGCCTCCCAGCACTGTCAACCATGAAAGTATCAAAATGTAAGGACAATCAACATCAATGCTCCTCTGACATTGGCTCCCTGTCATGACCTTTACCCTCCCTTTGTGCATTTCTATCACTCGCTGCCAAGCCACTGACTGCACCTGTTGACACCTGCCCACTTCCAGCTCAGGGGGTAGAGATAATCACTCTGTGCTATAGAATGGCTGCACTGTTCCATGGCCAGTATTTCCTGTACACACACCAGACATGGGATGTTGTACATCCAAATGGAACACAACTCTTTCCTTGCATGTCAAGCACACCGCTTAATTGGAAACACAGCATGCCATTCATGATCATGCCCCTGTATGTCACAATGGTATGTGTGACCAGGCAAACAAGTATAGCTAACTTGTCCATTATCACATACCTATGGGACCATCTCATAGATGCTACCATACTCACATCAACCAGATTGAAGGCCAGAGGACCAGAACACCTATTTGCACATGTCACGTGGAAAATGCTTTGCCATTCCATGGGACACAGTGGGCCTCATTCCGACCCTGGCGTTAACCAAGGCGCTATTAGCGCCTTGGTTGGCGCCGTTATTTTTCCGACTCCGCCATGGTGAATGGCGGAATTACCACCCCATTCCAAGGTTGGCGGGGTCGGTAATTCCCCATTCACCATGGGCCCTTCCCCATTCCCATTTTTGCCCCATAGGGCACAATGGGAATGGGGAAGGCGCTAATTACGGCACCGTAAATTACGGTGCCGTAATTAGCTCTTAGGTCCCTTTGCGGGTTGGTTTTTTAACGCCTGCAAAAAGCAGGTGTTAAGTACCAACCCGCAAAGGGAACTCTGAATAGGGCGGTAAGGGTTTAACGGCACCGGTCTCGTTACCGGTGACCGTTAACCCTTACCGCCGTACTCGGAATGACCCCCCAGAGAGTTCCTGGAAATCCAACACAGCCTGGGTCTACACATGCCACATGGGGCACCTCAACTGAATGCCACCTATCTACCACTGTTGCTTGAGGGAAATAGTTACTAACCACGTAGCACCAAGTAATTCATGGGTCCATACACATAAGCATTCCAATTATGTGCCACCCAGCATACCCTCAAAGGCACAAGAGTGTAACCCATCCATTGCATTTCCTAAGTGATTCTGGTTACTTCATACAGCCCTGGCTGATGATGCCCTGCATACTCCAGAAAAGCAACAAGAACATCATCAAAATGGCCTGTGTTCGCTTTTTGCAATGATTAGGAAGTGACTTCTTGTACAGCCCAGACAAGGCATGCCGCATAATTGCTATGGTCTGTATGTTGCATAATGCACACATGAGACAAAGCATCAATGTACCTGATGATCACATCAAAGATGTAGAGTCCGACATTGATGGAAATGGCATGGACAGACAGTCAACAAGTCATGGCCAGTAGCAGGACAACATTGATGGACGTGAGCAGCATAACACACTTGTAAATAACTTGTTCTGCTAGAGGAGAGTGCATCTCTGAAAATTATGAGGCATACCACACCCCAACACCGCCAGTTCTGCTCTACGGCCAGTAGGGCATCCTCACTGGTCACATTCTGCAGCAGCCACTGAGGCAAATGAGGCCTGTTCTTGGGCCATACAGGCCTCCACTCTGGTCCCAGCATAGTTCTCTGCAGTGGCCACTGTGGCAGCTGAAACCTACTCTTGGACAATTTGGGCATCCTCCCTGGCCAAGGCACAGTCCTCTGATGTGGCTGCAGCCAATGCAAATGCCTGCTCTAGGGCCACTCAAGCATCCTCCTTGGCCCCTCCTTGTAGACCTCTGATACCAGCACAGCTGCCTGCTCCCTGAAAAGACAAGATTCCTCCCTTGCCTGAGCACAGGCCTCTACAAATGCTGCAGCAGGGGCTGTGAAGGGCTGCTCTCAAGCAAGATGGGCATCCCCCATGGCCCTCTGCCTTGCTCCTCAAGCAGATATTCCCTCGGGACAGTGGGCTGCCACCAACTCATGATGTACATCCTTCAGAGACTGTTGGACATTCCCCAACGCTGGCCCACGTGGCGAGCAGGTCTCCCACATTTCCCTCCCAGTGGCCTCTACCCATTCCCGGGCCACCTTCATGACTGGCAGTCTCTCAATGATATCTAGCAAGAAACTGCCAGCCACAGGGTCAGGTGCAATGAGTGCAGGCGGTGTGATGGAAATTCTGGATGCCTGTACCCCAGCAGCTGATGTCCGAGCGTCCCTGAAAGAGGTGCGTGCAGAACACTCTCTACCTGGCTCCAAAGAGGTGGCAGTGATTTCCTCCACATCAAACATGGTGTCTACAGCCCTCACTTGTGGAATGACACAATGGGGCCGGGGTGGCAGTGTCACTGGCGGTAACAGTGGCGGTCGCCATGGCAATGCAGCTGTGCAGTACATCTGGAGGAAGGCTGGGGCTCGATGGTGATGGCATGGTGTTACATGGTAATGCACACTTCACGTTGAATGTTTGTTTGTTTGTTTGTTTTATTCACTTTTTATTTGCACCAGACCCATGGGTAGCAGGGCGCAACAGTAAGAAAATGCAAATCTTAGATGGTTACAACATAGAATGATATGCAGTGTGCAATAAAGGTCTCTAAATCACAGATAATTACAAAATAGTCAATGTTCAAGGTATGGTCAATTGGAGTTACAGAAATATACAGTAAAGTTTGACACGAATGATTACAGTGGGAGATAGGTGACACAGGTCAGCTAAGGTCAGTAGAGGTTAGGAGTTGAATGACATTTTTTCTGAAGCGAAGGAAGGGCAGGTCCACTCCAGGTCTTTTGGCAGTGAATTCCAAGTTTTTGCAGCCTTTACAGCGAAGCTATTTCCACCGATCGTGGTGAGTCTGAAGTTAGGTACTATCAGACAGTTAGAATTGACAGCTCTGGTCGGTCTGAGAGAGGTTCTTCTGTGGAATTTGTCCATCAAGTATCTGGGGGCGGAGTTATTGAGGGCTTTATGGGTCAGAGATAGCATCTTGAGTTGTAATTTGTTGTCAGTGGTCAGCCATTTGTGATGGCGTATGGCGGAGGAGATATTGGTTCTTTTCTTTATGCCTAATGCTGCTCTCAAGGCATTATTTTGTAATGTTTTTAGTCTTTGAGTTATTGTTTTATTGGCTCCGGAATATAGTGCATTACAGTAATCAATTCTGGAGAGTATTAAGGCTCTGGCCAGGATTAAGCAACTGTTATTAGAAATGAATGGTTTACCGGCTCTTATCAATTTGCAGGTGTAAGCCGTAGAGGAGGCAAGGGATTTTACCTGTTTGTCAAATGATAAGGTGGAGTCAAGATAGAATCCAAGGGTTTTTACATCCTTGGACACCTGGATGATATTCCCATCTATATTGAAGGAGGAGAATTCCTGGCCTAGTTTTTTAATATTGGCTTGGGTGCCCAAGATTATCAACTCAGTCTTATCATCGTTCAGACAGAGGCCAGGAGTGGCCATCCATGCCTGGATGATAAGATATACCTTGTTCACCAATTCCGTGACCTTCATGTGATCCTCAGAAAGCGGGGGGAGGAGCTGTGTCTCATCTGCATAGTTAGTGTAGGTGATACCTAGAAGGTCCAGATCATCAAACAGGGGCTTGGTGAAGATGTTATATAGAGTTGGGGAGACACAAGAGCCCTGGGGGATACCACACGAGATGGCGGTGGGATCAGCTGCTGCTGAGGGAGAGAAGACTCTCATGGTTCTCTCGCTCAGGAATGACTCAATCAATCTGATAGCCTCTGGGGAGAAGTGGGCGGCGGAGTCCAGGTGACCACAGACGACTTTATGATCCACTAAATCAAAGGCAGCTGAGAGGTCCAGAAGTAGCAGGAGTACTGTCCTCCCTTTGTCTCTCAGCTCGTCAATTCGGGATTTCAAATCAATTAGGGCAGTTTCTGTTCCATGTAAAGGACGGAAGCCTGATTGTCTCTCTCCTAGGAGGTTGTGTAGTTCTAGATGCTTTTGAATTTGGATATATGCAGCTTTGTCCAGTATCTTGAGAAGAAACTGTACCATAGTAATGGGGCGGTAATTAGTGGGGATGAGGGGGTCTAAGGTCTGCTTTTTAAGGAGGGGGAGCACCCCGGACTGTTTAAGGTTGGCAGGGATGGTGCCTGAGGCAAAGGAGGTGTTAATCAGTTTAGTGATGGAGGGAGATAATTCTCTGGCAGCGTCTTTTATTAGTTGTGCTGGGCAGATGTCACCTTTGCAGTTGGAAGGTTTGAGCGAAAGGATGATTTTTTCTACATCCAGGGTGGTCATTTTGGAGAAGTGGAGGGCATTGCTGTGCGCCAATACATTATTAGTGTGAGGCATTTTAGGCGAATCCTGAATTTTCAGTGTTTCTTTTTTTTGCTGAATTTTATTTTGGAGAGACATAATTTTATTTGCTAGGGCTTGTTGGATATCTGTGCACCAGGATTTGTCCTTGGTACAGGTGTCCTGTGTGGCGATTGGAGACTCAAGTTCTTTTAGAACGGAGAACAGCTCTTTCATGTTAGAATTGGATTTGGCTATACGATCGTCGTGCGAGTTGCGTTTTGCCTGGCAAATTTCTTTTTTGTATAGTGCAGAGAGAGAAGTTAATTTAGCTTTGTTATCAACTGACGGGCAGAGCCTCCAAGTGGTTTTGCTTTTTCTTTTCAGGATACGTAGGTCTCTTAGCTGTGGTGTAAACCATTTGTTTAGATGAGCTTTAGGTTTGCTTGATCAAAGTTTGAGAGGTGCCAGTTTATCTAGAGTAGAGAGCAGGTGGGTAATATAGCTGGGATAACTTTCTCTTCAGTAATGCATTTTTTATTTCTAGTTAAACATGCTAACCAGGTTTGCTTGCCTGCTCCAGGATGTCCTCGCCATCCCTGTCATCATCATCATCATCTGTATCCTCTTGCTCTTCTGTGTCATCCCCTTTCTCTGTTACAGAGGAGACAATGCCAGTGCTGAAGGTTCACCAAACAATATGGGCACCATATACATATACATGGTAGACATTTAGGAGTGTTTCATATAATCCATTTGATGCTTCATTGTTGTAGTAATGTGTACCTATAGTAATGGGCAATTGAGTCTGTGGGAGTTGGCCATGAGACACAGCATTGTACAAGGTGCCATACTTGCATTGGAAAGTGTTCAGTAGTTTCTTTATGGTGGCACACAGTACATGGATGTACGTCATGCATACGTTAACCATAGGGCATTTTAATAATATCCTCCATATGCACAGAGCCCTATGTATTAGTTCATGACATTACTGCAGCACAGGCACCCACAAAGTAGCCATGGCAAGGTGTGTCATGGCTACCCCTATTCACACTTACACTGGACTGGTTGGATGTCTAGAACCGACCGTTTTCATGCTACCATGAATAACTCGATGTTGCCAAATAGGCTGCTGTTGTGGGATTTTATGGACATGAACATTATCAATTACATGCATACAGGTCCCTTCTGTGATGTTGTCCTTTCGCCATACAGTATCCTTAGTTAGTGCTGATTTCTGTTCTGGGCTTTTATGGCAGCAAGGTTATATGTGCCATCAGCAATATAATTGATCAAGAGTGAGTATAGGTTGGATTCTTTTAATGTCCCTCGGCCCCAAACAGGTGGCAATGGCATGGCTATTCCATGGCAATTCATATGGTTTAGGAATGGTGGAAAAGTAATGAGGCTGCCACTGGTACTCCCATCCCATGGCAGAAACCCCCTATTTCTCATATGACACCTCAGAAGTGATTTGAAAGGATTTGCTTAGTCATGACTCTTTCCTTTTTCCCTTCTCGCATGTGTGTATGCAGGTATGTATGCTGACCTTTGTTGGGTCGCCTCTCCCCCGGCACTGTGTCATCAAGCACTTAGTTAATTTGTTTGGGCCTCATTACGACCCAGGCGGTAAGTTACCGCCTGGGCCGTGACTTTACCACCATGGCGTAAACTACGTTTACGCCATGGTGGTTGGCGGACTTACCGCCCCATTCCGACCTTGGCGGGGCGGTAAGTCCCCAATCCCCATTTACCCTTCCCCATTCCCATTTTTGCCCCATAGGGCATAATGGGAGTGGGGAAGGCGTTAATTACGCCACCGTAAATTACGGTGGCGTAATTAACTCCATGGTCCCTTAGCGCCATGGATTTTAACACCTGCTAAAAGCAGGTGTTAAAAGCGCCATGGCGCTAAGGGACCTCGTAATTGGCGGTAAGGGGTCGGCGCAGCTAACGCTGGCGTAAACCCCTTACCGCCAGGGTCGTAATGAGGCCCTTTGTGTACATAGTGTAGAGTGGGTGCTGCCGCATATTGTTGAAGTCTTATACTGGTCCATGTGTGTACTCTGCAGCATAGGAAATGGATAAACATCATGGTAAGTAGTGGTTTGGAATTATTGCATACTCGTCCAGCCATTTCACTTACACTTTCACATGTTACTGTGCATGTAGAGATGATTGGATTGGTTGTGGTTTGTGGAACAGGGTCTCTGTATTTTATCACTTTGTGAAGCACAAGGGCCTTCATTCGTGCCAGTAGCTCTAACATGGATACCCACATAGAATCTGTCGCGACTAGGGTGTTCTGCATCTCAAGGGCAACCTTTATTGTCTCTGGGCCCGGTGACAGGATGGACTTTGTCTTCTACCCCATTTATGGAAGAGGTCCTTGTCTTTCCGGTACACTTGCATGTGACTTCCACGAAGAATCATGCGCCCTATGTATGCGTGAGGTGTCATCCAACCTGTAGAGGCTAAGGGGAGCTATCTTTTCCATTGAGTAAACCATGCTCTAATCTGGTGGCATGTGATTAATTCGGATTGATGAGGATAAGCAAAGGCCACACATGTCACAGGAATGTCTGTAAACCATGAAAATGGCAGTGTTGTGCCGTATAAATCAACATAACAGCTATGCTTTTGCAACACATGCTGTTTGCATGTTAGCCTTGATGTCACCTCCCTTATTGGTGCAATTGTATGTTCAAACTCAATGCAAATGGAAATCCCTGTGAGTGTATGTATATGTTACATACACAGATGCATTGAGCACAGATGTTTTAAGTGGTGACTTCATGTCTCTGGTGGGGTTGTGAGGGGTGTGAGTGAATGGTCTCTGTACTCTGCTGCTCACCACTTTTATGGCAACTTACGCTTCAACAACATATGTAAAATGTTCCTGCCAAACATGCTTGTGTTGATATATCTGGTCAGGTGCACACACACGTGTTTCATCTCATGTGCTTATCAGAGTTCTATGTGTGGCTGGAAAGTGGTGGTATGTGGATGCAGGCACATACACTTCAGCATCAGAAGATGTCTTGGGATGCATATGCGGGTGATGTCAGGTGTCCCTATTGATACTCACCGAGCGGGGTACCTTGGAGACATTTGGATTTGTTATGGGTATTTTATTTATTTATTGGACATTTGTATGGCACCTACACACAAGTGTTTCCGGGCGCCACAAGACAAGAGGGAGGGGGGGACATGGGAATCATAAGAATACAACAACAAAGAACAAAGAAACAGTTATATTGGCCTTGAGACAATCCAACCGTGCAAGTGCAGGAACAAAGGTGATCAGTGCAAGCGGGTTGGGGTAGTGGGAGAATTGCAGGACAGGGGCACCCCCACAAGTGGGGATGGACAAGTTCTGGTCAGGCCAAGGTGGCGTGCAACAAAGGAAGGGGGGGAGAGTGCAGTGGACATGGGGACTGGGGTGGTATAGTCCGGGAAAGGGAGACTGTGGGCAAGTGCTGGAAAAGGATGCTGGGAGGGAATGGTGGGGGGGGGTGGTTTGGGCCTGGTAAGTCTCTGAAGGGACCAGGCCCCAGATACAGCGACAGGTGGAGGATTTACCACAAGAGGGGGAGAAGGAAGGAAGAGGAGACAAGGAAGGTCTTGAGAAGTTTCCAGAATTTAAGAAGATCAGGCTCAAGTCTGAGGGGGGAGGGAGGCTGTTCCAGAGGGGGATGCCAGCCGAGGAGAGGGATCTACCTCCCACTCTCTGCTTGGAGAGATGTTTGACCTCTAGAGAGTTGTAGCCAGACGACCAAAGCATTCTGGCTGGGAGGTAAATCGGGAGAGAAAGCTGGATGTAGAGAGGTCCCAGGCACCAGACAGCCGCATGACTGTCATACACTTTCCCCAAGAGGTGTTGCATTACTTTTTCTCATTCATGCAGTAAACTATCCCCCCGCCCAGTCTCCACTCCTCCAGTTCCCTCAAGGACATTGAAATCAATGATAGCCGGTATTGAGGAGCAAATGGACGCATTCTCCCTAGTTAACGCCCCCTCACCACCACCCAATTGGTCTAATAAACAAGGGGACATAATTATGAACCCATGTAGAAGTGTATGCAACATGTCTATACCACATTGACTGTTTGAGAGATGATATGCACTGAGGCAGCCATTCAGAAAATATCCTCATGTTGAAAAAGTGGAGGAAACTTATCAAGAGGGATGTTCTTTGCAGAGTTTTTCGAAAAGCTGCAATGAATAAAATGATGTGCAACATGAATATATGTTAAAGTCTAATAACATCAAAAGAATGAATGAGAGACCACCAGGGGGCGCAGAGGCAATGGCTGCCTAGTGCCAAGCTCCCACCAGGACTGGGCCTTTTAGCGGGATTGAGCCCCCCCGGACCCCCTAGGTGGAACAGCTGACTGGCCATCGATCGGTGACCCCCCCCGAGAGACGCCGACACGAAGGAGCGGATCTCGCCGCCCCCCGGGAACCGGAGTTCGGGTCGTGTCGGAGCCGCGGCCGAGCGAGTGAGGACGGGGAGAGGTCTGCGGACGTGCGGAGCCCAGCTGATGAGCCCGGACACCAGCCGCACTGCAGCGCCCTGCCGACCCAGACGGGGCCGGCAAACGGAGTCGGCCACCAACGCCAGACGGAGGAGGAAGGGGGGCCGCGGCAGCGAGGCAGCTCGCGTACCGGGCCACCCCCGGACAGACCCCGGCGGACACCACAGAGAATCGGCCCGCGCCCTCCCCTGCCAGTTCCCGGCGGTAGGAAGCGTCCCAAAAAGGCGAAGCGCCTGATGGGCAGGAACAGCCCCTCCCGCCGTTACCAGTTCCCCACGCCGGGCCCACCCCGAGCAAAACCTCCCGAGAGGGGAGCCGGGCCCCCAGCTCTTGCTCCCGCACCGGGCCGGTAGGATCTTACCGGCGGCCCCGAGCCCAGCACCCGGGGCCTGAAAACGGAGACGTCGCCCCCTTGCACCCCCAGGGAACAGCCACAGGAAAAGGGGAGCACACCTGGGATCAGCAGCTGCCGAGGCCACCCCCGCAGCACACCCCACCCCCATTACCACAGACCCACTAGGGCCCTGGCCTTGCCGCCCAGCGCAAACACACTGGGGAGAGGGGATCTCACCCACCCACCCAACGAGGAACCCAGCGAGCCCGGAGGTACAATTAACAAGCTTAATCAGGTGGTGGCCCCCGGTGACAACCCCGGGGCGTGTGCCCGCCTGACTCCCCCCTGGGTGGAGAACCCAGACAGCAAACAGAGGCTGGAACACGACGTTGGCAGCCCCCCCCCACGGGACCGCACCAAGACGTGGAAGCTCTTGGCCAGCGGCGGACCCGAGGGAGGCACAGAGGGGGATCGCATGAACTGGCTAGAGTCTCTACAAGCGTTTAGGTACAGGGAGACGGGGGATCGCAACAACAGCTACACGGGCTCCAGTGATCCGACCCACCTGGGAAACATGACGGAATCCTCGATGGCGATGGAGAGGGGCTTCGCCTCCATCCTTCAGGAAATTAGGGAAATGCGTTCAGGCATCGCCCAGAAGTTCGAAAAAATGGACCAGAGGGTGGACAAAGTGGAGGAGAGGCTCCTACGGGTAGAAACCAACCAGTCCTCGTCAACGGCACAGGAAGTCCAATTTGACATGAGGCTCTCGGCCTTAGAGAAAAGAGATGAGAAGGCCAGACAGTTCAACGACTTTGAAAACAGGGAAAGGAGGAATAACTTAAGATTTTTTGGGATTCCGGAAACGTAGGGGGAGACAGAGAGAGACCTAACTCGAGTCGTGAAAGACATTATTACCCTTCTTTTCGCGGAGGAGATGACCATGGAACCCACGTTCGACAGGGTGCACAGAGCAGGGGGCAGGGCGGGGAACCCCCGATCTGTCCTAACCCGATTCCACTACTATACGGAAAAGACTAAGGTTTTGGAAGAAGCGAGGAAGGCAGGGGTGATCACTTACAACAATGCCCAGATCACCATTTTTCAGGACCGCTCCGCCTACACCTTGGCGAAGCGCAGAATGTGCCGTCCCCTGACGCAGCTACTTAAGGAGAAGGGGGTGCGCTACAGGTGGGGGTATCCTTTCTCCCTGTCCTTCGAATACATGGGCCAACGCACTACGTTGGTCGCAGAAGAGGATATTAGAGGAGCCATACACGACTACATGGTGGACCCAGCCCCCGAAGAAGCCCGATCGGCCCGGAGGGGTGGGCCGGGTCAGTCGGGACCCAGGAGAAGGAAAACAGCCTCACGAAAATACAAAAAATTGAATACTCCGCCTCCCGCCCAGGAGGTAGAGCAAATGGACTCGGAGGGCTGACGACAGGAGAGCCCCGACCAGTTGCGGGACAGGTGTGGAAGTTCGTGAGGTCCTGGTGATGACTCTGTCCCCTGGAACAGCAAGTATACGGTGGGCAACTGATGGGGAAGAGGCCGGGGGGGGAAAAAAGTGGGGGTTAAGGAGATGAGCATTGTACTGTGGGCCTAGCCAGGGGAGGTCATGCTGGTGGTCCGGCCACATGCCAGTGATGGCGGAACTTAGTAGCTGGGGTTGATCTTTCAGGGAGAGGGGAGGAGGGGATGTTTGGGGTCAGTTTTACGGCCCCTGGGGAGGGAGGAAGGGAGGAAGGGAGAATCCAAGCAATCTGGAAGCGAGACAAATGAAGCGAGACAGGATTTTTGACATGATGTGGGTGGCCAGCCGGGAGAGTTACATAGATAATGGCTGATGGCTTGCCGGCCCCGGGGGTGGGCACCTTGAATGTGCGAGGCCTGAATACCCCCACAAAGAGATCCCTGGTTTGCAGGGAGTTCAGAAGAGCTAAGCTAGACCTGCTTTTCTTGCAGGAGACTCATTGGGCCTGGGGGAAGGAACCCAAGATGAGGGGGGGAGGAATCGGCGAGATTTTTTGTGCATCACATAGGTCTAAGAAGAGGGGAGTGGCCATTTTGCTAGCAAGGAGCGTAGGCTTTGAGCAGGAAGCGTCCCTGAAGGAACCCGAGGGCCGCTACCTAATGGTGAGGGGCTCACTACAGGGGGCCCCCTTAACCCTCGCAGTGGTATATGGCCCGAATGAAGGCCAAGCCCAGTTCTGGGAGGAAGTAAGGGACAGGCTTAAACTCTTTGTTCACGGTAAAATAGTGGTAGGGGGGATTTCAACATGGTCCTATGTCCGGCCTTAGATAGGAAGCGACTTGGCCCTCCAAACGTCAGACCTGTGGACGAGGCCACGGAACGCAGCTTCCGGAGGGTCAACACCGAGCTGGGCCTGGTCGACACAATTCCATCCCCTAGGTCCGACGTCCCCTCGTTCACGTACTACTCGGCCATTCACACCTCATTCTCCAGAATCGATTATATTCTGGTGGACGAGACGCTTCGCCCACACGTTTCGGGCTACAGTGTTGACTCGATCCCTTGGACGGACCATGACATGGCCCGCGTCACTATAGCTGAGGGCTGGCACGCGGAACGCAGAGGCCGCTGGAAATGCAATGACTCCCTTCTCAAAGACGAGGTTGTTGCACAGGAAGTGCTAGACGCCATAACAGAGTTCTTTGACTTGAATGACAATGGGGAAGTCGGCATACACACACTGTGGGACGCCTTCAAGGCGACCCTACGGGGCGTGCTCATCAAAATAGGAGCCCAGAAGAAAAGGGAAAGGGAGGCCCTGGAAAAGACCCTAAGGGATAAGATAGCCCAGCTCCAGCCTGGTGGCCCTCCGGAACGGCCGCTTGAGCGTGACCAGGTCACTGCCCTGGAGGATTTCAGACTCCAACTAAAAGACCTCCTCCTGCACAAAACAGAGAGGAGCCTCCAGATGGTGAAACAAAAATATTACGACAAAGGGGATAAGGCAGATAGTATCCTAGCCTGGAAACTGAGGGAAGTCCAAAGAAGCAGAATGGTCAAGGCGGTGAAGGACGCCCAGGGGACGATAGGCTATGACGCCCCCCACATAAGAGAGGCTTTCCGCCACTACTATGGGAAACTATATATCTCAGAATATGACGAGGGCGATGCCCAGATAGAGGGCTTCCTGGAATCTATTCAAGTCCCGGCCCTAACAAAAGAGATATCGGAGCTGTTAGAGGGTCTGGTCACCGAGGAGGAGATAGACAAAGTGATTAGCGGGATGAAAGTGGGAACCTCCCCGGGGGAGGATGGTTATACAGTGTACTTTTACAAGAGGTTCCGCTCCAGTTTGGCCCCGCATCTGGCGAGGGTCTTCAATTCTGTCCTCGAAGGGGGTACTCTCCCCGACTCCATGATGGGAGCCATTATAGCAGTACTGCCCAAGGAGGGGAAAGATCCCGCAGAGTGCTCCTCATACCGCCCAATATCATTATTGAACACGGATGTCAAGATCTTGGCAAGGTGGTGGGGAGGAGGATGGAGGGGATAAAGCCGAGGTTGGTTCATGGGGACCAGGTGGGCTTCATAAGAGGGAGACAGGGGTCGGACAATATACGTAAAACAATAGACCTGTTCCACTTCGTACAGGAATCTGACCTGGACGCATGTGTCCTCTCTCTAGACTCCGAAAAAGCTTTCGACAGGGTGGAGTGGAGATACATGGAACTCCTTCTCCAGAAAATGGGCTTCGGGTCGCACATTAGGAGATGGGTATCAGCACTCTATAGAGCCCCCACAGCGAGGGTCCAGGTGAATGGGAGGTTGTTCGAGTCCTTCGCACTTTCACGAGGGACCAGGCAGGGTTGTCCCCTCTCCCCCTTGATATACGTCCTCACGAAAGAACCATTAGCTATAGCGATCAGAGCGCATGCAGGCATCAGGGGGATTAGCAGAGGCGAAGTGGAATTTAAGCTATCCCTATTTGCAGACGACATCCTTGCTTATGTGGTGGACCCGGCCGCCTCGCTCCCCCCCTTCCTGTCCCTGGTGTCCACATTTGGCTGCTTCTCCGGACTGAGAATCAACACAACCAAATCAGTCCTGCTCCCAATGAAAGTACGAGACCTCGAGTTGGACCCCCTGGACGGGTTCGAGGGAATCGCGGTGGGAAAGACCTTCATCCGATACCTGGGAGTCCTGCTAACTAAAGACCTATCTAAACTAGCTTCCACCAACTATGACCCTATAATTGCAGGGATCAGGTCAGATTTGAGGAGATGGGACAAGATGATCCTGTCCTGGTACGGCCGGATGACAGCGGTCAAGATGAATGTCTTACCGAGGCTTTTGTACCTGTTCACAGCACTCCCCACCATCATCCCAGAGCAGACCTTCAGGGTCCTACAAAACGCAGTCCAAGAGTTCATATGGCAGGGGAAAACCCAGAGGACCGGGAGAGCGACCCTGACATTGCCGAGGGAGGAGGGGGGATTTGGGCTCCCTGATTTCCGCTTGTACTTCCGGGCTGCACAGTTGAGGGTACTCTTGGAACACATGAAAGAAGGGATGGGGACATACTGGACTTACTTAGAGGACATGGACGCCCACCCCCTGAAGGTCAGGGACCTCCTGTGGGCCCCACGCAAATCTATCCCAGGGAAGCTAAGAGGTCACCCGACCCTGGGGGTTCTTTGGGAAATTTGGAAGGAGGGTCCACAGACAGCCTACCTCACTTCATGGCCGTCCCCGATGTCCTCCCTTTGGGGACTCCCCCTTGACCTGGGCGGGAGGGGGTTTTGGAATTCCCAGATGTGGTCCGACTTGGGGATGGAATGGGCTGGGCAGATGTTCAGGGAGGGAGAGTTCCTCTCATACGAGGACCTGAGGGAAGCCCTCGGCCGGGGGTCCCTAACTATTTTTGAATACGTCCGTCTCAAGGGCATACTGTGTGACCAATCATGGGGCCAAAACTTGAGGAGGCAGCTGACTTTCTTTGAAAAGTTCTTAGATACAGCGACCTCGAGAAAGGGCGCGGTGTCGAACATGTATAAAATCTTGAACACTTTTAACATCCCCGGGAGAAGGGGCTTCCGCTCATTCTGGGACGATTTGGTGGGGGAGGTCATTTCGGAAGATACCTGGTCAAGAATTTTCAAAATCGCTTTCCATGGGAACTTGTTCACCGCAGATATGGAGCATAACTTCAAGATATTGCAGGGGTGGCATAGGGACCCAGTAAAACTGTCTAAAATGTTCCCAGGTGTTACTCCAATGTGCCCGAGGGGTTGTGGCCAGAGGGGATCCAGGAAGCACATGTGGTGGCTTTGTCCGAAAGTTCAGGTCTTCTGGGGAAGAGTACGGACCTGGATTGCGGAGGTGTCAGATGAGCCTCTCCCCCAGGACCCTTTGTCAATGTTGTTGGGGGTACCCCCGGAAGATATGGAAATATATAGATATCCAAGGATGATGGAAACAATGCTGCGGGCGGGGAGGGTGGCCCTGGCACAGAAGTGGAAGAGCCCGGAACTCCCCTCCAAGGAGGACTGGCTGAAGAAAGTAAAGAATATGTTCTTGATGGACAAACTCACAGCTATGGTGAACAATGACTCAGGGCCTTTCATGGCTCATTGGTATGGGGTGCAACAATCTTGGGAATGGGACGTCCACTGACTTGAGATACTGGCCCGCACCGAGGGAGGGGAGGAGGGCCCGGAGTCCAGCTGGGCTCGCTCTGAATGCCCACGACTGGGGGAACGGCAACGTCAACCACAGCCGGAAAAAATGGTCACCTACCACATCGTCTCCTGAGCACAGGGGAGGACAAAGCTGCTCATTGTCTCTCTTGTTTGAAGTTATATCGAACAAGATATAACTTGTTTGCGGGGGGGGTATTGTTGGGAGGGGGTGGAGGGAAGGGGGGGTTAAGGTTTGAACGGGACAGTCAATCGCTTTGTGTGCCTTATGGGTTACTCAGCCCGGTTTGTAAAACTAATAAAATGCCAATAAAACCAAAGTTTAAAAAAAAAAGAATGAATGAATCAAAGGAATAAAGCTATGATCAGTGCCACCAACTCTGCTGCTTGTGCTGAGTATTGTTGGGGCAATCTAACACATTTGACCGGAATGTATGTCCAATTCTCCCTCAATCGTACTACAGCAGCTCCAGTTCTCCTCACACCATCACTCTGGTCAATTGTTAATGGCCCATCAATGTATAACACTTTACCCCCTCTAGAGCATTTTCTTCTACTTTTCTAGTGGATGAGAAAAAATCAATTGCATGTGTGCAGTCGTGTACATATTCTCCTTCAGCCACCTCCTCTGCTATGAACTGTGCTGGGTTGACATTGCTACACCTTACTATCTTCAGTTCAGGTCTAGAGAGAATAATCTCATACCCTGTTGCTCTCTGAGTTGTCAGTGGGGATTTTGGTTTGTTTAGTATCGCGAAGAGGGCGTGTTCCACAAATAGTGTGGTGGAGCATCCAATAGTAATGGATGATGATTTTTCTTCTGCGAAGGCTGTTGCAGCCAAGTGTTGTTCGCACGGAAAGTGTCCCATCATTACTGGATCCAAATGGCCGCTGTAGAATGCTACTGGTTTGTGTCCCATGCTTGTCTTTTGTGTTAGCACTGCTTTCATTACTGCACCATCGCAACGTGAGAATATGTAGAACTCATTATCATAGTTAGGGGCGACCCAGAACTGGTGCCGTTGAAATGACCTCTTTTAGTTCATTAAATGTATCAGTCATCTCTCTTGTCCATCCCAACTTTCTCGCCCCCCTCTGTGTCTCTTTGAGAGCCTGTAATAGGGGTCCTATCTATGTGATCTAATCGAAAACCCATGCTCTGCGATAATTGCATAGGCCAAGAAATTGTTGGAGTTCCCTTATCGTTTGTGGCTGTGGTGTGTTCTTTATTGCTTGTGCCCTCTGTGGTGCAAAGTTCCTTCCCTTTTGTGAAATGATCTGCCCGATGTATAGTACTGGCTCCTGACATTACTGCAGTTTCTCCTTTTCAACCTTGTATCCTTTTGCAGCCAGCACTGAGCATTTTTACAGTCCCTCCTGCACTTTTCCTCAGTGGTGCTGCAGATGATGATATCATCCACATATTGCAGCACAGTGCTCTCCAGGTCAATGTTCCCTAGGTCCATTTGTATCACTCTGTTAAAGATGGATGGTGACTTGCAGTACCCTTGGGGTAGCCTAGTGTGTTTCCATTTTGTGTTGCGGTATGTGAAACTTGTTAAGTCTTGTGAGTCAGGGTGCAGTGGTATTGAGAAGAATGCATTTTTGAGGTCTATCATGGTGAACCGTGATGCCTCTGCTGGTATTCCGCACAGTATTGTGGCTGGGTTAGTTGCTATCGGGTACTCTGCCTCCACAAATTGGTTAAGGGGTCTCAAATCTTGCATAAAATGCCTAGACCCTCCCTTTGCCTTGCGCACTGGGTATACCACAGCGTTGCAATGGGGATTCTGATGGTACCAATATTCCTCTTTCCACTAGGGCACTTATTGTTTCACAAATCCCTTCATCAGCTTCTTTGGACAGTGGGTATTGCTTCACCCTGGGCAGCATTGCTCCCTTTTTTAGCTTTATTTTTACTCCTCCAATGCTCTTTATGCATCCCACATCATAGGGACTAGTATTCCATAGTGAGGCGGGTACAGCTGCTAAGTCTTCCTCATTCAAACCTCATTGTGTGGGGACGGGTGTTTCTAGTGCCATTGCAATTTTCTGTGCTACCTCCTTGCTGAGTCACTCTCAACCAAACGTAGAAGTTCATCTGGAACACCATCTTCCCATCTCCGACTTCATCTGAGAACAGTTCCTCGTCTGACACCTGCGTCAGCCTGCATCTTTCAGCCAATGCTATTACTGCCCTCCATGCTTTCCCTTCCCCATCCTGAGCATGAACTGCAATGTAGTGTTTGGTTGCTACAATACTCTCGATGTTCACTGATATTATTGTCCCTTCTTTCTCACTAGTGGGCGTTTCCGGTCTGAACAGGATGCTGCCGGCCTCCTCCACACCTTGCCCTCAATCCCTGGTAGCCATGCTATTGACATGTCTGTTACGTATTGGAAGATGTCCCCGTCCACTGGTTCTGCCCTTGCCACTGTCTTGCCACAGTAAGCCTGAAGTATGTGTCGTGCTGTGAGCATGTGTATGCCTGGTATTGAGCATACTATTCCCTTGTCAGTGAAGGATATAGTCATGTTCAATCTACTCATGATGTCTCTCCCTAGTATATTTACTGGTGATTGTTTTGAGTATAGCAGTGGCAGAGAAAGGTCGTGATCTCCGACAGATAAGGAGATGTTATCAGTAAAAGGAACCAGCCTTCGATCCCCAGAGAATCCTTGAGTGTGCATGGCATCGCCTGACAAGTTGAATTTCCCTTCCCTAATACAGGATCTAGTGGCCCCTGTGTTAACTAAGAAAGAAAATGTTTCTTCACCTATCACCACATTTATGCGTGGTTCCTCCGCAGGGTTAGGTGTTACCGACAGGATGGGGCACAACAAGGACGTCTGAGGGCTGTCCTATTGACTGTATAGTGATTGTCCATTCCCTGTGTATGGGTTGTGACCGATTATCATCACCTTTCCCATTTGCGTCTGTGGTATTGGCGTGTCTGTGGGTAGTTGTGCATTGTCTTGTATTTGTGTGAGCTGTTGTACCATTTGGATGTGTTGTTGTTGTGCTGTCATCATTTGTTGTTGTACTTGGTGTGGGGCTGGTTGGTGTTGTATTTGTTGTGCGGTGGGCGTCACATATGTTTGCTGCTGTGGTTGCTGTGGCACTTGTTGTGCCAGTCCCTCTTGCTGTTGCATGAGTGTTTCAGCCATTTGTTGTAGCTGTGGGTGTTGGTAGTAATTTTGTCCCCATTGTAACCCTGTTGCCCTTGCTCTCCCCATCCTGCTTGTGTTGGCCTTGCCCTGCATGTGCGTGATACGTGTCCTACTAGGCCACAAGTCCAGCACATTGGCGGCTCTCGTGCTTGCCACGGGTATCCTCCAGTGTTGCCTAAATACCCCTGCTGCCTGTATTGGTTATACCCTCGGAACGCTCCCCCTGGCATGCGTCCCGTCGGACCTAAACTCTTCCCTCTTGCTACCCCACCTCTACTTCGGTAGTTGGTGGTGTAGCCATTGCCCATTTGCGTGTATCCACCCCCATCTGTGGTGTGTATATGTGTTGCACTGTGTATGGGGGTGGTGGTGGCAATTGGTGTGTTGTGATTGGTACTTGTTGTGACAGTGTTGCTGGTTGTTGAGACTGCCGTGCAGTGGCTAGTGTTGGTGGGGCTGTTGTCAGTGGGGTGGGGCTTGTTATCAGTGCACCTTCCATGGCATATTTGGACAGTTTCCTTCGGACCAGTTTTGCCTCATCTGCTTTCCTATCTTCCTCTTTCTGTTTCATATTTTCTTGCCATAACCTACAATGGTGTACTATTTTTAACTGTATTTCTGGCCATGCTTTTGCTTCTATCCCTACCAATTTTTTTAACTGCCTCTGTACTGGTTCTGTGGGCCCCTATATTAGTATTCTCCTGAATTTCCTGGATGTAATTAACAGGGTCCTCATTCTCACGCATTTTGCGTGATGTTATGGCCCCTATGTCTGAGGTAACCGGATATTGTACCCTCAGCACCTGCCATAGTGCGTGTCTGCAATTTGCAAATGGTGCCCCATCATGTGAAGTTTCACTGATTGTCACCCCTGGGAATCCCGCCCTCTTCCAAATGTCATCTTCTGCGTCCCCCAATATGGAAATTAATAACCCCTTGACTTCTCCAACTGCTAACTTGTGTCCTGCAGTTAGCTTCTCCATTTCATCTATCCATTTTCCCGTCCCTCTGCTCAAAGATGGTAGTCTTCATTTAATATTCTCTTTGTCTGCATGCTTCCATGGGACATATTGTGGCCTTGCCCCCCCTCTCTCTAGTAATGGCATTTGTGTGCATTCTCTTATCTCTTCTGGCATGTGTCGATGTGGTGATGTGTGTGTACCCATTCTCCTCTTCCATGTCAGAAAATTCCTTGATAAATTCAGTAAGGTGTTGTGGAAGCCGTGTGTCCCCTATGCCCTTATGACCTCTCCATTGGCCCACCTGATTCTTATTGTGTGTGGTTGCTGATCCCTCCATTCTGCAACCTGGGGGGTCTCTAAGCCCGTTGACATATGGTGTGTGCTGTGCTGGTGGCGTTATTGCTTGTAGTGTCCTCTCCCCTTTGAGTGTTTGCCCACGCGCCCTGTTGTTTCTCCTTCTTGTGTCCTACATTCCCATGCCGACCCGCAGCCTGTGCATGTTATATATAGTTTACTTAGCCCTTCTCCACTCCCGTCACTCTGACCTCCGTATGATCCTTCCTCCTCCTCACTACAAAAGCCGTCTGAGAATGTCAATTTTGTGCATGGGCGTGCTCCTCCCACTGTTACAGTTTCCAAATCTATATTTGTGTACTCACCTGTCTCTTCCGTGTCTCCCAATACTTGCGGTGTCGCTACCTATTTACTACTACATGCATTGATTTTACTCTTGGGTGCTGGCTTGTTCCTCTTAGCCCTTGATTGCTTCGTTTGTCTCCTTCATTCTCTAACACTGTTCTCGCCCTGTGAAATTTGTTCATTATTGCGTTACTTACCTGTCCTAGTACCCTCGCGTCTCCCCGTATGGCGTCACTTACTTGCGTCTCTGTCTTTGTCATTCCACATCCCACCATCCTTTGCCAGTATACTCTCTATTATTCTCCCTTCCTCGTACTTCCATACACTCTCTGGTATAATCTTCTTCTTTCATAGTGTCATCTCCTTGTCGTTCTCTTCCCGTTCCTCTTCGTTCCTCCTGATCTCCCGTTGCTCCATACGTGCTACTCTTTCTGCAATCCCCCTTGTGCGGTCCTCTTCCCTTTTCCTTCTCTCTTCCTCTTGCTGGTTTAATCCCGCTTGCACCCTCTTTCCTTCTTGCGTTTTCACTTTCCTCTCCTGCTCCTTTTGCTCAAGGTGTCTAATCAATACGCTTCGCGCCTCCCTCAGCTCTGCTGATTTCGCTTCCAACTCCACCTCCTCTTCCTTCGTCATGTTTCCCTCTTCCCTGGTACTTACCTCGCTCCCTTTCTGAGTGTGTCCTACCTCTTCCTTATCTACATTTTTTATCACCTCCTCCTCCTCTCCTGTTACCGTCCCCCGAAGCTTCAATAACACCTGTGCTGCTATCCATTCGTCTGGTCTATGCTCACCAAATCTATGTGGGTCTTTTTTATGCTACCAGAGGTTTCCTGTGTCTGTTTTGTGTCTAATGTACTCCCTATAACCAGTCCCTTTTAGTAGTGGTCTTCTGGCATGGATGGTGGTGGGCTGTATGCTGGGTTGGAGTATCCCTCAGCAGCTGTTAATTGCGCTCATGTTGCTTCTCCTAATTCCCTCAGTGGATACAAACCCTCTGTTTGTTTCTTCCCCTCTTCAATTGGTGGTGTCTCACCCTCACTTTCCATTTTTATTTCTGCAACGGGGTATGATCCTTCTGCCTCTTCCTCGCTCTCCTCAGCACTGGGAGGAGCCTGGGGCACGCTGCACCCATCCCCCTCACTCACCTCCTCCTTCTGTACCTCCTGCATGCTCAACATTCCCGGTGTATACCCCTGAAACATTCTCCAGAGGTCGAAAACTTCTAGGTGGCCTGCTAACCTCTTCCCCTTATAGGTGTTATGTAGGTATGCTAGCAGTGAATGTTGAGTGGTCATGTCAAAGCTGCCGTTAGGCGGCCAAGATATCCTAATCCTGTCATCTGTCCCTTGAGTCCATTCAATACTGTACTTTACTATTTTATCTCTGTGTAGTATTAATGTTGCGCAGATGTGCTGGAGTGGTGTTGTTAATGTGCTGGCCCTATATCCTGCCCCTATCCCGTAATACACAGACATTTTGAAATGTGCACATTTTGATTACCGCCGTTACCTGGCCCCGTAATTTGGGGACTTCTGACTTTCTGCTGCAGGGAAAAGCAATGTTGTTACAACAATACTTTTGTGCCGGTCACCACCGCTCACTTATTCTTCACAACACTATCGCCCCCTTGACACCCCTCCTTTCGAAGCAAGGACCCCCTTCACCCCATGGTGCGCGAGGCCCCCTGTGTCCTCGAGCCTTGCGCGGTGTGCTTTTGTGCCACCCCGCCTTCTAAGCGGTGCACCTGTCGTAATCTTCTAACCCCTCCTCCTTTCTCTCTGTCCCTACTGCCTGCGCAGTGTACGCCCATCTCTTCCCCCTCCTGCTGATCGCACCGCTTCTCAGAGCGACCCCTTTGGTCGAGGACGTGCCAGCATTCTCCGTGTATGGCCGCCTGTCCCCCTTCACCCCTCCTTAACCGTGCGCCATTGCTCCAGTTACGCTGAAGAAGACCGTGGTGTCCTATGCAAGCCCTATGGGTGACGTCACCATCTAGTACAATGTGTTAATGGTACGCACAGTTGCAACATAAAAAATGTGCCCCAATTTTGACAATGTTATTTTTCCACAATCCCCACAGCTGTCTTCCCATCGCACCCTGAGTGGAGTATTCATTAATCACTTTCGTTATTATAATTGTGCTGCACCCGCTGCGTCACCTCGCGTGTTATACGCCCCCTCCCTAGGGGGGCTTAACCAGCCACTATCTTCCACACTGAGAAACAATCTAGCTACCTCTTGCGGGAATACGTCATCTATCCACCGAGCTAAAACACTCAATTAATAGGCATCCTCATCTATTCATCGACCTACAACGGCAACTCATAGGAATGCTACACCCCCTGTTCAGGTGTCAGCGATCTAGACCAATCAGCGTGATCCGCAAGTCAACACGTAAGAGCTCGAAGCCCCACCCTGCACGCTCCGTAACACCAGAAGGGGTGGTCTTCGTTCCGTTCCTCACTACACCTTACATATCGATCAACGCCAAATGACCAACATTTTTTCATAACACATTGTAAAACCACCCACCATTCTGTTCACAATTCCTCCCGCCACCCGTACAACATTATACTGCGGGTTGCGTGTGCCATACTCACATCGGGCTCTCACCTGCCGGTGCCACTCGACTGCAGGCACCCCTCCCAATCAGCTCACCGCCTTCCCTCATTTGGACCACGTCTGGACACTCGCCAACCGCGTGTGGGAAATTTCTGAAGTCGGCTCCCGACGGCCAATCTCCGGATTGCGCTGTCCGGTCATCTCACAGTTCCGCAATAGTCCTGTAGTCCTCAAAAGGGGGCAACGGCAGAGGGGGCCATGTTGCCGGGCCACCTTGACGCAAACGGTCTCACTGTGGTCTATCTCACCATCTCAGCAGTGCCTCAAACTTGTCGGGGTAATTTCCCAGGGCTCGGCAGGGCCGTCCGCAAACCTCCGGGGTTGGGGAGGCCCCAACTCCTCCCGCGTCCCAAAGGAGTATGAGGCACACACAAGAGCAAAGAGTTACTGCTGTTTATTGCACAAAACAGACAGGGACAGATTCTCGGAGCATAGGTACCCCAGGAACATTCTCGCTGTGATGGGCTTGCAGGCCCTTTTTCTAAATGAATGATGCAACTACGTGCGTCACCTGGGAAAACTACACCCTAAACCTAACGCTATCTCGGGTTGGCTCCCTGAGTGGTAGGGTCAGTATAGACCCGTAGAGAAGGAAATTTTATTGGTGGAGAAGGGGTCAGGCGGAAAGCTTAGGTCATCCCTAAGAGTTGCTACATGAAAATAGTTACATGGGGAAAGTTAGTAATTGGTTGAGTTATAGTGTCGTCAGTGGTTAGCCCCTCGTATTCTATTGGTTCATCCGTGAGCCCTCAAGCCTGGGACCATCGCCGTTCCCAGCTCGCGATGTACCTGGCGTTGGCAACAATGTATGACTATGGGCCTCATTACGACTTTGGTGGTAGCCATGCCACTATTGGCGCCATAACTGCCGCCAAAATCGGGTCCAGGTCCGGTTTCCCTGAATGGGGAATTACCGGGCCATACCGAGTTCCTCGCTCCAGGGACCCGGGCCCGGACCTTCCCCATTCCCATTTGAGCCCCCACAGGGCACAATGGGAATGGGAGAGGGAGCAAAAAACGGGCCAATTACGAGTGGCCCGTTGTTTGCTCCCTCTTCCCCTCGCGGGGCCCGGTAAGGACGCCTGGTTTGACCAGGCGTTACTTACTGGGTCCCACGAGGGGAGCTTGTAATGAGGCGGAATGGGTTTAACGGGTCCACCTCTTTTAGCAGAGCCCGTTAACCTGTTCCGCCTCAGTCGTAATGAGGCCCTATGTATCAGTGACAGACAATCGACAGGTCTTACTACTGGCTGTTGAGTATCCCTTTCCCATCGCTGCCGGTGTCCAACTTGTAACTTCGTTGTTGCAGTCTGGGTCCCAGACGTTAGACCCCAGAGCTTCTCTGGTCTTTGGAGCTTGTCATTGTATCAGGCTGGGCTGGTCACGTGTTGGGAGACCGTGGCTGAAGCAGAATTACGGGTATTTGATTTGTATTTCGGCTCTGAGGAGTGTTTAGCAGTGCTAGGTGTAACCCTGGCGCTGGGAGTGTGGCACGTAGGTTGCAACTTCGTGGCCTTGGCTGTGAGGCTCTCGTCAGGGTTTGTTCTGCATGATCAGCACCTTGCAGCTCTGTCTGAGCTGCTCCAGGCCTGGGGGCTCCAGTTTGCGGCCTACCTTGGCTTAGTCTATGGGCGGCGGCATACAGTCCATAACACGGGGGTCGCGAGGGGAGACTTAGGTTCTTATACATTAGTCCATCTACAGGGTGACATTTCCTTGGTTTTAGTGGTAAAGAAGTGCTTGCAAGCAAGTACACGAGCTCTTCTGGCGTCTTGCGTTTCTGCGGTGTAGTAGTTAGCCTATGTGAAAAATAACAACGATGCATGTCTCTGAGCATGAGCGGTCCTCTACGTCAAAGCACTGAGTATGTTCTTCGTGTGGGTTGGTATGTGTCTGATCCAGGTGCTTGGTGGAACGTGTGTTCTTGTCCGTTGGCTATGTCATCATGTCATCTCTAACGATGGCGATATTGGTGGGTGACGTCTAATCGAGTTGGTCCATATGGTCGTCTCAGCTCCATCCGAGGTCCCACCACATGCTTTGGATGATGCGCAGCTGGCCTGGGTGTGCTGGGCGTGGCCACGGTGGATCTTGACATCCGGGGCAGCAGTCAGAGGGCTGAACTCATCCCGCGGTGGGTGACGTCATAGGCCATGGTCTGGATGGTAATCGGGGGAATAGATCGTCCCTGATTTTAAGGAATCTAGTATTAGTTATTTCTCCACATAGTGCCAAAATGCATTGTAACTACAATCTCCCTGATAAGGAGGTTAGCATCAGACATCCGGCTCGGAAGAGTCCCGTTGACACATAAGAAGACCCACTTAAAAGTGCAGTTGTGTCTTATTAAATCTAAATTAGCAACATTGAGAACTATGTGCTCTGTCTCTTTGTCATAGAGTCTTTGCTGAGACCTATAGGACGATTCATGGAATTATTTGCGTGGAAAATCAGGGATTTGTGCACCAATCTGAGTGCAAAACCTTGTTTGTCGATTCATGAAATCAACTGCGCAGCACTTTTTTGTAACTTGTGGGGACTTTGCTCAGGCTTGGCACATCTCTGTGAGCGGTGGAGTGCTTTGGGCGAGACACCATGCAGAGCATGGCTGAAGCCTGCGCAGAGGGCGGAGTAGGAGGCGGAACTCGGAAAATAAGGAAGAACAAGGGGAAAAGTGGGCGTTACGGGGGACGGGCTGCAGGCAGTCCATAGAACACCCACAATTGCGCATGCAAAGCATATTCATGGATGTGACTGCATAACCTCTCACCTGCAAAATGCCCATGCAATTCCCTCCATCTCTCTGCCACCCAAAGGCAGGTACAAGTACACTTGCGCATAGTAATCGTAGCATAGAGGTGGGTTTGCATGTTCTATTCAGGGGTGCCGGGATCCAATCGGACTTAGGGGTGTGCCTACGTAGTGTAGTGTGGAGCAGGAGCGGTTTATGGGGGTTCGGATGCAGATTTTCCGAGTTTTACACGAGTTAAGATACATTGTACACATGTGGTCGGGGTGCCGGTAACAGGGGACCCTGCGCAGGATCCATGAGATGCAGGCCCGCTTGCGGAGGACCCCAGGCACTGTTTGCAAGGTGCGTGTATTCGATAGCTGTTCAGGCGCAGGTGCACATTTTTCATTCTGCGCACAGGCCCGCACAGTGTTGGTCTCGTTGTGCAGCCCTTGATGGATTAATGCACTCTTTAAAATGAATCGGCCCCCTGGTGTATAGACTTATTAGTATTGCAACCTTGCTGAAAACGCTTTGTGGTCCAAGTAAAAGTGCAGCAAACCTTCTAAGAAATGCTATGCTGTTATTAAAGGCACTGCAGCCCTGCTGGCAATTTGAGGTGTTGTGCTATTGAATGTAGTCAGCTCTTATGAATAGTGCCTGTGCAACCCTCTGAAGTGCATGCAATGTGTGGCCTAACACCTACCAGAGACCGGTGATTGGCTACCCACTGTTTCCTCTCCAGATTGCTTGTAGATCCCTTGCTACCAAACTGTCCACCCTCACCTTCCCCTTTTAGCTCTCTGCTCCCTTGTTTCCCAACTTCCCTGACCATGTTCTTTCACTTTTGATTGTAAACTGCTCCTTGCTTCCCGTAGCTAGGTGTGTGCTAAAAGAAGACCCTAATAATAATAATAATAATAATAATAATAATAATAATAATAATAATAATAATAATAATAATAATAATAATAATAATGTGCCTTGAGCTATGTAACAAAATAAAATGTACATTAACAATTAAAGTGTAGAAGCCCAGCCAAAAACGTCATTAGATTATGGCCATTATCAGTAACTTGTCAAGTCGGGGTAGAGAGGAGTTTAGAGAAAATGTGCGCGATTACAAGCACCATGGCGTCAAATGTCCCATGGCAATGCACCATTCCCACAATGCCCACCTGTGCTCAGCGGGATAAGACGGAAGCTCAGGCATTACGTGAATTAATTTGATACTGCTCCATGGTCTCAGCTTTACTCCACCTTACAATAGACTTCCACTGCAAAAAACACATTTATATCCAATTAAAAAACAAAACGTAAAAGAAGCATTTTTGATTCACTCTCCTGGTGACAGTTGTTCGGAGGTTCAGGGGGTGCTACAGCACCCGCAACACTGGCCATGTGCCGCAATGTAAGCAATGAGGTCAAACTTGGGTTCACATTTTCAAAATGTTTGTCCAAAGTTTCACCGGATCCAATTACATGGAATGTGTGATTCGATGTTTGTACCAGAAAGTTCAGCAAGGCTTATCCAATGCCCAGAAATGGCACAAAAGGGCACCTGCATGTATATCAAAAAACGTCACACATCCACATTGCCCTTTGGGAATTCGACACAACTCCCTTTGGCGCAGGTGACCAGGACGCGCATGCACTTATCATTGGCACCATTTTGTTTTTTTGGCGCATCAGGATCTAAGAGCCTGTTTCTAAAGGTAGTGAGGCAACGCCTGTGAGAATCGCTACTTTACAGATGAGATCCGGAGCCTAATACTGGACTACATCACCACATGCCTTCATCATCTCTGCTCGAGGGCACCGCAGGCAAGGCATGCGCCAGCTTTAGGCTTTGTGGATCAGGTATAATGCAGCAGGCGTCCATCTTCATGGGCATTGCCTGATGTTCTAGGTCACGGATCATTGTGATCCAGGGCCACAATGTTGCAGAAGAACAGGAGAGATTCAGAGCAGTGTCAGCATTTCTCATGCAAGTTGCCAGCTCTGTTTTGCGTGGTATGGATGCGGTGGATTATATGGCAATATCATGTTTGCGTAAAAGTTACAAGCAGATCATCTTGCAATCAATTTAACAGCAAATATATGAATTGTCAATGTTTTGCTGGAATTGCGGAATCCTTATTTTTACAAAAGAGCGTTTTAACGTACATGGTGAGGGTTTCACATTCTTGGAAGAAAATTAACAATTGCAGGGTAGTGCATTGTGTGATTTCTGGCATAACACCAAGCGGGATGCTCGCCAGATCCGACTAGTCAAAGAGGAGCCATTTGTAAAACCGTAAAGCACACCTGCAACCGCAAATGGCTGGCATGAAGGTTGCGAAATCAATAGCACACGAAATGCAACCCAGATTGCCAGAGGTGAAAATAACACAGTCAAGAACACTTAGGAAGTGGTGCTAAAAATAGCCACTCACCTTTACATTCTAGGAAAGGTTGAGTGACACGTGGGTCAATGATCCCTCAATAGAATATTTATATATTCATGTATTTTCAGAGTGAGGAGCACAATTCTAATTTAAAACAGTCGGAGTTGAAGAACATGATGTGAACTATAATGAGAGCTAAGCCTCTAGGGGCAATTCGGAAGGAAATTTAGCGGGCAACTCTCCCAAGGACTCCAAGGTACTAGCCGCAGTCCTCCAGAGCCGGGGCCGGCAGGGGACATGCTAATCATTGCTGACGGCAGACCATTGAATACCCACTCCCAGACAGACATGGCTGGGGAGCTCGATTCCATCCCTTCCAATATTGCAATATGCAGTTCTATTGACCTTTTGATTCCAGCGCCTGCTAGACAGGAACCCTAAAATACTACCCTCCATGACGCAGACTTATCTATTTCGACCTGGGTGGAAAACAACGGTGTAGAGTAGCGGTGCTCCAAGCAGAATTGGACATTTTGTGGCTGAAGGGGCAGTGCAGTGCCACTCACACCATGAATGGGACATTCATGGACATGCTCATTAGGAGTGAGCCTGATTTCCTCAACTTGCTTGGCCACGTGATAACATGTATTATCGTACACAGCTTGGAAAAGACTACTCTTAATCTAGGCAGGGTTTCCTCAAAAACCTACCTCACTGTGGACTCCTGCGTCCATGCGTGGTATTCTTCCAAGGCCTAGGTGATTGTGGGTCTCTTTTGTGCAAACACTTTAGCTAGCTGAGCTATCTTACTTGGATTGGAATTTGTAATCAGCAGACCATGAACCGATCCCAAAAGCAGGCCCCTGAACAATGCAAAGCTATGTGACCACGATCTGAACATGTAACTACTGAGCTATCTCACCAGCTTACCCTAGATGTGTTTCATGAAGTGTGTGGCCCTCCATGTTCTGCTAGGATTGCAGAGCTATTGATAACCAGAATTGTATGCAACGATGTATAGAAGCACTGCAGAAGTCAAATGAAGTAGAATGTGTAAAGTCAATTTGAAATGACCCCCGTCGAGGCTGTTGCTAAGTGTCTACTCCCTGTAATGGCACTATCGCCCTGCAAAGACAGACAGTCGACTATGAGCCTTGTGGAGTGGAATTTGTCACACATTTGCAAACGTCAAACATGTAATTGTGATACTGCTACAGAATGCACACATGATAACTCATTTCCATGAGTGCCTAAAATATAGCAACTATTCGTTTGGCAGCATGATGAGCCGTGGTGCACTGCCGCTTTAAAGAAGTGCTGCAAATAAAACAGAAAGCAGTCTCACACTACAATAATATCATAAAATGATTTGTTGGATTTTTCTGACATTGATTCCAAGCCAAAATCCAGCATGTACACGTTTATGTACATTTGGTTAATGAGAGTATACAGATTACTGTTTCTGTATGGGGCCTGATTATGAGTCAGGCAGTAACCCACCCGTGCAACCAGCGGGTTGCTGCCGGACTCGTAACACTTTACCGGTCCTTGGCTTCCCAGTGCCACTGGGACATTAATTTCGGGTGGATGGAGATGTCAGGCGCCGGAAAATGTTGTTCCTCTTTCCAATGGAGCACCATAGAACTCCATGGGAATGGGGGGACGGAAAGCAACGGCACCGTTGCTAACCGTGCTGCTGCTTCTGTGACAGCTCTGTCTACTGGGGCCTGCTGGGCGCAACAGCTTGGAATTGCACAGTTGTAGTGTGGCGGTCCGGAAAGGGTGCCAGTAGTTTGCTACCGGCACCCTTATTTCCGGACCGCCACACTTGTAATGAGGCTCATATCTTGGGCTAGGCAAAGCTTGAGGCAGGTACTTTGAGGGTGCAGAGTCCTCTGTTTCCAGTCAGCATAGGGAGACTAATTAATGAGCCCTGTTCCTATTTGCAATTGTGTTTTGCATTTCAAATACAAAGAAATAAACAGGACGGCACACATCTGTTGACTATGCTTTCAATATGTCTTTATTGTCCGAAGACTATTTTAAATTGGGAGCGATTAGTTACAGATGACTGCAGACACATCAGTGATTGGGTAAGTTGGTATTGTTAGTGGGATGTCCCTTAAGATGTGCCAATATTGTTTTGAGTGGAATGGGGAGGGAGGGCCCATGCTGTGTAAAACAATGACTGATCAGTGTCGAGTCACTTTGAGACGTTAGTAACCGCTGGCACAAGTTGAAGTGTGATATTATGCTCCAGGGGTTCGAGGTGAGGTTCAGCAGTTTGAAGAAGTGACCTCGATGACCCAATGCCATGTCCAAAGAGGCAGCGGTTGAGTTTCCACACAGCGGCATGCTAGTTTTTTTTAGCCAAACAGGTGACAGACTTCTTTTGTAATGAAACGCCAGTGAGCTGGTTCGATGGATGCACAACAGTGCCTGTTTGAAGTTTGAAGGTGTTCTAATGCAGCATCAGTGGGTCCCTCTATTGCGTGTACAATGTACACAGTTGTAATGCATATAGACATATTTGAAGCAGCAGAACCGGTATTGTAGCTGATCAGGCCCTCCTGATGCCGTGAGACCCACTGCAGGGACACTAGGGTTGGGTGAGTCATTTCAGGTGCTGCTCCCTCAGCCTAGGGAGGTTTGGTGCAGTGTGGCAGGTCCTTGTCCCCAGCAAGAGTCGCACCAATGTGCCCTGAGAGTGGGTGGGAATCAGTGCTTGCCTCAGTGCTTGGGGCAGTGTGTATTGTAAATTGTGCATGTAAACCCTAAGGCGTGAATTAGGGTAGCCCAAATCATTCGAGGCACATGCAAGAGAAGAGAGGATACAAGATCATTATTTAAGAGTATGTGGATGAGGAAAAGAAGTTATTCCTGAAATGATTCCACCTCTGAATTCCTTGGAACCAGATGACAATGAAAAACATGGCAAAGATTATGCACCACCCCCTGAGTCAACATTGAATCACAGAGACCTCTACTTTGATGATATACCACATAAAGAGGGAGACAAAGAAAAGAACAACAGGGGGAAAGCATTGAGAAGCACTTGTGATTGTCAAGTGCAAGCATTTTACAGAGGAAGCAGGCTTCAGATAATTCCCTTGTGCTAGTGTACATCCTTTTCCAAACATGATATAAAAAATATCTGGCAACGATGGTAGGCACATCGTTACAGTCAGTCACTTCAACAACACCAGATCCAAAGTCAACAGCATCCTTATAGCAGCCTCAATGAAGCACAGAAAGCCAATCCCAAGGTGAAGCAGTGGATAGCGCCAAACCGAGTGACCATGGAGTTATTTTATTGTAGAAAAGTAAATTTCACATCTTGTCACCGGCCATATATGTTGAAAGGTGTTTTGCATGGAAAGCCATGTAACAATTTGGTATCATCTTCCTTATGGGTCCAGCAGAGATGGAATCATCCCCAGCTTTGGGAAAAGGAAAGGGGCAGGGCAGTCCCCCACTACAACTCAATTGTAGGAAATGGATACATTTGGAAGACCCCACTGCCTTACACCAGAGACAAATGTTAAGTCACAGATTTTCATAAACCCTATCAGAACACCATATATGTCTGCAGGTACCAAAGAATGCAAACACATTATTTGCCTCTCAATGCACACGTCCACCATTCTGAAGCTTTTGAGCATTTCACACACTACCATAACATACATAAAAATCTCTGTCTACTCAAAGAAAACCTTGGTTTAATGTTGCCAATAGATTTAATGCCTTATTTCTTTGTAGAAAAGCGTGGCATGAGGCAACTCCTTGTAAATGTTGATCCTGCTGGAAAATTCTGAGTTGGCACTACTTTTCATGAACTTTAGTACCACACCTGTATGACAATAATGTTGTGGAAGCACGGGAGTGGTAATGCACAACTGTGAGATTAGGAAAGATCATCTAACAATGGGCATGTGGACAAGTAGGTGAGCAATGTAGTGAATAGCTAAATTATTTCAATGTAAACTGTTGTTTTACGTGTGATTTGTATATTATACTTTTATAGAAAAATGTTTTAGAAGAAGTATTACTGCTACAAGATAGACAACGTGTCTGATGAATGTGCCATGGTATGCATTACATCAAGAGGTTGGAGTTGAAATCAAGAAGGCAGGTGAGCGAAAACAGAGTACACTGTTTTTGTATTGTATTATCACCAATAAAATGATTAGCTAGTATTTTGCAATGCTTATATTGCAGATGAATGGCTGAGTGAATAAGACTTAAGCTTAGTTTTGAAAACGTAGCTTATTTGTAAACAACAAGCACTAGTTAGCTTTCCAATTTAATAGCCTTGCATTGTATTTTCTTCTGCCAGATACTCAAAACAAAATGAAGAGCTAGAATGTAATCTAATGAAAGCAAAGGCATTTATTTAATATAGGTAGGTTACAAGTTAGTACCCCCTTACTATGAGAATAACTTACAATTGTGATTTTTTTGTTCCAGATCTCATGCAATGACACAGTAAAAGTCGTTATTATTCTCAACATCAACTGAATCAATGTTAACACATAGTGTATTCCCCTGAAGAACGGCCAGCGTTTTTTAAGCAGAAAAGACTGAAACATAATGTGCACCCGTGAAGGACGCTCAGCCAATCAGGTGGCTGGAACAGTGGGCGAGACTACAAAATCCTTTTTTCTTTTTTTTTTCTATCATCGCGAGGCAACAGGGAGCCTCTCCTTGGAAGCAAGACGACACGGAGCAAAACAGGTTTGATCTCCGGTCCGCGCTTAGAAACCTCCCGTTATAAATAACCCATCTTATCAGCATATCATATCAATGCAAGCCAACATGGGATAAAAATCTCTACAATGCAGAGTGAACTGCCCTTTGGCCACATCACACTCTCCCATAGGAACAGTGACATGACTGGCCCTGACAGTAGTAGGATACAGAGGATGCACTGATGTACACCCCTCGATCCCTGACAATAACCACATCACTGTAAAAAACAGAAAGGCATACAATTGACAAGACTGCCCAACGTGTCAAGCACAATTTTAAGTCTAACGTAGCAGTAGGCCAGTAAAATGTCTTACAGTAAGTGTTCTTGTGAGAAGAAGGCAACAAAGGAGGCAAAGGAATTCACAAAGCAGCTGCATCTACAGCACTCCTCCCTCGACTATCAGCCATTGCAGGGTCCACACACACCAACGTCATGCATAGAGAGGCTCTCTGTATTCCTGATGAAGTACCTGATGCATTTGTTACACATGCTTCAATGTACAATGAGGCCTTTGTATACAACAAAAACTACCATCAGTAATCATGACATGTTCCTTTTGCAGGTGATTCAGGCTATCCACTGCTGCCATGGCTAATGACACTCATCTGAAGGCATGGGACCACAGGACATGGCATACAATGAGGCACATGCACGAACCAGGGTGTGCATTAAGGGCACATTTGGACTACTCAATAGAGGATTCCGGCTTAATTTACAGCCCTCAGAAGGTGAGGAAGATGGTCTTGGTCTGTGCAATGCTGCACAACATGTGCATTCTGACGAATGTCCCTATGCCTCCGGAGGAAGACATTGGCCACGCAGAATCTGACTCTTACTTTTAATGGATGTGAGGATGCATCATCTATCATAAAACGATTGAGAACTTTTTTTGATGATTCCTATCTATGCACTGTCACATCACATCACTTCACTTAATCATATTCGTACACTCAATGAGTACTGTATGTATTTGCTGGAGTCAACTATTTTGTTGTTAGTGAACAGGCCCTTGCACACCCACCACCCACAACCCCAACTGCCTGTTTGCCACCCAAAACCCTAATGCCCAACTGTCCCTTGCTCTACCACCATCCACATCTCCAAATGTTCCTTGACCACCCACCACCCACATCGCCAAAACAATGCTTGTGGCATGGTTCCACTTGTCACAGCTGGTGAGGGGGGCTGTCTCCTCTGGGATGCCCCAATGGGGTGCTTTGCAGGAATCCCTCAGTGGGCATGGTCAAGATGTAGATGGTCATGTCAACCCCCCACATATGCTGGTGTGTCAGTTTCATAGCCCTCAGCAAGGTTTCATTGCTTGTGGAAATGGACTCTGCCAACTCTCCCACTGTTTGGCTCACTATTGTCACTGCCAATGTGGCACCTCCTTCTCTGCCTCTCCACAGTTGTGGCCATCCTTCTTGAGACCCCCTTAGTGGGATCACACGTGGCATGAGCATGCCCCCGGTGCTTCTGTGCAATTGCCCACATACGTTCCTGCCTCTGCACAATTTGCCTCAGTCTCTGATATATGACGTCCAGTATTGGTGTGGGGACTGTTGAAGCAACTAGGCCCATGGAACGCCGCCACCAACCACATGCCCCTGCACAGAGACGCAGGACAGAGAGTCCAACGCACAAAAACCTAAGGTGCTACCCAACATTCGGCACATAACCAAGCAGAAAGGGGTCCGGAATCGCGCTTAGACCTCCATCCAGTATTGTTTGTGGCGCCCCCGTGGATACCAGGTGAGCGTAACAGACACAGCTTTTGATCCTTCTTTCTCTGTGGGTATGAGCTTACTAAATATGTGACAGCGATGTACATCTTCTATATAATGGCAGCACCACCTGCTGTCTATTCACTATGTATAGCTAGCTTCTATGACTACTTAGTCTACTTGCATTGCTGCATCTGTACAGTTATTAAACAGCGTGTATTTTCTGCAGTGCTCTTCACACGTGCAATCTTCACTTTGCATCTGAAAGGTTACTCGATTCTTTACTTCGCCATCAGATTCCATAAGGTCTATACAGCATCTTCTTCAGTCACTCTTCTCAGTGCATCACGCTCGTTTCTTGTGACCTCACCAAATTCTCTTTCCTTCTTCTTAATATTCCTTCGGGGCCTCTTTCAAGAGATTGTCATCTCTACGGGGATACATCAGATAGGGATTTCTTAGTGCATACCTTTTCTCAAAGGCCCTCTGTGGAATAGGCACAACCACTAGTGTCATGCATGGCATGATTTCTGGCTTCCAGCATATATGTAGGCGGGGACGGGACTTCCTGCAGAGGCATTTGGCTGCTCCTTTACACTTCCATCAGATGCAATTTGCAAGAGGGGTTTTTTGTGCATTGTATTGCAGCACTGTTCTTAGCCCACCCGCCCAAAAAAGTTCTTATGGGGAAGAGTGTGGGTATTTCACATATGAAATCAGTGACTTGATAGCGTTGTACCATGGAACTGGTGAATACATTTTGGCTGTCTGAATGCAGTAGATGGCATGACCATGAAGGGATTGTGTAGTGATCACAGGGGTTATCATCGTGGTGAGGCTGGTTGCAGCATTTCATTGAGTAGGCCTTCAATGATGTGTGCAGCATTCCTACATCCCTTTATGAGACTTGTTTGTGTGTGGATGGGTGGCATATGCCCCACATGTGTCTTTCTGACACATTGCATTGCATGTTTGCCTATGTTACTGTGTGTGAGGGTGATGCTGTGTGCCCATGGACTGGAGAGTTGTTGGTCCAGTCAGGGTACATATGCCTACTTATTTGCCTACTTATATGGCTACTTATACAAATGTGCTGCCATGGCTGCACTTAATGAGCAACGCTGCCCTTACTGCACTTCCCCTTTTCCTCTTCCATGCACTTCCCTTCTCCCTCCCCCACACTCTGTGTTTCGCACTTGCACGATCTGAATGACACAAGGCCTAGAAAGATAATTTGTTTTGTCCTTCCTCTGTCTTCACTCCCTTGTCTTGTCACGCCTTGAAACACTGGTGTACAGGGCACGTTGTAAATGACTTATCATATATCATATTGTATGTTACCAATACAATACTTTTGTGCACTGTCCTCTAACTGCACATTAAGAGTTCTTGGGTGTAAACTGACAGGTGGCCTGCTCATTAATGTGAAACATTGTTCATTTTATTGCCTCCTCATAACCCCATAATCAGCAGTGGAGGCCTTGTGCTTTATGCTGTGAATTTGTTGTTTCACATTGCACTTACCAGGCTCAGGTTGGCTGCCAATTCTGCACGCACTTCTTCTACTCCCTGCAGTCCGGTCCAGATGGAGGATGGTGCTCCAGGGGGGCAGGACCAGGGGCACCATGGTGCCTCCTCCTGTGTCATCTGTCTACCTGTGGTGTTGGGCTATGAGACTGCTCTTCCTGGCCTTTAGGTAATTTCACCTTTTTTTTATGTCATCCACATCCCTGGCTACAGTCCCCACAGGCACCACCTTGTCACAGACATGATACATCTGACCCTATGGAGGACGTACCCTGCAGTGTGGCCTTCCTGCTATTGGCCCCATACAAAGCATTGACCTTGGCCACCACCTCATTGGCTATGACTGTTAGCCCTGCCTCTGTGAATTTAGGCTTGCACTGCCTGGTGTCCCCCAGGGGACTAACCTCTCTCCCTGGCTGTTCAAGCAATTCCTGGCACTCCTTGCCCACCACATCGCCGCTCTCTGCCCCAACTTTCAGTGCTATGCAGATGACACCCAGCTCAATTTCAGGCTACCCTCGGCCTCCTCCTCTCCTTCCCTCATCTCTGACTGTCTGTCTGCTATCCAGGAGTGGTGTGCCACCAATGATCTCTGCCTTAATGCCAGTAAGACTGAGATTCTCCTCATCAGCACACCCGCTCTCTCCTTTCCTGTAGCTCTCTGGCCGGCCTCTCTTGGCCCTCTTCCTGCTCCCACTTGCAAGGCAAAATCTTTGGGTCATCTCCGACTCCACACTCTCCTTCTCTCCTCACATCTCTGACGTCTCTAAGAAGTCACATTATCAGCTGCACCTCCTCAGCGGTATTTTTCCTTTCCTCTCCTTCCCCCAGATGCTCACTGTCTCCAGAGCTCTGGTTCTCTCAAGGCTGGACTATTGCAACATCCTCTTTCTAAATCTGCTTGCATCTACTCTCCGCCCTCTGCAATTTATCCAGAACAGGACTGCAAGACTTGTCCTTGGCCTCAAGCACTGGGATCGTGTCTCTCCAGGACTGAAATCACTGCACTGGCTCCCAATGGCTTCGAGGATTAAGTTCAATACCCTCTACATCGTCCAAAAGGCCTTCTAGGACCTGGGGCCTCAATAACTTCCACTCTCTCTTCCTAAATATCTTCCTTCTCGAGCTCTTCGCTCATCCGCCTCCAACTCCCTCAGGGTCAGTCACTTCTCCAAGCAACAAGTTGGTAGTAGATCTCTTTCTTTGGCTGGTGCCTCCCTCTGGAACAGCCTCCCTGCCTCCCTTAAACTTGAGGAGAACCATCTCTGGTTACAGAAGCACCTCAAAACCTTTCTCTTTGCTTCTGCTTTTTCTCCTCCTCTCCTCTGCTGACCTCCTGGCTGTAACCGGAACTGCACTGATCTTGGGCCCAGGTCACTTCCTCGCCACTGTCACACACCTGCACTGCCCACCTGGCAACCCTCGCACTTGGGGACTGTTTCTGTATCCCTACAGTCCCCCTACCAGCCATTGACCCCTGCTGTCTGCACTTACCCTTGCACTTGCCACATGCTGGCGGTAACTTACTTATTGTTATTATCTCTGTACTGCACTGTCCCTGCCCCCTTACCACGCACTTGCACGGTCTGAATGACACCTGGCCTAGTAGGACCGTTGTCCGTCCTCCCTTTGTTCCCCTCCCTTGCCTCGTCACGCCTTGAAACACTTGTGTATAGGCGCATTATAAATGCCATATCATATCAGTGGTCTAGTTTGCATTTAGAAAGTCCACCTAATAGCATATCTGTGGTCTAGTTTGCATTTAGAAAGTCCATCTAATAGCATATCTGTGGTCTAATTGCATTTAGAAAGTGTGCCTAAAAGCATATCTGTGGTCTAGTTGCATTTAGAAACTCTGCCTAATAGCATATCTGTGGTCTAGTTTGCAGTTAGAAAGTCCACTTAATAGCATATCTGCGGTGCAGTTACATTTAGAAAGTGTGCCGAATAGCATATCTGTGGTTTAGTTGCATTTAGAAAGTGTGCCTAATAGCATATCTGTGGTCTAGTTTGCATTTAGAAAGTCCACGTGGGCATTTAGAAAGTGTGCCTAATAGCATATCTGTAGTCTAGTTGCATTTAGAAAATGTGCCTAATAGCATATCTGTGGTGTAGTTGCATTTGGAAAGTGTGCCTAATAGCATATCTGTGGTGTAGTTGCATTTAGAAAGTGCCTAATAACATATCTGTCGTCTAGTTGCTTTTAGAAAGTCTGCCTAATAGCGTATCTGTGGTGTAATTGCATTTAGAAAGTGTGCCTAATAGCATATATGTAGACTAGTTGCATTTACAAACTCTGCATAATAGCATATCTGTGGTCTAGTTTGCATTTAGAATGTCTACCTAATAGCATATCTGTGGTTTAGTTTGTATTTAGAAAGTCCACCTAATAGCATATCTATGGTGTAATTGCATTTAGAAAGTGTGCCTAAAAGCATATCTGTGGTCTAGTTGCACTTAGAAAGTCTGCTAATAGCATATGTGTGATCTAGTTTGCATCTAGAAAGTCCACCTAATAGCATATCTGTGGTGTAGTTGCATTTAGAAAGTGTGCCGAATAGCATATCTGTGGTGTAATAGCATTTAGAAAGTGTGCCTAATAGCATATCTGTGGTGTAGTTGCAGTTAGAATGTCCCCCTAATAGCATATCTGTGGTGTAATTGCATTTAGAAGTCCACCTAATAGCATATCTGTGGTGTAGTTGCATTTAGAAAGTGTGCCGAACAGCTCATCTGTGGTGTAGTTACAGTTAGAAAGTCCTCCTAAAAGCATATCTGTGGTCTAGTCTCATTTAGAAATTCTGCTTAATAGCATATCTGTGGACTAATTTGCATTTAGAAAGTCCACCTAAAAGCATATCTGTGGTCTAGTTGCATTTAGAAAATCTGCCTAATAGCATATCTGTGGGCTAGTTTGCATTTAGAAAGTGTGCCAAATAGCATATCTGTGGTGTAATAGCATTTAAAAAGTCTACCTTATAGCATATCTGTGGTCTAGTTTGCATTTAGAAATTCCACCTAATAGCATATCTGTGGTGTAGTTGCATTTAGAAAGTGTGCCGAATAACATGTTGGTGGTGTAGTTGCAGTTAGAAAGTCCCCTAATAGCATATCTGTGTTGTAGTGCATTTAGAAAGTGTGCCGAATAGCATATCTGTGGTCTAATAGCATTTAGAAAGTGTGCCTAATAGCATATCTGTGGTCTAGTTTACATTTAGAAAGTCCACCTAATAGCATACCGGTGGTGTAGTTGCATTTAGAAAGTGTGTCGAATAGCCTATCTGTGGTATAGTTGCATTTGGAAAGTCCACCTAATAGCATATCATTGGGTTAGTTGCATTTAGAAAGCCTACCTAATAGCATATCTGTGATGTAGTTGCATTTTGAAAGTCTGCCTATTAGATAACTGTCCCCTAGTAGAATTCAGAAAGTCCACCCAATAGCCTATCAGTGGTTTAGTTGCATTTAAAAGTCTGCCTAATAGCACATCAGTGGTTTAGTTGCATTTAGAAAGTGTGCCTAATAGAATATCTTTGGTCTAGTTGCATTTAGAAAGTCTGCCTAATAGCATATCAGTGGTTTAGTTGCCTTTAGAAAGTCCACCTAAAAGCATATCTGTGGTCTAGTCGCATTTAGAAAATCTGCCTAATAGCATATCTGTGGTCTAGTTTGCATTTAGAAAGTCCACGTAATAGCATATCTGTGGTGTAGCTGCATTTAGAAAGTGTGCCAAATAGCATATCTGTGGTGTAATAGCATTTAGAAAGTCTACCTAATAGCATATCTGTGGACTAGTTTGCATTTAGAAAGTCTACCTTATAGCATATCTGTGGTGTAGCTGCATTTAGAAAGTGTGCCGAATAGCATATCTGTGGTGTAGTAGCATATAGAAAGTGTGCCTAATAGCATATCTGTGGTGTAGTTGCATTTAGAAAGTGTGCCGAATAGCATGTTGGTGGTGTAGTTGCAGTTAGAAAGTCCCCTAATAGCATATCTGTGTTGTAGTGCATTTAGAAAGTTGCCGAATAGCATATCTGTGGTCTAATAGCATTTAGAAAGTGTGCCTAATAGCATACCTGTGGTGTAGTTGCATTTAGAAAGTGTGTCGAATAGCCTATCTGTGGTATAGTTGCATTTAGAAAGTCCACCTAATAGCATATCATTGGGTTAGTTGCATTTAGAAAGCCTACCTAATAGCATATCTGTGATGTAGTTGCATTTTGAAAGTCTGCCTAATAGATAACTGTCACCTAGTAGAATTCAGAAAGTCCACCCAATAGCATATCAGTGGTTTAGTTGCATTTAAAAGTCTGCCTAATAGCACATCAGTGGTTTAGTTGCATTTAGAAAGTGTGCCTAATAGAATATCTTTGGTCTAGTTGCATTTAGAAAGTCAGCCAAATAGCATATCTGTAGTCTAGTTGCATTCAGAAAGTCTAAATAGAAACGGTGATATAGTTGAACATGAAAACAGTGAATAATCTCAACCTGTGGTATAGTTGAAACTCAGAATAATATAACTGTTAGGTTTAGATCTGCTCCCTGTCCATGGTGCGTATGCTTAGGTCATGTTCAGAGTGTTGGTGTGGAATATTTGGACTGGAGTGTGCATGAGTGTTCCAAGAAAAGCAGTTGGGACCTGGAACTGAATGGACTAGAGGGCTGGTGGATGTCTCTCCCTGCCTATGTATTTTACTTAACTGCCCTCATGTACTTACCTGAAGTTTGAACCTAGTAAAGACCTGTCGTACCCACGAGCGGCTCCACTCGCATATTTTACCCTAAAGTTAAGACATAACATTTGCGACGAGGATTTGGCTTCGACTTTGGGAAGGTCTGCTGATGAAAGTGTGCAGGTGAAGGAAGAAACACTCAACGACAGCAAAGGAGATCTGGACACAGAGGGTACATGCGGCATGGAGAAGGAGGCAGAGCACCAGAGGAGACATCCACCGGCCACCCCATGCTGTCCCTTGGCCGGAGGGCGAGCTTGCCCCTTTCGCTAGAGCCGGCAAAATACTGCACCTTATGATAGTTTGGGGGGCTTGCTTCCACCTTAATGGGGCTGTGAACATTAAGGGACCAATAAGGCTGGGGAAGTAGCTCACCGGACACCTATCTGCGCGTGTCTTTCCCACTGAGAGAGTGCTACGGAGTGCGTTTGGCCAGCTCGACGAAAGAAGTCATCCCTAAACCGAAACAAAGGGCCTCTGAGCAGCATGCAGGAGTACCAATGGCCAGCAATGCACGGCTGGTGGCAGTCCCAACAGCCAGCAGTCGAAGGAATGTAGAGGGGCTGGTGCCCTCTTTTTAAGCAACAAAGCGTCTATGTTCAGGCCCCTACCTGCTCTTTAATGGCTGCGTTGATAGTGGCCCGTGGAGTGTGCGGTCCGGGCGGTCGCGTTGTCTGGATGGCCTGCGCAGCGCTGAGTTGGTCTTGGCGAACCTGCCTATGCGGGCTGCCTGTAGAGGACGGTTGAAGCTGGAGCTCTTTCCCTTTCATGGATTTGCTCCACTATGGTGACGTCACGGAACACAGTGGGAAGTTGGTGATCGTCCATTCTATTGGAATACTGCCACCTACATTCTTGGTTGGTGCCTCGGCCTCATCACAGCAAAGCGACGTGAATGTGAAGAAAGGACCTTGGTGCGTGCTCGGCGCGCACTGGGCTGGATTAAAGATTGTTCAATGTACTGCATCCAGGAGGAACTTTGTCTAACGGAGTTTCCAGGCCATGCAATTTGCGGCGCAGGATTTTGTATTGAACGCTAGTTTTAAAAGAACGTGATCTCAAATAGTAATTTCTGTTCTGAAACAAATACAAACACATGTTGCTGAGTAATGGAGTTTCGGAGATGACAATATATTTTGGGAAGTAAAGTGGCGAACCTGAACATGAAGTAACGTGCCACGATCTACTGGAAAAACTGGGACCTGATCTCAAGTACTAGGAGTTCTTTTTGGGAGTCGCTGTAGTTTTGGCGACTTTTCTGATCAAACCATGGGTGGTTTGAGCATTTGACAAGGTTGGTGGGTGATGCTAGTTTTGGCAGTTTTGGTGAAATTATGCCATGCATTCCGAACTAAAATGCTGTGGGTGTTTATAACCTTTTGCTAGGAACATTACCAAGAGGGCTCTGAGGACTTGAATGGTTGGATTGGGGAGGCGTTTATTTATACATTGCATTTTTTCCACTTTTAAGTCCGATTGGTTATATTGGTATGTTAGGGGAAGGGCAGAGTTTTTCACCAATTTGCAGATAGCATGATGGTTTTGAGAGACAGCGTCTGTTTATGAGTTATGTTATGGTTCGGCGTGATGTGCCATGTGGTCTGACATATCGGATGCCATTGGTCTGACATAGGAGGTGCCACAGTTTCGCATTTTAGATGCCATTGGTTCGGCGTGAGGTGCCATTTGGTCTGGCATATCGGATGCCTTTGGTCCGGCGTGTTAGGTGCATTTGAGGTGCACATGAGATTCATTTGGTCCGGTATAGGAGGTGCCACAGTTCTGCATTTGAGATGCCATTGGTCCAGCATAGGAAGGGCACATGAGAGGGCACTGGTCCGGCATTTGAGGTGCACATAGACACCACTGGTCTGGCGTTTGAGGTACATTTGAGGTGCACATGAGATGCCTTTGGTCCGGCATAGGAGGTGCATTAGAGTTGCATTTGTGATACCACTGGTCTGGCATAGGAGGTGTCACTGTTAGGCACGTTGGTTGCTACTTTGGCATATTGGATGCCATTATTGTTATGTGCTAAGTGTGGTGCCATTGTTACACATGCCTGTAAGCATGTGTTCTGTGTTGAGCAGGGCAACTGCTCTTTTGCTTAAAGGGAAAGTAATCCACTAAAGAAAAGAAAAATGTAAATTGAAACACTTGTGATTTATTGCATGTTTAACCAATTATTTTTCCACAGGTACACACAGAACCTCTCTGCAGGCTTAAACGATGGTCCTACTTCGGGCGTATATTTTCTTGTAAATGTTTACACCATGTTTAATGCTGAATTCAAGGCTGTGTTGCATGTGTGTAAGCGTGGTCGGTTATGTGCTGGTTGTCATGGACAGTGGTCAGCTATTGGATTAGTGGGTGCAAAATTTTGGTGGGCATGCTCCCGTCAGTTGTATTTATCTTAGGTACCATTTTAGTCCTAGCATTGGTGCTAGGTTTGGTAGGTGTTTGTGTACACCTTGTAGTTGGAGGTTTGATGATAAGGTGTTGTGTGTGTAACTTGGTGGTTAGGTTTGTACTGAGAATGAGGGCTGGTTCCCTGTGTCTGACGTCTGTGGTGGGCCCGCTGCAAGATGTTGATGCATGTTTATGATTGGAGAGTAGCTGTTCTCAAGCTAGTGTAAGGAATGGTGAGGTCAGTTATTGTTTGCTCTGAGCAGTAGCTTGGTTTGTAAGAGTTTTGGTTGGTAACAGGATGGATTGTGAAGTAAGTGACATTGGTGGTCATTTCTCGTGTATTCGTTTTTGTTCAGAGCAATTGTGTATTTCCTCCTTTTGTCTTCTCCTGCTGTTTTCTGGTTATGTAAAGGGGGAAGATGTGTTAGGTTTAGATCTGCTCCCTGTCCATGGTGTGTATGCTTAGATCATGTTCAGAGTGTTGGTGTGGAATGTTTGGACTGGAGTGTGCATGAGTCTTCCAAGAAAAGCAGTTGGGACCTGGAACTGAATGGACTAGGGGGCCGGTGGATGTCTCTCACTGCCTATGTATTTTACTTAACTGCCCTCATGTACTTACCTGAAGTTTGAACCCAGTAAAGACCTGTCTATCCCAAGAGCGGCTCCACTCGCATATTTTACCATAAAGTTAAGACGTAACAATAATCCTGTGATATAGTTGAACTTAGAAATTGTGAATAATCTCACCCTGTGGTATAGTTGAATTTAGAAAATGTGATAAATCTCACTCTGTGGTATAGCTGAACATAGAAAGTGTGACTAAAATCACCCTGCGGTATAGTTGAACTTAGAATATGTGAATAATATCACCCTCTGGTTTAGTTGAACTTAGAAACTGTGAATAATCTCACCCGGTGGTATAGTTGAATTTAGAAAGTGTGAATCACATCACCCGGTGGTGTAGTTGAACTTACAAAGTATGAATAATCGCTGTGGTACAGCTGTAGTACAGTTAATCATAGAGAGTGTGAACAATTACATCCGGTGGTATAGTTGAATTAGGAAGGTGTGAACAAAATCATCCAACGGCAACTATAACACAGTTCAAAACTGATCCAAACCATGAGTCCACCCAACCCACCAAGGTCCGCCGAAAATGACCCCCTCACACCGCCTCCCTTCCCGCCTCACATCCCCCCTTCCCCAAACCATCCCGCCCTCCACCACATCCCCTACCCATCCCCTATCCCAACACCAAGTCAGAGGGGCACAATGGTGAGCCAACCATCCTAAGACCACTGTTCCTCCCATCCCCTCCACCTACCCGCCTACTATCATCATACCCGCTCCCCCCGCTCCCCCGACTAATGGCCCACCCAGCCTCCCAAGCTCACCCAGCCCTGCAACCATCCACCCCCCGCTCCCCTCATCAACTCCCACCATCATCCCCCTCCAATCCCACTCCTTCCCCTCCCTAAAAATTGCATGTCTTGCACTGGCAAGAACAGTAGCCACTTCCCTTTCCCCCTCCGACCCCCCTTCCCTCTCCCACACACCAACCGCAACAAAAACACTGAAGAGAAAACGTACCTGGTCTCCCTCAATCTCTCAGTACTCATTGCCACTCCTGTCCCAACCTATCACCTCATCCTCCCAATCTCGATCATCACCGGCCTCCCCCCTGGCTCACCTTGCCTGAAACCCCCCTCCCTCGAATTCTCACTGACCAAAACTGAAACTCCTAACCCCCACAACCCACCTTCAAACCCCCCGACCCAAATCCAATCAACCCGTCAGACCAGTCCAACCCCTCTCCCTCCAAACCGACCAACTCAACAGCCCGCCTACTCTTCCCATCGACCACCAAGCACCCCCTATCTCTCCCCAGTTTTCACTCTCTCCCCTCCCACCCCCCACCTCTACCACTCGCTCATCAGCCTCCTGTACCAAAGTAAATTGCATCCTTTTTAATGCCCGATCTGTAGCAAAAAACAGACACAGCATCTTTGACCTCCTTGCCTGTGACAATCCGGACCTGGTCTTTGTCACGGAAACCTGGTTCTCTGACGACTTCGCCCCTATCGCCAATGAAGCCTTCCCCCCAGACAACTCCCTCATCCCACTGAACCATCCCTCTAAAGGAGGAGGAATAGCAATCACCTTCAAGTCTCACTTCCACGCCTCAATCATCGACCACCTGCCATCAATTCCTTCCTGTGAATCACTCCTCGTAAAACTATCCCTCCCCCATCTTTCTCCCACAGCTTCCTAATCATCTACAGACCCCCTGGCTACAATAGACATTTCTCAAACCACCTGTGTGACTCTGTTGCCACCCTCCAACTAAACCATCCCACCCTCACGCTTCTAGGAGATTTCAACATCTGGCTTGACATCCCCACCAACCCTATGACCCACTCTGTGGTTGACAGCCTAGATGCGATTAACCTCCATACTCACATAAACGGGCCGACTCACTATAAAGGACACACCCTCGATGCCATCTTCAGCTCCCACAACCTTATACATCTAAACCCCCCCACCCTATCATCTGGTCCGATCACTTCATTGTTTCTTTCGCCATTCGCTCACCCAACCCGCTCCCCTTACCCGAACCAGAACCTCCAAATCTACGCAAATGCTGGAAGAAACTAAAAATCCTTCCCGACCTAGCCGATGCACTCTTGGCTCAACACTTCACCAATCCCGCTCACCCTCTCTTGCAAACCTACAGCTCGCCATGGCCTTTTTCCTAGATGGTTCACACCAGAACTGAAGACCACTAAACAACTATATAAATCCCTAGAACGCAAATGGCGGAAAGACAAAACCACCCTGAGCAGATCAACCTTGGCCCAGCGCCATCGCCACTACAAGGCTGAAATCCGGTAAGCTAAAAAAGCCCATTACAGCTCCCGAATCCTAAACTGTAAAACCCCCAGCAAAGAACTTCAGAAAATCATTGCAGAATTCACCAAACCATCATGCCCCAACACCCTTCCAACCCCCTCACAATCACTTTGTGACTCACTCTCTCTCCACTTTAACACCACTGCTCTCGAAAGAACAAACTCTCTAAAGAACAAACTAGCTCTCTTACACCCACCATCCAATCCCCCGAGGACCTCATGTCTTTCCGCAAATTACTGAAAACATGGCTCTTCCCCTAAATATCGACTCTTAACTCAAACTGGATAACAGCAATCAGTGACTTTAGCCCAAAGCTGCTATATCATAAATAACAATCCAGCATCATGATCCGAGCGAGAAATCAAAAACTAATAACCGGTAATGTAAATTAAAACGGATAAACTGATTAGAGCGAGTGAAGTGGATGAAAGGAGTGAAGTGGATGAAAGGAATACATTGGTTGAAAACAGTGAAGTGGATGAAATTAAGGAAATGGATGAAATTCATTAAATCGACAAGAGGAACGAAGTGGACGAGAGGAATAAAGTGGATGAGAAGATGGAAAGGATGAGTACATGATATGGATGGAGTGCACGGGATAGATAGAGTGCATGGAATCAGATAGATGGCATGGAATGACAGAGTGCATGGAATGAATGGAATAGATGAATCAAGTGCATGAGATGGATGGAGTGCATGGGACGGATGGAGTGCACTGGGACGGATGGAGTGCATGGGACGGATGGAGTGTGTACGACGTATGATGTGGGTAGAACGGATGAAGAGTGTGGAGCGGATGAAGAGTGTGGAGCAGATGAAGAGTGTGGAGCAGATGAAGAGTGTGTGGAAAGGATGAAGTGTGTGGAAAAGATGAAGTGTGTGGAAAGGATGAAGTGTGCGGAAAGGATGAAGTGTGCAGAAAGGATGAAGCCGATGGAACAGATGAAATGGGTGGAACGGATGAAGTGGGTGGAACGGATGAAGTGGATGGAATGGATGAAGTGGGTGGAACGGATGAAGTGGGTGGAATGGATGAAGAGGGTGGAACAGATCAAGTAGGTGAACGGATGGAATGCAGGGATTGGACAAAGTGAATCGATCAAAAGGAATGTATGGAGTGCATAGAACTGAGGGAGTACATGCAACGGATGGAATGCATAGAATAGATAGTGCGCCTGGAATGATAGGAACAAATGGAGTGGATAGAACAGATAGAGCTGATAGAACGGATGGAGTAGATGTTACGGATAGAACTGATTGAGCTGATAGAACGGATGGAGTAGATGTTACGGATAGAACTGATGGAGTGCATAAAATGGAGGAGGAGATCATGGAATGTATGAAATGGATAAAGTGTATGGAAATGACGAGTACATAGAACCAATGGAGTGCATATGATGGATGAAGTGCATGGGACGGATGGAATGCATGGGATGGATAGAGTGGATGGAATGGATGGAGTGGATGGAACGGATGGAGTGTTTGGAATGGATGGAGTGGATGAAACGGACGGAGTGGATGGAACAGACGGAGGAGTTGGAACGGGTGGAGTAGATGGAACCGATGGAGTGGATGGAACGGATGGAATGGATGGAACAGATGGAGTGGATGGAACGGAATGATCAAATCGAGATGGCAGAACGGTTGGAGTGGATAGAACAGATGGAATGAACAGAACGGATAGAGTGGGCAGAACCGGATGGAGATGGCCGAACAGTTTATGTAGATGAACGATGGAATGATAAAATGAATGGAGCAACTAATAAACCAAACGAAGAACCAGGCGTAATGTGTGAACAGACGAAGACGACTGCACAGACTGAGTGAATAAAACTGATAGAATAAATGGTTCAGAGGCACGCTTGATCTCAAGCACCTACTGAAAACCACCATATCACATCTCCAAGCTTACACTCTTCTATACACCATCACTCAACTAGAACACAGCGATACTATGACACATTCGGTATAGCTGTTCTCATACCAACACCTGCAAAATACTCCCCATCATCCTACCTAAACACAGATGGCTGCACACACGCCAGACTATGCATTCTCCTCAGGCCTAACGCAGCCAGAATCATTCTCGGTATCACCCTGCCAGAACGAACACATACTCCTGATCTCTCAACCACCACACTTACCGCTAAGAAGCAGCTATGATACAAGTGCCACACAACCGCTGCACACATATCCGGTGCTCACACACACCTTATGACTCTCTCTCTCTCATTACTGACTTGAACTACGGTTCCCGAGGGCGTTCAACCTACTAGCGCCTTGAGATCATACCAATGGTACATAAGACGCTATATAAATGCAAAGTAACATAATATAACATAAAATATCATCATATCATATCACGTCATATTATTGGGACACAGGTTTTGGATTTCTCCCCTGACATTGCAGAGGACTTTAGTTTCCTTGGATGGATGGTGCAAATTGAGATATTGGGTGGATTGTGTTTTTCAAAATGGCCACCGATCAGCATCATCTTTTCAAGGGGATACTATTTCCGCCTGGTGGTAATTCTGCTGATTTTTGGAGGAATTACCACTAGGTAATTTCTCTATTCTTGATGGTGCCAACAGTAATTCTACTGATTGTGGGTGGAAATACCATCAGAAACCCATTTTTTGCAGTAATTACACCAGACAGAATTACTGTTACCATCAAAGGTGTGTTCATGCACCCATCGACTTGTAATACAACAGTAATTCTGCCAGACACCACAGCGTTAACAGTAATTCCACTGAGGCAGAATTAGTGCCGTATTATGAACTTCATAAGAGAAATATGAAGAGCTACCAGATGATGCAAGATTCATATCGGTTTAGTCTCTGTTGTTTTTTTTCGACTTAAAGCCTTTTCATAAGCCAGTGCTCACCACTAGATATGATGGTAAATGTGACCCAGAAGACCTGTGCTCACTTTAGCTTCTCCTATAGGGCCTGGACTATGTTAGGAAAGTTGCAGTCATGCCACCAGCTCCTTAAGAACAAACTACAATACTGACTTGGTGGTATTCAATCCGCCATATACTGGAGCTTCTGTTAGAACTGTTCGAAGAAGTGACTGACTACTGCAATAGCCAGAGCTGGCATGTTCATGGTGTCTACAGAGTGGCAAATGATGGATAATGTTTGATTTGTACTGCAACACTTTGCAGAGGCCATCCAGTGGGTTAGTCAGTACACTATGTCACTCAGTAAGTTGCTGCCACTTGTGTATCGGTTTGAATTAGAGCTATGCAACATATAACATGCCAAGCACGTCTGATGATGCAGAAGGATGGCAACTGGCTGTGAATCTGTTTTGAACATTGCGACAGAATTTACACATTTTTAGGAAGCAGAGGTCTATTGAGTACTTGCTGGCATCTTTTCCTGATGTTAATGTCAAGGTGACAACAATAAAACAGCACATGCATGAGGATGAGTAAAATGCAGGTGGGTTACATTCACAAGCGGATGTGCTGTCCTTCGCAAGGATCTACTAAATAGATGTTTACAAACTGGTATGGGACATGAAGAGAGAGCTAAAGGTCAGGGATTGAAAACCCAGTGTGGGACTCCACCACTGCATTGACGTTTATTGGTACGTGCCCACTAATTCCCTGCAGTTTCTGACATTTGTTTGAACGGCACAATAGTGAGCATTCAGAGATTGGAAACATGTAACGGCTGTGGGATAGACTCCTTCCCCACTCCAGCTTTCTGTATGGATTGGGGCTCCCATAGGAATTCAGCAAGCCAACTGCAGAGCAGATGATTGATGCATATGCTCTAAATGTGTTTCCCTTACCTAAAGAGTCCCTCAGCAGCTTTGCTGGATTTCTAGGATTTATTTGTTTCACCTAGTAAGAGTGTGAGCCTTTTTCCCACTCTTACATGTGTTTTGCTGTGTGTATTTTTACTTTTAGTGTGATCCTGGGCACTGGAGCCTCACCTACTTCATGTGCACCACTTTTTGTGTGTGTTACACAGCACCTTTAGTGCAGTGACACAGGGTTGTCTTTGAGACTTCCCACTGACTCCATTTTTGTGGGGCTGACTCCTGTACCCCAGAAACATGTAAAGTTGCCATTAACTTTATATAGTCACTTTAAACCACAGACACAGTACACCCCATCTTACATCGAGTATTGGAAAGGGTTAACTCTTATCCCTTTTTGTCTATGCCGCTTGGAGCCTTGTTTCACTCCCTTAACATTAAGACTTGACTGGTGGCAAGATAACTACCCTAACTTTCCTACCGCGATTATATTATATAAACGTGGTATTATTTTAGGCTAGTATAGTAGCCTCGAACATAAACCCACTTGACCAAATACATTTTATTTTGGCTCCAGCTGGGTTTTTTCACCATTTCTTTTTGTTAAAGTCTTTCTCGTGTTTTACTCTGCACGCCAAACCAGGGATGATTCCTTTGTACGCTGTCTTTTCTCGGGCTTCTACACAAAAGCCCTCCTTAGGGCGACTGATAGTCTAGAGGGGCAGGATGTGAGGGAGGGATCTTTGGACCCCTGCCATGGGTTGCCTTAGCAACCCAAGTCGCACTCTTGTCTGATTGGCTAAGGGGACTGGCTTTGCCAGGCCATCCACCCTGCTGTGTGATTGACAGCCAGGCTGTATGAATGGGGGAAAACTGCCTAAAAGCAGGTCTCTGGGACCGGAAGAGTAGAGTCGCCACTGGAATGAAAGAACCAATGAGGAACTGGAAGAAGAGGACCCCTACCACGACGGAACTGCCCGGTGAAGCCCTGCTGCAGGTCCGAATCTCCAAATCATATGACAGAGAAAATCCTCCAGGAAACTTCTTCCCTTGAGCTGGTGGGACCAACCAGTTCGCCCAAACTGCAAGTCAGGACCCCTCCTCTGGTCGAATACACTGTACAGAGCTAAAGTAGGCCGGATAGCCAGGAAGGTCAGACCCTGCTTAGGGTTTAAGGAGCGCACCTTTTATTCATTGTTTTGCTCTGCTGCTGGTTTCTTCCCTGGGTGGCGCAGGACCCTCTAGTCTTCCTACTTCGTGTCAGTCCGACAGTCGCTTCAGGAACCGTGAGCCTGCAGGAACCACCAGGTACGTCTGCCTCGGCTAAAGCTCCCTCTCCGTTTTAAGGTACTGTGCAAATCCAGTTGTCCGTTTCGGTAAGCCGCAGTGAAAGTGTTTGAAATCTTTCTCCATTCCAAAGGCTTGTCCTTCTCTTCTCTTTGAACTAACTTTTCTACTAACCAACCTTGTCCAGAATCTGTGCCACAAACTTTACAATGAACTACCCTGAACTATGTAATCTTGAGCAAAGGATTTTTGTCCTATTGACACTGGCCCTAAGCCTTTTCTATCTGATCTCCTCACTGTAGTCTCTCTTGCTTCATTACCCTGATTACTTACCTGTTGTTTTTGCCTAATTTCTAATAACTTTGCTGGAGTGCCATTTTGCTCCCAATTCATTTGTGAGCTTAACTTGACTGGAATTTAAGGGAAGTGGTGTGGTGTATTTATGATTGTGATTTTTGACTTGCTTAGAAAGGCGAACGGTTATACAACTGATAAGTAAATAAATATATATTCTTTTACTTAGAAACCTTAAATCAGTGTTTGCCTGAATCATAGTAATTGCTGTCCTTTGTGTAACTATTTGTACTTCTCACTTACTCTTGAGATAAGTCTGGCTGTTCCGCTACTGCTACCACTACAACTGTGTATTACAGGCTTTTACCAGAGGTGAAATTATACTGTCAGTTGTAGTCTTAATTGTGTGTGGTGTTCCCAAATGGTACTGCATATAATTCTGCCTAACAATATGAAAGCAAACTGAGGAGTGATAATTATCCACTGTAATTTTGGCTTGACCAGCACACACTAAGACACCACAAACAGGAACAGTCGCTCAGAGGTCTTTGGTTCCAGGACATCCTGCATGAACTTCTAGCTTTCTGGTGAATCCCCCCTACCTTCTGCACTTACAAAGATTTATTAAGTGTATCTGGCCATCAAATTTTACATCAACTCTTCTAGAAGCTTCTGCTTAACTTGTTTGTGATGGAAAAGTTCTTGTCTGCACCTGGCTTCAACTCGCTCCTTCCCCCCTCATAGCCAGAGGCTGGCCAGGATCCTGGGAATGGCTTCTGCAGTCTTATCACTAACCCAGATCACTGTGAACATTCTGGTGCAACCTCTTACCTGTTTACATGGAAGCGAAAAAGTTGAAGTCTGCAAGCATTTGGTGTGCGCTTTGAAAATCAATGAACCCTTAATAACTCAGGCTGACTTCAGGCCTATGAGCCTGTCACTCTGTCATTAGGCGACAAGAATACACAACAACGTCCATAGATGTTGAAAATGTGCATGCACAAGCCAGCTACAGCAATGCGATTGAAGCTGCATGGTGAATGGTGGTAATAACTTTAACCTGGACTCTAGCAGTTGTTTATGAACTTTATTTATAACACTTTTGATACAAGAACAAGGTCAAATACCAGCCATACAAATCCCATAGACACTTTTGTTTTTAGCACAATGTTTGACACTGTCTTAACCCCGAATCCAATGTGTGTGATGACTTGGGCTATTTGTGTCTATATCTACTGCTGTGCCACTTCTTCAGACCACAGTTCCATGTTTAGCTCTGATCTCACAGATCTCGCAGTCAGTTCACTGCTTTGGTAGTGGCCCATATATGTCTTTTGGTTTGCTTTGCGCAGGAGCTGTTGAACCATATGTTGTTTCATTAATTTCACAGTATGAGAAGGTCTGTAAGCACAGTATTTACCATTGACAGCCTGGGAATGTTCTGCCCAACTCTTTCTTCCATTTCTTACAAGCGCTATCTGGCTCCCATACCTTTTGTGATTTACTCATTTAGTAAATTGTGGAGACCAACTTTGTGTAATGCAGGAGTGCTTTGATACATTGAGAAATTTGTGAAATTATTGGTTTGTTTGGTGTACACTGTAAGTGCTGTTTCAAAACATTTTTTTAAATTTAAAATATAATGACAGGGTGATTTAATTTGTCTCCCCTTCATCTTTAAGTTGCTCTGATGTAATCATATGTCCTTCTTTGTATTGGTCTTGCAGCGTGATTGTTCCCAGATGTTCAAAGTGTAATATGAATATTTTTTCAAATGTTACCTTGATCCCACCTACAGCAACAATAGAGATATTTGGGGACATACAGCCCCTCAGAGCCCACCATTGATGCCATCTTATTCCATGCACTATATGTTGTGTGTACTGTCTGTATTTCATTGATTTTGGGTTTTCTTTTCCCCTATAGACTTGCATATCGATTGGGGTAATTCAGCCTGCAGATTTTGCATGGTTTTGGGAGTGTATGACAGGAAATCTGGGTTTGTTTGCCTGCCCATATTTGCCTCACCATCATACTCTTCACCTTTTGCCAGTATGTCTTTGGTGGTATAACTGGGGTATTGTTAAAAATGTATAGTCATTTTGGGCTAATGAACATTATTTTCAGCTGGGATAGGGGAAGTTGTATTCATTTGGTCACTTTATTATCAAGAGTTACAAGTGTTTTGCAATAGCATTCTTTATATATCTTATTGAACATCAGTCGTAACCACTATCCCTGGATACTTTATATTTATACATTTTGTTGGGGCCATTTAATATATAGTAACATATCGGCTGCATACAGCGAGAGTATGTTTACTGAAAAATATATTTGTATACTTCTGTTGTGGAATCAGAAAATACAATATTAAGGCTTTTACACCATGCAAATAGAAATACACCGACACAGGCTTGTAAAGATTCCCAGAATATTTATTGCAATACTGTACAGTTTAAAAAACAAAGTACACAAATAGCTATTTGGCCGTCAATGCATCACAGAGACCACAAGCAGGGTTCAATGTGAGCAGTGAACAGGAATTGCTAGCTGGACATCAGCATATTTATACAGTTTCTTCATAACGATGTCCAGCCTCCTACAAGTTAATCATGTATTCTGTGGGTTTAACTTTACACTCTTTGCACATTGCTTTAATGCAGGTCAAACAGATGTTTCGCATGACATGTTTAAATAGCGTTATTGTTCTTGTATACTTGTAGCTTAACATCGCTGATTCAAGTAATCCCCTGATCCCGAGGTCAACAAAGGACAAGGTCTACATGACCCTAACATGTAGCCTGCAGGCAGGTTGTACATTAACTCTCCTACAGAGGTTGAAGAGGTTAAAGTAAGAACAAGAGAACACAGGTCGGCCATTTTAGGCCACAGGATGACTTTGCACGATAAACTAAAATGGCGGCTTTAACCTAAAATGGAGGCTTGATTCACTTAAGGTCACAACCTTGCAATACGGATTTCCTCGCAAAACGACTGGGCATAGGCCAACATATACAATGAAGACGAAACAATATTATATCAGTTTTAACACTGTGTTTATGACATTCTGTGATATGAAAAGCTATAGGCTCTATCGTCTAGTGCCATGGATAGGGGATATCGTATTTGATTGAATTGTATTTGTTAGAACCGTGGCTTTGGGAAAGCTGTACAACAAACATATCCAAATGATGAAGAGTAATCCCATTCCTGTTCTTTTCAATACTTCGAAGAGGAAAGGCCATTCAAAAGAGTTGAACGCCTCTTAAAAAACAAAAACATCACTCTTTTAAGAATTTGAGGAGACACCATGATGTAATCTATAGGAGAGATTATATACATGTGAATTTGTGTATTCCCTCTGTAAAGAGTTAATGTGGCACGATACATCAAATAGGTTCTAGCATCATGATATTTCTTTCCAAGCTTCGAGTTTGTTTAGACGTTCAGCTTATCCATCTCAAGGGTTAGAGCACAATTGAAATCTCCCACCCAGATTATTTCATAACATTGGAACCGATGTAGGTGCCCACAACAGGCTAGGAAGAAATAATGGCAATTCGTACTCTGGCATATATGTTTAACAATAGTGTCTTTACTCTATTTCCCCTGCTAATAGTAGGAATCTGCGCCCAGTGTAGGTTATTCTTTCATATAGATTGTACTGTAGGGAGATATGTATTTATGTGGCAACACCCCCGTTGAGGAGAAGGCAGACCTGAAATTGTTTGTCCCCAACTTTGAGCTGCCATGAGACCGTATGCAGATGCTAGGTGTATCTACTGAAACATGAGAATGTTCTCCTGGTTTTTGCTTTTTTGATCTCCTTAATATTCCAAGATTACACCTTCAAATTTAGTAGGTATTGTGACTCTGGATTTGTATCTTCGCTTCATTTTCCATTCTTTTGGACAATTGGATAAGAACCGTGAATCTCAGCTCCTGATATCCCACATGACCTAAAAACGTGGTTACCACCCCTGCCCTGTAAACAAACTCCCTGTATCAATTCCCAAAACTGTAACTTACCGATGCTGTCCTTCTATACCATATAACTTTGCTGTTTTAATGTGCCAGAAGTTACTGCTTATGGGGTTGCTAAGCTTCCACAGCTGCTCCCGATAGTGTTAAGTAGAAGACCCTTCTCCAACAATCTTCCCCACTATCAAGTCTGCACAGAGGACTTATTTTAGGCCCTGGCTTCTCTATGTTGTTCCTAGGAGAAATTCTTGATCCCGATAGTTGATGATACATGCAATGAAGGAATTTTAGGGCATAGGGAATGATGTGCTTGTTCTACCATGAAAAAAGGGGGACAACACGGCTTTATTCAAAATCTCCAATAGTAGTTGCTGTAAAAATAGCTACATTTTTCCTATTGTGGTAGACTCTGGTAAGTGTAGGATTCTTATATCGCTGCAGTGTGAATGCCCTTCCAAATCTTCATTTTTCGCCACCACCTTCTTCAAGTCTAGTTGAAGTTGTGTAATTGGGTTTTGTAATTTCGCCATGTTGTCTGCATTATTGCTGATTATTTTTTTCTGCTGTCTCCCATTCAGCCGCAGAGCTTCTCAATCTGTGCTGCAGAGGTATCCACCTTGCTGGTCCATGTGTCTATTTTTTGATGAAGTGAGTCAGTACTGTCCTTGAAAGCCATCAGATTCTGGTTTAGCCATTGTTGATCAGGGGTATGGTGGCAGCCCACGTTGTTATCCTTGGATCCCAGTTCTGCGGATAAGCAGCTAGAATAGTTTTCCATCTTCACCATCTAATTATGGTTCCTGATTTAGGACTGTCCTAAATGCGTGTGTATGCAATAGAGTCAAGGCTTTAGACACGCTGTGGATGTCCGTTCAGTTCCAACTGTGTGCACCCGAGGGATGAGCCTAGACTGCCCAATAGCTTGGTGCTTCCCCAGGAGGATAATGTATCATGCAATGCATGTGTTGTGTTTGTTGGTCTTGAGGTGAGTTGGTGCACACACGATTATGATGCTTGGGGATGGTTGGGGAAAGGGTTGAGAGTTCCCTGTTTTTAGAGGCCTGTATGCGCTTGAGGACCCCTTGTACATATTGTCTCGCGCTCTAGTGCCACTGTCTCAATCCACCCCATTGTCCTTCTGGTAGCAGGCTGCTTCCCTTGAGGGGGTGTTGCTGTCTGTACAGCCTTAGTAGCATACAGGCCCTGCAGAAGAACCCCACACATATATTGAGGAAACATTTAGGTGGAGAGCTTTGCCGTTGCACAAAAGTCCATTGTTCCCAGGAAGTCTTCCATTTCCATGCTCACTGCTTCACCCAGTGAATCTGCTATGTTCTGTGATGGCCGCCAGCACAACTACAGGTGAACATGGTTGGGAGCAAGCTGATTCTGAGCTAGGCACTGCTGGGAGATCAGCACCTGCTCCACAGGCTCCAGTTCTGAGTCTCCAAACAAGGAATCAACTCCGTTAGAGGAGGGATCGCTAGTAGGGCTCACAATGCGCTCTGAGGCGTCTTTCCAAGAGTGTTTGTTGGATTTCCGCTGCTCGATTACTGCATGCAGAAATTCACACCAGGTGACAAAGAGGGAAGTTCAATTGAATCTCTGGAGGTATTTCGAGTTATTATTGGAGCTATATATTGGCGTTATTTGTAGATTGCAGGACATTATTTGCAGGATTGGTACGTTCTAGTCATGAGCTGTGTCAAGATGTGGCCATCATGCTTCATGTGCACCAGCACCCCCTGACTATAGTAGTTGAATGGAATGCAAAAGTAATTGCTTAGTGTTTCCTTCATACACAATTTGTTTGACTGCACTAACCAGATGAGTCCCTTTCTCCGTGTTAGTAGTGTGCTCACAAATTACAAGTTCTGACTCAATGCAACCAGCAGAGTTGTAGTAGCACAGCCACAGACTGGAGGTCTTGCCTTCATTTATTTGGCTTTACCAACCAGTTGAGCCACACAATATCACCCACGTAGTATTACATTCTTGTCTTCTTCAGTCTGGTTAACAGCAACTTTGGATTGAGTGGTCATTCTGCCTCGATTTACACAGCTATACCCATTTAACTACGCTCTTGACCTGTCAATCTGAAGATATTGGGGTGGTTCAGAATTACACCTCCTCAGAGGTATTCTTCCTTTCCTCTCCTTCCCGCTCACTGTCTCCAGAGCTCTGGTTCTCCCCAGGTAGGACTACTGCAACAGCCTCTTTCTAAATCTGACTGCCTCTACTCTCCGCCCTCTGCAACTCATCCAAAACAGGACTACGAGACTTGTCCATGGCCTCAAGCCCAGGAATCGTATCTCTCCAGCACTGAAATCTCTGCACTGGCTCCCAGTGGCAGTGAGGATTACGTTCAAAACCCTCTGCATTGTCCACAAGGCCTTTTGGGAACAGGGGCCTCAATACCTTCAACTCTCTCTTCCTAAATATTTTCCTTCTAGAGCTCTTTGCTCATCCACCTCCAACTCCCTCAGGGTTAGTCGCTTCTCTAAGCAGCAAGTTTGTGTTAGATATCTTTCTTCTGCTGGGCCTCCCTCCGGAACTGCCTCCCTGCCTCCTTTAAACTTGCGGAGAGCCATCTCCGGTTCCGTAAGCACCTCAAGACCTTCCTCTTTGCTTCTGCTTTCTCTCTTCCTCTCCCCTGCTGATCTCCTGGCTGAAAATGAAACTGCATTGGTTACCTGGCTACCCTCTGATCTCGGGCCCAGGTCCCCTCCCTCCATTTGCACACTTGCACTGCCCCCCTGGCAACCCTTGCACTCTGGGACTGTTCTGTATCCCTACAGCCCCTAACAGCACCTGACACTTGATGTTTGCACTTACCCCTGCACTTGCCACCTGCTGGCTGCACTTTTATCTATTATTTATTAGTCTTATTTTTTTTACTGTTTTGCTATGTACATATAGTGGGTGAAACTCTCACAGAAAACATTGACATTCCTAAAAGGCACATTTTTATAAAGTTTGAGCACCCCTATTATCACTGTTTGCATTACATGTGCTCTCTGAATTAGGTCACTGCGGCACTGAAAGACTTTCAGTTGTTAACTATGAGCCAGAAACTAACGTGGTAGCAGATGTTTCTTCCCACTCTAGGTCCATAGTTGGCAATTGATTCATCAACATCCTATCTCTCTGTTCAGCAGTCTCTTCTCAATCTCTCACTTCTCTGCAGGGGCATGCTGGTAATGGGGATGATGCGGTCAATGCCGCTCCTGGTAGTATGTCTGAAAATGCACCCAAATCAGAGTTTACCACCAGTGGAGATGCTATTACTGCAATACTCTAGAGGTATTTTCGAAATACACCAATGCCGGTGGTAGCTTAAAAGGGTATTTATGCAAACATTTTTCAGCCATTTTCACCTTCAATCTGAAAGTGGGAATGGATTAAAAACAATAATGGCTCATACCACTACCATACAATTTGTATGCACAAAAGTGTCAACTATGATATTTATATGCAGGCTCAATCCCTTTCTTTTTTCTGATGAAGGGATGTATACTTGCTTTATGAGCATGTGTTTCAATACCTACTTCACTTACATTTTTTCAGGTACTTTATCATGTGGTTGGTGCTTTGATAGCCAGATTTGTTGATCAGTGTGCTAGCTTAGCCTGTGAATAATAACTCTGTAGAAAGTTTTGTTGGATCTAATATTATTAAATATGAACTATGAGAAGATGAACTCTACCCAGCTGACCAAATAAATTGGAAACTGTGGATCCAGGAAGCTGGGGCTCAAATCCTTGCCTTCCACACTTCACAGATTATGTGATCCTGAGCAAATCACTTTTCATCACTGTGCCTGATGTTCCTAACTGTCTGCATGGAAAGTCTCACTCAGATGGGTTTATATTCTCTAGTGTCACTCATAAATAATTATAACTACAAAAAAGTACCTGTTCTCCAAACGGGTTCTGTAGATAGACATGACAACACTCTCATCAATTGTTGATAATCAATGAACCTGTAGGTCACTGTTCCGATTCGCTTATCACTTGATGCGCTTTGCACCCTGAAGTAAACTGCTATGAGAAGGGGCGAATCTGGCAGGCTGACATACCCCGGAGCAGACTTTGGGGAGAGGCGAGAGTTGATGTACTGCTGCATAGTGGGACATTCTGTGCTCTCTCCCCACCTGTCTCCTCAGCCTGGCCTGGTGCAGTTCATTGTGGTGCATTGTGGTGCATCCTAGGGCCTTGAAACTCGAGTTCTGTTCCTCGTGTTGGGAACGGTCCTTCTACGACCATATTGATGTTTTGCCTATTTTTGGCAACCATCTCATGTGTGAAGGTGCTTAAATTCTGGGAAAGGGATGGGGTGTCCAAATGTTATGTATCCAGTAATGTCCGGAGGGTACTAACAGGTGACTATGCAAAATCTGGTGCAGATTAGTTCAACAGTGTGGAACAGACTCCTTCTGGATCTTCTGCAAACAATTGAAAACCCACCTCTTTACACAGGGCCTGGGTAATTAACCCATCTACCTATGTATTTGCATATAATTCAATGTCACAAGTCCTCATGGGACGCCCCTATGGATCTATGTAAATAATGTAATACCATGGAAATGACTGTACCAATAGGTGTTTGTGATTTTGTACATACGTAACCATATAAACAATTGTCTCACCACGTGTATAAAAAGTACAGTGCCCAGTGCCCTTGGGTTTGACTAAATAAATTGTATAAGGAACAATGCTTTGCCAAGCAGTATTGTCCGGAGGGTCCTACCAGGTACTTATGCAAAATGTGGTGCAGATTGGTGAAACTGTCTGGAATTGTATAAGGAAAAATGCTTTGCCATGCCACAAACAAACCCACACACCACTTTTATGAATATAGATGTTAACCATGTACTGAAGACCACTTCTCACTATCTTTCAAATGCAATTTAAAAGGTGTTGAGAATGACTGCTACTGTAAACAATCCATTTCCATCCTCAAAATGAGGGCTAACTCAAGTTTAAAAAAATACAATAATGATGCATCCGATTTCCTGAAGAACTACATGTGGTATTTTAGGAAATATATTACCACAAATGTGGTGATACTGCCATAACTGGGTGGCTTTCCAGAAACAATGTGTGTGGAAATGGCAAATACTGAATGTCATGTTTTCCGCCTAACTTGTAATTCATTTATTTTATTTTTTTTTATTTTATTTTATAAATGTATTATGCGCCATAGCCCGCAGGCATCAAGGCGCACAAAAAAGACAGACAAATACATCAAACTGGGTAAGAATTTGTCAAATATTTTAGTTCAACAATATCGTTTTGAAACACTTGCGAAAGGTTCTCTTTGTAAGTCCACCAACATCTTATTCCCGGCCAAAGCTGCCTGGATTAGGAAAGAGCAACCGTTTCCTCTCATGCGCTTAGTTTTGGGGAAACTTAGGTGCATGGTATTGCTTGACCGAGTAGCTCATATTTTTGTGTGTTGCACAAAGCTTTCACGTAGGTAAAACAGGGCCAGCCCGCAAAGACATTTGTGAGTTAGTGTATTAACCTTGAAACAAATCCTAGCTGCCACCGGCAGCCAGTGAATTCCCATACTATGTGTAGAGATATGATCTCTTCTAGGTATATTTTTAATGATACGAACAGCATCATTCTGCAATATTTGTAATTTTTGGATGCATTTTTTATTAGTGCCGCTCAAAAGAGCGATGGAGTAATCAAAATCAATCCTAGGCATTACTGTGGCTCTTACCAAAGTTGTGTCATTTTTAGTGGAGACATATGGCTTGACCAACCGTAATAACCTTAAATGATATAGAGATTTTTTCAGCCCCAAGCGAGGGTTAAAAAATGTCTCCAAATGTTTTGACCTTGTCAAACACATTGATATGATGATCATCAATAGTAAACCCTAGGTACTGAGCCTCCAACTTGGCTCTTGCCTTAGGTGATCCAATTATAAGGAACTCAGTCTAGTGCCGTTAAGGCAAAGCCACTTAGTTGACATCCAGGCTTGAATTGCCTCATAGATGCTGGAAATCCTGTCAGCATTTCCAGCATTGTCCCCACTTGGCTCAATTATGAGCTGGGTGTCATCAGCGTATCATCGACGAGAGGAATGCTCCCCGGAACACGCCACATGTAATCAATTCTGGTTCTGAAGCAGCACCCCCCCAGTAGATTTTAGACTTTCTATTCACAAGGAATGATCTGATCCAGCACCCAGTGTCTGAGAGGATTGTAATGAGCTTTGCTTGGTCCACAAGGTCGAAGGATGCTGATCAAACCAATAACAGCAGCAGCCCCAAATTGCTCTTATCCACAATATTCAACATATGGGTTTGTAGGTCCACCTGGACACTCTCAGAAATAGCACAATAACAATCTTATCAATTATTTTGAGCAAAAATGGGACATTAGTTATGGTTCTCTGGTAACTGTATATCTTGGGATCCAGGCCAGGTTTTTAAAGTAAGAGTGTAAGTACCACATTTTTAGTAGATTGAGGCGATTTATTTGGAGCTTATGGTATGTCAAGGCTGCAGGCCTAAGTCTTGTTTCCAGGGATCTTAAAATGGGCTAATTTAAATTGGTCTGCAAACCCCGGTTGAACATGCAAACAGTAATCTTTCGTAGGGGTGAACGAGTTTGACTCAACATTAGGTTTTTCTAAATTCCTTTCAAAAAGTTTTTTTTGCGTCATTTCTCGATTTATTAATCTGTGCATTGAAATATTTTTTTTGTCTTGTTTATCACCTCTCTACAACGTTTGTCCAGGGATTTCCAAATAGTCCTGTTTTTCACTGCCTTTTCTTTTTCCAAGTTGTGTTCTGCTCTTCTTTTTTATTGCTTTCGGGTAGTTAAGTAATGAGGTCTTTACTCTCTCAACATGCCAAACTCTGAGGAAATAACAATTCAATGTTTGAAACTTTACAAAACTTGTACATTCAATATGCAGCTTTTGGTGCACACAGCTTGCCAATGCTGTACTTGTGTGAAAGATTGCAATCTGACAAGATTGTAGAAGTCCTGGCTATTTTGATTTTCATTAATAATAACATGATGTGGGTCAGTAGCCTGATCTACATTGCCTTGTTTCTAGTGGTGCAGAGCAGTTTCAGAGGTCTCTGGTGCCTTTCTGACAGTTGCAGTGACATCCAAGTCACTTTAGTGCACAGGCTGCATTTAAAATATGCAACCATTTTATTCAATACGAAATTATAAGAAATGACCATCCTTGTGTCAGTTATAATATTTAAAAATAAGCCATAACTGAGTTTTGAGTATGGTGGATGGTATTTCATATTACTTCGCTCTCCCTGGACGGATCCTCACCAAACTTTGCAAAAAAAGTATTTGGGTCACTGAATTTTTTTGCAAAGTTTGGTGAGGATTCGTCCAGGGGGGGCAAAGTTATCGGGGGGTCCCAAAACTTTTTTTTTCCCATAGACTGAATGGGAAAAATGTTTTGCTCGCGCCTACAGCCCAAACCGCTGGACGGATTTCCACCAAATTTGGACCAGGAGCAGCGGCTTGGTCCCGAAAGCGTGCTTTTGCAAATTTGGTGAAAATCCGTCCAGTAGTTTTTTTTTTAAAATGACCAAAAAGTAGGTAAAAAAAATTAGTGATATCTGTGTTCGGTTCGCGGACACACTTCCCTGTTCGCTCCGCGGACAGTGTCCTGATTGGCCAATTGTTTTGCGTGATGTTCGCGGACATGCAACGTGTTCGCTGATTGGACGGCGTGGAGCGTGAAGCGCGTCAGACTTTTCGGTAGCGCCCGCCATCTTGGATTCGCGGACGTCCGCGGACAGCGCGGTGAAACTTTGTTCAAAATGTGTATTTTGTAGAGTGTGTTGGTGTGTAGGAGTGTTTGGGGAGGGTGGGAGCGTATGAGATAGGATGAAAGTTGTGTTTTTTATGTGTTAGACATTCTTTTTGTGTTCGATTTGTTTGCGGACATCACGGGTGTTCTGAAATGTTCTAAATAAACTGACTAGGGGGTGTTCTAAGGACTCAATATGTGTCCGTTTTGTTCGCAAGCAAAGTGAAACTGTTCTAAGAACACTCGCGGTGTCCGGGGAGTGTTCGTAGGGGGTGTCCTTAGGACGCTGTCCGTATTGTTCTCTGTCAAGTTGAATGTGTTCTAAGAATGTCATGATGCCCGCTCCCGGGGAGCCGGTTCAAGCCCGGCGTCCCGAAAGCGGACATCCAGTCCCCAAGGAAGGACCCAGCAACCCCATATAGGGGCCCTTTGGACAGTGTCCTGGTGCCTATGGCGCCAGGCTCATAAAAGACATCAGTCCTGGCGCCATAGGCGCCAGGCTCATTATGGGAATGCTTGGGTGCACTTACCTGATGCAGACCATGCTGCAGGATCCCGGCCTCATTGAGGCCTGAAAGGAACTACTTTACCTGTGGGACTAATTTACCATCCGGGCGTGGTCGGGGAAGGATACATACCTGACTGGAGGAACGATACATACCTGGAACTTCTTCCAAGGCTATTTAAACCCCACTCGAACAGCCACACGTGCTTCGCGTTGTTCTGCATCTAGCAGCTGGACGCTCACCATGTCTGCTCCTGCATCCTGACTTCTGCCACACCTGCCAGCATCCTGGATCACCTGCAAAGGAAGAGAAGAAGAGAACAGAAGAAGGAAAAGTCTTTACCTGCTAAAACCGCATCCCGGAGACATCTCGCCGACAATCCTGAAAAGGAAGACTTTATTTTAAAAGCTCATCGCGTCGATCGCTGCAGTGCCGCATTCCACTCACCTTTACAGGGCGCCTCCATGTTCAGCAGCGATCATCCGGATTCGCAGTCACGCCCCAGCGCCTAGGGAGAAAAACACCAGAACAAAAGGTGAGAGAGAGAAGGGAATAAGGAAAGCTAAATCTCCATGTTAAGACTTACCTGTTGATCATTCCCTCTTCATTTCGGGTCCGCGCCGCATCCTGGCATTTCCGGACCCCGGCCCCTAAGGGGAAAAAGAGACATCAGCGTTAATGAGCGAATGAAAAGACATTACCAAAAAACGCTTATTAAAGACTTACCTGATTTCTACAAGGATTTCACCTCTCATCTCGGGTCGGTGCCTGTTCCCCAGCATTCTGTACCCCGGCCCCTATGGGGAAAAAGACACTAGCATTAGTAAATTAATGCATGGACACAAGGGGAACCTCTTATCAAAAAACTTACCTGGAAGCCAAGCAAGTTTGGTTCTCACCAATCCGAAAATCCAGTGAAGTAACTGGATACCAACACGCCCCTGCATCAGAAGCAGGATGGAGAGCTTGTCCTTCCAGACCCTAAGGTGAGACGCTACGAGAAATCACAGAAGGGTTTCAAGGAGGGAGAGAGGGGAAAGTGGGAGGCCGATTGTATTACCCCGCAGACAGTTAATCCCCTATTGTCGCCTACAGAAGGATACTTCTACGAGCCAGACAAGCCAGATTTGGGGCCCCGGTCCAGTCCGTCTTCGAACCCTGCGCATCACCTTAGAAGAGGTCACAGCAGCGCGAACCAGGCCAGCGCCTCCGTGGGAGTCAGGTGAGCGTAACAGAACGCGAAGCCTTCCTACAAATTCCCACCCAGGCGCTATGGAAAGTTCTGAGACTGATCAGTTGGCCCAATTACTGGGGGAATTACGGGCCGAAGTATATGCCGCTCGTCAAGAGACTAATGCCCTCAGGAGGGAATTAATAATATCAAAGGAAAGAACTGATGACCTGGCCAGACAGCTTTTGCAAGGTCAAGCTGGGCAAACTCCTCTAACCGGTTCCGGAGGGAACCCCGCTCCTGTGGTTTCCAGTAACTTTGTGCAGATTAATCTACCTGGAAACATGCCGCTGGCCCCACCCGAATGCTTTGCTGGGGACCCCAAACGATTCGCCGTATTCATGAGTCAGTGTCGTTTGCACTTCCTATGCAGACCTGGGGCCTTCCCTAATGATCAGACCAAGGTAGCCTTTGTATTGTCATATCTCAGCGGCTGCGCTGCCGATTGGTCAGTTCCACTGGTTACTCAAGATGACCCGATTCTCCGTGATTTTCAAAGGTTTCAAGCAAGCATGGAAAGGTTATTTGCTCGACACTCTCAGGGGCAGGCTCTGGATGACGAACTTCTATCCCTGCGACAGGGCAATCAGGACCTCCTATCCTATATTGCAACCTTTAATAGACTAATTGTGGAAACGGGATGGCCAGAGGATAAAAGAGTCACTTTGTTTTATGGAGGCCTTCGCGGAGAACTTAAAGATGTCTTGGCCCAAGTTGTAAATCCGCCCGAAGAATGCACACAGTATATAGACTTAGTGGTCCAATTGGATCACAGACTTCAAAACAGAAAAGCAGATCGGTCCAGGTTTGAGACCCGGGTGTTGGTCAAGACCCATGCTAATCCCAAGGGAGTTGATGTCTCTGAGCCTATGCAAATTGGAGGGGTTAAAGGACCCTTAACTCAAAAGGAACGTGAAAGGAGGCGGCAGTTAAAATTATGTCTTTATTGTGGGAATTCTGGACACTTTCTATGTGATTGCCCGGCAAAACCGCCCCGAAAGGCGGTAGGAGCCGCTGATAAAAACCATGAAGACTGTGTTTCGGGAAACGACTCCGCCCGACAAGTGTAGGGGTCCGCTTGCCGAGCTTGAAAACTAACTCTCAGACCTCGCATTTCATTGTGCCAATGGTTCTCGTAGATCCAGAACAGCCTAAGCGGTTGCATGCAATAAAGGCATACATCGATAGTGGGGCTATTGGAAACTATGCGGATCGTGAATTGGTCTCTAGGATTAACCTCCCTCTCCGTCCTAAAACCAGCAAAGATGTCATCACCACAGTCGATGGAACTGAAATTGCTTCTGGACAGGTAACACATTCAACTACTGAGGTGACTCTTATTGGTCCCGACGGCCATCGGGAGGGTGTTGTGTTTGATGTAATCAAGGCTCCACAGTTTCAGGTTATTCTTGGAATCCCTTGGTTAGAGACACATAATCCTCGAATTGATTGGCGAGCTAAGAGAATAAACTTCCCGGATTGTACACAAACCTGCTACCCAGAACCCTGAAGATTAATCTAGCATCTGTAACCTCTGCCTCCATGCAACTACCTCCGGAATACCAAGACTTTCAGGACATCTTCCAAAAGAAACAGGCCAACACGTTACCTCCTCACAGATCGTACGATTGCCAAATCGATCTGGTGCCCGGTGCACAACCCCCTTGTAGCAGGATTTATGCCCTTACCGAACCTGAGAATCTGCATTTGAGACAATATTTGGATCAATACCTAGCTAATGGTTTTATTCGCCCGTCAAAGTCCCCGGCATCCTCGGCTTTGTTCTTCGTGCCCAAAAAAGAAGGAGACCTTAGAACTTGTATCGATTACCGCGCATTGAACCAGATAACGGTTAAAAACCGTTATCCTCTGCCTCTGATCCCTGAACTCCTTGACCAAGTGAAGGACGCTTGCATATACACCAAGTTAGATCTCCGGGGGGCTTATCATCTGGTACGAGTTAAAGAAGGCGACGAATGGAAAACTGCCTTCCGTACTAAATACGGATTATTCGAGTACCAGGTGATGGCTTTCGGATTGTGTAATGCGCCGGCTGCCTTCCAATACTTCATGAATGATGTCCTTCGGGAACTCATCGATGTTTGTGTTGTCGTATATATCGATGACATTCTGGTGTACTCCTCTTCAGAATCTGATCCCAGAAAACACGTCAGGGCAGTACTTGAAAAACTGCGCCAACACAAACTATTTGCTAAATTGGAGAAATGTTATTTCCATACCACAGAAGTCGAGTTTCTAGGTTTCATCCTGACACCCAAAGGAGTCCGAATGGACTCAAGAAAAGTGGATGCCATCCTCAAATGGCCATCACCTAGCTCTGTAAAAGGGGTTCAAAGCATGCTCGGCTTTGCCAATTTCTATCGCAGGTTTATCCCGGAATTTTCACACGTGGTACAACCCATTACTGCACTCTTGAGGAAAAATAAACGTTTTGAATGGTCTGAAGAAGCCGAGCAGGCCTTTCAGGATTTAAAAGCTAAGTTTACCTCTGCACCTATATTGAAACACCCGCGTCCAGATCTCCCTTATGTCGTCGAGACTGACGCATCCAGCATAGCCATGGGAGCTGTCTTGTCCCAATGAGATCCCGAAACCAACCAACTGCATCCCGTAGCATTTTGGTCCAGAAAATTCTCGGCACCCGAGGTTAATTATGCAATCACGGACAAAGAACTGTTAGCCATTAAGTCCGCTTTTAAAGCCTGGCGGCATTATCTGCTTGGCGCTCGACATACCATCACAGTGATCACTGATCACCGGAATTTACAGTATTTGAAAACCGCCAAGGCTCAGTCATCACGGTAGCTCCGATGAGCTTTGTTTTTCGTTGAATTTGATTTCGTGATTACCTATCGACCTGGCTGCAAGAATGGCAAAGCAAACGCCTTATCCCGAATTGGAATGGGAGAATCTGATACAAACTCAGAACCAGTACCAATAATTCCCGAACAGAGGATTCTAGGCATGACTTCGTTACAGACGCTTGAAGACATTCAAGCCAGAGTGAAACAACTCCTGGACCCTACAACCGTACAGGAATGGATACAAAAGGGATCAGACTTTACCATAGATAATGGTTTACCTTATTTCCAAGGACGCTTATTCCTGCCACATAAGGAATTACACGAACCAGTTATTTCCGGTTATCATGATACATTAATAGAGGGACACCCCGGTATTGCCAAGACAGAGGAAAAGGTGAAACGACAATTTTGGTGGCCCTCTTGGCGAAAAGATGTTAAATCTTTTGTGATGTCCTGTGGTGTTTGCGCCCAAAATAAAAGTCAAAAGAAAAGACCAGCCGGTCTCCTTCAACCTTTAGACATACCACCAGCACCCTGGCACACCCTATCAATGGATTTTATTACAGACCTGCCTCCTTGTTCGGGGTACAATACTATTCTGGTAATTGTGGATTTGTTTTCCAAAATGGCCCACTTTATTCCTTTGAAAGGTTTACCTTCAGCTTCTGTCCTAGCCAAAGAATTCCTCGAAAATATTGTTCGGCTACATGGATTCCCATCTATACTAATCTCTGACCGGGGAAGCCAATTCATTTCCCACTTCTGGTGCAAATGTTGTCAAATTGTGCAGATCGACGTAAGATTATCGACCAGTCACCACCCTCAGACCGATGGTCAGACCGAGAGGACAAATCAGACCCTTGAACAGTACTTACGGTGTATGTTACAGCAATCTGAAAGCAATTGGAAAGACATTCTTTGGTTAGCCGAATACGCATATAATAATTCGGTACACTCTGGAACTGGCCACAGTCCTTTTTTTACTTTGTTTGGGCATCACCCTCGAACCTCAAACCTTGACTCACCTCAGAACCTCGGAATGCCTGCAGTAGAACATCTGCATTCTACAATTACCCAAGCCTTCAAAGAGGCAACTACGCATTTACAACAAGCCAAGAGAAAATACAAGGAGAATGCTGATCTACATAGGAGTGAAGCGCCTCCGTATCAGATTGGGGATCAAGTGTGGTTAGCTACCAGACATTTACCACTCAAAGGGCCTCGAACTTTTAACCCAAAATATCTGGGACCTTATTCTATTATGGCAATAATTAACCCAGTGGCTGTTAAACTTGATTTACCAGCTAGTATGCGAATTCACGCTGTTTTTCATGTGTCACTTCTGAAACCAGTGGTATCCAGAACCCGACTACTCAAACCTCCAGAACCTATTCTAATAGATGGGGAGCCCGAATTCGAAGTGAAGAACATTTTAGACTCAAAAATGTTTAGGTCAAAACTGTTCTACCTAATTGATTGGAAGGGATACGGACCTCAGGAGAGGTCGTGGGAACCCAGCGACCATGTGCATGCACCTCGATTAGTCAGTAAATTCCACCGACTCTTCCCAGACAAACCAAAACCCCCGGAGGGAACAACCTTGGGAGGGGCCTTGGAGGGGAGTGCTGTCATGATGCCCGCTCCCAGGGAGCCGGTTCAAGCCCGGCGTCCCTGAAAGGGGATTTCCAGTCCCCAAGGAAGGACCCAGCAACCCCATAAAGGGGCCCTTTGGACAGTGTCCTGGCGCCTATGGCGCCAGGCTCATAAAGGACATCAGTCATGGCGCACAGGCGCCAGGCTCATTATGGGAATGCTTGGGTGCACTTACCTGATGCAGACCATGCTGCAGGATCCCGGCCTCATTGAGGCCTGAAAGGAACTACTTTACCTGTGGGACTAATTTACCATCCGGGCGTGGTCGGGGAAGGATACATACCTGATTGGAGGAAGGCTACATACCTGGAACTTCTTCCAAGGCTATTTAAACACCACCTGAACAGCCACACGTGCTTCGCGTTGTTCTGCATCTAGCAGCTGGACGCTCACCGTGTCTGCTCCTGCATCCTGACTTCTGCCACGCCTGCCAGCATCCTGGATCACCTGAAAAGGAAGAGAAGAAGAGAACAGGAGAAGGAAAAGTCTTTACCTGCTAAATCCGCATCCCGGAGACATCTCGCCAACAATCCTGAAAAGGAAGACTTTAATTTAAAAGCTCATCGCGTCGATCGCTGCAGCGCCGCATTCCACTCACCTTTACAGGGCGCCTCCATGTTCAGCAGCGATCATCCGGATTCACAGTCACGCCCCAGCGCCTAGGGAGAAAAACACCAGAACAAAAGGTGAGAGAGAGAAGGGAATAAGGAAAGCTATATCTCCATGTTAAGACTTACCTGTTGATTCATTCCCTCTTCATTTCGGGTCCGCGCCGCATCCTGGCATTTCCGGACCCCGGCCCCTAAGGGGAAAAAGAGACATCAGCGTTAATGAGCGAATGAAAAGACATTACCAAAAAACGCTCATTAAAGACTTACCTGATTTCTACAAGGATTTCACCTCTCATCTCGGGTCGGTGCCTGTTCCCCGGCATTCCGTACCCCGGCCCCTATGGGGAAAAAGACACTAGCATTAGTACATTAATGCATGGACACAATGGGGAACCTCCTACCAAAAAACTTACCTGGAAGCCAAGCAAGTTTGGTTCTCACCAATCCGAAAATCCAGTGAAGTAACTGGATACCAACGCGCCCCTGCATCAGAAGCAGGATGGAGAGCTCGTCCTTCCAGACCCTAAGGTGAGACGCTACGAGAAATCACAGAAGGGTTTCAAGGAGGGTGAGAGGGGAAAGTGGGAGGCCGATTGCATTACCCCGCAGACAGTTAATCCCCTATTGTCGCCTACAGAAGGATACTTCTGCGAGCCAGACAAGCCAGATTTGGGGGCCCGGTCCAGTCCGTCCTTCCGAACCCTGCGCATCACCTTAGAAGAGGTCACAGCAGCGCGAACCAGGCCAGCGCCTCCATGGGAGTCAGGTGAGCATAACAGAGAACACCCGCGGTGTCCTGAAATGTTCGCAAATAAACAAAATGGGGATGTTCTGAAGACGTTTTTGAGAACACTCCCGGTGTCCTGAAATGTGGTGTCCTGAGGACGCTGTCCGTATTGTTCTCTGTCAAGTTGAATGTGTTCTAAGAACACTCGCGGTGTCCTGAAATGTTCGCAAATAAACAAAATGGGGGTGCTCTGAAGACGCTTCTAAGAACACTTGCGGTGTCCGGGGAGTGTTCGTAGGGGGTGTCCTGAGGACGCTGTCCGTATTGTTCTCTGTCAAGTTGAATGTGTCCTAAGAACACTCGCGGTGTCCTGAAATGTTCGCAAATAAACAAGATGGTGGTGTTTTGAAGACGCTTCTAAGAACACTCGCGGTGTACGGGGAGTGTTCGTAGGGGGTGTCCTGAGGACGCTGTACGTATTGTTCTCTGTCAAGTTGAATGCATCCTAAGAACACTCGCGGTGTCCTGAAATGTTTGCAAATAAACAAGATGGTGGTGTTCTGAAGAAGCTTCTAAGAACACTCCCGGTGTCCTGGAATGTTCGTAGGGGGTGTCCTGAGGACGCTGTCCGTATTGTTCTCTGTCAAGTTGAATGTGTCCTAAGAACACTCGCAGTGTCCTGAAATGTTCGCAAATAAACAAGATGGTGGTGTTCTGAAGACGCTTCTAAGAACACTTGCGGTGTCCGGGGAGTGTTCGTAGGGGGTGTCCTGAGGACGCTGTCCGTATTGTTCTCTGTCAAGTTGAATGTGTTCTAAGAACACCAGCGGTGTCCTGAAATGTTCGCAAATAAACAAAATGGGGGTGTTCTGAAGACGTTTATGAGAACACTCTCTGTGTCCTGGAATGTTCGTAGGGGGTGTCCTTAGGACGCTGTCCGTATTGTTCGTTGTTAAGTTGAAAGTGTTCTAAGAACTATCGCGTTGTTCTGAAATGTTCGTAGGGGGTGTCCTGAAAACGGTGTCCGTATTGTTCGCTGGCAAGTTCAAAATGTTCTAAGAACACTCACATTGTTCGCGGACATTAAAAGTTTCCTATAGATCATAGTTGAAATGTTTGACTCCATGGATGTGATATGCTGCGGTAGTTGTTAGCAGGGCATGGAGTCTTGGGTGCATGGCCACTTGGCCATGCACCCAAGACTCCATGCCCTGGCAACAACCACCGCAGCATATCACATTCATATTTGCTTATAATTTTGGGTGAAAAACAAATGTATAAGGAAGAAAGGTATTAGATACTATGGATGTGATATGCTGCTATGGTTGTCCTTATTATTGTATACTTACTGTTTGGTCTAGTAATGGGAGTCCATGTTTTTCTTCTTCATTTCTGTGATAAAAGAAAATAGCATGTTAGTATTGGTATTTTGTAATGACTTATTACATTGTATAAGCAATATACTTTTATTTTTTTTTCGACTATCATATTTAGTAGAGTACAAATCAGAGTACTGTGCAATTTGCTCAGTTTCTGTATTTGTTGCTAAAATCATTGGGTCTGTGGGAGAAAAAAAAATCCATGTTGGATTAAAAAAAAACCTTTTTCTGTTATGCTACAGTTTATTTGTTTGTTTGTTTTCAGTGTTCACTTGTTGTTTCTGGCTAATGCTTTATACTTTGCTTTGTTGTATTTTTTTTGGAGCAGTAACAGATTCCTCATTTGTTTTGATATTATAACATTTTGGAGCAGTTAGATACCAATTGGCGTATTCTAACTGTCTATTTTTTTAATATATTTTAGTGGTTTTGATTTATCTATTTGGATATTGTTAAATTTTGGGACAGTTAGATACCAATTGGCGTATTCTAACTGTGTATTTTTGGCCTAATTTAGTGGTATTCATTTATCTGATTAGTTGTTGTAGAATCTTTGAGCTGTTAGATAGCTTTTGGAGTATTCTAACAGTTTATATTATTTTAACACAAATTTATAATTTTGGGACAGTTAAATACCAATTGGCGTATTCTAACTGTGTATTTTCGGTCTAATTTAGTGGTATTCATTTATCTGATTAGTTGTAGAATCTTTGAGCAGTTAGATAGCTTTTGGAGTATTCTAACAGTTTATATTTTTTTAACACAAATTTACTTAAAGGTTTAAATACAGTTTATTTATCAAATTTTGGTTTTAAGAACATCAAATAAGCGTTTGTAAGATTTGCTGGTAATCTCTGCTTTAGAGTAATGGTACTATCATTACATTCAAACCATCCACATTTCTTTTTTATATATGCAGTGTAGTGCCCTGAATTGGTTGTGGTTCCTGCGTGGTAGATTATACCTATTGTTGTGAAGGTTTTCTTACCAAGTGATATTTGACCATGTGTGAATCCAGTCAGCTTGCAGTTGTTTTTGGTACCATCTGCATTGTAACGTAGAAGCATTAGTATTACATATTTACTATGTGTTTGTATTACTAACGTGGAGCGATTATCTGATTTGCAGGTAGAGTATAATCTACCATGGTTTGCATTTTGTACAAGTTGCTGAAATGGAATGGATTCACAATTTGGTATTGATATATATATGAAGCGTTCATTGGGGATTTCTTCTTGTGTCACATTGTTGCAGAGAGTGCATGTATGTTTCCACATGTATGAAATCTGAAAGATTTCATTTATAGTTATGTTTTTGTTTTCCAGTACTTGTAGTAAGTACATTAGAAATGCTTGTGGATCTTCCTGTGAGTTTATAGTGAATTTCACCATTCCAGCACAGTAGTCCAATTGTCGTCTTATTCCAAAAACACTATATGTGTTGTCAGGATTGTTTGCTGCATTTCTGTGAAGTACTAACATTTGCAAACACAATGGGTCTGTACTGTGTAAGTAAATGTTGTCAACAATTGGTGGTAATTGAAATAGAATATTCATTGCTACATTTGCATAGCAACTTACACCAACTATATTTGAGAATTTAAATGGTCCAGGTAGTTCTGTATCTAACTGCTTTTTTGGAGTTTGTCTTCCTTCTTTAAAGAAGTACCTGGTTTACTTTCTCTAATTGATTCTTTTTTGTTTGTGGTACTTGATGAAGTATTAGTTTCTTTTACTCTCTTTGGAGGATTTGCAGTGACGTCCTGTTGCATTTCTGTTTGATTTAGTTTTCTTTTACAACATTTTAGTTTTTGTGGAACAGAATATGTGTTTAGATGGGGAGTGTATAGTGAGCGAAGTCTATTATATTCTAAAATGCAAGGAATATCAGCGTTTACTTTACTTGCATCAAAGTTGATTAGAAATAGACCGTCAAGTGTACGTAAGCGTGACAGTGCTACGTAGCTCATGCCTTCTTTAAAGACTGTGTTACCAATATCTATCATTGCTTTGTCTAGGGTAAGACCTTGTGATTTATGAATCGTGACTGCGTATGCAAGAGTTAGAGAAATTGTTCTCTGCGTACATAGATATCTTTGAAGAGAAGGAATCTAGCTGTTTAGAGTCCTATCCGTTTTACTTCTGAAAGTTTGTCAAAGAGTATATTGACAAACTGAATTTTATTGTCATGTGGGTATGTTTGAAAGCCAACAACTGTACCCAGTGCTCCATTAACTAGTCCTTGGCCAACGTCAAGGTTACGTTTAACCATTACTGTGCAATTTAAGGATAATTTTAACATCTTTTCTAAGCCTGCTGTGTTTGAGATTGATTCTTCTAAATTATTTAGTCATGTTGTGGCTTGGTCATACATGGGTAGTGTCATACCATGTACATCTAGTTTGTCTGTGGCGCTAATTTCCATTATTGGTTGCATTTCTTTACTTAACATTATTCCATTGAATTTAAGACAGCTTGCAAGAGTTGGCATTAAGGCCATACAATTGACATTTTTGTGGGCTAATTGTTCCATAACATCTGTAGCACATGCATTATCGCCATAAAGTGCATTAATGTGCCGGGTTTTCAATGTTGCTTCTGCTTCTTTAGAAAGTATACCAACTCTCAAACTTTTTAAAATGTTGGCATAAATTAGATGGGCAGATTGGCGCATGTTTTCTGTTAATTCTCTGTATTGGAAATGTTGTCAAAGGTTGACATTTCCAATGCTGCCAACAGTTTTACTGAAGAGTTTGTGCCCCAATGTTTTAAAAATAGGTTCACCTTTTACTGGTGTTAATTGAAGCAGATCTCCAAAAACAATAATGTGTTTTCCTGCAAAGAGCTCTTCATAGTCTGTTTTGAGTACTTCTTGTAATCTGAGGTGAATCAAAGCTAACATCCGGTTGGAGACCATGCTCACTTCATCTATTAGTAGCATTTTCATTTGTTTCAATACTCTGCGTAATTCCATTGCAGCTTCTGCAGAAAGTTTGTAATAGTCTAATTTGTTCTGGTGTTCTACTGGTAATAGTAGTAATCGGTGTAATGTAACACCACCTATGTTGTAGGCAGCTAAACCTGTGGGGGCAGTGACAACAGCTGACAGTTTGTTGTTTGTCAATTGGTGAAGGAACTTACTAATGATTTTGATTAGGAATGTTTTGCCAGAACCAGCTTCACAACTGACGTACAGTAGTATAGGTTTATAATTATGGCAGGAACATTCTTTATTTTCATGTTTTACACCATGTGCAATTTGTTTTGTTACTTCTTGAAAAATGCTACTTTGCTCATTGTTTAGTTTTGATTGTAGTATAGTTAAGTCTTCCTTATCTTCATACTGACACATGGTGTTTTCTACTTCTATCATAGCTAATTCTGCCTCATTTGTTATTAGTGGTTCTCCCAGTGGTTCTTGGCTTCCTGTTACAGAAGGTTGACTACTGTAAGGAGTATCCTTATCTAGTTGGGCTTGGAGTTCTTCTTCATGTTGCTGTTCATTGTGCAACATTGTTTTGTACTGTGTAAAGTTCACATCAGTTATAGTGCTTTCATTTGCTTTGAAAGCATCCTCATATGAGTCATAGTTATCTAGTAATTGTTCTTCTTTTCTCCATGGTTTGCAGAGTTGTAGCAGGGACATGTAATATACTTCTTTATGTTGAGGAGTCTTCAATGACAATTTGATATGATAAATTAAATTTGGTTTAGTGAGTTTAACTAAGCTGCCTTCACAGTCTGTCACTCTATATTTACCTTTTTTTTCATCAGGTTTCATATTATTTGTGTATGTGTAGTTTGTCACTCTATATTTACCTTTTTTTCATCAGGTTTCATATTATTTGTGTATGTGTAGTTTTGGGCTATTTGGTATAGACACATGTTATCCAAAGTATTACTTCTGTTTGGGTAGTATGTGTCCAATAAATTGTTTTTTAAAATGTCTTGGCTGTTGGGATCATGTTTGGCTATTGTTTCTATATCTTCATATGATTTTAGAACTCTTTTTCTAGATTTAGCTGGACCAAGACTTAACCATACTATATTTTCAGATTTACCATACAATGAAGTACCAGTTAAACGATCAGCTGCTTCATAAGATCCACATTCTCTATGGGTGAGCATTTTTATGCCCAAGCTGTATAATTTCTGAGATACTGTTTTATCTGATGACAGGTCATTCCAGAGGTCTTGGAGCTCTGTCTTTTCTGCTTTAGTTAAGTATGCTGTGACATATCGTGCAACTGCAGTAGAATTGTCTGCAACGCACTGCACATCTATGTTTGCATTCCATAAGTGGGCAACGATTGCATTATAATCATTGATATATTTTTCTTCTTCTTTTCTTTTTATGTAATATGTATTTTTAGGTGACTTACCTTTAACACTATGTCTAACTGAAGACATGAGGTTATTTACTTTACCTTTATTTGTAACTGGTCTAGGGGAACCAAATCGGCATTTGGTGTAGTATTTGCCTTTGTTTTTGTATTTGCGACGACAATATTTTCCACATTTGTGTCTTTGAAATTGTAAAATTTGTGCACGAAGATCACTATTTGTGGCTTCTGATGGAATTTCACAAGTGACATATTTTTCAATAAACTGTAAAACAGTGGCATCACTGTCTTGACCAAATTTAGGAGCATCTTTAATCCATAAAAGCATGTGGATATGTGGTGCTCCTCTGGCTTGGTATTCTTTTCTCCAAAAGAAGTGTTGCACTTCTCCAAGGGGAGGAACAGTTTTATTTCAAATAAAATGTAGCATAACAATGAAGCGATGGTGAAAATATCTTGAAACATTAACAGGATCCAAAGAACAAAGTTCTCCAGGTGTTAGAATATCTATATTTGTTTTGTTTTTATTTGATATGTGTAGGAAATCATGTAAATCTTCCCATGCATATTCTGCACAACTTAATGTAACAAACCAAGTGGGTGGGCCAAGGTTTCTGATCATACAACGTACATCTCCATGACGTTGAAACCAGTACTCTTTAGTACCATGCATATTTGCTAATAGATTTGTAATATTTGATTGTAAAACCTCATCCTTTTGTTGCACTTTCTCTAATAATTGTGTAGCTGTCATATTTTGAAAGTGTGATCCTGATTTTAATATGTGTGCAACTCCGTAACATTGCTAGATCACTTTCAAAGAGTAGGTGGAATATGTATTCCACATTTTGTCTAAATCTGGGATCTTCAGAATACATCCGTAATAAGCTGTATTCTGACGCTGATATTTGAATAGGTCTATCATCATACCTTCCTCCTTTGCCAGTAGGAAAGAGTAGAGGAAAAGCACGTGCTTCTATACTTTTTTCCCATATACTGATTGGCAATCCTTTTGTTTGACGCATTTGGTAAGTTTCCAGTACATCTTGTACGGTGTCATTACAGTGCAAAGGATGAATTGTATAATGGTCTAAAGTATTTGATATTATAGCAGGATCTAGTAGCTCAAATTGACCAGCTTCTTGTGTTTCTTGAATTATTTCAGTTGTATCTTTCAAGTTTTCTTCAATATTAATTTCTTTGTAATATTCATTATTCTCTTTAAGATATTGGAAGGCTTGTCTAACTTTATATAAATCTACCAGCTGTTGCCATATTTTTTTGTCTTTTGTAGGTACTCCATTTACTAATATAATTAAAGATTGCTGCATTGGACGTTGCACTCCTAGAGTATGCACATTTTCTTTTAGATTTAATGGTAAATAAACTACTTTTCCACGAATGCCTTTTACCAATTCAGAGGGAGGTAATTTTGCTGTTTTTGGTTGAAGGCGTATTATTGCTTGAAATGGGTGTACTGTTTGAATTATGATGCTCTCATATAAATTAAGTTGTTGTAGAGGTTTTGGTACTGGGTATAATTCCAAATTATTTGTGATAGAACGTGAAGGAGTTTGGTTGTTGTCAAGTTTTGTAATGCAATAACTGCAAAGTATTAAGTTAAGTTAAGTTAAGTTATTTCATATTTGTTTTCTGCTACAAGGTAGAGAGCTAATTCAAACCATTTAGAATCTTCATTGTCTTCTATTTTGTATGATAGGTCCACAGTTTTTGTGTTACTTTTATAAAAAATTCTACGGCAATATACACATACATGGTTTGGTACTTCAGCTGATGTACCTTTAAATTTTAGTATTTCTTTTTTGTATGTGTTTAGCAAAAGGTTGCCATGTGTAGAATTGCTGCTTAATTGGTTTAAAGCTATTTCATTCTGTAAATGGCTTTCACTTCCAAAATATTTTTTCTGGATATAGTCAATTTCTTCAAGTAGGTCTTTTGCTGTACCATGTAGAAGGATGTTATTTGACTTTGCTAGTGCTAAAGCAGGACTTTTAGCATAGTACAGTTTATAGACTAGATTTCTTATAGTTGAATGATGTGTTGATATCCTTTTGATATCATGGAAAGTGGTTTTAAAAGTATGTCCTGTAATGCAGGCCAATGAATGTCCTTGTAGTCCTGTGTACTTGCGCACTGGACAGGTATCTATATTTGCAGTAATTTAATTTTGATTTTGTCTTTGCTTTTTACATATTTATTGAGGAATTGGCATAAAGATTTGAAACATTGTTTGGGAATGTTACACATTGACGTGCATGGCCATTTGTACACTAGACGTTCTGATTCAGTTGAATTGAGGGGTAATTCTAAGTTTTCAGGGCATATTTTTGTAAGGAGTACTTCTTGTTCCATTATGGTATTATTCACTTTTTCATAACCTCGACCACTGCTATTTATGGCAATTGTATTTGTTTGCTTTGGTTTGTACGCTTCTTCATTAAAATATGGTTCTGTGCTCGTAGTGTGATTCCATTCACCTCCGCAGATACTTAAGAAGTTCTTTCTGTTGACATTTCGCTGGTTGAGAAGCCTTTTTTGTAATTTAGTTATTAGTTTTGTTAGTGGTTTCATTTTGTTTAACAGTAAAATAAATACATTTCTTTTGAGAAGAATTGCACTGTCCATCAATGCTTCTAAGACTAATTTCCTACGATAGGTTTTAAGCTTTGAACCTGATTTCTCTCCTGTTTTTATAAGATTTTGAAGGACTTTGTGACAGTATATTTTGACTAAAATACTTTTCTTGGTATGCTTACTTTGCACTATATTAAAATTTGAAGAAGTAGTTTTATCTGTACTGATAGCTGATTTTCTGTTAATTGTTTTTTGTTTTGTTTTACATTTCGATAAAGGAAGCGAAGTTGTTGTACTTGAAACTTCTTGTGTTTCACTAAATGATTGTATTAGCTGTTTTGTTTCAACTTTTTTTACAAATTCTGCTAGAGATGGATGCTTATGTTGGACACCTTTATTTTCATTTGCTCTACTTTTGCGTTGCTTTCTACGGACTTGACTTTTGGTAGGCATTCTTTAGGGTCTGTTGAAAAAAATAAAGAAGATATGGGTTGGGGTGGAATGGAATGTATGTGTGCTGTGTGCATGAGTCTTTGAGTAAGATGATAAAGATGTATGTACTGGTGTGTGATCGTGCATTGGGAACTAAAACTAGTAGGGATAGGTATTCTTGAATTTATGTGTTACTAAACTGGGGTTCAGATGACAAAAAAAAGTAAGCTAGTGGTGTGGAAAAGTACAAATAGTAAATCTAATGTATACAATTAAAACAGTTGTTTGTTCTATAATATGAAAATTGTAGTGGTTCAGTTGGGTAATTTGTGTGTCCAAAAATAGAAATTTGTGGGCCATTCTGGCTGTAAATCGCTGTTTAAGACATGGACATTTTTGGACAAAATGGTACAAAATCTCTATTTTTAGAAACCAAAATAGCTCGTATTAATGTTATAGTATATTTCATTAATAATACAAATATTATGGTGAAACTTTACTTACTTTTTTTTTAAATTAACAGGTAACTTCTTAGTTTTTCTTTCTTCTTCGAATTCGGCTGCTTCTTTTCAGGAAACTGGTCTTCACTGCAATTGTAAAAGCTTCAAATTAATAACTTTGTTTGTATATAGCACTGTTTTTAATTTAGACATTGATTTTTTAAATTGAAATCCTCAGTGCCTTCTGTAAAACCATTAAACTAATTTATTTACATAAGATACCTTGCATCAGTTCAGTACATATGATATGTTCTTAATGAACAAATTGTATTGAATGACTAACTGTAGCAAAAAAAAAATATCTTTACTATGTCTTGTGAAATTTATAATATATTAGTGAATAGCACTATTTCTGTAAGTAAACTGTTCTAGATAATAGCGCCTCAATGTCATGTCTAATTTAAAGAAATTAAGTAAATAAATAAATAAAAACAAAAAATATGAAATTGTATAAGTATTTTTATAAAGGTTTAAACATAGATTGTGTTTGCATGCAATTTTGTTTGAATATATGTAGTCTATATATTTCATTTAAAAAATGTTAGTTTAACATGATTTGAGTGTGTGTGTATAAAGAAAGTAAAAAGTATAAAGGTTTATAAGTGATAGTTGATTTTAGGAAATTGAAAAAAGTACAGTAAATTCATTTTACAGATTTTACAAGGTAAAAGTCTGTTTGAAAATGTGTTCATCTACTATACAGAAAATATGCATACCTGAAGTTTGTGTTCATGCATATGGATATGCATGGAGCTGCAAGTAGAAATCTTGAAGACTTGTACAGTATTTCTGGAAGATGCTGCTTGCCAATGATATGACACTTGTACTCAGAGAGATTCAGAGTACATTTGCAGTGCTGATCTATGATGATGCAGTTAGATGTAGAGGCTTGAATGTGATTGGTGCATGGTCATGTGATTTTTGAGGTACATCCAATGAGGGAATGGCAGAGAGAGTGTAGTGGAAATGGTAGAAGGGCTGTTCATGTTACGATATGTCCGCGGACATGGCGGTAGTTCGCGGACATCGGGAGTTACATCCGGGGATTTTTGGGTTCAGAAGTCATGCAAATGAGAATAAGCACTGAAAGGGATTGGTCAGGAATGTTTGGTGGGTGTGTTGTGCCAGGAGAGATTTTCTCAGATACTCTTTTTGCTGAGAGAAGAAAAGATAGCTATGACTGTGTGTTTCAGAAAACAGATTGTTTGGATTTTAGGAGATTCGTGGATACATTTGTTGAAGGTGCATGCAGAAATCTGTGGAGTAGCTGTAGATCTTGGATTCCCACATGTGGAAGTACACTGGCATGGAGTACGTGGAATGAAGTGGTTGGACTTGCTACCTCTCTGTGCTACTTTGGAGACAGAGCAACATCCAGACATAATTGTAATTCATTGTGGAGGGAACAGTTTAGGACATGTGACTTAGGAAGGTTATGGACATGTTTCCTAATTCTCAAGTGATATTTTCACGGATTGCGCAGAGACAAATGTGGCTTCGTTCTTCTTCATTTGGTCCACAAATGGAAAAAGCAAGGTGCAATGTTAATAAGGCTGTTTGTGGCTTTCTAAGAGATTTTGGCATGTCTTCTTTTCACAATGAAAATATTATGTTTTGTAGTACATAGATTTTTCGCAGAGACGGAGTCCATCTTACTTATGCTGGCAATCAGATTTTTCTGAGAAATGTACAAAATGCATTGCGACCTTTTTTGGAATTACAACAACGATTTTGAAGTAGATGTTAAGCATTTACAATTTTTGACTTACAAACACCACCCAAAGGCTCTTTTCAGAGCCACCACTTCTTTCCAGAGAAAATTACAATGTTTGTGATGGAGTAGCAACCCAATTTTTTTTCACATTTGTGATGTCATCTTTGATGTCCTGGGTGTTAGTCTTAGCAGTGCACGGTGGTGGCGCAAGTTATGGTTGCTTAGCTTACCATAACTGGCAAATTTCAAGGGTTTTGCGGTTTTACTTGGAACCATAACGTCCCTTTAACAAAGTTTTTTCACTGAATTTCATAGGTTTTTAGTAGCGCAACTTAACCATAACGTCCCTTTAATAAAGTTTTTTTCACTGAATAAATATTAAAGACACATCTGAATCTGTATCATACACGTGGAAACAATGGGTACCAGTCCAGCCATGAACAGGCTTTGTGTATTCTGCTAGACATACTGTTTGTGCTGAACCCAGCAGGACCATAGCCAGTGAGGACTGCCTTCTTTTGCTCCTTTGCGGGGTCAGCTGGTGGCTTTTCCGCAAGCCAAGGAGAAACACCAACCTTCAAAGCAGCTCTCCACTGACACCCCTTTGGAGGTTTCAATTGGACTTGGCATATGCGAGATGTGGCAGAACAAAATATAGAAACCTGAAGGTCATCACAAAATAATAGGAGACAGAGTTATCAGCAAAGGCAGAAACAATCTTTATTTCCATAAATCTGTGCATAAATGCGTTTGGAAACTACCATAGTATGCCTGTCCTGAAAAACTGGCGACCAAGCATGCAAATCAATGAGTTTGTAAACAGTTTTACACAATGTACTTGCAAGATAAAAGTCAGTGGGCCTCATTACACGGTAGGCGGAGAACCATGGTGCTATTACCGTCATGGTTCATGCCCAGAAAATACCGGCACCGCCTTGGTGGAAAGGGGAATTACCGCCCCATTCCAAGGTTGGCGGGGTGGTAATTCCCCCTTCCACCATTGCCCTTCCCCATTCCCATTTTTACCCCATAGGGCATAATGGGAATGGGAAGGTGCAAATTGCGGTACCGTAATTAGCTCCCTGGGTCCCTTTGCGGGTTGGTTTTTAACGCCTGCAAAAAGGGACCTCATAGTAAGGCGGTAAGGATTTACCGGTACCGGTAAAATACCGGTACCGGTAAACCCTTACCGCCTACCGTGTAATGAGGCCCAGTACGTTACATTTAGTTGGTTACATTAATAATGGTCTCCTAAAGGTACATCCTGGGAGAATAGCTTTACAGAACCACTTGAACTTGATGTAATACTGCACAGCCCACGGACTTGAAATAGACCACCTCCTCTACAGAAGCATTCAATACCCCTAGCGGTACAAACGTCAGACTGGCTATTCACATAACTGTTGTTCCAGTTATCAAGTAGTGGAATACAGCATCATGATTTAATGCTAGATGTGGATGTGGTCGTATTTGTGCTTCAGTTGGTAGCTAACCTCATCCTCACATGGTCTGATGGACACTCACATGTTTGCCAACCATTTGCTATTTATTCTGTGCCACCACCCATAGCCTAGCTGTGGCTCTGACATCTTTGCCACAATGTTGGCTGGTGTTCGGGACCATCTGATGCTAATGTATGTTCACTGACCTTCAGGAGCCTTAACAGCATCATTCTTAGATGTATTTTGATACATGGAGCACATCGGAAAGTATTCTGAATTTGCTGGTATATCCTGAGCCAAATGATCCAACTAAGAAAATGTTCTTGGGTCTAAGTCAACCCTTGGTCTACTCACAAAATATGCAAGTTGGTCAGCTCATTAATAGCTTACCAGAAGTTGTGCAAAACACCATAGATATATAAGCTTCAACAAAGCAACCCTTGCCTCAAGGATGTAGTTCCCCTTCCACTGAATGGTTTCAGGAAAAAGACACTTGAAATACTATTTTTCAATCTGTTCCCCAAAGTTCCATTAAGGACCCTGAGAATGTCTATTTCCTGGGTATATTCCTTAAGATAAATGTTCTTTTAACAATTTAGGGTTGAGATATCTTGAAAGACAGTCTTGTACAGTCTTCGGAATGGCCAAATAAAAAATGTGCTGTCTTAACAATGGTTTGATACTATGAAAGTTATTTTGCAACAAAACATTGTATTTCCTGGTGTGCTCCCTTACTAGGAACTCTTCCACTGAAATCTGCAAATTCAGCAAAGGCTTAATAGAGAAAAAAATCTATTTTCCAACACAACATTACATTTACTGGTGTACTCTCCTGCCAGGTATCTCTTTCAAAAAGGTTTTACTCATAATGCTCTTAGCAAGTCTCTCTGCAGAATTCACTTTTCTCTTATGCTCACAATTGCACCTCCTCAGTTGTGCAGCCTCTCTTGACTTAAGTTAATACTTGCAGCAATCTCCCTCATACTGACATTCCTTATATGAGGTTTTGTTCAAGCTCCTTCTGTAACCTTTCTTACAATGTCTCTTGGCTTTTGGCAATGCATGTTCCAGGTTTACCCCAACTGATATCTGATGTCAGGAGAATTGTACAACTTTGCTCTCTTTATTTCTCTTACAATGTCTCTTGGCAATGTGTGCTCCAGGTTTTCCCCAACTGACATTTCTTATCAGGAGAATTGCCCTGTGTTTACCCTTGTGTTCTTTCTCTCTGTAATGTCTTTTGGCTTATGGCAATGCTGGTTCCTAGTTTCCCCCAACTGACATCTCATGTCAGGAGAATTGAACCATGTTGCCCTCTTGTTCTCTCTATAATTCTATTTGGCTGCTGTATACAAATTCCATTTAATCGTCCATGTGTCTATCGGAACGACCAGGGGTCAGCACTATCAAAGGGCCAACTCACTGTTTTCACTTGGCGTCTTTGACTCGTGGTTCGCTGTATTGGCAGAGTTTTTCTTTGGGTTTGATGTCTGCAGCTTGCCAGACCCTCGGTCAGGTTCTTTGCTGGCTTCATGATCCCTCTCTGATACGGCCGCTGCTTTCTGGCTTGGCAGCATCGTGTACAACCTATCTATGTTTGCCGACACCCCTGCAGCACTTCTCTGGAGCCCTCCAACCCTCATTGGGTCTCCCGTCATTCCAGTATGTTGGAATAACAAATGGCAGCCTGGGAGCACTGCTTTTCTTAAGCCCGGAGCTCTCCCAGATGTCTGCCTGTCTCTGTGGCTCAGATTCCAGCTCTGCATAATCTGCAGCCCAACCTGGCTTCTCCTTTGCTTTCATGTTCCTCTTTCATCTGCAGGTGTTTCTCACATTTAAAAGTCCCACACCATTGACGAAAGGGACAACAACTAGACAGCACATTACTATTGCCCATACAGTTGATCCTCATTGAAATGAAGACCAAAGGATTACCACAGCATTTTAAGTTCTATTGTTGCACATTCTTATCTACAAAACAGTCATGATCAACATGAGATGTTAAAGGAGTTTTAGAGGGGTTATGTACATGTGAAAAATAAATAAAGTTCTGCTTAAGATGTTCAACAAAAGTGGATTTCAAGATTTCACAGTTAAAGGGTCCAGAAAAAAATGGCAACAAGGTATTAGAAACTCTGAGATTAGGGTTTCGTCTTCACAATCATGGGAAGAACAATTTGTCGCCCCTATCAGAGCCATCTCCTCCCCCAGACAGCCATCTCCTCCCATGTGATCCACTCTCCGAATTCCATTCACATGTTCAGAATCAGGTAGCGTCTTCCTTCCCTTGGCCACATAGGAGGAGACTTTAGGCTGGGATCAGTGATGACTCTGCAGGATTAATCACAGTACTCAAAGGTAGTCTACTGTTAGGCTTGTGGACTGTAGGGTCCAGATTGTCTGAAATTAGCCCCATTGTCCACAACATACATGTACATCATGGCACTTTTCAGGCAGAAATTACATATGCAATGTATCCATCTTGGCTTTACTTACCACCTGTATTCTAAGAACTGGATGTCTGGGATAGGCTTTCGTAGCAGATTTTGTGGATACCATTTCTGGAACCATCTGTCTTAAAATCAAGTGGGTCAACAAAGAGTCCAGACATGAACTCACATACAAAAAGCTTTTCTTAACATGACACAAATCTCCTCCTAGGTGGTCAAACTGAAACACAACATGCCAGGACAGTATGTTGTCAATAATTCTAGAAGTGTAAGTGATTCCTTCTGGAGTTCACACAATTTCACAATAGTTCACTTCACCTGCCCCTCACTCACAGTCTGTGTGGTTCTCCTTTTCAAAGCTCTCTGGCTGCTCTCTTCTCAGAGGTAAGATATTAACACATCTGACACTTCCCACAGATTTGGTCGATGTCACTGGGACTCTGCCACAAGACCCAAACACAGCTGGACTTTTGTTTCCACTGACAGACATAGCCAATGTAGTTTGTGGGCCCCAATATCCACAGAAGCTCATACAAGTGTGTTATCACATCCTTTTCGTAGGGCCATGATACCTATGTTTTGTAACAACGCCCCACTCCTCTTCTGGGTTTGATCAACAACATACTGCATGTTTTTCCAACCTCCCACTGTGAGCCTGACCCTTTTGAAATCAGGGTCTCACCACAACCCACTGCCTAGTGCTGTACATTCCCTTTTGTTTCGTCCTACTGTTACTGTTAGGGAGAATTCTCTGTTTAGGCTGAATTTCCTAACCTAGTGAGTCCCCCAGCAGCTTTGCTGGATTTCGGGAGTTTGTTTTTTTCCATCCTGCCAAGAGTGAGACTCTTTCCCTCCCACTCTTGGACATGTATGTGTGTAATTCCTTTGAATATCAATGTGTTCTATGGGCTATGGGGTCTTTTACTCCATAGGGTCTCATATGTTTTTCTATGTGTGTTACACTGCACCCTACGTGCCGTAACACTGGGGCGTCCTAGCGGACCTCCACCATAGACTCCATACCCGGGGACTGACTACTGTCTCCCCGGGCGTGTAAAGTCACCATTGGCTTTACTAGACCTAAATTTACTAACAGGACTAGTACAAACCATCTTATTGTGGACGTACTAGTAGGGGTAATTCGATTACTCTGGGACCTGTTACTCGAGGGGGCACTGTCCCGTCCCCCCTCGTCGAGTTTTGGCTGGTGGCAATGGAAACTACTTGTTATGTTTGACCCCGAACGTAACCCTATGGGATTCGTCCCATTGTTGGAGATTGATACTTTTTCTCGTTAATCTCTAACGTACCACCGATCTACTTATCTTAAATAGGTTTATCGGATGGTATTTTCTGCCAGAACTCGGTTTGTAAAATGGCATCTGTGTTCGTCTCTGTGGCTCCTAAACCAAAGGTTGAGCCCTTTGTTCCACTTTTGGCGGGCTCTGTACAGAGACCCTCCAAAGTGGTGCCATTCTGTCTGCGTTACCACAGGGGTGTGGGAGGGGGTTTAGGCACCCTGGACCGAGTTGCCTTGCCAACTCCGGTCGCACTCTAGAGTGATTGGCCCAAGTGGTGAGCCTTCCTGCTCACCACTTAGCATGTGTTGATTGACAGCTAGGCTGAATGAATGGGGGTTTTCTGCATAAAAGCAGGGCTATTGGGAATGGATCATCAGAAGTCGCCACAGGACCTAAGAATCTGACGAGGGTAACGCTGAGCTGACCTGCAACGACGACACCTCCGGTGGAGCCCTGCTGAGCCGACTCACCACTTCCCGACGACAGAGGAGATCTCCCTGCCGGAGAGTCTCTTCCCCTGACTGGTGGGAACAACCAGTCCCCTTTGCTTTTTATTCGCCTCAGGACGCAGTGGTCGAATTGCCCGTGCAGCGCACCCCGGCAACCGGATAGCCACTACCCCTGTACCACGACCAAAAGGTGGTGCCTTGTGACGGAGCACTCCGCGGCTGGTCTCTTCCCTGGTGGTGCACCGGACTTCACTTTTCTTCGACTACGAGAACCTCTCTACTCTTGGCAAAGACCCGACGTGCATCCACCACCAGGAACAACTGCCCCCGCCGGAGCTGCCCTCCACAACAAGGTACCGTGTCCGCCTAGCTTCCCTTTCGATCGGATTGAGTGAGGTGTCTTAATCCTCTCCTTTCCGTTGGGTCGCCTCCAAGCTTTTCTCATTCATTGTTCTGTACTGGTTCAATCTGCCGATAACAATTTGCTACAAAGACTTGAATGCATCTCCACTAGAGACTTTTTCGGGACATAGCGCCTTGCCTCTCTCCGAGTGGGCCTGGCCTCTGAACTTGATGATCTATTGTGATTCTTGCCTTCCTGCCTTGCATTTTATCCGTGAAGTATTGAACTGTGTTGATTTCGTAATCTGCCTATCTTTTTCTCTCCCGTCCTAACTAATATTCGAGTGTCATCTAGGTTGAGGTATACACCTCTGTCTGTAAATAAGTGGTACCGGTAGAACCTAGACTTGTCGTGATATTGCTAGGGGGAGTGATCGTTTCTTCTTCGTAGAGTAATTGTGTTTGATTTGTTTGCCGTGAAAGTGCCATAGTGTTTTCCATAGATGTTTTGTTATAAATACATACCTTAATATCTTTACACTAAGCCTTGTTGCGTGTTTGCTTGTCTTGCTGTGAAGGATTGCCCTATTTTGTGTACTCCACATACTGCTCAACTCTTCTTGAGGGAAGTCTGACTGCTCAGCCACAGCTACCAAGTGAATCTGTGTGGTGCGGACTGTTACCAAGTGGGTTCACCGCCAAACACCTGTAGTCCTAAATCTTTTGCAGTGGTCCCAGAGGGATCTGCACAGGTTTCCACCTAACAGTTACTAGCTAACTTCTTGCTGGCCCTTCAGGTTTTCTTCAAGCTTTCAACCTCAGCTTATTTTCTTTTTCTGTCTACCTCCTCTCTTCCTCTAATGCAATCCATCCATGTCTCTCCATCAACCTTGTGATGGCTCACTCCTGTCACATCAGGATTTATCCCTGCAGCCCCCTCCTGAAGTCTCCCTCTTACAACCGCCTAATGTTTCCTTGCTAGCACCTTCTTTCCAACCACCTCCTGTTATTTCATTTCAGTCACCTACTGATGTTTCTATCAAACCACCTCTGGATCTCTCTTCTCCCCCTCTTGTCTCCAGCCTCTGATGCTCTCCCCCGGAGAGCCACAAGCACACTTATGTCACTTGCATATACAAGTCCAAACCTCGTCTGTGTACATTATCTGATTCATGTTTTTGCTACTATCTCAGTAGGCCTTAGTACATGGACATCAAGATCATGCTTTATAACAGTTTTTTTTATAGAGTTTCAGAATAATAACTATTCATCTTATCTCTACTCAAGTATTCCAAATTAAACAAGCATATCTTGATCGGTCATCTTTATTTTCACAGAAGAAATTCCAGAAATATATTTGTTCTATTTTATAAAAGCCCAACAGGTTGGTAAATCATGGTGTGGATGCTCTACCAGATCAATGTTAATAATAAGGATTCATTCAAAATCTCCATCCATTATTTACAGTGAAACATGAGCCACCTTATCTGGGCAGCTAAAGCCAGACATGGGGCCTGAGCAGGCTGTGCCTTTAGTTGTAGAATACATATCACCCCGCGGTTTGAGCCAGAATGGCACTTTAAAGGTGGGACCAAGCATAGCTTCTATATGTTTTCTCCTCTTCTGATATTTCACAACAGGCTGGTTTGGAGTGTTGCCCAAAGTAATTCTAGAGGTTTTGATTGATTCAAAACCTTTCATCCAATGTTCACCAGTCTTTCATAGATCACCTCCCAATGCAGAGAGTAACGCGGTAAAGACCTTCAGCACACACCAAAGATTGTTCGGGGCTGGTGGGGGTGAGTAGTGAGTCAGTGCTCCATCAGTCCACCAAAGACCTTGAGGTTCAGTCCACATGGAGGTCCAGCATCAGCATATATAAAACACCTATCGTCAAAAGGGGGATGCAAGACTTACCATTTACCCTAGAGGCTGATGTACACCCCAATCAAAGATTTCGTTTTAGCCTTAGGAAGCAAAAGCATGATAGAGAAGCCTGTGCCCTGGCCAGAGCTGTCATTGGAATAATTGGTAACGCCATTTGGCTGAGCACCCGTGCAAGTCTTGATTGAGGCTAATTTGAAATATTTTCACATCTATGGCTGGAATTGGCCCCTATGTTCCTAAAGTTAAGCAGATTACAATAAAACCCAATCATGTTACTTTGGATTACTGTGGGAAGTGTGCAAAGAACCTGTTTGTTTTCCACAAGATCTCCTAGGTCCGGGTTAGAGTTCCAGGAGGTGCCCCACATGTAACTTTAAGGTGAAATCATTTGATTGTTGCGTTTTTCACCAACCCAAAGTGGTTTGAAATAGCCAGAGCAGAGTTCCATATGGCCTTAGTGAAGTTCCAATATCTTCTGGGCTCTAAATGGCTGGTTCAACTGTGTTGGAGCTGCAGGAGCAACAGATGTACACTTGACTGAGTCAATGATCCACCTGGCTGATAAGGACTTCTGGGTTCACTCCCTTGGAAGAGGTGATCGTCTCCTATAAGCAGAGTGCAAATCTGACCAAGTCCTGAAGAGGACATGATGTATGTCAGAGAAAGTAGGACATGAGCAAGGCATGAGAAGGCTTGACAAGGCCATCAAGAACTTCACAGTTCATACCACACTTCAGTAATAATTTCTGTCTGACCCAAAGGCCCTACACACTTCAATCTGGATTCCGGCCTCTAAGGGCGGGACCAGGTTTCTAACTCGTGATGAGCACTTGCCCCTGAGCTCTCCTCCCTTCCTATTCTGATCTCAGGCAAATTGATGGCTCCTGTCTGCAGCAGCTAGGAGGACAAGCAGCTATCATTGGAATGACTCATAAGAAGAGATAGCCACACCGCTTTGGAAGTTCAATAAAGTTTCATTATAAATGTGTCCCTAGTTAAATCTACAAGGAGGCTATTTACATTTTCAGGCATGGTCAAAAAGACTAATGCTAGAATCCCAAAAGGATCACAAGCACCTTGATGGTGATGCCTATGGACTGTGGCTCTAGTTAGCTAACCGGAGTGGCAGTCTATCAGCAGGACAGAGTTCTTACTTCTTCTAGACCTACAATGGACACAGTCTCCTTCCAGGACACGATTCTCATGCTTGTGCAATGTAGACCTCCGGAAGGGTCACAGGTGCAGCTATGGTACTGTCCATGCTCTTGGGCTCCACCCACTGGTGTGAGGTAGCTGTCCCGAGCAAGGGCAGAGTTCCATGAACAAAATGTATTTATTTATTTACATTTATATAGCGCACAAGCAGCCCAGGGGCATTGAGGCGCTGTTACTCCCAGTCTCACCTTGGGAGCAAAGCCCAGACTCATCTCAGTAAGTAATCCATGAAGCCTGCAACATGCAGAGCTCTTCCATCCATACACCAACAAGTAGTGTTGACCACGCATCAACCAACAATCAACCAACCACCCATTGATTAAGGGTGCCTACATCAATCAGTGTACGCAGCTCGCAATCATCCCTGCCATGCCCAGACAGGGGAAATAGTATCAGGCAGAGTCAGGGCTCTCTGAATCCTTCTTGGACCTCCAGATTGGTGCCTCCATGGCTGTTTATCGCCTACCAATCTAAAGTGTATCAAAGTGAGGGAGAAAACAAGGGTAAGAATCCAGGTGGAGAATGGAAGAATTGGTATCCATTTATTCAGACTTCAAATTAATCAAATGGACAACATCCCAACATGTTCAACCAACCAACCAAACCCAACCTGCCTCCAACTCACCAGCTAATACCTTCATAGTCGGACGTCCTCCAGAGCAGGTCACTTCTGTTTGACCTACCCCACCGCAGTTGTAAAACAATAGGCATATTTGTTTCCTGCTGAGCCTTTTCTCCATGTTCAGCTCTTGATGACGAATCAAGTGACATTCTCCTTCCAGTTCAACCTCTTCCATATGGCAATATCTGTTCTTCACCTCCTCAGGCGAGGGGCATTGAGCCACTGCCTCTTAACACACATTCTGTGGGGAATAAGGCTCCATTGTCTTAACCAGTATGTATTGGCTCAATCCATAAATGGCAGCTGGGAGGCCTTCACCCAGTGCACCCGAGAGTTTCCGAAAGTGCTGCCTCAACCGACCACCAGTGCATGTTCCTCAGTGAGCTCTCAGGGGCAAGCATTGTCCAAAGTCCATAGGCGGGAATTACCCTATGTATGTCTGTTAAAATGAAAAGAAAAAATGATAAACACTCGGGTTTATAATGTTTACAGAAGATTCAGGTATCCCAAATAAGGTGTGACAGTCCATAAATGAAAACGACTCTCCCTCCCAGCATCATAACCTGCACACACAAACTGCACATTCGATTGTGCCTTTATGGCACTGCCATGTCACAACTCCCTCCCACTCCCTCCCGCAGACATTAAAAAGTGCTTGTGCCATATCATGTGCACACATTGTAATACCATGAAACCATGACACAACATACACATTCATAGCAGGTAATGGGTTAAACATGAAAATGGAAGTTATAGATGCATAGATGCAGAAAAGAACAAAATAGCTTTTTTGCAAGAATTAATCTGGAGATGCCGAGATGCCATCCTGCGACTCTGTCGATATCCTTGGGATCCTTAGGATCATATGCACAAGACCATGCCCAATATCTCAGCATCACTGTAAAAGGTGAACCATGCAGCGTGGCAGACTCACTAAGAACATAGCATAACTGTGAAGTGAAGATGATGGTCTTCAGAGAGTTGCCCAGTTCCAATGAATGCACAAGGCACCCTTTTCACAAAGCTGGACTATGCAGTTAGGGAAGGTACAAGGGCGTGAAGCGTTATCACTATAAATAGTCTAGTGCAAGATGTGTGCACCAGACTTTCAGCTTTTCTTTGACCCCAGCTTCTACATGCATTGAGGAATGGAGCCTTCTGACATGTGCAAGTCCAAATCATATATGCTGCGGCTGATGCAAATTTGCAATGCACATTTCAGAGAGCTCATCATGTTAAATTGTGAATCTTTAAAATGATGTTACTCAACTTAAAAAGGAGTTCCATATGTTTGCGGGACAGCAGTGGCACTGACAATGTAAAAAAGGATGGAACATGAATAAATGGTGTGCCCAGGCCAGAAGGTGCATCTGTGACATCTACATCATTACTGTCATTTAATTGTGAATCTTTGTATATGGATTGATGTTCTAGGGATGCACATGGAGCCATGTTTGAATGACTTGTCCATACTGGGTTGCGTGAGGCTTTGTATGATACCAGCACATGTGGCAATTACAACCTCCAATGTTGCTGAACACACAAACATAGGCCCTGGTCCCTCACACTGACTTGAAGTCCCATGTGCTCTAGCATTGACCATCTCTCTGAAATACGAAACTTTGACAAGGTGATTGTGAGAAAAGAAACCATGTACCATGGTATGTATTTAATATGATTAGTGCTTTAAGTGGGGTAAGAAATTGAGGGGGGGCTCATTTGGAGGCGTGGCTTGCATGATGGATGTGGTGTACCACTTGATGGGCGTAGCCTAAAGACAGAGGCGGGGTTCAGAGGGGGCACAGCTGGCAGTTGAAGGCAGACAGCGAAACTACATGAGGGGGTGAGAAATAAAGCTGTTGTAATGTATGTTAAAAAAGAACAGTTGAAAGATTGTCCTGAGATGTCCCTCTTTGCTGTAAATGTGTTTATCTAGCAGGTACTGTGTGCTAGACTCCCTCCTGGCAGGATGTCCCCCACTGTATACTGGCAGTTCCTTTGCGCAACTGGCTCTAATCTCGGAAAGGGATCCGCTCAGTGGTAGGAGACTGCTTTCATGAGCAGACCACTGCTACCTGCCAGGTCTGCTCTGACTGTGTCCTGGCAGATTGTCGGCCAGGCTCCTCCCTGGATGTATTCTGGAAGCTCCTGTGTGCCAGGCTCTCACCCTGGCAGGGATCTGAGTAAATATCTGCCCTGTGTGTGGATTGTAGCAGTCTCCCTTGTGCCAGACTTGATTCTGCTCACTTGAAAAGCTTCCTTCGGGAGAAACTCCTGCTCCAGGGCTGGTGTGGGGGGGACTGCTCCCCTGAGTGTGTCCTGGCAGTGCCTGTGTGCCAGGGTCCTTCCTGGCAGGGCTCTCAGGATGAACCCCTGGCACAGCAAGCCTTAGCTCAGAGCAGTGGGTGCTTGGCAAACGTCCCCTGGCTGCTGCTGGCAGGGCTTCCCCTAGTTTGTTCTTCCATCCCCCCACCTCCCCTCCTCACAGGCTCAAGCGCTTGCTCTTCATCCCCTCAACCTGCAAGGGCGCTGCACTCTCGGGAAGTCCTCGGAAAGGTCCGGTGGAGCCTGCCGTCGGATGTATAAAGTGGGTTTGTTGGACCAAGTGTGAAATTATAATTGCCTCACCCACAGATGTTTGCCCATGATAAAGTTCCATCTTCTGCTCTTTTGTTTGTCCCAAGTCAGATTTCTGATGCAGCTTCGTTTGACCGAGTGTGAGCTGATAAATGCCTCACCCATTGAGGTTTGTCCATGATAAAGATCCTTCTTGTGTTCTTTTGTTTGTCAAGGGCTGCCCAGGAGGCAGCACAAATGTGAAATGCTGGCAAGGAAATGGTCATCTTCAATGACCCTTTTAAATGTTAAATTCCAGACGTCTCTGGACAGTGCTAATATAATTTCAATGTTGTTGGTTAATTTGCAGAACGCAAAGGTAAATGACTGCAAAACTTCACGTTGGGTTCTGCCTGTAAAATAAAAACATTTTCTTTTAATGTGGAACAACACACTTTATTCTAAAAATGTGCAGCAAAAAGCTGAATGCCAGTTTCAAACAATGATGAAAGCAAGCAATTTTATTTTTATAATACACACTGAGCAGTTTACATAAATCCCAAATTGCTACATGCATGTGTGTAGGTAGCACCTTCAGCCCTGTCTCCTTTCCATGCAATCTGGACTGAGTGTTGGTAGGACAGTAGCTGCCAAGTCACTGTACTTTGCTTTTTTAGCCACTAGCACTTTGCAAATGGAGAAAATGTAACCTTATGGGAAAAATAAAACATTTCCCAGAATGCAAAGCGCTGTGGACCGGAGTGCTGTAAGCTGTATGGAGTTTGCACGGGTCATTTTAACAATACTAAAAGGCTTGTTGTAATTTAGTTCCCCTCTAGGTAGATCTCGAGGCAGTTCCAGGTAAAGTCAGAAAGGTACTCGGTCATGCCTGCCAACCATAACCATGTCACTTTGCAAATATGCTCCTCGTGGGGCTGCATTTGTATGCATATTGCTGAGGTTACGGGTTTAATGGAGTTATGTTAGGTGGCAAAAGTGGGGATGATTGTCAGCATTATTAGCTGTAGTGACGTCAAAAAAAGTTCTTACTGGGCAGATACTCTCAGGCAGATTACTATTGTGGCTAAGCAATCCAACACGTGTTTCTAACAAAGTGTGTCAACTTCACAGATAGTAGTAGCTCGATGTAAATTAGAGGCATTAATTCGTTTCGGCATAAACACAGTTGTTTCCCTTCCTTGAATGTGAAATTGTATTGAGAATGAAAAAGCTTTATTTTTAAATGGCATATGTCACTGGATTGCCTTGTACCGATGTTGCCAACACACCTTTTGTTGTGTTCATTTGCCTTTTTGTGGTGGCAGGTCTGCCAGAAAAATGCAACGGACAAAGACGCCTCAATGACCTAATCTGCAGATCACCGACCACTGAGGCGTCTGTGTCCATCTGCTAATCTGGGCGCTCAGTGATCTAATCTGCTCTGTGTGATGCATAGCAGATTAGACCACCAAGCGCCCAGGTTAGCCTTGGACTACATCCAGTGGCGTCGCCAGGAATCAAATTTAGGAGGGGCACAGAGGGGGCCAAAGACAAAAGTAGGGGGCACAGACAAAAGTAGGGGGAGAACATGGACACTGCTCGTCTTAGGTAGGGGAGGACAAGGGGGGGCACAGGGTTTCAAAGGGGGGGGCGACCCCCCCCCCCAGTGACGCCACTGACTACATCTCCCTCTCGTGACCCGTGTGGAAGGTGTATAAGCCTTTGAGGTGTCACGAGAGAAATGTGCAGTTTGGGGGGCTATGACTGACAGAAGGGCAAGCACGCCCTTGTGGCTGGCTGACCCTTCCGTCAGTCACAGCTGCCTGAATCATGGTGGGCGCATCTCCTGTTGCGACTGTGGCCGTGGCGGGATAATGTGTCCCTCCATGCCGTGGTTGGACCAGGGGCCCCAGCAGGGCCCTGGCTCAGACCCACTTTTTGGAGAATGCCTGGGCCCAGTCCCAATGGCCCCTGGCCCACTTAAAGCAATGAATAGGATTCCTACTTTTCAGAATATGCTAGATGAAGTCTTCAGGGAAGTAAGGCAGAGCTTCTTGGATGTACTATGCCTACATAGGAAGTCAACCACTTCTTATGTGCACAGCGTCGCACTACATAGACAGTTAACTTCTAATAATGTTGTTTTTGGAGATTTCAGAGGTGATACCGGAGGAAGATATTATTACATCATTGGAAGTGAGCAGGGTTTTCAAAGCGCACTCTGTGTGTAAACCACTATGAACTAAGGGGTAATCCACGGAATATAACACAAAAAGGAGGTTAGTGGAACTGTATATGCCTGGACGGGCTGCATTTCCTGATGCCTGGTTCCTTATACCACTGTCTATGTCCCTCCATTCTACCGAAGGGAAATGTTAGGAACCTCTCCCTTCTCCTCACCACTGCTGGAGGGAGATGGTGATGGCAGCTTATTTTCTAGCCAGCGCCATAGAGGCAGAGGACACTTTAATCTAGTATTTATTCTTGTGGCATTGATGAGCATAGTACCTCATGGCCATCTCACCTGCTCTGGGGCTCTCACCCTTCCCTTCTGCTCCCATTTGTCACTCTTCCCACAGCCCTCCACCATGCAGAAAACCTCAGTCTCATCCCCCTGATGGGCTTCCCTGTTGACATGTCAAATTCGTTCAATACACAGGAACATATTGGATTTTTAGGGGGATTTAGAATACCACACTCTGAAGATCCTCCCATGCCTGACTTACCCCACACTGCCCACCATTGCAGAAGCAGAAAGAACCTCAACGATCTCCTTTAACCTCTCCTTATCTCCTCTTCTAGCTCAGGTAAGTCCACCACCTTTTGAAGCATATACATAGGCTGGCCCTCTCCTGAGCCTCCTCCTGATGGACTTCACACTTGTCCTTTGCAGCATCAATGCCCCTCACCCAAACAGGAGGCCTCCCATAGTCCCACTCCAGGGTACTTGATGTGACTGCCCATCCTTGACATAAGGATCATTCCCTCCTGCTGTTCCACTGGCCCTGCCTCCATGGGAATATTTAGTAGAAGTCCTACCTTCCCTGCCTACCCTGCCTTTATGGGGACATCCACAAGAGACCCTCTCTAGCCTGCCTCTGTGGGGGCATTCATTAGAGTCTGTGCCTCAGCCTATTTTCATGGGGTGTCCACAAGAGACACTGCCAATCCTCTCGCTGTGCCACTAGTTGGGGCCTCTTCTGATGACTATGTCTCCTCCCCCACTCGTTCTCCTGAAGCATCCACCAATGCCTCAGTCTCCCACACTGACTCCACAAACCATCAACAGCAAACAGCACAAGGTTTCCTCCTTCTCATTTCTCATGGCAGAATGTTCCTTCACCTGTGAGTGGAAAATCAACTGTCCCTCATCTGTCCCTCCTGCAACCTTCTTCCCCTTACCCTTCCGGCATTGCAGGTGCACCAGGAGAACCAAGAATGGCAAAGTTGAGGACAATGTGAACACACCCGAGAACCCAACGCTGCAAATCCAATCCAGTCCTCAGAATCAAAGAACAACCCAATATTACGACAACTGATCAGATCCACAAAGCTAAGCTACTATAACCAATGTTATGGGTTGGGGGTTGTTGGGTTTTAGGGATATGATTAAGACACAAAAAACTTGGGAATTAAAAGAGAAAAGGCCCAAGAGGAAAAGACAACATATGTTTTCTTTATACAATAAAAACACGCTATACAATCACTAACATCACGGGGTACACAGAGGTGCTACTAAAACACAATTAAGACCAAAAATCAAGACAAGAGTCCAACACCAAACACATAAACATTTCCAGGTCCTTCTAAACATCCTCCAGGCGTGAGCCTACTCTGTGCAGTGCTTCCCTCACAGGCTGGAAAACCCCACAAATGAACAGGTGGTTAGCTGGGCCTTACATCGAGGGTCAATCTACTTTTAGGATATTATTGTGTTGTGATTGGCTGAATGATGTTAAACAAACTCAATGATTCAACCCGGAAAGGGAATGATTAGCTAGACAAGCTGAATGGATAAACGCATGATTCGACTTGCGATCTGAGGCATTAAATCATACAATAAATCCTCATATGAGACCCTGAAATCTGCCAGAGGTTTGACCCAGGATTCACCTGCCCTGAACACCTGTCTTATTCCTGTACTAGGGATGAATCTTCCAAAAAAGTATCAGAGATCCACATCGTGGTTATGGGAATGTTCCTCCACAATTACTCAATGCTAGGAGAGTCTCGTAATGAGAAAGACCTTTTGAGTTACCCAAAAGATTGTTGCGCACAAGTGGTCGTCTTCCACACATGTAGAAAAGCAACTCTCTTTCTTCGGTTACTCCTGTTTCTGATTCTGATTCTGTTACTTTTCTATACAGAACCCATCCCATGGTTTCCCATTGCAAACTCTTTTCTTCCTCTCTAATTCCTCATCTCTATTCCATGTTTCTCTCTTACAATACCTACTCCACAGACAAACTGGAAGTGCACGGCATGACACTCCCTATGTGTCAACAAGCAACAGCACGACTAAATAGCTTAGAAAATGGTATCTCCAACAAAGCTGGTTTGGAGAAAATGTTAACATTTCCTCACTGATCGACCCTCACAGGTCCAACATGGGTCCTGTCTTTCATCTATCTCCCGTTCTACTTGTGGTGTTCCCCAGGGGTCTAACCTCTCGCCCTGGCTTTTCAAACAATACCAGGCAACTCTCGCCCACTGCATTCCCATTTTCTGCTCCAATTTCCAGTGCAATGCAGATGACACTAAACTGATTTTCAAGCTTCCATCGGCCACCTCCTCTCCTTCTCTCACCTCTGATTGCCTAACTGCCATTCAGGGTTGGTGTGCCACAAACAATCTCTGCCTGCATGCCAGCAATGCATAGATCCTCCTCATCGGCACACCCTCACCCTCCTTTCCCCTCACTCTCTGGCCAGCCTCCCTTTGCCATCCTCCTACCCCCATCTGTGAGGCTAAAAACCTCAGGGTCATCTTTGATTCCACGCTTTCCTTCTCTGCCCACATCTCTGATGTCTCTAAAAAGTCAAACTTCCTACTGCACCTCTTCAGAGTTACTCTTACTTTCCTCTCCTTCCCCCAGAAGCTCACTGTCTCCCAAGCCCTGGTTCTCTCCAGGTTGGACTATTGTAACAGCCTCTTTCTAACTCAACCTGCCTCTACTCTTCGCCCTTTACAACTCATCCAGAACAGGATGTCATGTCCTTGCCCTCAAGCCCTGGGATCATATCTCTCCAGCCCTGAAATCTCTCCACTGGATCCTAGTGGACACAAGGATTACATTCAAGACCCTTTGCATTGTCCTCAAGGCTTTGTGGGGCCTGGGTCAAAATACCTTCAGCTATCCCTCCATAAATACCATCACTCTCGAGCCCTTCACTCCTCTACCTCTCACTCCCTCAGGGTCTGTCGTTTTTCAAAGAAACAAGCTGGGAGTAGTTTTCTTTCTTCAGCTGGTGCCTCCCTCTGGAACAGCCTCCCTGCTGCTCTGAAACTTGAGGAGAACCTTCTCCGGTTTTGGAAGCACCTCAAGACCTTCCTCTTTACTTCTGCCTTCACCCCCTCTCTCTTGCTGATCTTTTTCTCTCAGCACCGTGCACCTGACCTACCTTTTGTCTTCCGGGCACAGGTACCTGCTCACCCTGCCACCCACCCACACTGCCTCCAGGCAATCCCTGCACTGGGGTCTGTATCTGTATCCAGACAGTCCCACCACCCTTTTTTTTCCTGCACTTATCAGACATACCCTGTCTGCTGCCTGCTGCCTCTGCTCAGCACTTGCCACTTGCTGGCTGCACTACCACGCACTATATCAGCATATGCTATTATTAGGCCTACGAGACACTTGCAGAACTCTCAACTCCCAGGAGCATAGGTAAACGTACTACTCATCAGTACACAATAGTTTGTCTCGCATCAACCTGTTATTGACATCATGTGGCCTACTGGGCAAAGTAGACAATGCTGAAATACTCACTCGCACACTGTCGGACCATGACCCAGTTATTTTATCCATAGTACTGGGATCGCCTACACTAGCCCGCACTGCCTGGCGCTTTAAATAGGAAGCTCTCATGGACATAGTTTTCAAGGCTGAAATACGATCAGATATTGAAACATTTTTTGAATGCAAAACACTACATGACACAACAGTGGGGGTGAGATGGGAGGCCTTCAAGGTGTACATAAGAGGCATGTCCATATCACGGGAAGCGAGTATACTTAAGACGATTCGGAATGATGTCAACCGCTCTGAAGCCAAACTTAAGGTTCTACAACAGGAATGTGCCACTTCATCTACCCCTTCTAAACTAGCACAGGTAAGGGAGGAATTTGAGGTCTTCGAGTCGCATGCCCTGCGAGAGATACGTTATCTCTCTCTGCCACAGGCGGCCAGGAAATATGGGGAAGGAGAAAGGACCGGTAGAACATTGGCCAGACTGGCCAGGTCGGAGGGAGGCCGATCCAAGATCGAATACATGACTGATGAACAGGGCACTCTGCAATATGCAGACCAACAAATACCTGGGGTCTTCTCCATATTCTACGCTGGCCTGTGCACATCAACACATACACATGATGCACACGAGATACACGACCTACTTGACTACATTCCTATGACCACCATCACCCCTTTCGACCAGGGATCAACTCGATAGCCTGATTACACTGGACGAAATAGTTAATACTATAACTGAACTACCAAAGGGTAAAGCCCCTGGCCCAGATGGCCTCACTTCAGAAATTTATCAAGAACATGTAGCACTCCTTGCGCCAGAATTACTGCAGGTCTGGACGGAATCACTACGTGAGTCTGTCCTCCCTCCCTCGTTACGGGAAGCCACCATTATGGTCCGCTTGAAACCTGGTAAACTCAGTCGTGAGTACGGGTCATACAGGCCCTTGTCTCTTATAACATAGACAACAAAAATATTTGCCAAAAAAATAGCAAATAGATTTCTTCCAATCATGCCCTACCTGGTGCATGAGGACCAGGGAGGTTTTGTTCCCGGGCAGTCGACGACTCTTAGTATTAGAAGGCTCTTCAATGTATTGTCCAAAATTGACCAGGGCGCAGACGCTGTGGCTGTCACGCTAGATGCCCAAAAGGCGTTTGGCATGGTCTCATGGCAATACATGTGGGAAGTCCTGAGAAGCATGGGGGTGGGTGCAGACATGATAAAATATATTAAACTATTGTTCACAAATCCCACTGCAAGAGTACTAGTCAACTCCCAAGCATCATCACCCTTCACACTGAAAAGGGGCACGCGACAAGGTTGCCCGTTCTCCCCCCATCCTCTTCGCATTGGTCATTGAACCGATGGCAGACTACATCAGAGCAAGACATGCCCAGAAGGGGGTACGACTACTGGGAACTCCCGAAATAAACTCTTTATACCTGGATGACCTTCTCTTGTACATCATGGACCCATCCACTGACCTGAACCACATACTGAGAGATGTGATCCGAATAGGCACTTAGTCCGGATTTACTATCAACTATAATAAATCTGAGATTTTCCCTCTTACAACAGCGACCCAACAGCCCACATGTGAATACCCCCTCCGGTGGTCATCAGGGGGAATCCGCTACCTCGGGGTACAAGTTTCTAGCTCTAATTCAACACTACTAAGTGATAACTATATGTCTGTTGAAAAGTGCATAGCTACCAAAATAACAAGATGGCACTCTCTCCCACTCTCACTGGCACAAAAACTATCATTGGTGAAAATGTTCCTGGTCCCTAAACTCCTTTACATATTTGCAAATGTCCATCTGGCCAGGGAAAAAATATTTTGTCGGAATACAGAACATGTGCACACAATTCCTATGGCACGCAGGCATTGTTTGCAAAAAATGGGCACACATGATTTTACCCTATGAGAGAGGGAGCTTTGCTGCCCCCAACCTGAAATCATCCTGGATTGCAATACAAGCCCAACATGCCACACACTGGTACTCTATCTTTGCCACCCCCCCTCATGTCAAGCTGGAAGGACTAGCAGTGGGCAAAACTAATTTAAAAACAAGGTGCTATTAGCACCTTGGTCCATGCCGGTAAAATACCGGCACCGCCTTGGAGGAAAGGGGAATTACCGCCCTATTCCAAGGTTGGGGGGGCGGTAATTCCCCCTTCCCCATTGCCCTTCTCCATTCCCATTTTTGCCCATAGGGCTCTATGGGAATGGGGAAGGCTCTAATTACGGTACCGCAAATTGCAGTACCGTAATTAGCACCCTGGTTTTAACGCTTGCTAAACAGCAGGCGTTAAAGTACCAACCCGCAAAGGGACCTCGTAGTAAGGCGGTAAGGGTTTACCGGTACCGGTGCCCTTACCGGTACCGGTAAACCCTTACCGCCGTCCATGTAATGAGGCCCTATATCTAGGTGCAAAGCCTCTGGAGTAACTGCGACCTACATGTCTGCCAGGCTGAATCAGTGGCTCTTGCTATTTCTTACCTTACAGCATAGAAATCGGCATAGAGTGGCCATTCCATTCAATAAAGGCACTAAATGAAATCTGTTGCACTCCAAGCCATGCCGACCACAAAAGAACTACCCCCAAAGCCATCACACAAGTGGGCCCACCTGCAAGGACGTCTTTTAGGGGTCACCAGGGGTCGCAACTGCAATCCCTGAGGTCTCCCTTGCTACCCCTGTGGTCTCCCTTGCTACACCAAAAAAATGTTTTAAAAAAGTTTAGGTCTTTTAAAAAAAATGTTTTATTGAGGCTCATGGGCTGTGGCCATCAGCCTGTTAATCTTTGTTTCTTAAGCGGCTGGATTTCTGATAGCTATAGCTGGTAAGATAGCTCAGTGGATTTAGTGTTGGCTGCTGCAATGTGTGAGTGATCTACAGGTTGCAGATTTGACTCTTAAGTAGCAGAGTTTGTGAGTGAATTAGTGAGAGACTAGGTTATTCCGTTATTATGATAGTGATTGGAAAACTGAGTGAGTGACCAAATGAGTTAGTGCCCGAGTTAGTGAGTGAATTTGTGAGCAGTTGAGTGGGTGCATCGGCGTTTCAGGGACTCCCATAATGGATGACTGAGCGGATAACTAATGCACACAAAATATATATATATATATATTTTTAAATTCAGGATGAGATGTTTACCTCTGGTTATGTTTGCTATCAACGGGACCCCTGACTTTTTTTCTGAAAATGCCCCAATTGTACTTATGTGGTCGAATCTGAAATACATTGTTACGTTGTCCTGGCCCCTTATGAGAAATCTAAGAGGAAAACGATTTTGCATGATCGATTTTCAAGTGGGATATCCGGATCTTCGGATGTTATGGGTTTTTTTCAAGTTGCTACTTTCCTTATCATTATATTACCAACTGTACATTTTCTTGAATGTGCTTGGTGTATCTGTTCCAAGTATTTGACATTATCTTTTTAATCATCTTTTTTATGAAGTCCCTTTCTAAATGAACATCTATATCTATTGTGTCTCTTACTTGCATATTTATCTTGTGTTGTTACTCTTTGGATTTTTGAAATACTGCCTTTGGGCTTGATTCATGGAATTTAACGTGTATTTGTGCAGTGCAAAGGGACTTTGCACTAGTGCAAAGTCAGAGGAAAGTCATGTTGCACTGCAAAAATACATGTTGCACCGCTCTGTGAATCAGGATACAGTGCAAGGTGACTTTGCACCAGTGCAAGGTCACTTTGCAACCCACAACAAATTTCATGATTGCCCTTTTAACAGGAATGTTTTATTCTGAATAGATAATTTTAAATAGTACAATCATCGAGTGAATGATTGAGAGATTGAGTGAGTCAGTAAGTGCACTAGTGAGTTATTGCAGGCAGTGACTGCTTATTAAGTGTGTGTCTAAATGACATAGTGAGTGGGTGAGCAGCAGAGTGTTTTAAGGTGCATAGGAAGCAGTCAGATTAGAGAGCACTGCCATCATTTTCAGCAGCCGGACCATGGCCTATAGGTAGAGAGATGCCTGTGTAGGCAATTAAGTAATGGAACGTTTCTTAAGAATAGAGGACGGTAGCCAAGCCTTCCTCCCACTATCACTCTAACAAAATATGAGCCCACCGTTGTTTCAAAATTGAACACACTGGGCCTCATTACGAGCTGGGCGGTATCCTGTGCTAAATCCATTGGAATAACGTTCAACACAATTACCGTTACTGCAACTTGGTCTGGCGGTATTACCACTCGATTACAAGTGGTGATGGTGGTGTAAGTCCCCATTTTCGTTGAGTCCAAAGGACTCAATGGGGCATTTTCGGTGCAATTACTGTGCCGGTAATTGCACTGCAGTAATTTCACCAAACATGGGCAGAAAGTCGACGGATTTACCTTCAGCTCAGAGCTAAAGGTGAATCCTCCAACTTTCCCCCAACTTATAATTGGTGATGTGACGCTATTACCGTTGCATTTATACCACACAGAGCATACAACATATGTGTCTGCCGAGATCATGATTCACACGATTACGTGTACAATTTTAAGAAAATGCATGCCCATGGCTGTCTGAGGGACTGGAATTCATATAGTACAGCAACAGTTCAAACTAGAAAACACATACAAGGTTCAATAATGGCCCTTTTGTGCATTCTGATCCAAGAGTGAGAATGTGGGCACCTGAGTTCCTAACAGTATTGCTTGCTTTGGAGGTCGCCTGCATTTCTTAGTTCTGTAAATTGAAGGGAAGACATTGCTGATATCGCAGTTGGTCCAGAGTCAGCGGCACAAAAGCAGAGTTGTGAGCTGTAAGGGATCCTCCACAGCTGCAACTGTTCCTGATGAATATACTTCTACGGCCGTATAAGAACACTCCCTCCACCCCCACCGTCCCCTTCCCCCGCATAACTCCCATGGAGTCGAGCACACAGTCTACAGCTTGGGGAAGTGTTGTGGTGGATTCTGATGCCTTGGTAGCTGTTGAGCTTGAAGAGAAAAACCTCCACACTAGATAACCCCATATTTTGACTACCCAGAATCCTCTAGATAAGATGAACTGTCTTACTGGGGACCCATTATCACCATGTTGGACCTTGCTGAATCCACTTGCATAGCGGCTCCAGTCAATACGTGGCTGGAAATCAGGGATCTGTGTGATCACTGCACAGTTTGTTACTGTGCATACAATAATGTTGATTTTATTTACTGCATATATATATATATATATATATATATATATATATATATATATATATATATATATATATGTATGTATATATATATATATGTATGTATGTATATATATATATATATATATATATATATATATATATATATATATATATATATATATGCAGGGGTGGACCCCTGCAGCCCTCCCATTCCGCCCATTTCTATTATTAATTTTACCCACCCCCCACATATATATGCGGCGAAATGTGGCTGTCGAAATTCAACATTTTTGTATACGCAGTAATGGGATTCGCAGTAGTTCAATTATACCGAAATCTGTACGCCACTGTTCTCAAACAGCACAGCTGGGAAGGATTTGTCTGACATTACTGAGGTATCCATCGGGACTTCAATACCATTTTTACAGACATTGTCAATTTAAAGGTTAAAAACCTGTGAGACCATAACATAGAGTTTGGTTAATTCCGAGCAATGTCTGCACTTTCCAGCATCATCATTTTGGTTTAAAGACCGCCAGATCCTTATTAGGAATAATCCATCCTTTGTTTTACCATCTCCTCCCACAGCTGTTGCCTGTGAATGTATTCAAAGTATTGTAGAAGATTCATACATACCGTGCAGAAATGGCCTTCTTCAACAAAAAGGCAGCTGAATATAGCCGGTTGTATTAGAAAGCACTGACCCAACAGTGGTCGGTTTGGGGTTTGGGAATGACGATTCCACTTCCAAACCATGCACATGCTTGTCAAATAATGGTTTTATATTGTAGCCATACTTGAAGATTGGCAAGAAGTATCTTTCTGCAGATTATTTAAACAAAATCAATGAGTAATATTGACGCCCAGCTCTCTGGGTGGCATGTTTGGGGTGGTATGCAACTATCCATCTGGAGTGTTGAATTTAAAATCCAGCAAAGGAATCAAGAACATGAAACCAAAGTATGCATGAACAATTTCGGACAGGAATTAGATTGGTAGATTACATTTATCTGTTCTTTTTGGCAAGACAGAGCCTCCTCAATTACCACAAGGTTGAAGGGAAACCATTTACTTCTCACAGGGAGGGTTGCATCCTACAGCTGCTTCTTTAATAGCATCATTGTCAGTAAGACATGTGCCTCCAAGTTAATTCACACATTTTGGTTAGAACGAACATACACGAGGTGTTCACAACTAAAACACGTTTTATTTTATTCCTGGGTTTGTACCTCTGCTTCTCGACATTAATTAGTTTGGTAAACTTGACTTTAAATCCAGACAAACATCTCAGCTTGTGGAACTTCTTATGTAGATATTAGGCCTCATTAGGAGTCTGGCGGTAACCCTGCCATTGCTTCCGGTGGTTGCGACCGGACTAGTGACATTTTCTCAGCACCTAGTTTGCCAGTGCCACCGGGACATTACAAGTCCCATCGGACTGGCAAGCTAGGTGCCTGTAAATGTTGTTCCCCATTCTCATGGAGTCCTATAGGTCCTATAGGTCCTATAGGACTCCATGGGAATGGGGAACAACATTTACAGGCACCTAGCTTGCCGGTCCGACGCTTCCGTGAAGAGTCTGCCTTCACGGAAACGCAAACTTGTAATTTGCCGGTCCGGAAACAAGGGTGCCTGTGAGTTTACCGGCACCCTTATCCGGACCGGCAAAGTTGTAATGAGGCCCATTGTGAATACATCTGCAAGAGGTGTTTTTTACTTACCAGAGGTCCAGGAGTATGGGGTGATCAATATTGTTCAGATGGTGTCTGACTACAAAGAATCATCTGATCCTTTTGGTGAAGAGGAAGTGCCAGGTATCATGTGCACTCCAGCCACCCCCTTCGAAGTACCAGGTACATTCACGCCAAAATATGTGAAGTATGGAAAACAGATAAACCATCAGAGAGCAGATGTTTGCCTCTGGCCAGTGCCTATCAGAATAACAGCACCTATTGAAGTACCGACACCTAAGAAAACCTGGACAGTAAAGTACCCATTGAGAAGACCCTATCTACAGACAAGACAAAAGGACATTTGTGCGAATTAAATACCTGAAGAAGCCAATAGGATACTAAAGGAAGATGAATGGTGACGTCATGAGAAATCGGACTGACACACATGTAGAAGATATAATGATCTGAGAATACTGACAAAGAGACGAGATATCATGGATGAGTGACATCTTGAGCATAAGATGAAGAAATTAATATCAAGATGCAGAATCTTATGTCATATGCATGATGAAGATATTAAGTTTGTTTAAACGTGTACAGATGCAAGAAACCGCAAGAAGCAAAGAAATAGTGAAGCTTAATTATGCTTAGTAATAAATTAGATTGCAGCAAGCGCCAACTATACATATATCTACCTCAAAAACACTTTATAGATGAGTGAAAATCCACTTTGCACATGTGCAGAATTGAACAGAGGTTACTAAAGGTCTCAAGAGGAGATTGTTGCAGCAAACAAATCGAGAATTAAGATGGAGAGAAACCCAGCTGAAGGTAACCATGCCAAGAAGCCAGGGTCGTATCGGGCTGGAATAGGCCAACAGTGGATCCAATTAAGAAAAAAAGAACACAGTATCCCGTTCAGAAAAGTCGAGATAAGCCACAGATGATAGAGGACTGACGGAATTCAATCAAATACACAAAAATGCATGAAGAAGATGCCAATTTCACAGTGTCTGAATCATGTGACAAGGCAGGCAGGAAGGGATTAGACTTTCACACCTACGCATGGAGCTCTGCCGTACTCATACTCCTTAACTTTCTCAGACCAAGAAGCAGACTCAAGGCCAAACTACAAAACAGTAATTGACACACGACCACACCACTAAGATGATGAATGATTGTAACATAATTGGAGGGAAGCTGGGGTGCAGACTTACTCCCTGCACCTGGCTCATTATTCTGCATGCTGCTTAGTGCAAGCGGAAAAATATGAGTGGGATTGATGCCAACCCAATCATAGTGGACCATCTAATCTAGGGTCCTATAGTAAGTAGGACCAAAAAGACGTACTTTTAGTGATGTTTACAGTGACTAGTTTGAAGGAAGGGCTTAGTTTCCCCACCTGACATTGATTATCCAATCCCCTCTCCCCATTACCATAAACAGATATAGTACCTATGTTAAAGTTACCGTCCTATAACCAATCAAGTTGCATGTTAGGTTTTTAAGATTACGCGTCAATGATGATGAGTTTTTGTTATAAATATTGTGTTTTTTCTGAAATTAATTGGAGTTTAAGTGAGAAGGAAGATTGAGCGGTTGCTGATGTTCATTGAGCTCCCCGTTTTCTGCACTTGTCATTGAACAGACTCCCTTTGCCAAACTATTGAGTTGTCATTATTATTTGGTGCAAGAGTATGAATCTGCATCCCCATCTATCTCAAGGCTGCTGCTGCTCATCTTAAAGGGCTGTGTGTAGAGCCCCAGTCGTATGGGCCGGCTGGGGTCCACCAGTTTACTTGGTAGCAGAGATTAGATGGTTAAGATTAGATAAGACACCCATTGACCATCTGCATAAGTAGCTTCGCGTCCCTGGCAATATCACAAGTCCTTTGCCATCCGGCTGAAAGAACGAGAAGCTCCCCGTGGATAGTGGCTAGTTTAATTAAAAACCCTGCAGGTTAGGTCTTTAGGAACCTTTGCTTTCTCCCAAGTCCCCCTTCCCACTTCTACGAGCAGCTGATCGGATGAGCAGCACAGAACGGCAGTAAGGAAGGCGGTGTTCCCGAGCGTCTGAAGAGTAAAAACATGCGAACAGTGAGTGAAAAAGACTGAATGCTTTGGCAAAAAGTAGCATGCCTTAAAACAAGTAAAGGGAAGGTAACGGTGGGGGGTGGGACAAAAATAACCTCAGAGTAAAAGTATAATGTATATATATGGGGAAAATATTGACTCAAGGGTGGCCGAGCAATACAGAGAGATACCGGAAGTGACCGAGGTAAAGAGTATACGCCCATTTTCCTAGGTTTTAAAGAGCGCTAGAAGAAGCCTTAATTTAAGGTCCTGAATTGATAGGATGACATAGGAGATCAGAAACGATTAAAGACAATCTGAAAGAAATGGGCTTAAATTCCATGTCGGAATACAATTAGGGGCAGAATGCATCTGAGGAAGCAGATGTCATGAGATTTGTGTAGCCGGCCGGAGTCTGTCTGTTTATGTTTTTTTTTCCTATGACATCAGAAGGTAAAAACTTTTTAAAAAGAGGAGCATGAAAATTGTGTGATTGAATAGATAAAATGTTGCATGGCATTAATTGAAGTGTGTTGTTGGTAAAAAAGTAAAATTTATTTTTGAAAGACGGGATTGGAGCTTGCGACGATTGGTGCTTGCTTATATTTTTGATCTTGTTAGTAAAGTAAAGCATAATAAATTGTTATGCAAAGATAAGAATAAACAGGATAAGCATGGAAGGCATTACCCCATTGGTACACATGTGCAAACCGCTGCCGAAACATGCACCTAAGCTTAAACAGTACAGTGCAGAATGGGTTAAAGGGACCGCAGACAAAATGTTTATGCCATAGCCACAAGGAAGATCGCTATCTAATACGGTTACAGCACAGGACGAGATATTTGCATGCCACATACACGGGCAAAAAGTTAGATAAACGCCTAGCTAGTTTAGAACTTTAGAAGATGTACCAACAAGAAAAGGAGGAGGACCCACTGTTAGATTGGATACTGAATATATGCACAGAGGGGGGTAAGGAGCCTTCTGCGCCAACCGCCCCATCTGAAGCAAAAAGCAGAGCTATTAAAGACAAAAGATTGTACCCGTTGAGGGAACTTAAAGCAGCCACAGGATATAGCAACCCAGCATATGAGTCACCTACACAAAGCAGTGATGAAAGCCCAGGGAAAGACAAAGACAGAGATATTACCTCCAAAGTTCCGAAGGACAAGGAGAGGCGTGAAAAAGAAAAAGGAGACCAAACACAAGCAAGTACATCTCTAGATAGGGGAAGAGAGGGAAAGAGATGAAAAGGAGATGAGGATAGGACTGATGAGATGGCATTCGCACAGACAAATGGATGGGAAGTCAGATTGTATTGAAACTCTATGGTAAAGGCATTGAGGATATGAGACAAAAAGGAGAACGAGACAAATTAGAAAGGAAGGAAAAGGAAAACCAATCAAGAGACAAAGGGGCTAAGAAAAAGGATAGACAGAAACAAGAGCAGTGTTATTGTGATGAACAGGTCAGAAAACAGGAAAAGGCAGAAGAGCAAAGAAAATATGATCTTAAGCAGCGAACAGCTGATGATCGAGATAGTATAGAACAAAGGAGAAAAAAAGAAGAAGAACAAAAGATACGGGAGAAGAGAATAAAATATGAAGAGATGAAAAAATGCAAAGGGCGAATGAACAAAGAGATGCGAGGAAACAAGAAGAAGATAGGGTCAGAGAGGATGCGAGGAAATGTAGAGAGTTTGATGACGACTTCAAATATAAGCGAAGACAGAGAGTACGGGATCTTGAATATCTGGAAAGAGAGGTTAAAAAACCAGATCCAGTAGTAGGCTGGGAAGATATAGAACAATTCTTCCCTGAGTACGATTCTGTACCAGGCTTGTCTAGGGCAAATATTGAAGATGACTTCGACACCAGAAGTATCAGAGAGACGATCGATAAAGTATATGATGAGATCGGGCTAGAAAGGGTACCCCAGGGGAAAGGAAAGGATGAGCGTCTTGAGAGCACTCAGTTGTACGATCCTGAGGAGGCCTCCCGAAGTAGCAGAAATAGAGAGTTGTCATTAGATAGGCTGACTCTAACAAGAAGGTAGGAGGATGGGAGAAGTTGCACAAGTTGGGCACAGACAATATTGGATGCAGAAAGAGAAGAATGTGACGAAAGAGTAGACGAGAGGAGACGCGGAAAATGCCCCTCTAGGGGAAAGGGAATAAGATGGTCAGATTCTAGTGGGTCTGCACCTAAGAAATCAGAGTCAGCCATACGATCAGATTGGCATGAAGGAGTATCATATGGTCCGATTGGGGGTGTTGTCTCAACCAACCTATGTGAGCAGACTAAGGACATTTGCCAGATTGACAGTGATGCAGAAATATTACCCCTGCGGTAGACAGAAAAACGATGAGAGAGGAAAGGGAGTGTGATGTGTCACAGTTCCCTTTACTAGAAAAAGGAGGAACGAGGCCACAATATATACCCCGGCCTCACATTGAGAGAGAAAACCTGAAAAATAAGCTCCCAATGTTGACATCGGGGGCTGGAAAATGAATACATGAGTTAGAAAAAATGACAGGAGGGAACACGTTAGCTATAGGGGATATTAAGGGTCTTTTAATCACCACACTTGGTGATAGAGCTGATGATGTGTGGACACGGGCAGGTTACCCTGAAGTGACTACATTTAATACCACGCATTCCAGAACTGCGGTATGGAAAGCACTTTGAGTGCTATACCAGGACACTTCCGATATGGGAGCTATAATGACATGCAAGATGAAGGAGTCAGATGATCCTTTGCTTTACATTCAGAATTTCCAAGATGCCTCGGTGCTGGGAACTCGTGAATCTTGGGGGAAATCTCTAACCGTGTTTTACTGCCAAGGGCTCCAGAACAGGTAGAGAAGCAACTCAAGAAATTGGTAGGGATTGAGGCTAAGCCATGGTCTAAAATAAAGTTGACCATTGTGCACTATTGCAGGCTGTTGTAAGAGAAGAATTGCAAAAAGGATGCTGCACAAAAAGGTGAAGAGGCTAAATTGGTACATAAAACATTATCAAAGTATGTCATTGATGGGGCAATGATAACTAACACAGACAGATGTAACGCGCAGCAGATCAATAATCAAAGGCAGTTTGATCAAAACAATAACAGGCTTTACCCAAGGGGAAGAGGCTTTCAAGGAAGAGGATGGCAGAGTAATCAGGGAGGTTTTCAAAACAATCAAAGAGGTTTTCAAAATATGCAACATTGAAACCAGGGTATGCAAAATGGGCTAATAATCAGACCACTGCCAAAATGTTGGATGTGTGGAATGCCAGGACATCGAGCATGCACATGCAGAAGTCAAAGCATGGTGCAAAATTACCAACTCACAAGAGGAGGGATGGTGAATCCATCTGCGTTCTCACAGCAAGGTGGAAATGGAGTTGCACAGAATCACACATTGCAGCAGGAAGCGCCGGTAGTACTGCAAACTTTGCAACCCCAGAATGTGACACATTTTCCACAGGGACTGTCTCAAAAGTTGCCAATGCAACTGACACAAACAACAGGTACAGGACAGATACTGAATTCGGGAATGAGAAATGCCACAAGTGATGGGGGAAATCGGTTCACTCAGAATGGGACAAGATTATATATGGACTAGAATAGCTCACTGGGAGACCTGATGTGTTCTATCCAATCAGTGACACCGAACCCTCACGAGGAACCAAGGGTAGATGTCTGTATAGGGGATAAAGAATATTCTTTCTTAGTTGACACAGATGAGACACGCTCGTGTATATGTGAAGGCAAGTTTTCTTTGTCCGGAGATGCCATAAATACTCAGAACTTCATAGGAGCAACAAGTCGTGTTCCTTTTACAAAAGAACTTCCAGTCTCCATAGGAGAATGTGACATGAATGTGCCACTGCTATATTCAAGGCAAACCCCGGTGAAATTATTGGGACGAGACCTAATGACAAAGTTAAACATGACAATCTTGTTCACAGAGAAGGGCATAGTATGTTCGACTCCAGGAATGCATTATTTGAACGCATGCAAAATGATTAGAGCATACGCAGGACAAATGGCTATGAGAGCTATTCCATTGGAACCAAGGCCTTGCAGACAAAACCATGAGAACCCCAGATGAGTTTTTATTCAGACCAAGAATACCTGTGCATGAGGAAAAGGGACACGTGTTCCCTTGACAATATAAACAGCCATAGTGCAAGGAGAGATGGCTCTGCTTGACGTTTGTGATGATGAAGGCAGACAATGGTGTGCAGTTAGCACCATTGGGGAAGGTTACAGATTGACTGACATCACTGATGACGATCTGTTTGAAGAATAAACAAGTGTAGATGAGATGACAGTTGAGGTTAATCTCATCTATTTGGTGAAAATGATCAACAGAGAAGTGCCTGTCTTCGGTGTGGACTACAGGCCCTTATGACGTAGGCTTACTGAAAGGAGTCGGAGAAGTGAAGACTAAATTGAAACCAGGAGCAATTTTCCCAAAAGCACGACAGTATCCCATGTCTAGGGAAGCAGATGAAGGGATTTTTAAGACAATGGGCCTCATTACGAGGCTGGAGGTCGCCATCCCCTTAATAAGGGTATGGCTACCCCCAAAGTCGGGTCCGGATCTGAGTCCTGTGAAAGGGGAATTACCGGGCCATTCTGACCTTGGAGGGTCCAGTAATTTCCCTTTCACGGGACCCTGAGCCGGTATGTTCCCATTCCCATTTGAGCCCCTATAGGGCTCAATGGGGATGGGGAGGATGGTAGCAGCGGTACCATTCATAACGGTACCGTTGCTACCATCCTGGTCTGCTCGTGGGTGCCGCTCTGCACGCCTGATCTGACCAGGCATCCAGAGCGACACTCGCGAGCAGACCCGTAATGTTGCGGCATGGCAACAACAGCGCCGGTAGCACTACTGGCGCCGTTGTTGCCTTACCGCAACAGTCGTAATGAGGCCCAATTTCTGCGATGATGGAGCAGGGCATCTTAGTGACGTCAGAGTTGTCATGCAATACTTTGATTTACCCAGTGAAAAAAGGGAAAGGGGGTCCTGGAGGCTAGTGAAAGATCTACGCCCAATAAACCAGATAGTCGAGACTGAGTTCCCTCTAGTCCCTAACCCGTACATGATCCTATGTAATATGCCTATTGAAGTGAGGTATTTCAAGGTGATTGACTTGAAAAAAACATTTTTCTCAATCCCATTGGACAAAGACTTACAAGATTTGACATTGTTTACATTCAGACAAGTTGGTCTGAAAAGCAAAAGGATGCCTCAAGGGTACTGTGAGTCTCCGTCACTTTTCAACAGAGTCCTGCAGATGGACTTAAGCAATATTGCATTAGAGAGTGTTGTCTTGCAATACGTGGATGACATTCTAATTTGCAGCACAACAGAGGAAAAGTGCAGACATGATTCTATTCAGCTATTGACTATACTGGCCGAGAAAGGATATAAAGTTGACAAAGAGAAGTTACAATATTGTCAACAAGAAGTGCTGTATATAGACCAGCTAATCTCACATGAGGGGGAAAAAGGTTACCCCTGAAAGAGCTGAAGCCCTTTCAAAGACAGCCAAACCACACACGATAAAACAAATGCAGAGTTTTCTCGGATTATGCAACTATGTCAGGGCATGGGCATGGGTCTTTGACTACAGTTCCTATACCAGACCCTTGTGAAGAAAGCACAGGAAACGAAAGAAAATATTGTGTGGACCGAGACCATGGAAGAAGGGTTTGTTGAACTAAAGAAGGCCATTTGCACAGCACCAGTTTTAGGGAGTCCCAATTATGCAGAGGAATTCTACCTGTTTCACACATGAATGGCAGAGTTTTGACAGCAGTACTTACACAGAAAACCATGTTGGGGTACAAGTCCCATGCATACTACAGTGGGAATTTAGACCCAGTGATGATGGGTCACTTCCTGTTCCAACAAAATTTAGCTACCGCAACATTCACCATAGAGAAGGCTACACTCATTGTGATGGGGTGCCCAATGACGTTATTTGTCAAGCACGCACTATTTGCCATTTTAGAGAAACCAAAAGGCGCATTGACATCTCAGGGAGCTTCTGCTTATGAAGTGGTCATATCAAATCCAAAAATTAAAATAGTTTGATACAAAATAGTGAACCCAGCTATGTTTATAGCAGAGCCAGTCACTGAAGGAGAGCCAATACATGTTTGCGCAAACTATGGAGAATTCTATTATGAGATTCCCAGAGTGAAAGAAAATACATTGGCTGAAGCTGAAAATGTCTTCGTTGATGGTTCTTCAAGGATCGATCAAACTGATGGACAGAGATATATAGGTGCGCTGTGGTGAAACACGTGGCAAATGGGGAATTTCGAGTACTCATTAGTGCACGATTACCCTCATATTTTTCAGCACAAGCTGCAGATTTATTGGCGTTGAAACTCGCACTCGAGAATCACACAGACCGGGAAGTGACGGTGTACAGTGACTCCACCTATGTGATGTCAACAGTACACGCAGGCCTAGCACGCTGTAAAAGGAGGGGCTACCTCAGAGCGGAGGGCATGCCAGTGCAACACGCAGCCTTATTGGACAGGCTCATTAAGGCACTACAGCTCCCAGTGGGCATAGCAGTCATGAAATGCGCTGCCCACACGAAAGGGACAGATTTTATCTCACATGGAAATCAAGCAGCAGACACTGAAGCCAAGCGTGTGGTGACTAAAGACGAAATAATCATGAGAGTGGAAATAAAAGATGTGCATGAGAGAATGATTGTTGCACAAAGCGAGCCTGAATGCTATAGCAATATGGCAAAAACTCAGTTAGTGGAGCTCCAAGTGGAGGCACAACAGGAACAGAAGAATTTATGGAAGCGTTGAGGGTGTTCTTTAAACCCCTCCTACAGCTTGTGGTGACAAGACAGCACTGGTAAACCGTTGATGGCTATAGCCTTATTAAAAATAGCACTGGAACGGTTACACTACCCAGCGCACAGACAAAGGAAAATCTAGCAGCAACGATTGCTGAAGACTGGTTTATACCAAACTTGGAAGAACATATTGCATTTTTTATGGTGAACTGTATAATTAGTCATCAGTTCATGGCTGGGCATACACTACGTGTGATTAGAGGAGTTATCCCAAGGCCTAATGGGCCTTTTCAGCACTTGCATGTCAATTATGTTGATATGATTCAAATATGTAATGGGTACAGGTATCTAAAATACCAAATAGTGCATTCTCGACGAATAACGTCATTGGGTACAGGTATCTAAATGTTGTGGTGTTACCATTCTCTAGATGGATAGAAGCAGGTCCATGTACACACCCATACTCTACCTGTGCGGCCAAATTCTTGGTGAGGGAAGTGTTTCCCAGATGGGGAGTGTGTGAAGTCATGAGGTAAGACAATGGTCCTCATTTTGTTAATGCAGTATTTGAACAGATTAGCTTGGGGCTTGGTATAAAGCACACGTTTTCTTTGGCGTATCATCCTCAAGGGAATGGCATATGCCAGAAGCTCAACAGCTTATTAAAGGAAAGGATATCCAAGTTGACGCTTACTCTGAAGAAGGGATTGCTACACTGTCTTCCACTGGCACTGTATGCACTTAGAAACCAGCCTGGTTCTGACCATCATCTCACGCCGCATGAAATCGTGACAGGCAGAAGGATGCGCACGCCATTGACACCTCAAAATAGAGCTAGATGTGATGCCCAGCCAAAAGGAGAAGTGTTAGGATTGGAAATGCAAAAATACTTGAATTGCATGACATCTTGTCTTGCTGTAATTTCAGAACAGCTGCGGCAACGACAAGAAGGGTGCAGGGCAGCACAGAACACAGAAGGAGATACTACAACATACCAAGTTCCAAAATTACATGTTCCTCCAATATTCCCTGGGGACATTATGGGGTCTTTTTGAGAAACCACACAAGAAAAAAGTAGGATGAGCCGAGGTTCAACGGCCCCTTTAGAGTGGAGGACGTTACACCCTCTGCAGTCAAGCTACAGGGAAGAAGAGCTTGGATCTTTCTGGGTGACATGAAGCCATACAACGGAGAAGACCCTCTGCCCACACCCCACCGCGTAGACTACAGGCAACGGGAAAGAACCACAGCACATGCAGACGAGATCCATGACGAGGCGGAAGGATGCATGACCAGCAAAGCAGAGACAAATAACTTTTTGTGCGTGTTGTGCCTTAGTTTTGGACACATCCTTTAAGCAAAATAAGAGAAAAAAATGACATAAAACACAGACACTCTGTGAATCCTAGTTGCAGGGTGAAGAAGAAGAATTTCACATATAAGCCACAAAATAGCTTGTTGATTTTGGACTTTGGACTGAGGCACAATGAAGCCTTAAAAAGAAAAGATATGCCAGATTTTGATCGAGGATGCGTAAATTGGAAGAGAATACAGAGGGCCTGATCACAACTTTGGCGGTATTACCGCCAGCGGTATTAGCACTACCGCCGAACTCCCCAGCTCTAATAGCACCGGATCACGAGTTCGGCAGTAATATAATTCCCCATTCCCCATTGAGCCCATTCGGGAATGCCCCATTCCCCATCAATGGGGAAAATTCACGCTCTTACCGCCGGCGGGTAACCCGTTAATAGTGCACATTTTCGGCGGATTCCCCCCAGCGAAGAGCTGGGGCAAAATACGCCAAAGTCCTGATTTGGCGGACCCTTAAATCCGGCGGTAATAGCGCGATCGCCAGATTTAAGGGTTACCACCAAAGTCGTGATGAGGCCCAGTGTCCTGACTCTTTTGATACAGTATCCTTATTTGGATTTACTTATGGTGTCACACAATAATGACCTCACCAAAGACATTCTGATCTATTTCGAGCTAGCATTGAAGTGTTACCCGTTGTTGGTGGGAAGAATCACAAGAATAACAGAGTTTCTTCAAGATCCTGAAAATGAAAAGACAATAAGGAGGCTTCTCACAGTGATTGCAGAGCAGTTTCTTTTGCTTCCGGAATACAGTGAGGACAAGACAATGTCCCTGCCACAAGAAGATAGCAGACTAGCTAGTAACGTATTTTTTCGCTTGATTGAAGACTTTCCAGAACCTGTGGGGAGACATGCCAGTGTTGATGTCCTCACTTTCATTAGAGACCTAGCGAACTCTACACAGATGGGTATGCTGCTGCATGGTATCATAATGCAGGTCGAACTTTATAATTATCAGCAGAATCACCGGAGAAGATTGTAAACTTTCCTTCAAGGGAGAAATCGTGAAAGTGTTGCCAAGGACTTCACTCTTGTGTATGCTGACAAAGGAACGACATGTCATCTGGAGTGAAACAGATATGAGGCATTGACTGGGAACTGGTCTATTTTGAACATGCAAATTAAGACTTGCTGTACTTATCGCCTCATTTGGAACTTTTGTTAACACAAAAAGAACTGTTTCCAGAGACAAGAGACAGTCTATTACTCGGACAAAGAGGATAATCAATCCAGCACTCGTGACCTGCGAACAGAGGCAGCAGAATCCAGATAAAAGTGGCAATGTTTAGCATGTATTAAAAGTTAGTGTTGCTTCCTTAGATGATCGAGATCAGAACAGTAACATTGTCCTCCCTCATGAGGAGAGACATTCATATTGGCCAAGGAACAAATGCTGTAAAATAACTTACAGATGCATTATTTACACATGCATAGTATTCATTATCATATTACTGTCATTGACGATTAGAACTGTATTTTCCATTGATGCACAAGGCGTTCAGGTTCCCGTGCACCCACCTAATGATGTACGTATGAAACCTACAATGGTACCCATACCTTACATAGGTCTTTTTTCTCAGTTTCATTTGGAGTGCCATTCCACGGAGGCACCTTTATAGCGGGTTTGTACCCCATTCATTAGGATTAAAATATTGTTTAAGAATAACAGGAATCACTTTCCTAAACAAAGGCAGTGCCCACTCACCTCGACTCAACCCATACCTTACATAGTCATTCCAGTTCGTAGAAAGAATGACAGAGTGACTGAATTTGAAATGGATGTGATAAATAATGACACACGCACAAAACTTGGGCTAACAAATGAATAGCGACGCCGGAGACAGGGTTGGCAAAGTAAACCCGAGAAGGGGTTGAGGAAAGGTACACATACACAAATAATGAGTACATACACACCTGGTCGAGTGTCAATAATCAGAATCACATTCCAGAGAATGGGGGAAGCTTGGACAAACAACAATGAGAAGTTTCACATCAAGAGAAGTTAAGAGACACATGGAGAAAGCTGAACTTTTAAACAGACAAAAGGCTTTAGAGAATAAGCAAACAGAGACAACACCTGCAAGCACAACTGATGCTGCGAGACATGAGATCAGGGCAGTGCCTAGAGAGAAGACAAGACCAGAAATTATAAGAGACATTTTCATGCCTGGTTGGTATATTAAAAGGATGAAGGAAATTGCACAAACTCCTACAAGAATAAGCCAACATATGGACATGCCTGAATCATCGGTGGAGATACCTGAGAATCCTCCAGCAAGAAGAAGCCATATGGATGTGTTTAAGGATGTGGTTATAGCAAACTACAGGAAGACCTTAGAATTAGAAGGAGCACACAAGAAGACAATAACGAATTGAACAATTACTTGGGCAGCACAGCACACTTGGAAAATAACATATGGTACCAACACATGAAGGAAGTTGGAAGACAAACTTTAGTGGAAGAATGTTTTGTGTATGCACTCCTACCTTACAACATGGGGAAGTCAAATATCTTCATAGCTGTTGAAGTAGATTCTGCAGACAGAACACTGTCTGTCACATACAGAAATGTGCACAACCAGAGGCCAGTTCATGGGGAGTGATGTTTCACTCAAATGGGCAACTGAAGCGACTGATCCAGATGAAGGGGATTATGTCCAAGACATAAAGACAAGAAACAATGGCAAAACAAAGAACATTGTGATAAGATATGAAAAGCCTGGAGTTAAAGGACCAGAGATCAGAAGAGAAACAAACAAAAAGCGGAACATCAAAGGGAAATCTCCAGAAGAAGCTTGAAGATGGAGGAACAGAGGTCAAAAGCAAATATGGGGAACAGTGCTTTCACCAGACGGATGGGAGAAAGGAGTAGTGATCTGCAGAGCATGGATGATCATTGGATACTATAAGAAAACCATTGAAAATGCACAGATGCTATGCAAACCATTATGGCCGAGACTGGCAAGATTTCTAACATGGGTTGAAGACAGTGGAGGACCCCTACAGATAGTATCAATGGAGAATTCCAAACTGTGCTTCAGAAACAACAGTAGAAGAAACATGGGGGGAAAAAAGAACTGTGTTACGAATCTCCGATGCTACAGGAATTGTATGTGGAATTGCAGTGATTATGGATCATTATTGGGCATGTGGATTCAATGCATATATCAGGTTGCCGAAGAATTGTGGATGTATCTGCACATTGGTGAATGTCCATGTTCCAGTGTTGGTGATTCCAAAAGGTGACCTGAATATTGACAGTTTCCCGAAAGCAAATGCTCACATGAGGAAGAAGCGATCTGTGGAACTGATGAGACTAATGAAAAGAGAGAAATACTTCTTTGCCAAATCAGCAGAAGCCTTTCATGCAATCCCATATGAACACAGATTGTTCAGCTTGACCGCATCAGTAGTCACGACAATCCTGATGCCAAGAGTTCAGATTGGAGCAAATACTAAATGGTTGCAGATAACCAGATGGGAGTTACTGCAGACCATCAACACAACCATAAAGGGATTCAATGCAATCAAAGAAGAGTTAAGAGCGATTCGACTAATGACTCTCCAGAACAGATATGTCCTAGACATGATTACAGCTATGGATGGAGGTGATTGTGCAAAAATTGGAGAATGATGTTGCACATTTACACCGTCACACAATAACAAAAATTGAATCTTAACAGAAGCCATAGGTATGCTGACAAAACTACAGAATCAGATGATTGATGAAGTTGATGAAGCTTGATGATGACAGTTGGTTTGGAACACTGTTTTCATGGGTTCCACAATGGATGGCAGGTGTATTCAAGTTCCTAGGAGCCTTGTTGGTGATGATATTGCTTGTATTCTGTGTTATCAAGATAATAATATCTCAGTGCGAGAAAACTGCGAAAAAGGCCATAGGGATGAAAATCATGATTGACGTTGAGTCAGGATGGAAGCCCAAAGACCTGACTGATGAAGAAATAAGAGACTTTGTGAAGGCCAGCATTTATGCACCAGAAGGAACAAAGTTTCGGTATCCGAAAAAACATAGAAAATATGTGGGAAAATTGATCTATTGCAATCAATTGGAGAATGTCAACTAATGACATGGAACAAAGACGAGCACGTAAGGACATCAGGATGTTTAAAGGGAGTGATATGATATGATATGATATGATCTGACATGATACGGCATGGGTAACGTGCCTATACACAAGTGTTTCAAGGCGCAAAGAGGCAGGGAGGGACAAGGGGAGACAGACAACGATCCTACTAGGCCAGGTGACATTCATATTGCGCAAGTGCAAGGGTACAGGGGAAGGGAAAAGTGCAAGGGGAAAGGGAGAGGGGAAAGTGCAGTACAGGGTTAGTAGAATACAAGATAAATAATAAGGGCCAGCTGGTGGCAAGTGCAAGGTAAGTGCAGGGAGGAGGGGCTGTAGGGATACAGAGACAGTCCCGCAGTGCAGGGGTTGCCAGTGAGGCAGTGCAGGGAAGAGTGGCTGGTCCAAGGACCGAGACCGGTGAGTGGCCCAGTTCCAGATTCAGTGCAGGTTCAGTGATTTTAGCAGGGGAGATGTGGAGAGAAAACAGAGGCAAAGAGGAAGGTTTTGAGGTGCTTCTGGAATGGATCTCCTCAAGGAGATAAAGATGTGGACCCCAAAGGAACATTTATGAAGACCTAGATGTCTAGATACAGAGGATGGCAGAAAAGTAAATGCAAAGAAAGAAGTAAGAGTGGTCGATGAATAGCCCAGAGGGGGGAGTGAAGAGGAAATGTCAGGTATCATCCGCACTCCAGCCACCCTCTTTGAAGTACCAGGTACATTCACGCCAAAATATGTGATGTATGGAGAACAGATAAACCAGCAGAGAGCCACAGTTGGGTTCTGCCCAGTGCCTATCAGAATAATAGCACCTATTGAAGTACCGAGGCCTAAGAAAACCTGGACAGTAAGGTACCCATTGAGAAGACCATATCCACAGACAAGACAAATGAATGTTTGTCCTAATGAAATACCTGAAGAAGACAAGAGGATACTAAAGGAAGACACATGGTGAGATCATGAGAAATCGGACTGATGCACATGTAGAAGATATAATGACCTGAGAATACTGACAAAGAGATGAGATATCATGGATGAGTGACATCTTGAGCATAAGATGAAGAAATTGATGTCAAGATGCAGAAACTTAGGCCTTATGCGTGAAGAAGATATTCAGTTAGTTCAAACATGTACAGATGCAAGAAACCACAAGAAGCAAAGAAATCGAGAAGCTTGCTTATGCTTAGTAATTAATTACATTGCGGCAGGTGCCAACTATACATATGTCTACCTCGAAAGCACTTTATAGATGAGTGAAAATCCACTATGCACATGAGCAGAATTGAACAGAGGTTACTAAAGGCCTCAAGAGGAGAGTGCTGCAGCAAACAAATCGATAATTAAGATGGAGAGAAACCCATCTGACGGTAACCATGCTAAGAAGCCAAGGTTGTATTGGGCTGGAAGAGGCCAACAGTGGATACAATAAGAGAAAAAGAACAGAGTATCCTGTTCAGAAAAGTCGAGATAAGCCACAGATGGTAGAAGACTGGCAGAATTCAAACAAATACATGAAAATGCATGAAGAAGAGGCCAATTTCATGGTGTCTGAATCACGTGACAAGGCAGGCAGGAAGGGATGAGACTTTCACACCTAAGCATGAAGCCCTGCCATACCCATACTCCTTAACTGTCTCAGACCAAGAAGCAGACTCAGGACCAAACTACAAAACAGTAATTGACACACGACCACTGAGGTGATGAATGATTGTAACATAATTGGAGGGAAGCTGGGGTGCAGACTTACTCCGTGCACCTGGCTGATTATTCTGCATGCTGCTAAGCACAAGTGGAAACATAAGTGTGGGATTGATGCCAACCCAATCATATTGGACCATGTAATCTAGGGTCCTATAATAAGAAGGACAAATGAGACGTTATACTTTTAGTGACGTTTACAGTGACTAGTTTTCAGGAAGGGCTTAGTTTCCCCACCTGACATTGATTATCCAATCCCCTCGCCCCATTACCATATAAAGAGATAGTAGCTATGTTAAAGTTACCTTCCTATAGCCAATCAAGTTGCATGTTAGGTTTTTAAAATTATGCTCAATGATGATGAGTTTTTGGTATAAATATTGTGTTTTTTCAGAAATTAATTGGAGTTTAAGCGAGAAGGAAGATCGAGCAGTTGTTGATGTTCATTGAACTCCCCGTTTTCTGTACTTGTCATTAAACAGACTCCCTTTGCCAAACTATTGAGTTGTCATTATTATTTGGTACAAGAGTACAAATCTGCATCCCCATCTATCTCAAGGCTGCTGCTGCTCATCTTAAAGGGCTGTGTGGAGAGCCCCAGTCTCATGGGCCGGCTATGGTCCATCCAGTTCAATGGCGATGGAGTCTCAACAGAAATAGATTTGTATCGTCATCCCACATCCTCCAAACTCACACCCTCCCAAAATCCCACCTTTCCTATCTCTGAACATTCTTCTGTATTCACCTCAAGCATGTTATAGTCGCTCATTTCTCAGCCAAATCCTTACTCTGCCACACTCTCACCAGCCCTCCTCCTTACTTACTTTCATCAACCACTCCATATTATCCTAGCTTTCATCTAACCCTGTTTGAACTTTCACAGCCGATCATCAAAACACCTACATATCCCACGCTCCATCTTTCTCCTCAGCCATTTTACCACTCACCCATTTATCCAATGTTGGAACCTTTTTCTCTACTCACCTCAATGTCTACTCTCATACTCCCAGCCCTTTCATTACATGTTTCAGCCAATTTACCTCATATGTCTTCCTATTGTGCAGATTAAGCAGCAATGCTACAAAGGACTACCACTGTGTTTGTACAGGTGAAAGGCTACCCTTGGTATCACCACAACTCATGCCATCACCTAATCACTTTTCACCAATTCTGCTGCCAGGGCCTTCTCTCTTCTCGCTGGCATCTCTGCCATCTTTGCCTCCTATAGCTTTTTTATTCTCAGATGACAATGTAAAGGTCACGTGTACACAATGGAGGTTGGGAAGGTCGGGCTGCTGCTCTCTCGGCACCGTTCGGCAATAAAAGGGATGGGTGGCACCACATGATCTGTCACAGAGCAAGTAGATATATATCACCACTTATACCAAGCCAGACCACCACCGAGAAATGCAGGACTACAAGTACTAAAATGCAACGCATAGTGCAAAGCACATCTAAAGACCAGTTAACGTTCATTGCAATTCAGAATAAATCCTCAGAGGTCATTCTTCCCCAGGTGCCATTACTGTCCAACCCCAAAAGCCATCCTATTAAACACACCATCTGCAGTCTGACTCCAATACTGAGCTTCTACTGAATCCAAGCAAAGCAATTATAAAATGGAGGCATTTCTAATTAAAGTCATTTCAAATGTTATTCTGTTGTATTCTGAGGTAGCCTTCACTGGACATGCTATTAATATTGTTAGGGTATTTATCGAGCATGGACCGAGCTTTGGGAAGTAAAAGGGCACTTTAAAAGTCATGTGGGCCTCATTACAGTTTTGCTGGTGTGGTAAAAGTGCTGGTAAAACTGCCAGTAATTCTGACACCATAACTTTTACCACACCGCCAAAACACAAGTTTTCCAGTGAGGGCACTGATTTATCTCCAGCCAAGAGCTGGAGGTAAACCTTGCCCCCACTGGCAAAAACAATCCAGAATTACTGGCACCGATAATTCAGATGCTGGTCATTTCAGCAATTCCCCACATGGGATATTGAATGGGGACTTACCAGTGTTTCCATCACTTGGAATTTGCCAGTAATTCTAGCATTCCAAGTGGCGGAAATGGTTTTACCGTTTTGGTGGCCTCCTGCTGCATTTATCGGCTGGAAACCATAGGGTAAATATACAGTAAGTGAAGCAGAGGTAAAAGGGAGCTGCATGGGATCTACAAGCAGATAACGGAGGAAATAGGGGGAGCAGATCACCCAGTCTCATGCTATCCACTGATGGACTAGGAAAATAGGTGACACAAGCGTGTGTCATCCCTTCTGAATTTCCTATGGGTGTGCAGCCAGGGGCATCCCAGTTAAAGGCGGAACAGAGAAGGGTGAAGACCAGCCATTGACCAGCCTCTTTGCCTCTCAGTCTCATTTGAGACTCTATTTTTGCCTTTCTCCCTGTTACATCCATAAGTACCTGAAGCTTCCTAATTACTATACTGTTTCCCCACACTGTGCTACTCACCTATAAAGCTTTCACTCCTGCTCATTCTGCTGCTCTTCCTACTCACCTCTCCCTACGCTTTCTCCAATCACACTACAACTTCTTCCTTTCCTATCCCTATTATAAAACTCACAACTCCTTCTGAGACTCAACTTCTCTACCCTTCCTTACCTCATCAGCTGAAAATTGCACTCTGGAATGCTCAGTCTGTATGCAAGAAACTGCCTTTATCATTGACTACTTTCACTCCAGATCTCCTCCCCAAGACCTTCTTGCTATCACTGAAACCTGGATTTCTCCATCTGACACTGGCACTCTAGCAGCCCTACATGACTCCAAACTATCTTTCATTCACACTCCTCAACTGACTGGCAGAGGTGGAGGCATTGGACACCTACTCTCTTCACGCCTCAATGTCTCACAAATCCCCAATGTCATTTCCTCTGCTACCTCTTTTGAATTCACCATCTCTACTATTGCTCTGCCTCACTCGGTTCACATCATCTCCATCTAGCGTCCCCCTGGTCCCACTAGACCATTCTTTGATGGTTTTGGGCAACTCTTTGATTCTCTTTCCACTAAACATCATTTAATTCTCTTGGGTAACTTTAACCTTCCCTCTCCAACCACATTTCATAAATCAGAATTTCAGTCTTTTCTTAGTGACCACACTCTCTACTTTATCAATAATCCACCAACATGCACAGGAAGTAACTCTTTCGATCTCTCATTCATCTCTACCTCTCTCTCAGCCACTAATACTGCTGTCACACCATCCATATCTGATCACTGAATTGTTTCCACCACCATCTCCGTTCCACTTTCCTCACCACTTGCTTCACCTATTACTAAAAGAAAATGTAAACCTTTTGCCATAACCCCCTTTCTCTCCAACCTACATCTCTCACTCTACTTCTTCACACTGATGTCTCTTCCACCAACACTGCCTTCTCCAGGTTCAAATCCCTACTATATGACTCATTATTCTTCCACGTTCCACTGCTTACTTTCACCCTTAAATCCCAGCAACCTCAACCATGGGTCACCCCATTCATACGCTCTCTGCGCACAGACATGCATTGGCTGCTTCCCAAATTTGATTTATTTATTTATTTCACATTTTTAAAGCGCTCACACAGCCCAGGGGCATCGAGGCGCTGTTACAGGAATATCTCTCTTATTTGCACATGCTTAATACCCAGAGGTTTCTAAGCATGGACCCGGGGATCGAACCTGTGTTGCTCTGTGTGGGCTTGTCTTGTTTCCAAGGCGAGCATGTTGCCGCTGAGCTATCCTCCCAAATGGGGGTGTACCAACTCTACCTCTCTGCCCTGGGCTGTCTCAAGTCGATTTTTGATAGAGTAAAAAGGGAATTCTACCTCATTGACTCTCACTCCAACCATCCCCGCTGGCTACAGGATACCCTAAACTCACTGGTCAGTTCTCCTAAGTCTATGACTATCAACTCCACTCTCACATCGAATGACTTAGCTGAAAGATTTGCTGCAAATATTTCCAAAATTAGAGACCCTCTCCTGTACCTCATCACACTCTCTCCTACATTTTAACCTCCTCCTACTCTACTATCATCCTCTGCCTCTATCTCACACTTTAGTCAAACTAATACTTACAAAGTACTATCTCTACTGATGAAGGCTAACCCCCTCTTTTTCCCCATCAGACCCTCTTGCTCCTCAGTTAGTCAAGTCTATTGCCCCTTCAGTGGCCTCGGTCAGGTTTAAGGTTTGGGCCAGGAGGAGACATGTGGGGCTGTGGAAACGTTAGTTGTGCAATAACTGTTGTAGAGACTACAATTCCCAGCAGCAGGGGCGGTCACAGCAGCGTTTATGGAAGTATTTGATAAGGATCCGGATGCCAGAGGACTGGCGGCTTATGCACCCGTGTCACAGTGGTGATTTTTGAGGCCGGAGGACTTCTGGCTAAAGCGCAGGCCGAGTCACGGGGTGAGCGCAGTGAACTTCAGTCAGCCCACGTAAGGGCTGTGAGAAAACACTGCAGAGCTTATTGCAGCATCATCTCTTCAGGTAAGCTAAGTACCCGCATGACTTGTGAAGTTGTTACACAAATGTATGTCTTTAATGGAAAGCTTATGAGTGCACAGAGAGTTGGCTGCTGCAAACCATGTATATGTACAGTACTGTTCTTGTAACCTGCCACGCTCGCTGTCCTGGGGAAAGGGCAATGGGAAAAGACTGATGCACAGAGAATTTTATTTGAGCCTTACTGAGAACATTGTTAGTTGGCAGAAGGATGCCGAACACCTGTATCATTTAATGTAGTGGTTGAGTGATTCAACACACAATTGGGTCCGTTTATGTTAGTAGATTACATGTCAGCTGTGTGTGGCTTTGCTTGCCCAAAGGACCATGGGTATGTTTCCTCGTGTAGGGTAATTCCCTTGTTTGGTTCATGCTATTGCTTAATATGAGTACGTGTATTCCATGTTTCATCATGCTGCTTGCTATCTGTACCTTGCTACATGTCTGAAGGGTTATAGGAAGGTGTAGAAGGTGTAGGTTCTATGGTATTAGGCAGGAGTCAGGCAGGTCAGGAGGTAGGAGTAAAAGGTGGTTATGTATATGTGTGTTTTCCTCTCCATATGCACAACCTGTCCCTCATCCCTCTTCCCCTCATTGGCTGCCATGTGGTTTCCTGTTAATTCAGACATCAGGCGCCCATGCCAACCACAGTGGGAGGGTCAAATCTATTTGGCATTGGTGGTTCGGGGAGAGTGTCAATACTCTCTCCCCTTTGGATTCTTGACAGCCTCTCACCTCACTGAACCCGTCAACCTGTCCTTCGACTTCACTTGCATTCCCTCGGTTTTCAAAACAGCCATGGTCATCCCTTTCCTAAAAAAGAAAGGGGCTAACCCCAATCTACTGGCTAACTTTCACCCTGTGCCTCTCGATCGGCACTACTCTAAAGTGCTCTAAAGAGATGTATGCAACAGTCCTACCAATTTCTTAGACATCCACATCCTTCGAGACCCCCTATAAGCAGGTTTCCGCTCCTGACACACCACAGAAATGGCTCTCATGAATAGGTCCAACTTCATCGCCTCTGCGGAGCACTCCAACTTATTCTCTATCCTATTTCTACTTGATCTGCCTACTGCCTTTGACACTGTCAATCACTCTGATCTCCTTAATGCTCTCTTTCTTCTTGGAATTTGTGACCAAGCACTTGCCTGCATTGAATCCTAACTTGCACCTCACCAATTTTCTGTCTCCTCGAGCAACAACACCTCTCAACTCACTCCTCTAACTGTTGGTGTTCTACAAGGCTCTGTCTTGGGTCCGCTCCTCTTTACAATCTACACCTCTGCTTTTGGGGAACTAATCTCCTCCTTTGGGTTCTCGTGCCAATTCTTTGCAAATGACAGCCATATCTTCTTCTTTTTACCAGAACTCCCTATTGCAATTTCAAATTGTCTCTCTGCCATTAAATATTGGATGGCTTCCCTGCCAAATGCTCTCTCTCATCTCTTCCTCTACCTGTCCAGTTCCCACTTGACACTCTCCCCTACACTTCTTCAGCTAGAGACCTCGTCATTATCTATAACCCTTCTCAAACCTTCTCTACTTTCATCTCCAAATGTGGAAAAGCAGCTTGCCTCAACCTCCTAAATATTAAGAAAATCAGGCACCTCCTTCCTTTCAACACCACCCGGCCTCTCTTAACCACTCTTGTCTTCTCTAAACAGCCCTGCTGTGCAGGTAACCTTTTTGGTCTTCGCAATTATGCTTTCTGTCCTCATTACAAGATCCTTAACTTCACTACCAGGACTGTCTTTGAACTCCCTCACTTCACACCTACTTCCTCATACCGTCACCAGGCTGGATGGCTGACGATGCAAAACAGGCCCAGATTTAAATTTCATCTCCTGGTTCACAAATCTATCCATGATAAGGCACCACTGTATCTAACTTCCTCTATCCAACTCCAAAAGCTTTCTCGTAATCTCGCTCTGCCTCCTCCTCTACCCTTATGGCTCCTTGCCCTCAATGTGCTACCTCTCACTTCCGCTCTTTCTCTCTTCTTGATCTAATTGCATTAAATTCTCTCATCTGAGAAACAGTCCATCTAGATTTGTTCAAAACAAAACATAAAGTGTACCTCCTTGCCTCCGATTACTCTTGTAACATTCCTCTCATCTGTCGGGTAAGTAAGATTTTTCAATCGCCTCCAACCTGCCTCTGTACCTCACTTCCTCAGCCTCCACTCTAGCACTTCACCCATCATGGTCAGATCCAGAGCACAGCTCAGCATACCACCTACCTACACTTAAACATTTCCAATGTTGATTGTCCTTAATGTTTGTTTTTTTGTTTATTGAATTTATAAAGTGCACCAGACTCGGGGGTAACAGGGCGCAGCAAGGTGATGCAAGGCTTACAAGGTTACATAGTGTACAAAATACAATATACAGGTAGTCAAATGTCACAATAGATATAACAATATACAATATACAAATAGTCAGGTAGTCAAATGTCACAATAGATATAACAATATACAATATACAAATAGTCAAATTTCACAAAAAGACGGAGTTATTTACATCATAGTGTACAAACGTCTGCAGAAATGTACAATCTTAAGAGGCAGACGATACTGGAGTGTAATAGTGTCAGAGGAAGCTAGTTCCCGATCGGATTGAGGTGGGTAATGAGGTTCTTTCTGAAGTGAGGGTAGGCTAGGTCAGGTCTCAGCTCATGTGGCAGGGAGTTCCATAGTTTAGCGGCCTTCACAGGGAAACTGTTGCCGCCGATCTTGGAAGATTTGAATCTAGGTACTTTCAGGCAGTTAGTATTGACGGTTCTGGTAGGTCTGCTGGAAGTTCTTCTAGATAATTTGTCAATTAGGTATCTAGGTGCAGCATTGTACAATGCTTTGTGTGTCAGGGAGGCAATTTTTTGTTGTATTTTGTTATGGGTGGATAACCATTTGTATTGGCGTCTGATTGCAGTCATGTGCACCCTTTTGTTGATGCGCAGTGCAGCTCTGAGGGAGTTTTTTATAGTATTTGGAGTTTTTGGATACTAGCTTTATTGGCACTGCTGTAGAGAGCATTGCAGTAATCTAATCTTGAGAGGATTAATGCTCTGGCCAGTATAATGCAGCTGCCGTTGGAGAGGAAGGGCCTACCTGCTCTAATAAGCTTGCACGTGTAAGCTGTAGTGGATGCCAGAGATTTCAGTTGTCTATTGAAGTACATTGTGGTGTCCAGGTAGAAACCGAGGGTTTTTACCTCCTTTAGAGACTACGGTATTGTTACCATCAATGATGAAAGAAGCGTATTCATGACCTAGTTTAGAGATATTGGAGGGGGTACCGAGGATTATCAACTCTGTCTTATCATCATTCAGGCATAAACCGTGAGTGGCCATCCATGCCTGAATGATGAGGTAGATTCTATTCACCAACGCCAAGTCCCTGCCATGATCCCCAGAAAGTGGGAGGAGAATGTGAGTGCCATCTGCGTAATTAGTGTAGGTGACACCCAGAAGATCCAAATCATCGAACAATGGCTTGGTGAATATGTTGTACAGAGTTGGAGACACCCAGGAGCCCTGGGGGACCCAGCACATGATTGGGATAGGATCAGCAGCTGCTGAAGGTGAGAATACTCTGATGGTCTGTCACTCAGGAATGATTCTATCCACTTGACAGCGCCCATGGAGAAATGGGCTGCTGTATCAAGATGCCTACAGAGGACCTTATGGTCCACCAGATCGAATGCAGCTGAGAGATCAAGTAGCAGCAGTAGTGCTGTCTTCCCTTTATCTCTCAGCTCATCGATTTGAGTCTTCAGATCTATCAGTGTGGTTTCCGTTCCATGTAGTGGTTGGAATCCTTATTGTCTGATCCCTAGGAGTTTGTGCAGTTCGAGGTATTTTTGGAACTGCAGGTATGCCACTTTATCCAGAATTTTGAGTAAAAATGGTACTGTTGTATTGGGGGGTTGTTGGTGGCGATAAGTGGGTCTAAAGTTTGCTTCTTCAGAAGAGGGAGAACCCAGGATTGTTTGAGATTGACTGGGACAGTGCCAGAGGCAAAAGAGGCACTGATCAGTTAGGAGATGAAAGGGGAGAGGTCTCTCGCTGCCTCTTCTATGATGTGTGCTGGGCAGACATCTCCTTTACAATTGGACAGTTTGAGTGAAAGGATGTTTTTTTCCACTTCAAGGATGGAGGTTTTGGTGAAACAGAATGTATTATTTGGAGCAGAAATGTTTTTATTCGGTGGCGGAGAGTTAGTTGGTTGAGGTAAGTTCAGGGAATCTTTCTTATTTTTTATTTTGGTTTGTAAAGTATTTATTTTATTAGTAAGGGCTTGTTGTATCTCTGAACACCAAGCCTGTTTCTGATGCAGATATCGGTTGTGGAGATAGGGGACTCTAGTTCTCTTAGTATTGTGAATAATTATTTCATGCTAGAGTTGGAATTGGCAATACGTTCATTATAGGAATTTTGTTTTGCCTGGCAAATTTCTTTTTTGTAGTGTGATGCAGTGGACGCTAGTTTCTTTTTGTTCTCATTGGAAGGGCAGAGCCACCAGTCGGTTTCACATTTTCTTTTTAATAGTCGTAAGTCCTTTAATTGTGGAGTGAACCACTTATTAAGGTGTACTTTGGCTTTACTAGGTCTCAGTTTGAGAGAACGACTTTGTCCAGAGTAGAGAGCATGATTTTATTATATTCCTCCACCAAGGTACTTGGGTAGAGGTTGTCTGGCAGCGAGTTTAGGGTAGGTAGAATATTAGGGATCACACTGTCCACTGTAATATTCTTTTTCAATCTGGTTAGACAGGGTGGCGCTACTTGAGGAGCTAAGATTATAGGTCTGGTGGTGGAAAGCGTCAAGGACACGAGGGAGTGGTCAGTCCAGGATAGGGGAGAAATAGATGTAATAGTAGCTGTACAGTTGTAGTCGGCTACCCAGTCCAAGGTTCTGCCCTTGATATGGATGGGAGCGTTCACTTTTTGTGTTAATCCTAATGTATTGAGCGAGTTTACTATTTGTAGGGCCTGTTTATCCGAGGGATCATTAAGGCCTAAGTTAAAGTCGCCAAGCAGCAGTACTTGTGAGGTGGGTTTGAGATTACTGGCAAGTATATTATGCAGGTCCTCCTCAAATGTGCCAATGGGCCCAGGAGTTCTGTATATTACATGCATGGTAAGTGATTGGGAGTTCTTTTAATATATGTATGCCCACATATGTATTGTCCCTGTTGACTGTTCCATTTTCCCATCCACTACAACCTGGTCAGAATGTCCCTCAAATTCAGCCCATTGTTAGAAGCTCACTTCTTCCTGTGAAATCTGTTATTATTTTTCTATTTACATTTGTTTGTTATCAAAAGAACATTGTTCCTCCTCTAAATAAATAAATACATATACAGGTAAGGAGTGTGTGTGGATCTAGGTATTAGACAGGTAGAGGGCATTATCCTTGCCTTTGGGCATATTCATGACTTCTTGCTAGTGGGATACAAGAGGTGTTGTCCTGTGGTCAGACACTTGAGATACTGTTTGTAAAAGGCCATGAATACTTGCATTGTGTACCAACAAAAACAAGAGGACATCAACTAGGCATTACTTTTGTTCAATGGACATCAGGGTAATTAGCATGTTATCAAAAGAAGTCCCTACACAATAATTTTAATGAATGAGCTGTCAAGTTCACACAAAACCCATTAATATTTATTCTAAAATCTTTTTGTGATCATAAAACCATTTTAAGTCTCGACATAGTAAACAAATTCATTCATATGTCACTGATATATACAGTGATATTGCATGGCCTGCGGTAGCTAAAGTTGCTAAACCCATAGGAAGAGCACATTTTGGGCGGCTTATAACTTCACCCCCCCGGACAAATCCTCATCAAACTTTGCATAAAAAGTATATGGTCCACTCTGAATTTTTTTGCAAAGTTTGGTGATATTTGGTCAAGGGGGGCAAAGTTATAGGGGTGTTCCAAAATATATTTTTTTCCCATTGACAAAATGGAAAAAAACTTTGCTCACGCTTACAGTCCAAACCACTGGACGAATTTACACCAAATTTGCAGAAGGAGCGGCGGCTTGGTCCCGAAAGCGTGCTTTTGTTAATTTGGTGTAAATCTGTCCAGTATTTTATTTTAAATGGCCAAAACGTAAGGCAAAAAAATGAGTGATAACCATGTCTGCGGACACACTTCCCTGTTCGCTCCGCGGACAGGACACCGATTGGCTAAAAGACTTGCGTCATGTCCGCAGACACACAACGTGTTCAATGATTGGTTGGCGGGAAGCGTGAGGTTCGTCAGATTTTTGGAAACGCCCGCCATCTTGGATTCGCGGACATCGGCCGGTGTCCGCGGACATCGCGGTAAAAACATATTAAAAAACACAACATTGCACTTGTCAAACTTATCAAATAATCTCTGGAGATGTGAGGGGTGATGAGGATGGGATGGAATATGGCTGCAAGAAGCAAAACAACGGGCACTTTTTGCAGCGAAAGTCCGCAAACAGTTCGGATGTTTGCAAACAGTCCTGGAAAGTTTGGGGACACTTCAGATGTTTGGGGGCAGTTTTTGGATGGCTTATAACTTTGGCACCACTCAATGAAACTGCATGAAATTCTGCGTGAAATTCTGCAATTATATTCCTGCAAGGTTGGGTGGGATTCTGTCAAGAGGGGGCAAAATTAGAGGGGGGTCCCAAAATAATGAAAAGGCTTATAAATTAGGTGCCATTTGACGAATCTACACTTAATTTGGCAAATGGATGATAGATCTAGATATAAATGTTTTTGCAGAGTTTGGTGGGATTCTGCCAAGAGGGGGCAAAATTAGAGTGGAGGTCCCAAAATAATGTAAAGGCCTATAAATGAGGTGCCATTTGACAAATCTACGCTTAATTTGGCAAATTGATAATAGATCTAGAAATAAATGTTTTTGGGAAGTTTGGTGGGATCCTGTCAAAAAAGAGCAAAATTAGAGGAGGGTGCCAAAATATTGTAAAGGCTTATAAATGTGGTCTCCTTTGACAAATCGACACAAAGGTTTGCAAAAAGATCATAGATCTAGATATAAATGTTTTCGGAAAGTCTGAATGGATTTTGTCAAGTGGGAGCTAGGTTATATGACAATTGTATGTGCATACATTTGATACTTTAAAAAAAATAAAACATGCGTGAATTTCCAGCAAACTTGTGCAAGGAGCATTGGCAAGGACCTGAAAGCATGGTTTTGCAAATGTGCCCGTGCTTTATTTTTTGACAAGTGTCATCATGCAGTTACAAAAAATAGTGATATATCTTTGGTGACTAAGTTGTAGCCCGTGGCCATGGGCAGTGGCTAGATTGTCTGCGTCATGGAATAAGGTCATGATCCGGGCAATCTGGCTACTGGCTATGACCACGAGGGACAACACATGGGGTTAAAGTGGCCATGTCCACCTGGCACTGGCTTTGTGGTAAAGTTATTCGAAATTGGGATAGATTTGAAAGGGAAGAAAAATGTGTTTGTGGTAATAAGGTCGTAGGGTTCTCTTTTCCTCTTCTACAGGCTTTCATGGAAAGTGAAGAGGGGCACTGTACGGAACCCCGCCTTCCATTTCCATGGTGGCCATTTTGGAAAAGGATTTTTCTTCCTACACCGGGACGCCACAGGCATCCCGGTTTAGGAAGGAAAATCCTTTTTTTTAGCACCACAGGTTACCGCTTTGGGAACCTAGGTTGCTAATGGCCTTCATCCCCCAGGGGCTGGAATGGGGGATAATGGTTCAGAGACCTCGTTATCCACCCTCGCTTCGCTTGGGCTGATAACTACTGGGCCGGTATCCACCATTCCAGTCCCTGGAAAGAAGGATGAATGCCACAATATTACAATTAGCATAACACAAAATGCAAATGGAAATGTTGGAAAATCTTATTGAGTCTATGTACTTTACTGAGAAATATAAAGTAGATGGAGTCTATAAGCTACTATTTTTAGTTCTATTTTTTAACTGTGAAAGGTGGTTCGTAAAGGAACATTTTTGTTGCTGTTTTTGGGTGTATTTGTTTTTGGCAGGAGAGCTAAGAACGATAGATGGGGAGGAAATAAGGGAAGAGGCACCAAAAACGAATATGGAAGGGTAGATTGAGAGGGGAAAATGTTTCACGTGTGTTATTTCTAAGGTAGGGGGCAGTGTTTCTCATGCTCCTTGATTCAGTAGTGGTGATGTCTCTTGGGGAGCAGGGATGGCATTAGCTGATGCCATTTTAAGATAAATAGCAGTTTTGCTAAAAGTATGTATTGTGTACTAGATTGTTAATGGATAATGAATAGGAATATGTCTTGGAGCTGTGCTAGGGAAATTTTGTACTTTAAAGTTTGTAGAGCAGTATAAAATGAAGTTCCGAACTGTCCGCCAAGCACAGATCTTATCGTGAAGTGCGGACGGGTTCTCAGACACGTCATCATGCTGCGCGCCAGCATATGGTCATGTGGCACTGTACAGAAGGTCCGCAATGAAGTCAGATGTTCGTAGACATCCACGGATGCAAAACGAGTTGAAATTGTTGTAAAAAGTGTATATGATTCTAGAAGGTGGGAAATGGCAAAGTTTTAAGGTGACACTTTGTAAATTGGACACAAATATTGCTATATTGGGTAAGTATGATATTAGTAAGTTGTAGGAAAATAGTACGCACTGGTAAAAACTATCGGGGTAAATAGCATTTTATCACAAGAAGTCCCTACACATTAATTTTAATCAATGAACTGTCAAGTTCACACAAAACCCATTAATATTTATTCTAAAAGTCTTTTTGTGATCATAAACCATTTTAAGTTTCGACATAGTAAACAAATTCATCTATATGTCACTGATATATACAGTGATATTACATGGTTAACCGGCTTATAACTTCACTCCCCCAGACTAATCCTCATCAAACTTTGCATAAAAAGTATATGGTCCACACGGAATTTTTTTGCAAAGTTTGCTGAGATTTGGTGACGGGGGGGGGGCAAAGTTGTAGGGGGGTCCCAAAATTTATTTTTTTCCCAACCTAAGCAACCATAACTCACGCCACCACCGTGCACTGCCAAGATTAACACCCAGGACATCAAAGATGACATCACAAATGTTACTGATGACATCAAAACACAGGAGTAACAAGGGATACCAGGAATATCTAAATACTGTGACCTGGCCTCGATAGAATACAAAATACTTCACATTAAAGGTCAGAGTACTGTTGTGTTTATGTGGTGAGTACTAGTGCAGTCTACTGATCTACATACTCACAATAGCTTCACAACTCAAGAGACATCTGGGAAAGAATGTGTTTTCCAAAAATCATATACTGAGGTGAAACAAATTGAATTCAACCCAGTGGACACGTAATTACCATTCAATGTTTTTTATTAACATATATAGAAAAAATCATTCTAGAAAACTAACCTCATAATTATAAAAACATTCATCTGTATTAATATCAATACATTCATTAATCAATCCATCAGATTCATAATTGGACTGATAAGGTACAACATTTCCATCTAAAACCACAACAAACCACACATCAACCATACTACATTCATACTCAAACAAATCATCAAATCACTCAAATATAACAGGTATTTCATCAATATAAAAACAATCATACTAAAATATAACATTACAATTTCTAATCCATTATTAATATGAACTGTGAATTTGTCACAGCTGAGCCAGCTTAATATATACGGTCTATTCTGACTCAAGGTAGTGTCACTAAAAGCTGTTTACAAATGACAGTACATTCACCGACCCGACATGTTTCTTTCTGTACAAATCTTGTTTAACAGAAATTCTTCGAGGGCACTAAGGTCCAGCATGGTCAGATGGAATGTAGATGGAAAAAGAGAACATGTAGACTGCACCAACAGAACTCACAATGGATCTTCTGTGAAATTCTCAATGAGTACCACTGGTGTATCCCACCCAAAATGGTACACCATCACCAGTGGAACACGTGGTGCCGGACACTCCAAGAAAAACAGGGGCGGAAGCCCAATTCTGTAGAGTCTGTATGTACGTCACGGCCAATTCTAGACTACCTTAATCATCAAGATCTGTCACTTCCGGACATATTCTATACAGTGACTGCATCCTAGCGAGTATCTTCCCGTAAAACGGCAACAACTACGTGGTCTGTATCAGTCAAACTCAGATGTTTAACAATACTGGATACTTCCCGAGCGTGCTGCACTGGTAGCCAAAGTGGTTATGTGAGCCGACACATCCACCCCACTGATGACATCACATGTGAAATACATTTTGATGAAAAGTCCCTACAAGGAGTTGTGTTTATATTGTTGGTAACAAGATGTCAGGGGTGATCGGGAGACCTATCGTGAAGTACTTAATATAGGAAAGAATGGACTTATCTAAAATCATTGTATTGGAGTGTTGTTGTTGATACAGAAACCTAATCATATATAAACATAGGAAATGACTGCAGCATGCACCATAGAAGTACACTATTTATAATCTTATAATTTTGGATAGTACAATAATGAATGCTACCTTATCAGAGTTTTGAGAAATGTTAAACATGTAATAACTTGTATAACAATTCAAGACTTACAACACTTGTGCTGGTACAAACAATACATATGAATAACCACAATGCATACAAACCAGAGGCACATACAGGGAAACTGAAGTAAGGAAGAAAGAAACAGCATCTACATAAATAGTTAATGACATTAAAGTGTATCTTCATGTATACAAATGAATTGTGTGTTTGAGGCCTGCTCATTTCCACATGTATGCGCACCAAGAGCTGTGACCAAACCCTAAGGAAAGTACTTAAAGAACATATGACAAGGTTAACGTCTAGATATAGAGCACCTTTTTCAATTTTAATATTCTGACTGTCAGTGAACAAAACCACCTGGCCTATATATGTCAGTGAAGAAAAACAAGTGACGCAGATATGTGATGTCATCACTGATGTCATCAATGACATTTGTGATGTCATCTTTGCTGTCCTGGGTGTTATTCTTAGCAGTGCACGGTGGTGGCGCGAGTTATGGTTGCGTAGCTTACCATAACTGGCGAATTTCAGGGTTTTTTTCCGTTTTACTTGTAACCATAAGGTCCCTTTAACAATGGTTTTTCATTGAATTTCATGGGTTTTTATTAGTGCAACCTAACCATAATGTCCCCTTAACAAAGTTTTTTCTTTTAATATATATATATGAATAATACAGCACAACCTCTGACAGAGCATACCACAAAATATGTGCACATAAACATCAGCATGTACACTCACAACACACTCCATTCAAACACAAACAACCACATACTGTCACGATTGTTACGTCGGAGAAAAAGGGCTGTGTGAATCCAGTATTATGTCAATATGTTAACTTGTTACCTTGTAAAACCGGTTGTTGTGTATGACCGTGTTATTCCATCCTTTTGCAGTCTAATTGATTAAAGATAGTTATAAATAATGTGTCTTGATGACGCTGCCAACTTAAGCACTTATGTTCCAGCCAGAGAAGTCTCTGATTTTAATGGGCAGGCCTTCTTCAGGTCAGTCAGATTGCCAATGTGATATTTTAACAGTTGTAGTTGGTCTGTAGCTAAACACATTTGAAGAAAAAATAATTGGAAAAAAAATGTTGGTTCAATTTAATCAATACCTGGTGATTCTTAAAAAAAGTTACCATTCTTAATTTACTTTTCCACTTTAGTGAGAGATCAAAAGCTTCTTTTTTTTCTTCCTCGTGCATGGTGGCAAACATTCTCCAACACACAGAAACAAGTACTATTGTTTCTCTCAATTTTAAACTTTGAAAATGCATATATCTGTAAATAGATAAAGCTGTTACCTCAATTACCTTATGATGTGATCGACGAGCGAAAGATGTCACTTTCATCTTCACCATTCCAATATTTGTATTTCTTTAACCCTTTAAAAACAAGAACGTCACAAGCTGGCAGCTAATTTGAGCTTCTTTTCAATCCATCTATGGCTATAGTCACACATTATATTTTACTGATTGTTACTTAGCAGTTATTCTGTCAAATCAATGAGTTCTGTACAAAGGTTGTCTGTCTCCTATATGGGCATACTGTGAAATTCCCACCCTGGAAGTGCCTCACTATTGGATTGTCCTTCATACTCCCAAGAGACAGTATGGTCTTATTTTCTACAATCTTGTTAAATTTAGCATGAACAAAGTTGTTTGTAATTTTAGAAGCTCTTTTCAAAGCACAAATCAGTGTATTCTAAATAAATTGCCCATGCTTGAATTAGCGGCCAACATTGTTTCATTATTTGTTTAATTTTAGGAGTATATCTAGAGAATGTCGACACACACACACAGAATAGTGTCCTCTACTGGCAGCTTTTCTCCGTCGTGAATAATGATTATTTTGGGGTAAACCAAGCACTGTTCATAGAATCTTCTAGTAGTTTGTGTGGATAACCTCAGTCTTCAAGTCTGTCAATTAGTGTATTCCTCTTTAAAAGTACAATTTTAATGCATGGCCAAAATTGGACAATATGGCAAATTGTCTCTCAGTGTTTTTGGATGGTGGCTAGAATATAGCAACATAGAGTTGTGTTCAGTGTCTTTATGATATAAAGTCATGTATAGTGTATTGCCTCTATGTCTGATGTTAACATCTAGAAAAGCTATTTGTGTGTTCTCGTATGTCACAGTAAACGCAAGTTCGTATCAACAGAGTTAAGCCAGATCAAAAATTCCTCTAACCGTAGCAAAATACTGTTGATTAATCTCTTCCAAAACATAATTCAGTGCTGGTATGGAATGCTATCATAAATATTTGTGTTTTTAAAGTCGGCCACATATATGTTCGCCAAACTGGGAGCAAACACTGCTTCCATGGCAGATCTGCCAATATAGATCATCTCCAAATGAAAACGAGTTTGTACAGAGGACAAGCTTTACCAGTTTGATGATAAATTGCGTTGATATTCCCTGTGGCTGCAATCGTTCATTCATTGTGCATGCAACCAAATCTCTTTCTTTTTATTAAAGTAAGATTGTATATAAAGACGCTATGCCACAAGTTACTAGTATTTTTTTCTGATGGATTGAAATCTAGACTTTCTCTTAGTTGTATTATGTCTCTGCTGTATTTAAGTAATGATGTTGATTGCTGGGCAAATATTTTCAAGAAAAAGTATATTTACCGATTAGTTCTAGTATTGATCCATATAGTAAAATGATAGATCTCCCTGGTTGTTCAAGGCATGTTTGTGGATTATAAGTCCAGAGTGGGTTTCTTTAGCAGAGGGAATTGTCCTGTTTTTAGGGTTGATGGGAACGTGCCTTGACTTCTGGAGCTCTTGATGATCTTCCGGTAGGGAAACACAGCTTCTCGGGGGAGGTTCTTGAGGATGAATGCTGGGAGGGTGTCATTGTATACGATGTGGTATTTAGGGGGTGGCCAGAGTTTCTATCAGGTCCTCTGTCAAGAATGTCTTGAATGTTGTCCAGGGTGTGAAGATATTGCAATGGGAGACATGAGGTGTTGTGTGGATGCAGAGCTGGTTTGTATATGTTTTACCAAAATGTTTTTAATCGCGGCAAACTGACCAAAAATTCATTTGCTTGGGTCCCAATTTGAACGCACATGCAGTTTTTTATGGTTGTTTTTTTGTCGCCCGCCTCCAATTTTAAGGAAGCGGGGAACATGCCAGCACCCCAAAATTTCAAACATGGGGAGCGGGGACACCCCTGCAAACCCTGCTCTCCATGGTTCATATTTTGCAATACATGCAACCAAATTGCCCCGAAGGCCAAATTATCCATGCAAAATTCAACCAAATTGGTCATTTGTTTTAGTTCAAATAGACTAATACTGCAGAACTGGCTGGATTTTCGATGGAGTGTGGTATGATAGGGCTGAGTTGGGTAACGGGCTGGCTCACTGCTTGACCGCTTTGAAGAGCACTCTGCTTTTGTTGTCGGCTCCTGCTATGGTATTCTGATAGGAGGAGACCATGGCTGTGTTGATTAGTCATCGGCAGGTTGCTCAGAGTTCCTTGAGGAGCACCAGGTTGGATGCAGTCCTGTAGCGGTGCCAGGTTTGCTCTTGTTTCCTGAAAACTCTTTTGCTGAGGTTCTTGCATGTACCAGGGTGCTGACGGTTTCAGTTTGCAGGTGCTTTGTTTCAGAGGCATATGTCGGTCAATGGAGGATGAGAGTGTGGCATCGAGTGCTTCCAGTAGAGAGTTGCAGTTCGGTTGGGGGTGGTTGCTCCATGTGAGGTGTAGTTTGGTGAGCTCTTCTGTGAGGGATTCCACTGGGAAGGACCTGAAGGTTTGTCAGCTGGGTTTCTGCTGCGAGTGCTTAGCTGGCGTGGTGTTCGGGATGCTGAAAGGCACGGGTACGTGGTTATACCAGTTAAGCGGGAGAGGACAGCTGCAGTGGAGGGAATACAGTGCAGTGATGTTTGGGTTGAGGATGTTACCTTTCTCAGGTCATGAGAGGGGTCTTTTGTGTGCTGTGGGAGGCTGAGGGTGATGATAAGGCTGAGCAGAGCTTCCTTCATCTGTTTGGTAGTCTTGTTGCCTGGGAGGTTGAAGTCATCTAGGAAGATGTTGTTGGTGTGTGTGAGGGACATGGTGGTGACTAGGTCAGTGAAGTCTCAGATGATGGTGGTTTTGGGTTTGGGTGGTGTGTAGATGAGATGGAAGGTGACTGTGTCCATCAAGGAGAGCAGGAAGTGGCATGTGAGGACTTTGAAGGAGCCAATGTTGTCAACGTCAAGTCTGGTGCAGGGCCACAAGTTCTTCTGTATGATTGCAAGGCCTCTGCCTGTCTTGTTCGGCCGGTATCTGTGTTAGATGCTGTAGCTGTCAGGGACAAGGATGTCTAGGATGTGAGTGGAGGTGGGTGTCAGCAAGGTCTCAGTGATGAAGATGGCATCAAGCTTGTGTATTGTGATGGAGATGGCAATGTCTGCTGCATGGGTGATAGCTGAGTGGATGTTGGCAAGCATTAACTTCCATGTTGTGGATGGTGAGGGGGTGTTCATGGGCTTGAGGCTGATGTGGATGAGGTTTTTGCATTCTGGAGTCCATACTGCAAAGGAAAGATACTCGAGGGCTGCTTAAGTAGAGAAAAAGGGCGGGAAAACAGGAAGGCACCAACAGTTTAAGTTGATTGACAGGGGGGCAGGGCTTAGGCTAGGTGACATAATTCTACTTGCTTCTACTCACCAACTGCAAAGGAATGAGGCTGGAGAGCTGCTTAAGTAGTGAAAAAGGGTAGGAAAACAGGAAGGCACCCATAATTTAAGGTGATTGACAGGTGGGGGGGTTTAGGCCAGGTTACCTAGATCCACTTGCACCTGCTCACCAACTGTTGATGAATGCGATAATGTGCAACTGACTGCCTGGATGGGTAAGTGAATGAGTGTTAGAATGGATTTCTAAACTCTGCCCTGGTGGACAGATTTTCAGGAGGCCACCCTTGTTTGATGAACAGGGGACACTTCTGGGAAGATAGCCAGACCGATTCACGGTAGCTTGGAGAGCAGTCAAGGCTAGGTCTCAAGAGGAGTGAGGGTGATCAGAGGTCTCCAATGAGCACACACAGTGACACACCAAGAATTACAATCAGAAAGTAGCATACAGAAATATACTATTTATTGTAGTCCCAATAATAAAACAATGAATAATGAAATGCAATAGTAAAATACCACACAAGCAACACACTATGCAATACATATGCACTCAATGGAGTCAGTGCGAGAAAGTTAATAACTCCACCAACACCTGTAAGGAAAAAATATAGAGAATAATTTTTATAGCATCAAATGTTTTCAGAGATGCCAAACCTAATTGTATAAGTCCAGCCCTAAGATGATTGGAGCCGTGTGCTCAATGTTCAATGTGCGCGTAAAAGCGCACAGTCGTGCGTAAAGTTCACAAGTACTTCTTAGAGAGCAGGAAAAAGTTAGGGGAAGATTTCTGAAGAGATGAAACGAATTCCAAGAATCGGGAGAAGATCTGCTACAATGAACAAAGTTGTTCTGACTTTCAAAGGGCTTTAAGAAGCGAATACTGCCCAAGCCAACAGTAACATACTATACGTAAATGCATTTGGATAAACAAAGGCCACCAGTAAGTGACTTCACTACTCACCGCTTCACTGCCCTTAGCTAGGTTTTGGCTCAGACTTGGCAGTTCTAGAGGTGGTTGTCAGCGGTACGATTTCCCACCCTCGGTTCGGCTTCCAGATGCCCAGGCGGTGCAGGTGTGAACAAAGGTTCGGTATGGGACAGGAGCTGTTAATCTTGATTCTGATGAAGAATGAAGAAAACACCAATGCAGCAGGTCTCAGGGCACGGAAAGGAAATCAGTAAACCCACCTTCAGTGACCGTCAAAGTTGCACAGTGATGCTGCGGGGGCCCAAATCTCACAATCTGACACAGCCTTCTATCTCGTGGCCCAAAGGTGCTGGGACAATGTCTTTCTGTATGAGGGTGCTTTGTTGAATAAACTGGCATTTCCTAAAGTCCCCGGTTGAAACTCAAAACAGCGACGCTCTTGCATGGCAACCTAAGATTGAGTTGGACAACCCACTGGATAGCCCAGGGACACTTTGGAACAGGCCCACTTGCAGGGTTACCAGGAGATGTTGAGAGTGACTGGCCCCACCATTCCAAAGGTTTGAAGAACTTTTACAGGTCTGAGATTAGGTGCAAAGCAGGGCTATACAAGTACAACAACTGGATTCAGGTGCCAGCCCTCTTCAATTGTGTCTCAGGATCGTCCTTTGTCCTGCTCATGATATTTGGTCCCTTCTCCAGATCAGTTCTGATCTGTTGCTGATCTGCTGGAATAAATGCAGGACCCCTCCTCATATCCACAGTCAGGTGAGTACTCGCACTCAGCCAACCATTGGCAAGATCTGAACCACTAGGGTTCTCATGCTCTTATGCTCACAAGACACCGTGGCACCAGTAGTGTGGATTGGGATCAGACAGTCCCAGCCCACTTCCCGGTTACCCAGACATGTGACCGGTAGGGGCAAATGAAAGAAGCAGCTTTTGTGGCTGACTGCATGCCCAAATAAGGAAACCTCGGCCTGGGAAAGGCTGGGGAAGGCGAAGGGACAAACAGAATTAAAGAGAACTGTCATAATTAATTTAGACAGCGGTACAAAATCTTATAAAACAATTCATATTTTAATCATTACATACATCATTTTTCAAATAAACATACTAAAACACATAAAAAACATACACATTACTTGTTGTCAACCAAAGACATTGATCACAACCACATTACTACCTCAAAAGAAATCCTCATAATATTGTGAGAATAGGAAGTGAGGTTAGTATTAAAGAGGTGAGAGGTGTGGTGATAACAATCTATTAGCCCTCTCAATTTGTTTTTGATCTTGTCTGTCAACACTTAGTGGTGTTTCTGGATCCAGGGGAGTGACACGTTCTTGAATATATATAATTGACATGTTTCTTTGGATCCGTCTTCAGGACACTTCTCAGTTGTATAGCGTGATCGCGTTTAACGTGCTATGTGACAAATATTCTTATTTGCAAGCTGTACTATAAAAGAACAAGATGGTATTGGTTATTAAATATCTTATGTACTGTTTTTTTTCTCTCTATATACTGCATAATGTGAATAGAGAAGATTGTCTCACTAAACAGACAAAATCTAAAGAGAATACAATCACATGTGTTACTACCTATTCACCTATCAGCCATGATGTCCGTAGAAGTATCCTCAAAAATTGGGGGATGCTCCACACTGACGATTTTACAATAAACAAACCGTGTTTCACTTTTAAATGCATGTCTAATTTACGGGACAAACTGGTACACACATATACATCTACGGAGGACAAAGAACACTCTATGTAAACCACTTTGTGGAATTTGCCTCTGGTTATTGGCCATTTTAAATGAGGCAATTGTTCAGTATGTTGCCTCACCAGTAACATCAAAGACATCAATCTGAAAGCCCATAAGTGGCAATTTAAAACATTCACAAATTGCAATAACAAATGGGCAATTTACGGTATAAGGTGCCCCTGTGGGCTACTTTATATTGGAAAGACGAAGAGACCAATACGGCAAAGAATTTGCGAGCACCGCTCATGCGTAAAAAACGCAGTAATGGACGAACCCTTAGTGGCTCATTATAAATTGCCATACAGACATCTACTGGTTTATCAAACAAACGGTTCCAGCCCACCCCCTTGGAGGGGATTTAGATTTAAAACTGAGAAAATTGGATTTTTTAATTCTGTAAAGGAAGGGCTCAACACTGCGATTGAGTGGAGTTTTTGTATCCACTAGTCGAGTGTCACTCTCAATAAGTAATGTCTGTTCAGTAAAGGGCTCACTTTCGTCCCTGTCACCAAAGCAGACAAATTTGTTTGTTTGTTTGTTTATCATTTGTAATGGCCACCAGACCCGGAGGTATCAGGGCGCAGAAGTTACATGATATGCAAGGCTTAGATTACAATAGGTTACAAGAATGAGCAGAATTGGTACAAGTACAAAGCAAAACTAGGTCAATACATCCAGTGAAACGGATATACAGATATGGTGCTAAAGTGTAAATCCCACATAATCCCACATAGTCTGACCTGTTTAATGATCAGTAGACTTTAGCCAGTTGATGTAGCTAAGTCTAAAAATTCAGAAAGGGTTGTTCTTCTCTGATTGGGGCTGGCAGGGAGTTCCAAAATTGGGCCGTTTTGAATGGGAAGCTACAACCACCAATCCTTGAAAGCTGGTATTGACTAGTCTTGTGGGTCTGGTGGATGTTCTTCTGTGGAATCTGTCTGTGAGATAACTGGGGGCAGTGTTGTTCAATGCTTTATGGGTAAGGGATGCAGCTTTTATTTGGATTTTGTTGTAAGTTTAGAGCCATTTATTTTGGCGTCTAATTCCAGATATGTGTGTTCTTCTAGCCATACCGAGGGCCGCTCTCAGGGCATTGTTTTGTATCCTCTGGGTAATCTATTTGTTGGCACCGATGTAGAGGTTGTTACAGTAGTCTAGCCTGGAGAGTAAGAGAGCTCTGGCCAGGGTAACACAGCTGTCATCAGAGAGAAAGGGTCTGAGGTTCTGATGAGTTCACAAGTGTAGGCAGTGGCAGAGGCCAAAGAATTCACTTGTTTGGTGAAGGAGAGAGTGGAATTGAGGTAGAAACCAAGGGTCTTTACGTCCTTGGCCACTTTAATGAGGTTACCATCGACTATGAAAGATGAGTAATCCTGGTGTAGTTTCTTGAGGTTGGTGTGGGTACCTAGGATGATGAGCTCAGTTTTGTCATCATGCAGGCATAGTCAGTGGGTCGCCATCCATGCCTGAATGATGAGGTACACCCTGTTCACCAAGCCCAAATCCTTAACGTACTTCCCAGAAAGTGGGAGGAAAATCTGAGTATCATCTGCATAATTAATGTAGGTGATGCCAAGATGGTCCAGATCGTCAAAAAGGGTCTTAGTGAATATGTTGTACAATGCAGGGGAAACACAAGAGCCATGGGGCCCCCCGCCGCACCTCATAGAGATAGGGTCTGCCGCAGCTGAAGGGGAGAAGTCCCTCATGGTCCTATCACTCAAGAAAGACTCAATCCAGACTATAGCCTCTCTAGAGAAGTTGGCGGCTGAGTCTAGGGGGCTGCATAAGACCTTGTGGTCCACTAGGTCGAATGCAGCCGAGAGGTGAAGCAGTAGAAGGAGGGCTGTTTTCCCTTTATCTCTTAGCTCATCGACTTGGGTCTTCAGGTCGATAAGGGCAGTCTCTGTTCCGTGTTGGGGGCGGAAGCCTGATTGTCGAGCTCCTAAGAGTTTATGAAGTTCAGGATATTTTTGGATATGAAGGTAAGCAACCTTGTCACTGAAAGTGAAGTTTGCCGGTTTCAAGTTTTGACCATCCCAGTGCAGTGCAAGGTTCCCCCGACGTCCTCCCTCTTTTCCCCATGACTGAGGCCCAGGAACAGTTAGAGCTGCAGAGCTGCACAGGAACAGGAGTCCTCTGCTGCATCTTTTCTTCAATTTTTAAGGTACTGTACAAAGTCTAAGAGAACTTACCTCTTGCTGTAGAGTTGCTTGCATCTTCTACTTCTCACAAGTCTAAGGCTTGTGGCCCTACATTAATTCTTCTTTTTCTTCAAAGACTTCTAAAACATTGTGCAAAGACCAATTCATGTCCATAAAACAATCATCGTTCAATTTGACAAAATTGATTTTCAAATCATAATTTATACCCATAACAGAAAGGGTACTGTCGTAATGGAGCGGTAGTTAGTAGGTACACGTGGTTGAAGGGTTTGTTTTTAATAGCAGTGGGGGCACCCAGGATTGTTTGAGGTTAGTAGGGATGGTGCCAAATGTGAATGAGGCATTGATAAGTTTGGAAATAAAAGAGTAACAATCTCTTGCAGCATCCTTTATAAGCTGGCTGGGCAGAGGTCACCCTGGCAATTGGAGGGCTTGAGTGAGAGAATAACTTTTTCTACCTCAAGAATGGATGTTTTGGTGAAGTTAAATCAGGCAGGGGAGGAGTCAAATAACGTTTCCTTAGCGGGGGAGGTCAAGAATAGTGACATTGGGATGTGATAGAGAATTAAGGAAAGCTTTTTTAAGGCTATTTTATTTTGGAGGGTAGTTACTTTGTTGGAAAGTGCGTGTTGAATGTCTGAGCACCAAGTTTTGTCCTTAGTGCAGATGTCGGATGTAGGGGTAGGAGACTCTAATTGCTTTAGGATTGTAAATAAATCCTCCATGCTGGAGTTGGCATTAGAGATACGTTTGTTGTAGGAGTTGCGTTCGGCCAGGCAAATTTCCTTTTTGTATTGGGATGAGATTTCAGTTAATTTGATTCTGTTAGCTTCAGAAGGAAGTGGTCTCCAGGAGGTTTCACAGTTCCTTTTTTAATTGTTGCAAGTTCTTTAGCTGTGGGGTGAACCACTTGTTCAGGTGGGTTTTAGGTTTGCTGGGTCTGAGTTTGATTGGGGCAATAATATCAAGCGAGGTTAGTATGATTTTATTGTATTCATTGATAAGCGTTCCTGGGTCTAGATTGTCAGCAAGCAAGTTAAGGGTAGGGAGAATAGCAGGGATCAATTTGTCCATCGTGATGTTCTTTTTGTTCCTTGTTAGGCAAGGTGGGGCTGTGGGGATAACTAGAGGGGGTGGTCTAGTGGTCGTGAGTGCAAAAGAAAGGAGGAAGTGGTCCGTCCAGAGTTGTGGGGAGATGGATGTAATGTTGGCAGTGCAATTGTAATCAGCCACCCAGTCAAGGGTCTCCCTCCGTTTTGAGTAGGTGCACTGATTTTTTAATTTAGGCCAAGTTCAGACAAGACGTTGGCAATAGATGTGGCATGTTAGTCTAGTGGGTCATTGAAGCCCAGGTTGAAGTCACCTAAAAGTAGTAATTGAGAGGTAATTTTAAGATTATTGGAGAGTAAAGTATAAATGTCCTTCTCAAAAGTCCTGATTGGTCCCGGGAGGTCTATAGATTAGGTGAATAGTGAGGGTCTGGGAGTTAACTAATGGACGTTTAACTGGGAGGACTTCACAGGACTGGGTGTTTTGGGAGGGAACAAGTTTCATAGAAAGGCTAGATTTGGAGATAATGGCAATGCCTCCGCCTTGTGCCTTGTCTCTGTCCTGTCTATGTATTGTGTAGCCATTGTGTACTGCTAACGAGAGCATAGGTCCTGCCGCTTTGTGCAACAATGACTCGGTAATGGCGACAAAGTCAAGCTTATCTGCCAGTATCAGGTTGGAGATGTCTGTAGCACGAGCAACCAGAGCAATTTAAAACTGAAGTCGAGATGCAGAACTTTTTTCGCATATTAACACAAAAATATATTTTTCAAACCCCAAAAGAGTAAAATCCAAGGAAACAGAATACATCTGGTTTGAAACCTCCTTCATGTTTCACCCCCTTATCTTCAATGTTCTCACCAGTAATCATTAGTTTTGAAAACAGAGTAAGTCGAGAAATGAACCATTTGTTTAGTACAAAAAACGACTGTAGGGATAGTCTGTCAAAAGCAGAAAGAAGTGCCCTACAAAATCTAGAAGGAAACACTTTGTTTTTGATCAAGCCAGTCAATAAAGGCGGTGGAGTCGTTCTTTGGGTGACACAACTTTATGATGCAGAAGTCAATAAACAACTAGGCGATAGGAAGTTTTGCAAACAACTGGCCGGGAATCCTACAAGTAGGATCCTAGGGGAAATCGAAAGCCTAATCACTCATGCACTAATTGAAGCTGGATCAATGAAGATGAAAAGTCCTTCTTGGTGAGACATAATCCAGTAACACCTGCCTTCTACTGTCTCCCAAAAATGCATAAGCACGCTACGATACCACCAGGGCACCCAATTGTAGCTGCGATTGAGTCTGTACTTTAACCTTCATCCATGTGTGTTGACACTTTTCTAAGACCTTTTGTTGAAAACATGCGATCATACGTACAAGAAACAACCAGTATGATAAAAATTCGAAACGATCTTGCGATAAGTACTAAAGATATTCTGGTTACATCAGACGTGGAATCTCTTTACACTAGTATTCCACAGATGAGGTGTATTGAGATCATGCACACTTATCTAGAAAAGAGAGCCATTAAGACCATCCCTTCAGACTTCATTGCTGAATATATTAAGGTAGCTTTAACCAACAATTCCTTCATTGTAGAAGGAATTTACTATCAGCAACAGCACGGAACAAGCAAGGATGCAACCTTTGCCCCAGACTTGGCTAATCTGTTTATGTATTTATACAAAGGTAGCGGGCGCCCCTCTCTCGCAAGAACAGACATGATAACCTGTTCAGTGGTTATTAACCACTTGAGAGTTCGCAGCCACTGCTTTTACTCACTGTGCCTTTCACAGATGGGAAATATCCATTTGCATATCAGTCTTTGTCCTGCCCAGGGGCAGTCCAGCACCGAAATACAATGGCAACTCCAATCTGAACGAGAGTACCACCAGCAACCCCATACACGTGTTTCACCCTTGTTGGGGATCATCAGTGAGGTGAAGCTGATGCCTCTCTAAGAACAGTGAGAGGGAGACCACGTCTGGTTGCCCCCAGGAGACCTAGGGTTACCAATCCCAGGTTCCTTAAAAAGTAGTTATACAAAGGTAGCGGGCGCCCCTCTCTCGCAAGAACAGACATGATAACCTGTTCAGTGGTTATTAACCACTTGAGAGTTCGCAGCCACTGCTTTTACTCACTGTGCCTTTCACAGATGGGAAATATCCATTTGCATATCAGTCTTTGTCCTGCCCAGGGGCAGTCCAGCACCGAAATACAATGGCAACTCCAATCTGAACGAGAGTACCACCAGCAACCCCATACACGTGTTTCACCCTTGTTGGGGATCATCAGTGAGGTGAAGCTGATGCCTCTCTAAGAACAGTGAGAGGGAGACCACGTCTGGTTGCCCCCAGGAGACCTAGGGTTACCAATCCCAGGTTCCTTAAAAAGTAGTTATACAAAGGTAGCGGGTGCCCCTCTCTCGCAAGAACAGACATGATAACCTGTTCAGTGGTTATTAACCACTTGAGAGTTTGCAGCCACTGCTTTTACTCACTGTGCCTTTCACAGATGGGAAATATCCATTTGCATATCAGTCTTTGTCCTGCCCAGGGGCAGTCCAGCACCGAAATACAATGGCAACTCCAATCTGAACGAGAGTACCACCAGCAACCCCATACACGTGTTTCACCCTTGTTGGGGATCATCAGTGAGGTGAAGCTGATGCCTCTCTAAGAACAGTGAGAGGGAGACCACGTCTGGTTGCCCCCAGGAGACCTAGGGTTACCAATCCCAGGTTCCTTAAAAAGTAGTTATACAAAGGTAGCGGGCGCCCCTCTCTCGCAAGAACAGACATGATAACCTGTTCAGTGGTTATTAACCACTTGAGAGTTCGCAGCCACTGCTTTTACTCACTGTGCCTTTCACAGATGGGAAATATCCATTTGCATATCAGTCTTTGTCCTGCCCAGGGGCAGTCCAGCACCGAAATACAATGGCAACTCCAATCTGAACGAGAGTACCACCAGCAACCCCATACACGTGTTTCACCCTTGTTGGGGATCATCAGTGAGGTGAAGCTGATGCCTCTCTAAGAACAGTGAGAGGGAGACCACGTCTGGTTGCCCCCAGGAGACCTAGGGTTACCAATCCCAGGTTCCTTAAAAAGTAGTTATACAAAGGTAGCGGGCGCCCCTCTCTCGCAAGAACAGACATGATAACCTGTTCAGTGGTTATTAACCACTTGAGAGTTCGCAGCCACTGCTTTTACTCACTGTGCCTTTCACAGATGGGAAATATCCATTTGCATATCAGTCTTTGTCCTGCCCAGGGGCAGTCCAGCACCGAAATACAATGGCAACTCCAATCTGAACGAGAGTACCACCAGCAACCCCATACACGTGTTTCACCCTTGTTGGGGATCATCAGTGAGGTGAAGCTGATGCCTCTCTAAGAACAGTGAGAGGGAGACCACGTCTGGTTGCCCCCAGGAGACCTAGGGTTACCAATCCCAGGTTCCTTAAAAAGTAGTTATACAAAGGTAGCGGGCGCCCCTCTCTCGCAAGAACAGACATGATAACCTGTTCAGTGGTTATTAACCACTTGAGAGTTCGCAGCCACTGCTTTTACTCACTGTGCCTTTCACAGATGGGAAATATCCATTTGCATATCAGTCTTTGTCCTGCCCAGGGGCAGTCCAGCACCGAAATACAATGGCAACTCCAATCTGAACGAGAGTACCACCAGCAACCCCATACACGTGTTTCACCCTTGTTGGGGATCATCAGTGAGGTGAAGCTGATGCCTCTCTAAGAACAGTGAGAGGGAGACCACGTCTGGTTGCCCCCAGGAGACCTAGGGTTACCAATCCCAGGTTCCTTAAAAAGTAGTTATACAAAGGTAGCGGGCGCCCCTCTCTCGCAAGAACAGACATGATAACCTGTTCAGTGGTTATTAACCACTTGAGAGTTCGCAGCCACTGCTTTTACTCACTGTGCCTTTCACAGATGGGAAATATCCATTTGCATATCAGTCTTTGTCCTGCCCAGGGGCAGTCCAGCACCGAAATACAATGGCAACTCCAATCTGAACGAGAGTACCACCAGCAACCCCATACACGTGTTTCACCCTTGTTGGGGATCATCAGTGAGGTGAAGCTGATGCCTCTCTAAGAACAGTGAGAGGGAGACCACGTCTGGTTGCCCCCAGGAGACCTAGGGTTACCAATCCCAGGTTCCTTAAAAAGTAGTTATACAAAGGTAGCGGGCGCCCCTCTCTCGCAAGAACAGACATGATAACCTGTTCAGTGGTTATTAACCACTTGAGAGTTCGCAGCCACTGCTTTTACTCACTGTGCCTTTCACAGATGGGAAATATCCATTTGCATATCAGTCTTTGTCCTGCCCAGGGGCAGTCCAGCACCGAAATACAATGGCAACTCCAATCTGAACGAGAGTACCACCAGCAACCCCATACACGTGTTTCACCCTTGTTGGGGATCATCAGTGAGGTGAAGCTGATGCCTCTCTAAGAACAGTGAGAGGGAGACCACGTCTGGTTGCCCCCAGGAGACCTAGGGTTACCAATCCCAGGTTCCTTAAAAAGTAGTTATACAAAGGTTGCGGGCGCCCCTCTCTCGCAAGAACAGACATGATAACCTGTTCAGTGGTTATTAACCACTTGAGAGTTCGCAGCCACTGCTTTTACTCACTGTGCCTTTCACAGATGGGAAATATCCATTTGCATATCAGTCTTTGTCCTGCCCAGGGGCAGTCCAGCACCGAAATACAATGGCAACTCCAATCTGAACGAGAGTACCACCAGCAACCCCATACACGTGTTTCACCCTTGTTGGGGATCATCAGTGAGGTGAAGCTGATGCCTCTCTAAGAACAGTGAGAGGGAGACCACGTCTGGTTGCCCCCAGGAGACCTAGGGTTACCAATCCCAGGTTCCTTAAAAAGTAGTTATACAAAGGTAGCGGGCGCCCCTCTCTCGCAAGAACAGACATGATAACCTGTTCAGTGGTTATTAACCACTTGAGAGTTCGCAGCCACTGCTTTTACTCACTGTGCCTTTCACAGATGGGAAATATCCATTTGCATATCAGTCTTTGTCCTGCCCAGGGGCAGTCCAGCACCGAAATACAATGGCAACTCCAATCTGAACGAGAGTACCACCAGCAACCCCATACACGTGTTTCACCCTTGTTGGGGATCATCAGTGAGGTGAAGCTGATGCCTCTCTAAGAACAGTGAGAGGGAGACCACGTCTGGTTGCCCCCAGGAGACCTAGGGTTACCAATCCCAGGTTCCTTAAAAAGTAGTTATACAAAGGTAGCGGGCGCCCCTCTCTCGCAAGAACAGACATGATAACCTGTTCAGTGGTTATTAACCACTTGAGAGTTCGCAGCCACTGCTTTTACTCACTGTGCCTTTCACAGATGGGAAATATCCATTTGCATATCAGTCTTTGTCCTGCCCAGGGGCAGTCCAGCACCGAAATACAATGGCAACTCCAATCTGAACGAGAGTACCACCAGCAACCCCATACACGTGTTTCACCCTTGTTGGGGATCATCAGTGAGGTGAAGCTGATGCCTCTCTAAGAACAGTGAGAGGGAGACCACGTCTGGTTGCCCCCAGGAGACCTAGGGTTACCAATCCCAGGTTCCTTAAAAAGTAGTTATACAAAGGTAGCGGGCGCCCCTCTCTCGCAAGAACAGACATGATAACCTGTTCAGTGGTTATTAACCACTTGAGAGTTCGCAGCCACTGCTTTTACTCACTGTGCCTTTCACAGATGGGAAATATCCATTTGCATATCAGTCTTTGTCCTGCCCAGGGGCAGTCCAGCACCGAAATACAATGGCAACTCCAATCTGAACGAGAGTACCACCAGCAACCCCATACACGTGTTTCACCCTTGTTGGGGATCATCAGTGAGGTGAAGCTGATGCCTCTCTAAGAACAGTGAGAGGGAGACCACGTCTGGTTGCCCCCAGGAGACCTAGGGTTACCAATCCCAGGTTCCTTAAAAAGTAGTTATACAAAGGTAGCGGGCGCCCCTCTCTCGCAAGAACAGACATGATAACCTGTTCAGTGGTTATTAACCACTTGAGAGTTCGCAGCCACTGCTTTTACTCACTGTGCCTTTCACAGATGGGAAATATCCATTTGCATATCAGTCTTTGTCCTGCCCAGGGGCAGTCCAGCACCGAAATACAATGGCAACTCCAATCTGAACGAGAGTACCACCAGCAACCCCATACACGTGTTTCACCCTTGTTGGGGATCATCAGTGAGGTGAAGCTGATGCCTCTCTAAGAACAGTGAGAGGGAGACCACGTCTGGTTGCCCCCAGGAGACCTAGGGTTACCAATCCCAGGTTCCTTAAACAGTAGTTATACAAAGGTAGCGGGCGCCCCTCTCTCGCAAGAATAGACATGATAACCTGTTCAGTGGTTATTAACCACTTGAGAGTTCGCAGCCACTGCTTTTACTCACTGTGCCTTTCACAGATGATAAATATCCATTTGCATATCAGTCTTTGTCCTGCCCAGGGGCAGTCCAGCACCGAAATACAATGGCAACTCCAATCTGAACGAGAGTACCACCAGCAACCCCATACACGTGTTTCACCCTTGTTGGGGATCATCAGTGAGGTGAAGCTGATGCCTCTCTAAGAACAGTGAGAGGGAGACCACGTCTGGTTGCCCCCAGGAGACCTAGGGTTACCAATCCCAGGTTCCTTAAAAAGTAGTTATACAAAGGTAGCGGGCGCCCCTCTCTCGCAAGAACAGACATGATAACCTGTTCAGTGGTTATTAACCACTTGAGAGTTCGCAGCCACTGCTTTTACTCACTGTGCCTTTCACAGATGGGAAATATCCATTTGCATATCAGTCTTTGTCCTGCCCAGGGGCAGTCCAGCACCGAAATACAATGGCAACTCCAATCTGAACGAGAGTACCACCAGCAACCCCATACACGTGTTTCACCCTTGTTGGGGATCATCAGTGAGGTGAAGCTGATGCCTCTCTAAGAACAGTGAGAGGGAGACCACGTCTGGTTGCCCCCAGGAGACCTAGGGTTACCAATCCCAGGTTCCTTAAAAAGTAGTTATACAAAGGTAGCGGGCGCCCCTCTCTCGCAAGAACAGACATGATAACCTGTTCAGTGGTTATTAACCACTTGAGAGTTCGCAGCCACTGCTTTTACTCACTGTGCCTTTCACAGATGGGAAATATCCATTTGCATATCAGTCTTTGTCCTGCCCAGGGGCAGTCGAGCACCGAAATACAATGGCAACTCCAATCTGAACGAGAGTACCACCAGCAACCCCATACACGTGTTTCACCCTTGTTGGGGATCATCAGTGAGGTGAAGCTGATGCCTCTCTAAGAACAGTGAGAGGGAGACCACGTCTGGTTGCCCCCAGGAGACCTAGGGTTACCAATCCCAGGTTCCTTAAAAAGTAGTTATACAAAGGTAGCGGGCGCCCCTCTCTCGCAAGAACAGACATGATAACCTGTTCAGTGGTTATTAACCACTTGAGAGTTCGCAGCCACTGCTTTTACTCACTGTGCCTTTCACAGATGGGAAATATCCATTTGCATATCAGTCTTTGTCCTGCCCAGGGGCAGTCCAGCACCGAAATACAATGGCAACTCCAATCTGAACGAGAGTACCACCAGCAACCCCATACACGTGTTTCACCCTTGTTGGGGATCATCAGTGAGGTGAAGCTGATGCCTCTCTAAGAACAGTGAGAGGGAGACCACGTCTGGTTGCCCCCAGGAGACCTAGGGTTACCAATCCCAGGTTCCTTAAAAAGTAGTTATACAAAGGTAGCGGGCGCCCCTCTCTCGCAAGAACAGACATGATAACCTGTTCAGTGGTTATTAACCACTTGAGAGTTCGCAGCCACTGCTTTTACTCACTGTGCCTTTCACAGATGGGAAATATCCATTTGCATATCAGTCTTTGTCCTGCCCAGGGGCAGTCCAGCACCGAAATACAATGGCAACTCCAATCTGAACGAGAGTACCACCAGCAACCCCATACACGTGTTTCACCCTTGTTGGGGATCATCAGTGAGGTGAAGCTGATGCCTCTCTAAGAACAGTGAGAGGGAGACCACGTCTGGTTGCCCCCAGGAGACCTAGGGTTACCAATCCCAGGTTCCTTAAAAAGTAGTTATACAAAGGTAGCGGGCGCCCCTCTCTCGCAAGAACAGACATGATAACCTGTTCAGTGGTTATTAACCACTTGAGAGTTCGCAGCCACTGCTTTTACTCACTGTGCCTTTCACAGATGGGAAATATCCATTTGCATATCAGTCTTTGTCCTGCCCAGGGGCAGTCCAGCACCGAAATACAATGGCAACTCCAATCTGAACGAGAGTACCACCAGCAACCCCATACACGTGTTTCACCCTTGTTGGGGATCATCAGTGAGGTGAAGCTGATGCCTCTCTAAGAACAGTGAGAGGGAGAGCACGTCTGGTTGCCCCCAGGAGACCTAGGGTTACCAATCCCAGGTTCCTTAAAAAGTAGTTATACAAAGGTAGCGGGCGCCCCTCTCTCGCAAGAACAGACATGATAACCTGTTCAGTGGTTATTAACCACTTGAGAGTTCGCAGCCACTGCTTTTACTCACTGTGCCTTTCACAGATGGGAAATATCCATTTGCATATCAGTCTTTGTCCTGCCCAGGGGCAGTCCAGCACGGAAATACAATGGCAACTCCAATCTGAACGAGAGTACCACCAGCAACCCCATACACGTGTTTCACCCTTGTTGGGGATCATCAGTGAGGTGAAGCTGATGCCTCTCTAAGAACAGTGAGAGGGAGACCACGTCTGGTTGCCCCCAGGAGACCTAGGGTTACCAATCCCAGGTTCCTTAAAAAGTAGTTATACAAAGGTAGCGGGCGCCCCTCTCTCGCAAGAACAGACATGATAACCTGTTCAGTGGTTATTAACCACTTGAGAGTTCGCAGCCACTGCTTTTACTCACTGTGCCTTTCACAGATGGGAAATATCCATTTGCATATCAGTCTTTGTCCTGCCCAGGGGCAGTCCAGCACCGAAATACAATGGCAACTCCAATCTGAACGAGAGTACCACCAGCAACCCCATACACGTGTTTCACCCTTGTTGGGGATCATCAGTGAGGTGAAGCTGATGCCTCTCTAAGAACAGTGAGAGGGAGACCACGTCTGGTTGCCCCCAGGAGACCTAGGGTTACCAATCCCAGGTTCCTTAAAAAGTAGTTATACAAAGGTAGCGGGCGCCCCTCTCTCGCAAGAACAGACATGATAACCTGTTCAGTGGTTATTAACCACTTGAGAGTTCGCAGCCACTGCTTTTACTCACTGTGCCTTTCACAGATGGGAAATATCCATTTGCATATCAGTCTTTGTCCTGCCCAGGGGCAGTCCAGCACCGAAATACAATGGCAACTCCAATCTGAACGAGAGTACCACCAGCAACCCCATACACGTGTTTCACCCTTGTTGGGGATCATCAGTGAGGTGAAGCTGATGCCTCTCTAAGAACAGTGAGAGGGAGAGCACGTCTGGTTGCCCCCAGGAGACCTAGGGTTACCAATCCCAGGTTCCTTAAAAAGTAGTTATACAAAGGTAGCGGGCGCCCCTCTCTCGCAAGAACAGACATGATAACCTGTTCAGTGGTTATTAACCACTTGAGAGTTCGCAGCCACTGCTTTTACTCACTGTGCCTTTCACAGATGGGAAATATCCATTTGCATATCAGTCTTTGTCCTGCCCAGGGGCAGTCCAGCACGGAAATACAATGGCAACTCCAATCTGAACGAGAGTACCACCAGCAACCCCATACACGTGTTTCACCCTTGTTGGGGATCATCAGTGAGGTGAAGCTGATGCCTCTCTAAGAACAGTGAGAGGGAGACCACGTCTGGTTGCCCCCAGGAGACCTAGGGTTACCAATCCCAGGTTCCTTAAAAAGTAGTTATACAAAGGTAGCGGGCGCCCCTCTCTCGCAAGAACAGACATGATAACCTGTTCAGTGGTTATTAACCACTTGAGAGTTCGCAGCCACTGCTTTTACTCACTGTGCCTTTCACAGATGGGAAATATCCATTTGCATATCAGTCTTTGTCCTGCCCAGGGGCAGTCCAGCACCGAAATACAATGGCAACTCCAATCTGAACGAGAGTACCACCAGCAACCCCATACACGTGTTTCACCCTTGTTGGGGATCATCAGTGAGATGAAGCTGATGCCTCTCTAAGAACAGTGAGAGGGAGACCACGTCTGGTTGCCCCCAGGAGACCTAGGGTTACCAATCCCAGGTTCCTTAAAAAGTAGTTATACAAAGGTAGCGGGCGCCCCTCTCTCGCAAGAACAGACATGATAACCTGTTCAGTGGTTATTAACCACTTGAGAGTTCGCAGCCACTGCTTTTACTCACTGTGCCTTTCACAGATGGGAAATATCCATTTGCATATCAGTCTTTGTCCTGCCCAGGGGCAGTCCAGCACCGAAATACAATGGCAACTCCAATCTGAACGAGAGTACCACCAGCAACCCCATACACGTGTTTCACCCTTGTTGGGGATCATCAGTGAGGTGAAGCTGATGCCTCTCTAAGAACAGTGAGAGGGAGACCACGTCTGGTTGCCCCCAGGAGACCTAGGGTTACCAATCCCAGGTTCCTTAAAAAGTAGTTATACAAAGGTAGCGGGCGCCCCTCTCTCGCAAGAACAGACATGATAACCTGTTCAGTGGTTATTAACCACTTGAGAGTTCGCAGCCACTGCTTTTACTCACTGTGCCTTTCACAGATGGGAAATATCCATTTGCATATCAGTCTTTGTCCTGCCCAGGGGCAGTCCAGCACCGAAATACAATGGCAACTCCAATCTGAACGAGAGTACCACCAGCAACCCCATACACGTGTTTCACCCTTGTTGGGGATCATCAGTGAGGTGAAGCTGATGCCTCTCTAAGAACAGTGAGAGGGAGACCACGTCTGGTTGCCCCCAGGAGACCTAGGGTTACCAATCCCAGGTTCCTTAAAAAGTAGTTATACAAAGGTAGCGGGCGCCCCTCTCTCGCAAGAACAGACATGATAACCTGTTCAGTGGTTATTAACCACTTGAGAGTTCGCAGCCACTGCTTTTACTCACTGTGCCTTTCACAGATGGGAAATATCCATTTGCATATCAGTCTTTGTCCTGCCCAGGGGCAGTCCAGCACCGAAATACAATGGCAACTCCAATCTGAACGAGAGTACCACCAGCAACCCCATACACGTGTTTCACCCTTGTTGGGGATCATCAGTGAGGTGAAGCTGATGCCTCTCTAAGAACAGTGAGAGGGAGACCACGTCTGGTTGCCCCCAGGAGACCTAGGGTTACCAATCCCAGGTTCCTTAAAAAGTAGTTATACAAAGGTAGCGGGCGCCCCTCTCTCGCAAGAACAGACATGATAACCTGTTCAGTGGTTATTAACCACTTGAGAGTTCGCAGCCACTGCTTTTACTCACTGTGCCTTTCACAGATGGGAAATATCCATTTGCATATCAGTCTTTGTCGCTACCTTTGTAAAACGAATCTGTTTATGGATGAGCTGGAGAACAGATCGATATATGCCAACAACCCCATCAAAAATCAGATTAAATCATAGCATCACTATATTGATGATGTCTTTATGCTGTGGGGGGGTGGAATTGATATGCTAACAGCATTTTTGGAATGGCTGAATTTGCAAGAAGTCTGTATTAACTTTATTATGGCCTTCAGTCCAGATAAGATCGCCTTTTTAGATTTAGAAATCTATAGGGCTGATAATAACAAACTGGGCAGAACTTTGTTTAAAAACCCCACAGACAAGAATACATTGCTGTCATTCAACTGCTTCCACCTTCAAAGTTTACGTGAGAACTTGCCTTATGGACAGTTTTTGTGTATTAGACACAATTGTAGCACAAAAGATGACTATAATATTAACAGCAAACAGCTGACTGTCAGATTAAAAGAACGGGGCTAGCCGGCTGATATCAATTAACAGATCATTGATATGTGCTCGACATGTGAATAGAGAAGATTATTTCACTAAACAGAAAAATGTAAAGAGGATAAAATCACACGTGTTACCACCTATTCACCTATCAGCCATGATGTCCATAGAAGTATCCTAATAAATTGGGGTGTTAAACCGTATTCGACTTGTTGTGAATATTGGCCTAAGCTCATTTGCATTACACAGAAAACCACATCTGCAATGTTCCGCTTTTCGATAGATGTCGCCTCCATTTTAAGAATCGTCCACCATTTTCATTTCAACTCCTGTTTCTGTGTTCTAAAATGGTGGACTGTGTTTTCAACTTGCAGCCGAGCCGAACGACCTTTGAGTTCTGTTAATGTTTAGGCTGACTGACAGCAAACTGTTTGACCAATGTAAAGAAACCTTGTGACTCGAATGAACTGCCATCCAAGTGTTGTCTGCGTTCACAAGCCTCATCCACATATAAACAATGAGACAATGGAAAACAAACTCAGATTGTGTGTTCTGGCTGAACTGCATTGTAGCGATTCTTGGAACAAGTCTTACCATGGATCAGAGAACCAACAAGCATCATTGTAACTTTATGGAAATGCAAACCTGTTTAATCCCTTGTACAATATTGTAATATTTGACATGTGAACTGGGCACGAACTCTAGCATGTGAATTATTAGCTTGGAGAGAGGCTGGACAATGTTTTGAAAATAGTATAAATATGTCTGTGTTTAGAGGTCCAGCACTCTCACCCCTCTCTGTGTCTGCTGGTTCACACTACAAGCTGTTGGGAGCCAGATAACTATCTGTTTTGCATTGACTGTACAGTAATACAAGATACTTGTATCTTTTCAACCCGTGATTGGCGTATTTCATTTGTGGTACTAAGCCTCGATATTTCTTTGGTCTTCCAGATGGCGCCCAAATAGGGACCCTCAAGATTGATGTCACCTCGCTGAAGAGAAGAAGCGGCTATCGGACCGAGATTGGAGAGTGAGAAAAAGGGGGCCCCTTTGCATGAGACGTGACACCTCGACAGTCCTGCACCTTCCGATCCCTGAACGGTGAGCACGCTGTTCGAGAGGGCATCTTGACGAGGGTCCTCATATGGAGACGGGCTCTTTGCCGAAATCGCCAACCACGAGGATCCTTTGTAATCCGATCGGACCTCCTTAGTCCTTTGTAATCAGGTGAGTCGTGCCCCGATCCCTAAGTATCCTGATATTGGGTTTTAGATTTGGACCCCCTGGGTTAAAATGATGCCAGGTAACACCAGTGATCTGATATGCCTGGGAAATTGTCTGCCTGTTTTAGGGGTCTATTCCGCAGAGACAGGCAATCTTTGGAATTTGGCCGAAAGGCACCACAAGAGCGGTCGCCGGCATGTACTATGTACTGTAACTATGGCATTGGTAGTCTAGTAATCAACGATATTTGGCACAGACAAACTAGACATCCTTCTGAATTTCAGTGGCCAGTTCATGGTAGTTTTGAGATTAGCCGCATAGAGTATTTGGAGTCTATATTGTTAAATAAAAAGGCTAGGCCTGCAGCATTTGATGCAATTCAGAATTGGAAAAAGAAAGCTATGCAGCAACTTAAGAGCAAAGAGAAACATGCACATTGTCACATGTCTAACTCAGAGAAAGCATTATTATATGAACAACAGAAACAGTCAGAGTCTGTTAGAAACATGGATAGGGCCTTTCAACTTGGTGTACAGAAAATATATCAGTCTCAGGACTTTCATGCCTCAGCCGAGCTAATCGATAAACTTTTAAATGAGCGTAGGACTGTTGCTACTGCACCTCCTCCCTATGTGAATCTCCCTGTTGCTTTACCTCTTCCCGCTGTTGCACGTCCTCCCTCTGATGTAACTGTTCCTCCAGTTGTTGCTCCTCTTCCTGTTGTTGCTCCTCCTTCTGCATTTCAGCCCTTACCGCCAGTTGTTGTTCCCTTAACTCCTGAACTTTCTTTTCCAAGTGGTTCTGCTCCACTTGATACCGTTGAAGGGGTGAGTGCCAATTCAAAAGTAGTGACTCGAAGTCCAGTTTCAAAAACTAGAAAAAGAGAATTGTAGGCATGAGCTAAGAAATGTACAGAAAAAGGTGAAAAATCAGCTGTCTAAACTGCAATTTCTGACCAAGAAAGTATTCCCAAAAAGAATTTTTTTATAGAGGGGATGGGAATACACTTGGCTGAAATGTGGAATTATTTGACGGACATGGCTGTCTGCGGAGAAAGTTCATTAGCATGTTGAGAGGGTTTTTCAGTTTAAAAGGGAGTTAGATTGGTTATAGAATGATGAAACAGATTGTGGTAGATTGGACGCTCTGTATGTGCAGAAACGGTTTCTTCCTTCATGTAAATCAACGAGTGAAGAGACGTGAATTTGCACAAGGGATGTGCTTAGATGGATTTCAGATGTTTCGATATCTCCCATGGAAGTATATGACACATTTAGTCAGTATACTCCGGCTATGCAGAGCAAAGTGTTACAGGTAATGCTAGAGTACCTGCAGGATGAGTGTATGAAGAAAAAGATTTGTTGTCCCACTGATTTGATGGTCATTTATAAGAGAGCATTTTCACCTGATACTGCTTTGACTGGTTTGTCTCTTGATTTGGCCCTGTTGCTTAATGAACGTTCAGAATTGCCTACTTCTCAATTGCCAATGAGGGAGGTTCCTCTGACATTTGTTCCTAAAGTAGAGATACTAGCGAATGTCATGACAGGAGTAGCAGCCGGAATTATTGAAGCTCATTATGTTTCACACTTTGTTCATGCCCCAATTTCTAGACAAGAAGTGAATCCCATTAAACAGTCGATACCAGATATTACGAAAAAACCAACAGGGTTTTATAAAGAAATAGAATCTGTTTTGCATTCATCAGTTTTCACCCTGGGTGATATAGACTTGTTTTTCCCTGTGATCCTACCTGCTGATTTATGGAAACAGATTAGAACTACAGATGCCCAGGCAGGGCTGGGTGACACATGGGTTAACTTGGTACGGATAGATGGAGAAAGGAAAGCTGGTGAGAGACCACCACAGGTGATACTGACACTGCCAGACAGAATAGTAACAACACTGAAGACTTTGGTTCCAGAGAGAAGAACAGTTTGAGACAAGATTACTGCTTGCACCCAGTGGAAATCTGAGGGCACTACCGAATTTTTTAATCAGTTCGAACAAGTGTTTTCGGATTTTAACAGTCAGGATTTAAGCACCGAGTCAGGAAAAAGGCTGTTTGTGGACAAATTTGTGCATGGATTGTTGCCTGATATCCAATCACAAATAATGACTTCCGAAAGTGCCTGGCAAGCTAAATTGCAGTCTGAAGTATTGCATATGGCTCAGTATTATGAAAATATAGTCAATAATGAAAAAGAGAGAATAGAAAAGAAGAAGGGAGACTTACAACCAATGTATTGATGCAGCAGATAGTAAGAGGGACTAGAAGTGGAAGTACACAGTTTAGGGGTCAATTTGCTCCAAAGAATAATGCGCAGATGGGTCCTGTAGACATGAACCAATGTGTTTATTGCAGACAAGCAGGTCATTGGCGAGCACAATTCCTGATCCTTCAGCTGAGATCGAATAACAAATATGGTACCATGGGTAGATGATCCAGAGGCCACCCTGGGATAGGGGGTCCTGGTAGAAGTCATTCACTCAGAATCCACAGTCCTTCTCACAGGTTAGTCAGCAACATAGTGTTAATAATAGGAATATTTTTGATAATACTTTGACTGCCTATCTTTCTGGGATCTTGCATTTGATGATATATTGTTCCGTTAGGACAGTCCAAAGCAGAGTCTGGAACCAGTGCCTATTCCCGTCAATCAGAAAGGGCCCTACATAGAAATGAAGGTGGGGAATAGGAAGCATCTAATTTTGATAGATACAGGAGCACATAAGTGTTCCGTTGATCATTCACAGGTTCCAGATATTCCACTGTCAGTGCAGAATAACGTTTCTGTAGGGTTCTCTGGTACGCCAGTGGTTAGTCCGGTCTCTCAGCTGGTACCGATTTCACTGGGGCCATTCACCAATTCATGTCCATTTCTTTTGATGATGAATGGTGGTGAAAATTTGTTGGGGTTGAATCTGTTGGAAGAATTAAATGCAGCAATTCACTGTTATCCGGATGGAGTACATTTGACGATTTCACCTCAGCAAACTTCTGCTTTACAATTTCTGACTAGGCCTTTACTAACTGAATTGGATAAAGTTCCGGCATGTTTATGGGCAGTTGACGATAATGATGTTGGTATTTTGCTAATTGAACCTGTTAAAATTGTTTTGAAACCAGGTGTTAAGTTGCCACGTATTCCACAGTATAAGATTTCAGTTGACGGTGAGCAAGCTTTAAAGAGTATAGTTTCTGATTTTGTACATCGAGGAGTGATTGAGGAAATTGCAGGAAGTTTGTGCAATAGTCCAATTCTACCAGTGTATAAGAAAGGGGATAATGTGATTCCTTTCCGTTTTATTATTGATTTGCGTGCTATCAATAAGATTGCGGCTCCACAATTTCCAATTGTGCCTGATGTGACCACAATATTAGCGATGATTCCTCCTTCAGCTACCTATTTCAGTGTTGTGGATCTTAAGAATGCTTTCTTTAGCATTCCTGTACATGTTGACAGTAGATACTTGTTCTTGTTCACCCTAGCGGGATACTCGTTTTCATTCACTTGTGTGCCACAAGGGTACACTGAGAGTCCAAGTACTTATAGTAGGGCTTTGAAGGAACAGCTCGATACACTTGAGTTGCCTTCCACTTGTACATTGTTGCAGTATGTTGATGATCTTTTAGCTGCAGGCTCAGAAGTTGCTTACAAGTAGGGCACCATGTTGCTGCTTATCCACCTAGCAGAGCATGGGCATAAGGCTTCATTGAAAAAGTTTCAATATTGTCGACAGGAGGTCACCTATTTAGACTATCTCCTGTCAAAGGAGGGAAGAAGACTGACACGTGAATGCTGAAAGGAAGCGCCCCCAATTCAGCACGATCCTCCCCGCAATGAGAGACAATAAGGGACTCTCCCGTAGTGGGAATAAGACCAAGACAGAGTGCGGGTGAGCGTAAGTGGGAGTTTATCCAAGGATAAGGCATGCAAAGAACTCTGCAACCTACGAGAGCGCTCTGCCTGACAATAGCAAAGACAGGCGTATTTCTAATACAAAAAACGTCATCAACACCTAAACACTATAGGGGGCACAAGTCAATTGGGATTGGGTGGTGTCGACTAACTATAGGTGTTGCTGGCGCGGGGTTGGTCTTGGCGGGACGACGTCACTGGTCAGCCTCGTGGGTTGGGTTGGGCCTGGCAGGCCGGCTTGAGGTCATCCATGCGGTGTTGATGTGCTGGGGCAGCCTGTGACAATAACGAATACCTTTCCTGTCTCATTTGCCCTAGGCCATGCACACTACAGTTATTCAGAAAATGACATTTACGTTCATTAATAAATCGCTTCACCAGCTTATCTTATAAAATAAACACAACACATGAGGAATGCACCTCGTGAGAGGTCTGGTGGTTGTCGGTTGGGGTGAGATTTACCTGTGTCTTATTGACCGGTATTTTAGGTCACGGGACGGGGCTCTGGGACCTGGGCCGAGTGATACATGTCTGTCTGCTGCGTTAGAAGTTATTATATAGATGGGTCTCTGTGTCTTGTCCCAATGATGGGGGTCGTCCTTACACGGGGTCAGGATTCTTGGGGGGGTTCGTGGGGATTTATGAGAGGGTGCTGGTAGATCAGTGGGTTCATCCGTGGGTTTATTACCGTGCTGTAAATAACACAGGTGGCGGGCTGTGGCCTTGGTTGCGGCGCCGGGGCCTCTGACTCTCTGAAGTAACGCCAGCTTGGTTGGGGGAGGTGAGGGAGCGCAGCACAAGTCTTAGCTTTTTTATCTGGCAGGCTTGGTGGGGTGGGAGAGGGAATGACCTTGCATATACTCACAAAGGTATTTTCCTCGTGCGTTGCTGATCAGTGAATGCAGAAGTTTTATACTGTTCTGCCTTATTTTAACGTTATTCAGACACACATATATATATATATATATTTCATTTTCGTTACACATTTCTTTAATACAGTCGGTTCCAGTACCTTTTCATTACCTAACATTATGTTCACTACATTGTGTGCGTATTGTATGTACATTAGACGTTATACGAGGGATATCTAGGTTATGGCCTACAGAGATTGATGCTCGCCGCTTTGGGTGATTCAAAACATATATGAGTTCAAGTTTCTACATACTATTGAAAAACACTTTTACAAATAGAGGTTACACGTTTGGTCAACATCTTTCTCCGTGGTTATAGCAGCATTAGTCCAGACCTGGAGGGATATCATATAACGTTACATTTTTATGGTTCGTTCACATTTTAAACAGAGGTAGTTCATTAATACCAATACTTGAACTATTTTCTACCTTTTTCAGATAGTGATGCTTCAGCTTTTTTCCCCGTTGCCCCGGCCTTGCGGTCCGGGTCATACGGGGTGCAATATCACATTGTTACTAATATAATGTTGCCGTGTTGGCATCTCGGGTTTAGCTCATCTCCGACTTTCTCATGGGAACGCGCTCGCAGCGGATCTGCCAGGGCTGCTGAGGCGGCAGAGATGCATGAAAGGCCCTCCAAAGGTGGGGGCCTCGTTACAGTGTGCTGAACTCACACCATGTTTGCTGTGCAAGATGGCGTCTAGGCCTAACTTAAGTTTCGGTAAATGCAAAGACAGGGTGCGTGTGGGCAATGTCGTCGGCGGGTGAACCCCCCTCCACCTGGGCCCGGGTGGCATGAGGGTGCTCCCACCGAGCCATGGTCCTCACCTGGGGAGGGAGCTGTAGGTGAGGAGGGCCTCGTGGCCATTCCTCCCCTACATTTCCCCCCTTTCGTTACTTAAAGTAACGAATTTCTTTAGCTCTTCTAATCTTCTACATTCTTGTTCTTCTAACACTGCACCATCCCATGCAGGGGTTCCTTTTATAGGCATCCATGCTCTGCACACCCCCCTTAAGCTCTCACCTCTCCTAGCATACTCGTCTGGTGTACATGTCAAATATATACAGTCGCCGGTCTCTTCCAGATCTACCCAGACCTCCTCATACCATTCCAGTTCTACGTCTCGTGGTTCTTTAATCGTGGTGTGCCATAGCTTATCTACTATGTACTTGTCACGGCACATAGGCACTAACTGGTACCTGGGGGTGTTGTCTGTTCCTGTCTGCACATGTACTTCTTGTGTTGCTTTAATTGTACCACCGGAGTTGCCCATTGTCACCATCATCATTGCACCGTTAGGGACTGCATTAGCACAACATCGGAGGCCCACCTGGCACAGGCAGAACATCACAAGGATGATCACCACTATTGGTATCAGGAACTTCATTGTCACTCCAAGCCATGAGGGAACCCAAGAGAAGATATTGTCGAACCACGAGCTATCCTCAGCTCCACCTTCCATTTTCATCTTCTCGCCCAGGTTATGTACTGCTTCAATAACGTGGGACAGGGACCCATTTTCTGCGTCTTCGGAAGGTACGAACGTGCAGCATGCACTTCCTATTTTTCGGCAAACACCTCCATCGATTGCTGTTAACAGGTCTAGAACATACCTGTTTTGCATGGTCATTAATCGCAGAGCTCGTAGTTCCACCTTTATTATGTTAAACCCTTCTTCAGTGTCATTGGCCAACTGGATCAGTTCCCACCGTGTGATCTGGAGCCATTTTGCATTTGCTCTTGCTTGGACACTTGATACTAGTGAAGCAAAGAATGTTTCCACGGAGCTGAACAGGCGATACTTGTCTGGGATCTGTGCCAATAAATCAGATGATGCTTGTGATATGTAGTTCGAGGCTCGCTTGTTCCTTGAGAGCTCTTCTCCTTTCCCTCCGGAGGACAGGACATAAAGGTGCGCTTGTGTAGTTGGAGACGCTGCATTCTGGTTCAAGCCTTCGTTCATCGTGTTACTTCTGTCAATATGGCTTTCGGGAATCACCATTAGTGTTGAATGCAAAGTGGCCATTGAGCAGCTACCACTCCATGATTGGGGAAGGTGCAGGTACGCCTTGTTCCCGCATACCCAGTAGGTGTCCATTAGTGCTGCTGTTCCTTTTTTCATATCTGGGATGGTGAGAGTTTTGTTATAGTTCTTGTTCGTTCCTATTGCCATTTTTCCTTCTCCCTTGAAACATAGTTTGTTTTGTATTTCACTTTGTAGCTTAAAGGGTTTTTCCATCGCTGTTACCCATGTTAATTTAGGGATGTGTTCTTTCCATATTGGCAAGCACGTTCTTTCCATCCACCGCAACTTTTCCGGTTGAACACCCTTCAGTGCTTCTGCCTTGCACAGCACTTCTTCGTCTTTCCATTTGCTTTCGGAAAACAGTGTCCCTTGTATTGCAAAGAAAGGTTCTTTAAGGCAGATCACTCCAGACGCTTGCGAATAGCACGTTTTGTTGTTCTGTACCATTCTGAAAGAGACATCGTGTGCTTGGAAAGTGTTCTTTATTCTACACAGCGTGAGATGAAGGAGACATTGGGCATCCACAATGGGCAATTCTCGTGGCAACAATACTTTAGGTGTGCCTGATGCATGGGGGATAAGTGAGCAGACATAACAGCTCTCATTGGTTGTTTGTTTAGCTGTTGTGCTCATATCTGCATACCATTTATTTGCTTGGTGAGGGTGTCGTGGGTCTTCCATTTTGTCTAACCCTAGCCTATAATACTTATCATACCCTTTTCCACCAGTCTCTCTTCTCCGCCTACTTTTCTCCCTTCTTCTGTACCTTCTCGTTATAGGAGGTGAAGAACCAGGCCCCCCTTCCTCCCTCCCACCCCCCTTTTCTAATTCTTCATATAGGGACTTGTGTTCTGTCATCATAATCACTTTTCCATCCTCATTAATAAACAAGAGATCGTTGTTTGAAATTGGGGCGGGAGGGATCGTGTGGTTGTTGTATGTTCCAGGTTGGGACATTGTGTCATTATCTACATTTTTGGTTCTCCATTGTGAGAGGACAGCAGTGGGTGGTGTAGTATAGTATCCCCACACAAAGTGTGATCCATCCCAGATCAAGAAATCACCTCCTTTGATACCTACAGTCGGAATTGTTTTCGTTCCAGGAGCAAGGGTGGTGTTGTTCCCCCCTCCCCCCTCGTTCATCTCGGTAGAGATGAACGCTATAATCCAGTGTAACACCAGACAAAACATTGAGATGAAGAACACGATAGCACACATTGATAAACCACATTCAAATGAATATGTTAATCTAGCCACTAACATTTCTCTAAATCTAACATATCTATTAGTTGCAGGCTGCCCATTCGATGCCATGATAAATCCTGTTTGAGACACAAAAGTTCATTAAATACAAACATGTAAGCATTTCCACATTGTAACGTTTCGGTGATAAAATATAGGGTTGGGTGAGGAAGGGGGTTTGTTGACAGACAAGGTAGCTTTCAGTCAATATTATTCGTACCTTACTATATATATATATAAATAATAAAAAACATGACATTTTAAAAACAACAATAATAAAAAACATCTTAAAGAGTACAGGAAGGGAAAAAAGAACCCCACGCAAAACTTTCAAAAATTGTAAAAAGAAAATTTACATATACATGTGTACATGTTTTAGTCCAGGACATTTGTTGCGCGCTAATTGTGTTCACTGTTCATCTCATGAAGCACACAAAATTCCAATCATTCATTCCGCACAACTTCATCGTCCGCTGTTGCCTGTGCCTCATCCTGCACCTCACTCTCCGCAGCGCTGTAAGCTTTACGTACATCTGTCAAATGCACCCAATATCGCAGGCCCTTAACCTTTACTGCTGTAGGCGTGCAAAACACTACCTCATAGGGGCCATGGAAGCGTGGTGCGTTCCACCTCCGCACAAAACTTCTAACATATATAAGGTCACCAGGCATTAGCTGTAGTGGTTTTTCAGGCAAACCGTTTGGTTCAGTCGCGTTCCCCTCCTCTCTTGTCGAGGGGGGGGCTAGTTGCTTTGAAATTACGCGCGCTGCCCGTGTCAATTTTCGCAGGTATTCTGTGAACTCCTCCCCCAATATAGCTGCGCTTCTGTGTGCATCAGAACGCTCACGGAGAGGCGAATGCGCTGTGTGCATTCTTCTTCCCGTGACGATCTCGTGCGGGGACAAATGGTGATCCTTACTTGGCTGGTTTCGTAGTTCAAACAAGGCCAAAGGCAGGCAGTACATCCAAGTCTTTTTAAGGGAAAAACAAAGTTTTGATAATCTGCTTTTTAACAGGCCGTTTATCTTTTCTACGACGCCATTACTTTGAGGATGATAAATCGAACATAATTTGTGCTTTATTCCCAATAATGTAGTCACTTCTTTAAAGAGTTCATTAACAAAATGCGTCCCGTTATCTGAGCGAATAACGTCGCAAATTCCCCAGCGCGGAAACACTTCCCGCACTAGGAACTTCGCGGCGCCCTTCGCGTCAGGGCGGGCACAAGGGCCTGCCTCCACCCACCTCGAAAATGGACATACAACCACAATCATGTATCGAGCCCCGTTACACCTTTCTCCCATGTCTACATAATCAATGTGGAGCTCTCTGAATGGGCCACTTGGTTTTGGTATCGTACCCCTTAGTGTACGCAATGTCATACCTGAGTTGTAAATTTGACATGTCGTGCATTCTAGAGCTAACCTTGTGACGTGTTCCTGGAGGCAAGGTGTAAACCAATCTTCTTGTATCTCTGCCATTATGTGTTTCTTTGTGTTGTGTGCAGGAAAGTGTAGTTGTTGAAATGCTATTTCTAACAGCGTGATTGGCATTACCACTTTTCCTGAACTCTCTTGTCGCCACAATAAATCAGTCGGTGATTTGCTGCATCCTCTCTTAGTCCACAGCAATTTTTCCTCTGCACTAGCTCCCTCTTGCAGCTCTATTATCTCCTGTGTGGACATCATGTTGTATCCTGTGGGGACTTCTTGGCTTGCTGTGTGGTGCAACATGTACTCTCCTATTTCACCTTTTTGTAGATATGAAGCTGCTTTGGCAGCGGCGTCTGCTGCCGCGTTCCCCAAAGATATAAAATCTGTATTTGCGGTATGAGCTTGACATTTTACGATGGCCACTGCCGTGGGGTCTTGCAGGGCCTCAATCAGTTCTTTCAATAATTCTGCATGCTGGACTGGCGTTCCGTCTGCTCGCCGAAACCCTCTCCGCCCCCACCGGGCCAACCCGCCGTGAACTGTTGTTGTCATGTATGCTGAGTCTGTATATATGGTCACTGCGCACCCCTTGGCGGCATGCAATGCTTCTATTAGCGCTATTAGTTCTGCTGCTTGCGCTGAATAGTGTGATGGGAGGCGGTGTTGTACTAGTATCTCATATTCATCTTCCTTTAATCGTACCACTGCCATACCCACATGCTTTTCTCCTGTCTCCATGTCGATTGATGCTGACCCGTCCACAAAATACACCTCACCCTCGGTCAGGGCATTTTCAAAAATCACTGTATCCTTACTTTCGTCACCTGTGTACGTGGCGCAGTTGTGGTTTTGCATGTCCTCTATGGTGCATGCCTCTGTGATGAATGTGGCTGGGTTCACTGTTTTACATCTTACTATATGGATGTTAGCGCTGGACAGTATTATCTCATATGCTGTGGCGCGTTGTGTTGTCAATGTGCTCTTTGTTCGCTCTAATATTGCAAAAAGTGAGTGTTCCACAAACAGTGTCACCGGGCAGCCCATTACTATCGTGGCACTTTTTTCAATTGCGAACGCGGCTGCAGCTAGGGATTGCTCGCAGGCGAAATGACCTTGCATTACTGCGTCTAGGGTGCCGCTGTAGTAAGCTAGTGGTTTGTGCCCTAAGGATGTTTTCTGTGTCAGTACTGCTGTCATCAATGTTCCTTTGCAGTGTGAAAATAAGAAGAATTCGCGCCCATAATCTGGGTTTGCTAGTACTGGAGCGCTTGATATCAGCTCTTTTAGTGAGTTAAATGCTGTGTTCATCACCTCTGTCCATTCTATGTGTTTGTGTTCTTGTTGTGCTTCTTTCAGTGCCTGTAGCAGGGGCCTTGTGTACGCCGCATAGTCCAATATCCATGCTCGGCAATAGTTACACATACCCAGAAATTTCTGCATCTCTTTTACTGTTTTGGGCTCCCCAATTGTTCTAATCGCCTGTGCCCTGTCTGGTATAATTCGCTTGCCATCCTTTGATATCAACTGACCCAAGTATAGGACCTCCGTCAGACAGTATTGTAACTTCCCCTTGTCCACCTTGTACCCCTTATTTGCCAATAATGTCAAGAGTGTTATCGAGTCCTGTCTGCATTCTTCCTCAGCCTGTGCACAAACCAATAAATCATCAACGTACTGAATCACTGTGCTTTCTACAGACAAATTCCCCAGATCTTCATGTAGTACCCTGTTAAATATGCTTGGGCTCTCGCAATATCCTTGTGGTAGTCTGCAGTGTTCGAACCTCCTTCCTCCCAATGTAAATGCTGTCAAGTACCTGCTCTCTTCTGCCAAGGGAATCGAAAAGAATGCATTTTTTAAGTCAATTACTGTGAAGTGTGATGCTATTTTTGGAATGTTGCACAGTATTGTCGCCGGGTTCGGGACTAAAGGGAACTCCTTCATTACCACATCGTTCAATGGGCGTAAATCTTGTATCATCCTCCATGAACCCCCCTTCGCTTTTTTGATTGGGTAAATGCATGTGTTGCATGGGGAGTTTGAGGGCACTATTATACCCTGTGCTAGCAGTGCTTCTATTGTCTCTCTGATCCCTTCTTCTGCTTCTCGCGACAGTGGATATTGTTTCACCCGGGGTAGTATTGCTCCTTGTTTTACTTTTATCACCACAGGCTGAACTTCATGTAGCAACCCTACATCGTGGGGGCCATTAGTCCATAAGTTAGCGGGTACTGAACTCATGTCTTCATCAAAAAATGTATGCGGTGCTCCTACTACCGCCATTAGTTCAACTTTAGTTTGTCTGGCTGTAACTACGATGTCGCAGGGCATTGCCAGTTCCATCACTACTTCACCATCTCCCTCAGTGTCAGAAAATAGCTCCTCGTCCGAGAGCTCTCTCAGGGGGATATTTGCATTTGTACACAATACTGTCCGCCACTCACACCCTTCCATGTCAATACCAATCACGCATATTCTGTTTGCTGATACATGTATTGCATGCAAATCCAATGATAGTACTTCCCCAAGAGCAGTGTCAGGGCTTGCTATGGGACGAAAAAGGAATTCTGCTGGTATTCTCCACTCCACCCTTTTTAGTTCTGGTACTATGAGAGCCAATGTTCTCATGCCTTCAACAAACATCTCCTCATTTCTTGGTACCCCTCTGATCTCTTTTATTATTGTGTGGCCGTGTATTACTGCTAATATACGGAGGGGGCATATGCCTGGCGTTGAACATACGATGCCGCTCCCTGTGAATGATATGGTCATGTTTAGTTTGCTCAAGAGATCTCTCCCCAGTAAGTTGATGGGAGAGTTTTCATAGTACAGTAAGGGTGCTTTCACTGTTTTACCCCCCACTGTCACATCCAATAACTCTGTGTAAGGAACTTCAATTACAGCCCCAGAGAACCCCTGCGTCTCTAACGTTCTATTAGATAACGGGAACCGGCCCTCTCTAATGCATGATTTCTCCGCTCCCGAATCCACCATGAATATGAATTGCTTGTCTCCTATCTGCGCTCCTATCAATGGTTCCTCTGATGCATTGTGGGTCGTAGACAGTACTGGACACGCAAGTGCTCTCTGTGGGCTGTCCTATGCGGGGTGTCTCATTGCCCCCCCTTGATCGAAAATGTTCCCCGAAACTACTGACACTCCACTGTAAGGTGCGGGGGCTGGTGCCCCATTAGCTCCTATGGCGAAAGTATTACCAGGCGTGTAGTGCACATTGTCATTATTCTGTGGGCTGGTTTGTGTTCGGTATTGATGTCCGTGTAGTTGTGCGTTACTCCTTTGTACTACATTGTCTGGTTGCTGGTATTGTCCCATGGGGAGGCCGTAGGGGCTTCCTGGATGGGGGTGTCCGTACTGTTCTATCTCTTGGAAACCGTTGTTTTGTCTGCTCCTACATTCCCTTGAGTAATGCCCCCATCTCCCACAATTCCAACAGCTCCCCTGTGGACCTCTGGGACCCTGCCACCCATTTCCTCCCATTCCTCCATACCCTTGTCCTCCTCTTCGCCCCCTGTACCCACCTCTTCCTCCTCTTGGGGCCCACTCTTGCCACGTTGGACCTCCGTTCTGCTCCTGCTCTGTCCACTGTCGTTGCCCTTGTCCTGCCCAATTCGCTGCTATTCTTCCTTGTATTGCTATTTGCCCCTCCTCTCCTTCCTCTCCCTCCCGTATGAGTGGGAGTCCCGCTACCGCTGCTGCGACCTTCACCAATTTTGATTGCACCAACTTCGCCTCGTCCGCCAACCTTTTCTGTGCTACTTCCCTCTCTCTTTCTTTGATCCGTTTACAATGGTGTACTATTATGCTTTGGATCTCCGGCCAGCCTTTTGCCTCAACACCTGCTATTTTATCTAGTGCCTTTTGCACTTCCTTTGGGAGCCCTCTTTTAATGATGAAGTAAAATAGAGACGTGGATTGGTGCCAGGGCGTACCCGTTTCCGCTCTCCACATCTCCTGCACCCGGAGAATGTAATCCATAGCGTCCTCCCCATCATTCATGGTACATTGCATTACTGACTGCAGATCAGGGGTATCTGGGAAGGTTTCCCGCAGTGCGTCCCACACCCTTGCTCGCACGGTGTTAAAAGAAGCCCCATCATGGCGATCACACTCCAAAGTTACAGCTGGAAAACCCGCTTTAGCCCACACTCTGTCTGCCTGATCCCCTACTGCGGACACTAGTAGGCTTTTCACATCGCCTACTGCCAGCGGTATACCCGCGGTATGTTTCTCAAATGCATATATGCACTTGCTTGCCCCTCCTGACAGCTGTGGTAGTAATTTCATTAAGTTAGCCTTGTCCATCTGAGCCCACGGTATATAGTTCGGCCTCCCACCTCCCCTGTGGAGTAATGGTAGTTGTAATTTCCCTTTTGCCGTTGCAGCTTCCTTTTCCTTAGTCACTGCTGACTCTAATGACGCCATCTTCCCCACCCTATTTCTTAGTCGTCCTATCCATTCATCCTCTATAGTCCCCAGTGAACATGCCCCATCTAGCTCCTCGCCTTCTCCTCCTACTGCCATGCTCAATCTATCACTCTCATCCCCCCCTCCTCTGACATCACATAACAAATCCTCTCTGATCCCTCTCTCTCGCGAGACATCACCAATGCTTCCTTCTGCTGTCCCTACTTCTATTATCCTGGTCGGTTCTTCCTCAATTCTGAACAGTATTTCCCCCTTTTTCCATCCTTCCTCAATTTGTCTACTTTCGCTCGACGCTCTAGACGTGCGTCCAGATTGTGTGGGGGCGCACGCTGTGCGTTCACATATGTCTTTTATTCTTGAGAGCTCATCTCGTGCCACTGTAAGCCTCGACTCTAAGTCACTCGTTAACTTCTCTATGTCCACTCTCTGTGTGCCTCCCTGGGTGCGCTCTCTGGTGTTTTCGTATGGTGGGGGTGCAGTTGGTCTTTGTGGCGTGCTGGTTGAAGGGGGAGGCACATAAATCGGGTCGCTATATCCTGCTGCAGGGGCTGGTTTAGGTAATATTGGGTACAACATAACCACTTCCGCAAGCTGTTCTGTACTTAACTGTTCCTTTTCCTCTCGCGGGATCATTAGTGGATTGTCTGTGGTGGAGGGTAAATCAATATTTGGAGCTGGAGCTTTGGGTGGGGGTACTTCCTCAAACAATCTCCAAAGATCTAATATCTCCTTCCTGTTCTGCCATTGTTTTCCCTTATACTTGAGGCGAATACATGTACATACCATATCAAGAACGCTTTTGTCAAAAGACCCTCCTTCTGGCCAAATCTGGGGCAACCCCTCCCCTTTCAATTCTGTTAACCATTGATCATGATATTTATTTATGCGTTCAGCATATCCCGGCAAGCTCTTGCAAATGTGTGACAAGGGAGTTTCAGCCCCCATCCTTTAAATCGCTAGCGCTACCACGTTCGCTTTCGTTACCTTTTATTAGCTGTAAATATGCGTATGTATTCCTTTATGGCACAGACAAGAGCGGACCTCTTAAAATTATCACCCACCGTTATTCACTGCACAAATCTCTTCTCACTCACCATATCTCATCTCCTTCCCATTCCCAGGCACTCTTATGTGATCTCACTTGTAATTGATCAAGTACTGGTTATGGCCACACTCTCTGACACCACCTCGCGGCCACCCGTTCGTCTCTCACACTCGTACGGTGCGCGCACCCTTCACAATGCTTTCCACTCACACTCTTTGTCTTTCTCCTCCCTTTCCTCCCTAACCAGCTGTCCCTGTTTTCCTGCTAAGGTTACTGTGTTCACGTCTGTACGTGCCACTACTGAGTCCCCGCTTTTTAAGATGTTCTAACTTCTTTATACCCTTCTCATTTTCGCCCCCTACCCCGTGGAAATGGAAAAAGAAGAAATAGAGAGAGAGAGCACAATCACTAAAAAATATTCCCGGTGTCTCCTTTTGCTAGACACCAATAACTTATTTCTCACTTCTTCATATATTCCCAGTACTAGTCTAGATAGCACTATGCGGCGCCGCCTTCCACCCCCTCTCGGAGCTAGGTTTCCGTCACTTCTACCACGTCACTTATTTCTTACTCCTAATGGCCATATGCAAAAGAAAGAATAAAGAAAATTTCAAGACCCGTCTGTAGTAGACCCCCGATATTCTTCTCCTCTACCTGTCCCCGTTCTGTTATTCCCAATTCCCTTTCTTTTCCCCTTGACGATCACTCGCACTCGGTACTCACGTGCCCGTCTTGAACCGATACTCTCCGAAACTGGGTCCGTCCAGGCGGCGTCACCGGTAACTCAACGGTCAGCCCCTGGCTCCGGCGAGCGGCACTCAAAGGGGATTTTTTTCCAATCGGGATCCCGTACCCTTTCTCATTGAGTGCGCACTTCTTATTGTGCCGGTCGCCGTTGGCGGGCGGCCTCCCGGAGACGGCTCACCGTGCGTATCCCTTCTCGACCGGAGATTCTCGTGCCACAAGGGGGTCGTTTAAGAAGGAGTTAGGAAAAATAGTTTGGAGATATCACGCTATCGGGGTCACCACTGAAAGGAAGCGCCCCCAATTCAGCACGATCCTCCCCGCAATGAGAGACAATAAGGGACTCTCCCGTAGTGGGAATAAGACCAAGACAGAGTGCGGGTGAGCGTAAGTGGGAGTTTATCCAAGGATAAGGCATGCAAAGAACTCTGCAACCTACGAGAGCGCTCTGCCTGACAATAGCAAAGACAGGCGTATTTCTAATACAAAAAACGTCATCAACACCTAAACACTATAGGGGGCACAAGTCAATTGGGATTGGGTGGTGTCGACTAACTATAGGTGTTGCTGGCGCGGGGTTGGTCTTGGCGGGACGACGTCACTGGTCAGCCTCGTGGGTTGGGTTGGGCCTGGCAGGCCGGCTTGAGGTCATCCATGCGGTGTTGATGTGCTGGGGCAGCCTGTGACAATAACGAATACCTTTCCTGTCTCATTTGCCCTAGGCCATGCACACTACAGTTATTCAGAAAATGACATTTACGTTCATTAATAAATCGCTTCACCAGCTTATCTTATAAAATAAACACAACACATGAGGAATGCACCTCGTGAGAGGTCTGGTGGTTGTCGGTTGGGGTGAGATTTACCTGTGTCTTATTGACCGGTATTTTAGGTCACGGGACGGGGCTCTGGGACCTGGGCCGAGTGATACATGTCTGTCTGCTGCGTTAGAAGTTATTATATAGATGGGTCTCTGTGTCTTGTCCCAATGATGGGGGTCGTCCTTACACGGGGTCAGGATTCTTGGGGGGGTTCGTGGGGATTTATGAGAGGGTGCTGGTAGATCAGTGGGTTCATCCGTGGGTTTATTACCGTGCTGTAAATAACACAGGTGGCGGGCTGTGGCCTTGGTTGCGGCGCCGGGGCCTCTGACTCTCTGAAGTAACGCCAGCTTGGTTGGGGGAGGTGAGGGAGCGCAGCACAAGTCTTAGCTTTTTTATCTGGCAGGCTTGGTGGGGTGGGAGAGGGAATGACCTTGCATATACTCACAAAGGTATTTTCCTCGTGCGTTGCTGATCAGTGAATGCAGAAGTTTTATACTGTTCTGCCTTATTTTAACGTTATTCAGACACACATATATATATATATATATTTCATTTTCGTTACACATTTCTTTAATACAGTCGGTTCCAGTACCTTTTCATTACCTAACATTATGTTCACTACATTGTGTGCGTATTGTATGTACATTAGACGTTATACGAGGGATATCTAGGTTATGGCCTACAGAGATTGATGCTCGCCGCTTTGGGTGATTCAAAACATATATGAGTTCAAGTTTCTACATACTATTGAAAAACACTTTTACAAATAGAGGTTACACGTTTGGTCAACATCTTTCTCCGTGGTTATAGCAGCATTAGTCCAGACCTGGAGGGATATCATATAACGTTACATTTTTATGGTTCGTTCACATTTTAAACAGAGGTAGTTCATTAATACCAATACTTGAACTATTTTCTACCTTCTTCAGATAGTGATGCTTCAGCTTTTTTCCCCGTTGCCCCGGCCTTGCGGTCCGGGTCATACGGGGTGCAATATCACATTGTTACTAATATAATGTTGCCGTGTTGGCATCTCGGGTTTAGCTCATCTCCGACTTTCTCATGGGAACGCGCTCGCAGCGGATCTGCCAGGGCTGCTGAGGCGGCAGAGATGCATGAAAGGCCCTCCAAAGGTGGGGGCCTCGTTACAGTGTGCTGAACTCACACCATGTTTGCTGTGCAAGATGGCGTCTAGGCCTAACTTAAGTTTCGGTAAATGCAAAGACAGGGTGCGTGTGGGCAATGTCGTCGGCGGGTGAACCCCCCTCCACCTGGGCCCGGGTGGCATGAGGGTGCTCCCACCGAGCCATGGTCCTCACCTGGGGAGGGAGCTGTAGGTGAGGAGGGCCTCGTGGCCATTCCTCCCCTACAATGGATAAAAAGCATCTCTAGCATGTCTGACCCAAATACACAGAAAGAGGTCAGAGCCTTGATAGGCATGGCTTCGTACTGTAGACAGTGGATCCTCCATTTCTCATTAATGATAAAACCAATGTTGGCATTGACAAAGGAGGGCATTTCTTTGCCATTACCGTGGAACTTGGATTTCCAGAAAGCTTTTGATCTGCTCAAGGTTGCGTTGTGTTCAGCACCAGTTTTGGGCACACCAAATTATGATAAGGCCTTTGTTTTATATGTGCATGAATATGATGGATGCACTTTGGCTGTGTTGACGCAGGAACATGGAGGGAAAAATAGACTGTGCAGTTATTTTTCCTCCACCCTTGACCCTGTTGCATGCGCTTTGCTGAGATGTCTGAGAGCTGTTGCTGCTGCCACTGTATCTGTAAAGCAAAGTGAAGGTATGCTTTTAGGTCACTCTTTAACCTTGATGGTACCCAACTCTGTAGACGTTCTATTAAACAGACCGCAAACGCAAGATCTTACATCAGCACGATTAACAAGATATGAGCTGACTCTATTTGCACTGCATATCCAAATTAAGAGATGTTGCGCATTAAATCCGGCTGAATTATTGCCTCTTCCACAAGAAACTGCTTGCAGCGATGAGATGTCACATGACTGCCTCTATACCACAGAGCAAGAAACCAAAGGCAGAATTGATTTAAATGATACACCACTAAAAGATCAACAAGTGGAGCTATTTTGTGATGGCTCCTGCTTTAAACTTCCGGACGGTACATCCACTGCTGCTTATGCCATCACTATATTAAGCACTATTGTAGAAACCAAAAGGATTTTGTATAATTCTGCGTAGGCCGCAGAGATTATCGTATTGACTCGAGCTTTGTAAATTTTCCGAAGGGCTTAGAGTGAACATATTTAAAGATATTCAGTATGCCTTTGGGATGGTTCATAACTTCGGTAGATTATGGGCAGAAAGGGGTTTCTTGACCTCACATGGAACTAAGATTCAACATGGCACATTGATAGTACTCTCAGCACTTGCGCTTCCTACTCAAATGGCAATAATGAAGTGTGCCACACACCAGAAAGTAACAGATGATGTGGGGAGAGGAAACGCTTTTCCTGACAGGATGGCCAAACAGACTGCCACCGATTTGTATTCTGAAATGTATGTAACAAAAGTAGTCACCAACACTTGTATAATAGATGAAGGAATTGATTGTATAAAAATGATTCAAGCTGATGCCACTCCTAAAGAGCTTAAGCAATGGACTGAGGGTTTAGCAAATTTAGACGTTGAGGGTTGTTGGGTAGACCCAGAAAAGGAACAGATGGATGCTACCCGATGCTTATGTCACCGCTATGGTTACGATGGCTCATGGTCTAACCCATATATTTGCTAGAAAAATTTGTAAATTGCTAGAACCTGTCTGGATAAATATAAACATCTCGAAAACTGCTGAGCATTGAGTCCAAAATTGCATGGTATCCTTACAGAATAATGTGGGGAAAGGTACATCAACACCAAAGGGTAGTTTTGGTCCCCCCTCTGTGCCCTTCAAAGTTATACATTTCGAATTCAAATGGTTTGAAGCTTTCCCTGTAAAAGATGCCACAGCAATAACAATGGCAAAAACCATGCTGAAGGAATATTTTCCTAGGCTTGGTTTGCCAAGGGTCATTTGGTCGGACAATGGTCTACATTTTATCGCTGCTGTTATACTGCAAATATGCGTGGGATTTCAGATCGATAAATGGTTCCATTCGGCCAGACACACTCAAAGTGCCCGACTTACAGAATGCCATAATGGTATATTAAAGAATAAGATGGCAAAGATTTGCGCCAATAGCAATTTGAAATGGCCAGATTCCTGACCGATAGCTCTATTGTCCATGCGGACGACCCCACAAACGAAAACTGGGCTCTCCCACTATAAAATAGTTATGGGAAGGCCAGCCAATATTTGGAATTTGCCCAAGTTAAGTGAATGAAAGACGTGGAGCATTTGCTCCTTTCTGAATACTGTGACCACTTAACTCAAAACCTGTATTTGATTTATCAACAGGTGCGAGAAGCCCTTCCAGTAAAATATGAAGGGTAAGGTCATCAAATTCGACTCGGTGACTGGGTGCTCACTAAAGTATTTGAAAGAGCATCCTGTCTTGCACCGCGCTGGAGCGGACAGTTTCAAATCCTGCTGGCCACACAGACCGCTGTACAAGTAGAAGGAAAGAAACACTGGATTCACGCGACGCACGTCAAGAAGACGCCTCACGACAAAGGAGAAGAGAAGGAAATTGTTCCTCATCGCAAGCCCGTTTTGACTGACACCAAGGGTATCCCGGAAACCCTTCCTAAGCCCATGGGGCCTGGGGAGACTGCTGTTTTGCCTTCAAATTCTTCTTTCGATATTTCTGCATCATTGATCAATCTTGCTTCTGTTTCACCACTTCCATCAGGAAGCAACGACACTCTGTTTGCAGATCACGGCGTACCGGGATGCTTGAGGTGCAATTTGCACCCAAGGCGCTAAACTTACAGCACAGCATCGGCTGTGCCCACAAAAAACCCACTGTTGAGCCAGTCCTCTGCCACTCTCTCACTGAAACTTAAATAAGAGGCAGGGACCGGCAAAATTACCTCAAGCAAGAAAAACCACGTGGTCAGAGGCCACCGATGGATGAACTAAAAGAGCCTGATGGAGAGCCTTCTAAACGGACCCTGAGAAACAATGTCCTTTTCTAACTCTACTCGTACAGAACAAGCTATTGGTCTTGTGGCTGACAAAGAATCTGATCAAAGATCATGGTCCTTTGGACTCATTGTTTTCTTGTCACAGTGTTGAGCAGTTTGACGGTTGTATTTTCGCTTGGGTGTTGGTAGTATTTAGAGGGGGTGCGTCTACTTGAGACTTTGTTACCTACTGAAATTGTTCCCACTATGTCTTCAATTTTTGTGCATCTACACACTCTACCTCCTAACGACTCCTGGCATACAAAGAGTTATCGCAATAACACTCTCCTACTAATTATGAATTTGACCCAGGCGATTCTAAACAAAACTAATTGCTGGGTGTGTTCACATTTGCCACAGCACGGGGAAAAGGGGTTGGGCTGGTACATTCATCCTCTTCCTTTGACTACTACATGCTACGCTTCACTAAGGGCACTGTTCTTTGGTCGTTGAAACGATAGTATTTCTGGGAACTTCGATGGGACTAATTTTAATGAGTTCGAGGAACAAGTCCTGACACCTTTGGGATGTTCCCTCTTTGCAAATAGGAGCAAACTCAATGTTGCATCTATTAGGCCTTCTGATATACTTTCCAGACCTTTCCAATCATTGATTTCTTTCAAGATGGCTCCTGTAGGCAACCGGGATGCCATGCCTCCTTCCTATACTATCAATCATAGCCCCAACTCTGTTTCCTTCTGTATACAAAGGGATAGTTCTCAGCCAATGGGTACATTTGAGGGTTGCACCAATGTTGCAAACCTCACTAGTGAGGATAAACCTTTGTATGTAGGTGATCCTGTTTACTTTGTCTGTGGCAATGAAGCTTATCCTTGGTTACCTAGAGATTGGCAGGGTACTTGTTACTTGGGTATCTTTTTACCATGGGTATATGTAGCTAGCACCTCTGAGGTCTCTAGTGCTCGTCCAAGGCAGGACGAGAATGGTGATACTCCTTCACAAGGTGATGTAGCCAAATCCTTTGTGCCATTTTGGGGACAAATAATGAACTCTGAAGATATCAGGAGATTAGCAAGGGTATTGGAGAAAACCATCAACAGAACCACCGGTATACTATACAACATGATGCTAGCACAAAAAGCTATTAGATTAGTGGCCCTTCAAAATAGGATGGAGTTAGACGTCATCCTGGCCGAGCGTGGTGGGGTATGTAAATTGGTGGGATCTGCTTGCTGTGTTTTCGTACCTGACTCCTCCCCTACTATATTCAAGGCAATACAAAATCTGCATACCTTGAGTGCAGAAGTACATGTCCCTGAGGGAAATTGGGATCTTCATGCTTGGTTTTGGAACTTTCTACGTGCATGGGGTTGGAAGCTCTTTTCAGTCCTAATGATAATTCTTGGTGTTCTATTGTTTTGTTTGTTTTGTTGTTGTTGTTGTGTACAATGTCTTCCTGACATATGTTCAGTGTTAGGAGGATGTTGTGTACCAACTATAGGTAACGCTTTTATAATAAAAGATATCACTATCAAGGAATTTATGGCAATCGATATTTCTGAACAATGTGATTTAGGATGTACAGCCATTGAGGTGTGGGGTTTTGAATAAAGAGAATGTTTGAGTAATGCTCTTGGCTTAGGCCAAAATGAGGGTTTGTTAAACCGTATTCGCATAATACTGCCTTGTTATGAATATTGGCCTAAGCCCATTCACGTTACACAGAAAACTGCATCTGAAATGTTCCGCTTTTTGATCAATGTCGCAGCCATTTTAAGAATCGTCCGCCATTTGTTCTAAAATGGTGGACTGTGTTTTCAACTTGCAGCCGAGCCGAATGACCTTTGAGTTCTGTTAATGTTTAGGCTGACCAACAGCAGACTGTTTGACCAATGTAAAGAAACCTTGTGATTCGAATGAACTGCCATCCAAGTGTTGTCTGTGCCCACAAGCCTTATCCACATATAAACAATGAGACAATGGAAAACAAACTCAGATCGTGTGTTCTGGCTGCACTGCATTGTAGCGATTCATGGAACAAGGCTTACCGTGGATCAGAGAACCAACAAGCATTATTGTTCCTTCATGGACATACAAACGCATTTAATCCCTTGTACAATATTATAATATTTGACATGTGAATTGGTCACAAACTCTAGCATGTGAATTATTAGCTTGGAGAGAGGCTGGATAATGTTTCAAAAATAGTATAAATATGTCTGTGTTTAAATGTCCAGCACTCTCACTCCTCACTGTGTCTGCTGGTACACACTGCGAGATGTTGGGAGCTAACTGTTTTGCTTTGACTGTACAGTAATAAAAGATACTTGTATCTTTTCAACCCGTGATTGGCGTATTTCTTTTGTGGTACTAAGCCTCGATATTTCTTTGGTCTTTCAGGGGGATGATCACACTGATGAATTTTACAATAAACAAACCGTGTTTTGCTTTTAAACGCATGCCTAATTTACATGACAAACTGGTACACACATATACATCTACGGAGGACATCTACGGAGGACAAAGAATACTCTATACAAACACAATACTCTTCCCAGACACTTCAAACACATACCAAACCCTTGCTCTTCTACAGAAGGCATCATAAGACCCAACCATTCTGGCAAACTATCAGCCCATAACATACCTTCCCTTCACTAGCAAAATCATTGAATAGACCATAGCCACGGTATAGTCTATGCAGGCTATTGTTTATGCAATGATTTTTTCAGTGACAGTGTCAAATTACCATATTTAAAACTGTGTATTTAGGTGCAAATTAGCGTATGTTTTCAGAGATTTTAATACAATTTGTCTGGTTATTTTAGGGTTTGTGAAGGATTTCCATGCATATCTACTGCTATTCCCATTTCTCCTGTTTTTGACAAAGGGTCTAGTCTAGGAGTCTGTTTGTGTAGCAAATTTATTAAGGTTTTGAAAGGTTGTAGTGAAACCGTGCCCATCTATTAAAGTGTATTCAAGTCTATCAGTGCCCCTAATACAGTTTATCTTGCCTGTAAATCCAATTTGCAGCAAATTAATTTGTGCATTTAGCCCATTTTCTTCAGTTTGGGCCTAAAGACTGCCAAGTTCTTTTTCAGTTTCCATCCTACTTGGAAATCCTGACACAGACAGAGCATTCACTTTTCAGTAAATCAGTAGCCTAAGTAAATGTTACTCCCAGGGATCAGTCTATTTTTTGATAGTGGCCAAGTATGTTTGCCACAGCAGTTTTGGCTGGGCTAATAACGTTGGTGGCAGTATCTGGCTGATTTGCATATGGCTGGACTCCTTTACAATGGCACAGATGCACTACACAAGGGTGGCGTGGAAGACTGCCAAGAGCAGCGCAAGTTGTTCAGATTTATTCCAAACCTCCCACCCATAACTTTGTTGGCTGTAGTTTGCCTCCCTGCCTGGGGTTGCTTGTGTTTCCGTACAGAGGGGACCTGACCTAGCAGTTTGGGCTGGAGTGCTACCATTGTTGGAAGTTCCTGACTGATTTCCATATAGCTGGACCCCTTTTACCATGCTGCAGACAGACTATGAAATGGCAGTGTGGAAGTTTGCCCAGAGCAGTGCCAGTGGTTCAGATTTATTAAAAACCTTCCACCCATCAGTTTTTTGGTTGTAGTTTGCCTCCGTATGTGTGAGAGGACATACCCAAACGTGGGTCCCTTCCTTGCTGCGCCATCGGGAACCAAGACGCACCTCACTGAGGAGGCCCAACAAGGCCAAAACATGCCTGGGGTTGCTTGTATTTCCATACAGAGGGGACCTGGTCTAGCAGTTCGGGCTGAGCTGCTACCATTGGTAGCAGTACCTGACTGATTTGCATATGGCTGGACCCCTTGTGCAATGGCGCAAATGGGCTAAAAAACGGTGGTATGGAAGGTTGCCCAAAGCAGTGCCATTGGGTCAGATTTATTCAACACCTCCACCCATCAGTGTTTGGTTGTGGTTTGTCTCCCTATGCGAGAAAGGGTATGCCCAGATGAGTGTCCCTTGCTCTATGCGCCATAAGGAACCAAGCTGCACCTCACTGAGGAGGCCCAACAAGGCCGAAACATGTCTGGGGTTGCTTGTGTTTCAATGCAGAGGGGACCTGTACTACCAGTTCGGGTTAGGCTGTTATCATTTGGCACATTTCCTGACTGATTTGCTTATGGCTGGACCCCTTTTGCAATAGCGCAGACAGGTATAAAAAACAGTGGTGTTGGAGGTTGCCCAGAGCAGTGCCAGTGGTTCAGATTTATTCAAAACTTTCCACCCATCACTTTTTTGGTTGTAGCTTGTCTGCCTATGTGACAGAGGGTATACCCAGATGTGGGTTCCTTGCTTGCTGCGCCACAGAGAACCAAGCTGCACCTCATTGACGACACCCAACAAGGCCCGAAACATGTCTGGAGTTGCTTGTGTTTCCATGTAGAGGGAACTTGTCCTAAAAGTTTGGGCTGGGCTGCTACCATTGGTGGCCCTACCTGACTGATTTGCATATGGCTGGACCCCTTTTGCAATGGCATAGACAGGCTAAAAGACAGTGCTGTGGAAGGTTACCCAGAGCAGTGCCAGTGGTTCAGATTCATTCAAAACCTTCCACCCATCACTTATCTGGTTGTAGTCACTTTTTTGATTGTTGTTTGTTGTGGTGGGAGCCACTCACCCTAAAGATGGAATTGAGTAGTGTGTGGGGATCTTTGTGATGTGTCTCTCCAGTTGTGTTCTTGTGCAGTGTTGAGGGGCGTACATGTTGGGTTTTATTGATAGGTATGTTTCTTCCGAGTTATTGTCTTGTTGTATTAAAGGAGGGAGATTTGTTGTGAGTTGTAATTGCCTTCACTACTGTTGCTATGTGAGCTTGGAATGTTATGAGTGCTTGGATGCAGAATGCTGACCGAATTTTATGTGCAGTGTGTTCCAAGCGGGTCAGTTGAAGTGGTCTTGACTGAGACAGAGTGTGCCAGGGATGTCTCCTGATGCCTCTGTTTTACTTGTGTCCATTGTGCACCTGTGGCTATTTACTTGTAACTAGAAATAGAGTAAAGAGTTACATTACTCACCTGCGGCTCCTGACTCATCTGTGCAAAGAGCCCACTTGATATCATGAGCATTAAGCATTTACCCTTGTGTCAACAATGTTATTCTTTGATTATTATGCTACAGGTATGCAAACTACAACAATCTCTAATCCTACACCATATTCCCTTTCTTACTTGTTCAAACCATTCATGTGCATTTCCCCTCTTTTGCTACCTCTTTCTATTCTCTTGCAGACCATTGCCTGGATACCTTGATGGGGGATAATCCACCACTCTCCAAACAAGCCCCAGTCCTGCTAGACCAATGTAATGGTGACTGGCACAGTATAGGAAACTCTTACCATGACATATCCATATAACCTAGGAGACTTCACTAAATACAACCTTATTCAAGACTAACACTCAGGTTTCTTCCTAAAATGTAGCATGGACATGGTCATGTCCCAGTCATTTATGATGCACTCTACACCTTTGGCTAAAAGTGAGCACTGCATTTGGGCCCTATGAGATCTCCAATTGTGTTCTCCACAGTCAGCAACAGTACCCTTCTCAACATTCTCACCACAATCATGTTTTCGAGGAATTAGTACCACTCTGGTTCCCGGGCTCCCCACAGGACAACTACACCAGATGGATGCAAGTCAATCCGATCTAAGTCCTGCCATATGAAGGGATCACACAATGTAATTCTATTTTCAATCATGTTTCAACCTTTACATGGTAACCCTAGGGCTTCTTCACTGAAACCTAAACACATACATTCACAAATATACAGGCAACAGTGCTGCAGTATTTGAAATTCTCCTCCATCAATAGTATACATTGGCCCAAACATGGCTTTTCCCTAATTCAATAATGTGTGTCAAATAACTAACACAACCTTAACTCTACCAAGATAGAATTCGTTGGGAGTCATTACGAGGTTGCTTGCCGGTACTGTTGTTTCCAGACCGGCAAATTACGAGTTCTGCGAACGGGTGCCTTTCCGCTCGCCAGGTCTGACCTAGGAGGCGGAAAGGCACCCACTTGCAGACCATGAAGGATGCATCAGCACCATTCATGAATGGTGCTGGTGTATCCGTCCTCCTCATTCCCAATGAGTCCAATAGGACTCGAATGGGAATGGGAAGTAATATTTTCCGGCGCCCGGCAATGGACAATTACTGGGACCGCAAGGGCCGTAATGCACTGGTAAGTCTCCATAGCCGGGTGGTGGAAAATTCATGACTCCGGCGGAAGCCTTGCCAGTATTTACCAGCACGGCTACAGCCAACCTGGTATTGACCCCCATTGTCCGTGATAACACACTTAAGACTAATTTGTCTTCCAGACGTTATGAGGAATACAACTGGAAGGATTCCCACCATCCTCTCTCTTCACTTTTTTTCCCTCTGCTTCACTGTAGGAAACAATGGGCCTCATAACAAGTTCGCCAGTGCAGGAAAAAACTGTTAGTGATTCTGTTACTGTCAATGTTTTAGACAGTAACAGAGGTATCACTGTTTTTAACTAAACACTGAACTGCAAATTTGACCTTAGAATGGAGGATTTTTCTCCAGCATCATGCTGGAGGTAAATGTGCTAATTTTTGGTACAAAATCTGCGTAATTACCACTGTAGAATTACCACTTGCAGTAATTCTGCAAAAATCTCCACAGAGTCCTGTGGACTCCAGAAATGGTTATTAGCACTGTGGTCCCACCATTTGTAAACCCACGGAACCAAGTGGCGGTAACAGTAAAAGAGTTTGGCGATCATTTGGCCAATGTATTGCTGAATTACCAACTCACAGGTGATTTTGCGGTGGTAAAGAGAATATTCCATATGGTTAAAACAAAGCCAAAGTGTTGGGAACCGTAACTGTTCCCTTTCCATGTGTGGCTGTGTACAGCATGGCACTGATGTCACTGCAACGTTTCACAGTTGTGAAATTTACAAGATCTAACACAAATAGTCAAAGAGGATCATTGGGGATCTCAACAGTATGGAGTAGGGACTGTTATAAATGACCCATATGCAATTGAACTGTATGAAGATGGGTTTATTTGTAGAGCCCCAGGAGCAGCATCCATCCAAGGAAAATCAAACCACATGCAATGGTTCTGGAACCAATGTGTTCCAGAACCATAACATTACCAGATTCCACACACTACGCATCATCACTGCGTAGTATGTGAGAATCTATATAACATCCCTCCTTCTTATAATATTGAAATCAATATTGTAAAAGAATTTTAATAATTGAAAACAGAAAAAATATATAGATATATCTAATAGAATTAGCTGACTATAGAATTGAACTTTGAAAGGATACATGTGAACTGCAAACTGAGGAATATCAATAATATACATAGTCCTTATCAAAGTTTTGTATGATTCTGTGGTTTCTTTTGGATAACCCGCTTACAGTGGCTCTACAGTCATGTACAGTCTCTTTGATGCCTACATTTTGACGATCCTTTGATGTTTCAGAGTTCATAAGATCCCGTATCATGCTGTTGCTATTTCCACTTGTACTTGGCATCTCAGCATCATTTTGTACTCTTACAATTTCATTATTAGAGCACTTCCTACCACCTTCCAACACAACTAACAGCTTTGTATTCTCTGTGGCGGTTTAAAGCCAGATTCACCTTTCATTGTTTTCTTAGGTTCTTTAAGACATACCCGATCTCCTTTCTTAAATACCTTTTCTTTTACCCCATTTCTGCGGTCATAGTATTCCTTGTATTTTTTTTGTTTACCCAACACTCTCTTTACGATTTGTTTCATGTCAATATGACCATCTCTTGCTCCTGAAAACATCCAAGCAGGCCTCAGACGGTTGAATGCTTGTCTGGCCCTCATCATGGTAAAAGGTTCTATCTCTGTAGTGGAATGTGGAGTGGTTCAATACATGCAAAGTGCTTCTTTGAGAGCCTCTCTCCATGAAATAGAATTAGCTATTGCCAATTGAATCACTCCTTTCACAACCTTATTCATCCTCTCAACAAGTCTGTTTGTAATAGGATGGTATGGTGACGTTTTTATGTGGTGGATGGCTCTCTCTTGCAAAAACTTTTGGAATTCCAGTGATATAAATTGTGGTCCATTATCTGATACTAATTCTTTCGGGTCACCTTCTCTGTTGAAGATTTCACTTAGGAAGTTCAAAACTTTAGCAGTGGTGACAGTTTCTTCTACAATTCCCCACTCAATCCATTCCGAAGAGTAGTCCACTAAAACCACAATGTATATTTTCACAACATCCACATTTTCATATGGTCCCATGATATCTATGGCCAATTTGGACCACACTTTCTTGGGAATTTAAACAGGTTGTATAGGTGTTTTTCTCACTATTTTAGTCTTAATACTTGTGGTGTATGCAACACAGTTCCTGACCTTTTCTTCCACATCTCTCCACAAACCAGGCCACCAATATATACCTCTTACTCTTTTCTTAGTCAAATTTCTTCCTAAGTGTCCTTCATGGGCCAATGCGATTATTTTATCTCTTATGCCTATTGGAGGGATGACACGATCACCTCTATATATATGCTCTGAATCCATCCAAATTTCTTCTCTTATTTGTGCATAATCTCTTAAACTTTGGTCACATTTGTACCAGTCATTTTCTATTGCTTCTCTGATATTTCTTTGTTCTATATCACCTTCAGCTATGTTTTTCCATTCCTCTTTTGTCACACCAGGGTTTATGGTGGCAATGATGTCCTCACCTCCCAACTCATTCTCTATGTCACTATTGATATTTGTACATTCTACTGGCAACCTTGAGAAACAATCGGCCACAAAATTTAATTTTCCAGGGGTATAACAAATGCAAATGTTATATTGCATCATGTAAAGAATCCATCGTCTAATTCTGGGAGATATCAAATTTTGGACTGCAACACATGTACCAATGGTTTGTGGTCAGTTTTAAGAATTACAGGTAATCCCCACAAAAAAGTTCCTAAAATGTTCCAGTATCCATTTTACTCCCAAAGCTTCTCTTTTTATTGTGGAATAGTTTAATTCTGCATCCCTCAAAACTCTTGACGCAAATGCTATTGTCACCAAATCTTTCTCTTGTATTTGTTCCAAAACACCACCCAAACCTATTTTGCTGGCATCAACTGAGATTATAGTTTTGGCTTTGCAGTCAAACATGCCTAGTGATGGAGCTTTATTGATGTTGATGTTTATTTCTTCAAATTCACTTTTGCACTCATTTGACCCTACGTAGTTTGTAGACTTCTCATTCAGATCTCTCATATTTTTTGTTTTATTGGTATAATCACTCACAAACTTGGAATAGTATTCCGTCATGCCCAGGAAACTTCTCAGCTGAACTTTGTTTATCAGTTCAGTTATGCCCAAAATAGTGCCCATCAATTCTTTCTTCAGACTGATACCATTAGCATCAATTCAATGACCTGAATACAATGCTTTATCGCACTTCATTTTGCATTTGTCTAGTTTCAATGTGAGACCATTCTTCTGAATTACTTGTAATGCGCCCATGAGTTTGCATCATTTTCTTCTTCAGTGTTGGCCGATATTATAATGTCATCCTGAAAGCAGTATATACCTTCTAAACCATCAAACAATATAGACATCAGTCTTTGGAATACCGCTGCAGCGGAAGCCAGGCCAAAAGGCATCCTCCTAAACATAAATGCATCTATCGGAGTGACAAACGAAGTTACATTTTTTGACTCATTTTCCAATGCTCTCTGATGGTAAGCCGAAGACAAATCTAGGGTGCTGAAAATTTGGCCGATTTCATGGTCATAAGTAATTCATCTATATTGGGGAGAGGATGTCTGTCTATCCAGATGTTTTTTGTTGAGGTCTCTAAGATCCACGCACATCCTTATGGACCCATCAGGTCTTTTTACCAGAACAATAGGGGCCAACCACACAGAACTCTCTATGGGTTCTATTATGTTCTCTTCGCACAATCTAGAAAGTTCCTTCTTTAACACATCCATCGTGCCAAAGGGAACTCCTCTTACTTTGTGGGCTATGGGTTTATCACCTTTTTTTAAGATAATCTTGTGTTGGAACCCTTCTAACAGTCCAATATTTTGACAGAACACTTTTGGAAATTGTTTAGCTAATGTAGCTTTAATGTCATTATTGTCCTTCAAAACACTTAGGATGGGAACTTCTTCTCCTGGATGAATTCTGATGCATAGGACAGCTTGTTCTTCCCATCCGACCACTGATGATCCATTATTTGCAATATATAGTTTACAATATGTTTCTCTCCCATGGGAACATAATTTCACTCAAGTACATCCGATGATCTCAATGCGGGTTTTGCCATACCCTGTCGCTCTCCTGTGCTTTGCAACTTTTGTAGATTGCCTGATAATTCTTCAGTAAACGTATTGACCTCGACTATGGTATAAGGAGATCCAGTATCTACCATTATGGGTAATGATATACCATTTATTTCCATGTTAACCCATGGTCCTTTTTTTCTGCTATGGCAGTAACTGTGAGTATTTGTACTTGTTGTGCATCATCACTCCTGATGGTTAGCATATTGTCAGGTCCACTATCTTCATCAATGACTCTTACGACATTTCTTGTTTGTCTGTTGACATTAAATGAATGTCTGCTAAATCTTCTTCAGACATTCCTACACACCTTGGCAAAATGGCCTATGTGGCCATTTATAGCATTCTACTGCTGCAGCAAGGCAATCTTTCTCTGAATTGTTGTGCTTGTACCATCCACATTTGTGACAATGGTTTTGAATAGGATTTCTGTATCCCATGTGTCTAGGTTGAGTTTGATTTCTGTACGAGATGTCTCTACCGCATGTCGAGTTAGCTCTTGAATTGTTGGTTGACATTTTCTTTACCATGGCCACTATAGTTTCTTCTCTCTATTCTTCTTGGAACATTTTGATTTCTTTCTCCTCATTTTTTTCAAACCTCTCTCTCGTACATCGATCACCCTGTTCCATAGTCCTGGCAATCTCTATAGCTTGTTCCAGTGACGGATCTTTGGTTTGCCACAATCTTTTTTGTATGCATGAGTCTGCCATGTTTAACACTAATTGGTCCCTTAAATATTCTTCACTAACACCAGTGAATTTGCATGTTGACATGAGACTCCATAAGGCTGCTATATAAGCGTCTATTGATTGTCCTTTCAATTGGCACCTTGAAAAGAATCTGTATCTTTCTAACACAATATTGGTCTTGTTTCCAAAATGTCTTGCCAATTTCCCCAAAGCAGTTTCAAACTTGGGATTGTTGTCTCCACTATCTGTATCTTCAAGTTCAGGAAGTGCTCTGAAGATCCTTAATGCTTCCGCAAGTATGCAATTTAGCAGGGTGGCTTCTTTGAGATCATCATTATATTTGCCACCACCCGGAGCTCTCAAATACACCTGGAAACCATCCACCCATTGTTTCCATGGACGTCTGGGGTTGCCAGGTAGTGGAAGAAACTGTGTAGGTGCCGTTATATGTTTCATTTTATTTTGTAGGTGGTATATTCACTTGGAGCCTCAGAGGTTTGTGCTAGTATTTTATCTTGTTTGGCATTTTATTTTCACTATCTTGGATTGTCTGTATTTTGTGTGTAATCATCAAATTGTGTTGTTCCTCGAAGCAGAATTGCACTTATTATAAGTAAATTTTCAACATGCTTGTAATTAATGTTTGCTCTTATGTATTCAGGAGCACTAGCATTAATATTCACCAGAATATGGTCCGTTACATTTATACAGTCTGAATTTGGCTTCGCCGTGTGTTTTGCAACACCACAGGTCGTATATTACGGTTTGTTTGCTTTCCGTGTTATGGTTGCTATGCTTACTTAGATGCAACCTCCTAAAATGGCCGCCACGTACATCATGCATTAAGGTCCTTTTTTTCTAATGCTTATCGACCGCCGTTGCTCATCGGTTTGTATAATGCGCTCACCTCTATGGAGCAACCTCGTCGGATTTGGCTTTTTCCTTTCTTGTCCCTCGCCACTCACTGAGACCCTGATGGGTTCTTCCTGTCAGCGTCGTTCATAGGGGTGCTGGATAGCTGCTCAACACCTCCCTATGGTCATGGTGACGCCTCAACCCTCGATTTGCTGCTGTGCAACTCTCCTTAGTGGGTGCAGCCGTTGGGGGAGTTCCGGGGGCTTATACTGTAAAACAGGTACTCGTCGCCAAATGTTATAAATGACCCATACGCAATTGAACTGTATGAAGATGGGTTTATTTTTAGAGCCCCCGGAGCAGCATCCATCCGAGGAAAATCAAACCACATGCAATGGTTCTGGAACCAATGTGTTCCAGAACCATAACATTATCAGATTCCACACACTACGCGTTATCACCGCGTAGTATGTGAGAATCTATAAAACAAGGACACGTAATTGTGATTCGATTTTTTTTAAAATGGGGATTTAATGACCCTAGATTCAGCTTTGATATGTATTTTATACATTAATTGGTAATTGGCTATGAAATACTAAAGTAAGTCCACACCTTTGTTTAATTAGTTACTCGAAAAGGTTCTTAAACTTTTGTTGCATAATGATTATATGTTCGTATAATGCCTTGTCAGTGTACTTTATTATAAAGTAATAACGACAGTAGTAATACACTCTGAATGACCATGTTTCCTTGACTATTTGTGGCTGCAACGTAAACAAGTGCTTGCTTGTTAGTTGAGCATGATTTGCTTACTCAGCGAAGTAATCACAATATAACATTCGTTTCATCCATAGGTCACTTTAACTACCGAGGGCATTCTCATTTTAAAAAAATATACATCCCATTGAACAGCATGTCATCATTAGAAGTCTCCATTTTGCTTCTCTTTGCATTTTCTGGGACATTCATTTCATCGAGGAAAACAAACTCATATCATAATGGAAACTGCAGCTGAAATCATAAAGACATGCAAATGGTTCATGAAACCTGGAAGAACCAGTTTAAAAAGAAATACTTTGTGTCTTTCATTTTCACCTTAGATATTGATTGCATCACTTGTCAAAGATGACGATTTAACAGCTTTGGAGTCTGTAGTCCAAAATGTCTGACACGAGAAAGAGGACAGAACAAAGCATACTTTTACAAGTTGCCTAACTAATTTGTTTAACGACTGTTCAGTAGAGCTCTGGCTATATTACAATGTAGGGCTTGCTAACGTCAAGCATTCGTTGATGTACACATAAATGTTATATGTTCAGACAAACTTACACGGGATCCATTGGAAGCAAGCAATTGCTAACCTTTTCAATAGGATACGATTAATAATGAATGAAGTAATAGGTTTCATGATTTGTGCACAAGATGTTGATTGCAATAGAAGCTGTTTATCTTGCAAAATGTAACTATATTCCATATGTCTTGTATGTTTTTGTATTTGCTATGAGGTTTTTTGGCGTGTCAAGATAGCCAAGCTGCTTCCCGAAGTCACAGAACATACCAGGGGACTGGGGTAGGGGAAACCAGGCTAAATTTATCTCTAATCATGCACCCTCTTGGCAGATTAACATACAGAAAAATAACATGTAAAACTAAAGAAAATGTCGACAATGCAATGGGAAGCATGTGCAATGAACTGGAATCCTTGCACATGGCTTTGGCTATAGGGACTCGGATGTTTGGTTAAAAAGGGAGAAGACGATATTGGTCTTGTTTCCAAAATGTCTTGCCAATTTCCCCAAAGCAGTTTCAAACTTGCGATTGTTGTCTCCACTATCTGTATCTTCAAGTTCAGGAAGTGCTCTGAAGATCCTTAATGCTTCCGCAAGTATGCAATTTAGCAGGGTGGCTTCTTTGAGATCATCATTATATTTGCCACCACCCGGAGCTCTCAAATACACCTGGAAACCATCCACCCATTGTTTCCATGGACGTCTGGGGTTGCCAGGTAGTGGAAGAAACTGTGTAGGTGCCGTTATATGTTTCATTTTATTTTGTAGGTGGTATATTCACTTGGAGCCTCAGAGGTTTGTGCTAGTATTTTATCTTGTTTGGCATTTTATTTTCACTATCTTGGATTGTCTGTATTTTGTGTGTAATCATCAAATTGTGTTGTTCCTCGAAGCAGAATTGCACTTATTATAAGTAAATTTTCAACATGCTTGTAATTAATGTTTGCTCTTATGTATTCAGGAGCACTAGCATTAATATTCACCAGAATATGGTCCGTTACATTTACACAGTCTGAATTTGGCTCCGCCGTGTGTTTTGCAACACCACAGGTCGTATATTACGGTTTGTTTGCTTTCCGTGTTATGGTTGCTATGCTTACTTAGATGCAACCTCCTAAAATGGCCGCCACGTACATCATGCATTAAGGTCCTTTTTTCTAATGCCTATCGACCGCCGTTGCTCATCGGTTTGTATAATGCGCTCACCTCTATGGAGCAACCTCGTCGGATTTGGCTTTTTCCTTTCTTGTCCCTCGCCACTCACTGAGACCCTGATGGGTTCTTCCTGTCAGCGTCGTTCATAGGGGTGCTGGATAGCTGCTCAACACCTCCCTATGGTCATGGTGACGCCTCAACCCTCGATTTGCTGCTGTGCAACTCTCCTTAGTGGGTGCAGCCGTTGAGGGAGTTCCGGGGGCTTATACTGTAAAACAGGTACTCGTCGCCAAATGTTATAAATGACCCATACGCAATTGAACTGTATGAAGATGGGTTTATTTGTAGAGCCCCCGGAGCAGCATCCATCCGAGGAAAATCAAACCACATGCAATGGTTCTGGAACCAATGTGTTCCAGAACCATAACATTATCAGATTCCACACACTACGCGTCATCACCGCGTACTATGAGAGAATCTATATAACAAGGACACGTAATTGTGATTCGATTTTTTTTAAAATGGGGATTTAATGACCCTAGATTCAGCTTTGATATGTATTTTATACATTAATTGGTAATTGGCTATGAAATACTAAAGTAGGTCCACACCTTTGTTTAATTAGTTACTCGAAAAGGTTCTTAAACTTTTGTTGCATACTGATTATATGTTCGTATAATGCCTTGTCAGTGTACTTTTTTTATAAAGTAATAACGACAGTAGTAATACACTCTGAATGACCATGTTTCCTTGACTATTTGTGGCTGCAACGTAAACAAGTGCTTGCTTGTTAGTTGAGCATGATTTGCTTACTCAGTGAAGTAATCACAATATAACATTCTTTTCATCCATAGGTCACTTTAACTACCGAGGGCATTCTCATTTTAAAAAAATATACATCCCATTGAACAGCATGTCATCATTAGAAGTCTCCATTTTGCTTCTCTTTGCATTTTCTGGGACATTCATTTCATCGAGGAAAACAAACTCATATCATAATGGAAACTGCAGCTGAAATCATAAAGACATGCAAATGGTTCATGAAACCTGGAAGAACCAGTTTAAAAAGCAATACTTTGTGTCTTTCATTTTCACCTTTGATATTGATTGCATCACTTGTCAAAGATGACGATTTAACAGCTTTGGAGTCTGTAGTCCAAAATGTCTGACACGAGAAAGAGGACAGAACAAAGCATACTTTTACAAGTTGCCTAACTAATTTGTTTAACGACTGTTCAGTAGAGCTCTGGCTATATTACAATGTAGGGCTTGCTAACGTCAAGCATTCGTTGATGTACACATAAATTTATATGTTCAGACAAACTTACACGGGATCCATTGGAAGCAAGCAATTGCTAACCTTTTCAATAGGATACGATTAATAATGAATGAAGTAATAGGTTTCATGATTTGTGCACAAGATGTTGATTGCAATAGAAGCTGTTTATCTTGCAAAATGTAACTATATTCCATATGTCTTGTATGTTTTTGTATTTGCTATGAGGTTTTTTGGCGTGTCAAGATAGCCAAGCTGCTTCCCGAAGTCACAGAACATACCAGGGGACTGGGGTAGGGGAAACCAGGCTAAATTTATCTCTAATCATGCACCCTCTTGGCAGATTAACATACAGAAAAATAACATGTAATACTAAAGAAAATGTCGACAATGCAATGGGAAGCATGTGCAATGAACTGGAATCCTTGCACATGGCTCTGGCTATAGGGACTCGGATGTTTGGTTAAAAAGGGAGAAGACGATATTGGTCTTGTTTCCAAAATGTCTTGCCAATTTCCCCAAAGCAGTTTCAAACTTGCGATTGTTGTCTCCACTATCTGTATCTTCAAGTTCAGGAAGTGCTCTGAAGATCCTTAATGCTTCCGCACGTATGCAATTTAGCACGGTGGCTTCTTTGAGATCATCATTATATTTGCCACCACCCGGAGCTCTCAAATACACCTGGAAATCATCTACCCATTGTTTCCATGGACGTCTGGGGTTGCCAGGTAGTGGAAGAAACTGTGTAGGTGCCGTTATATGTTTCATTTTATTTTGTAGGTGGTATATTCACTTGGAGCCTCAGAGGTTTGTGCTAGTATTTTATCTTGTTTGGCATTTTATTTTCACTATCTTGGATTGTCTGTATTTTGTGTGTAATCATCAAATTGTGTTGTTCCTCGAAGCAGAATTGCACTTATTATAAGTAAATTTTCAACATGCTTGTAATTAATGTTTGCTCTTATGTATTCAGGAGCACTAGCATTAATATTCACCAGAATATGGTCTGTTACATTTACACAGTCTGAATTTGGCTTCGCGGTGTGTTTTGCAACACCACAGGTCGTATATTACGGTTTGTTTGCTTTCCGTGTTATGGTTGCTATGCTTACTTAGATGCAACCTCCTAAAATGGCCGCCACGTACATCATGCATTAAGGTCCTTTTTTCTAATGCTTATCGACCGCCGTTGCTCATCGGTTTGTATAATGCGCTCACCTCTATGGAGCAACCTCGTCGGATTTGGCTTTTTCCTTTCTTGTCCCTCGCCACTCACTGTGACCCTGATGGGTTCTTCCTGTCAGCGTCGTTCATAGGGGTGCTGGATAGCTGCTCAACACCTCCCTATGGTCATGGTGATGCCTCAACCCTCGATTTGCTGCTGTGCAACTCTCCTTAGTGGGTGCAGCCGTTGAGGGAGTTCCGGGGGCTTATACTGTAAAACAGGTACTCGTCGCCAAATGTTATAAATGACCCATACGCAATTGAACTGTATGAAGATGGGTTTATTTGTAGAGCCCCCGGAGCAGCATCCATCCGAGGAAAATCAAACCACATGCAATGGTTCTGGAACCAATGTGTTCCAGAACCATAACATTATCAGATTCCACACACTACGCGTCATCACCGCGTAGTATGTGAGAATCTATATAACAAGGACACGTAATTGTGATTCGATTTTTTTTAAAATGGGGATTTAATGACCCTAGATTCAGCTTTGATATGTATTTTATACATTATTTGGTAATTGGCTATGAAATACTAAAGTAAGTCCACACCTTTGTTTAATTAGTTACTCGAAAAGGTTCTTAAACTTTTGTTGCATACTGATTATATGTTCGTATAATGCCTTGTCAGTGTACTTTATTATAAAGTAATAACGACAGTAGTAATACACTCTGAATGACCATGTTTCCTTGACTATTTGTGGCTGCAACGTAAACAAGTGCTTGCTTGTTAGTTGAGCATGATTTGCTTACTCAGTGAAGTTATCACAATATAACATTCGTTTCATCCATAGGTCACTTTAACTACCGAGGGCATTCTCATTTTAAAAAAATATACATCCCATTGAACAGCATGTCATCATTAGAAGTCTCCATTTTGCTTCTCTTTGCATTTTCTGGGACATTCATTTCATCGAGGAAAACAAACTCATATCATAATGGAAACTGCAGCTGAAATCATAAAGACATGCAAATGGTTTATGAAACCTGGAAGAACCAGTTTAAAAAGCAATACTTTGTGTCTTTCATTTTCACCTTAGAAATTGATTGCATCACTTGTCAAAGATGACGATTTAACAGCTTTGGAGTCTGTAGTCCAAAATGTCTGACACGAGAAAGAGGACAGAACAAAGCATACTTTTACAAGTTGCCTAACTAATTTGTTTAACGACTGTTCAGTAGAGCTCTGGCTATATTACAATGTAGGGCTTGCTAACGTCAAGCATTCGTTGATGTACACATAAATGTTATATGTTCAGATAAACTTACACGGGATCCATTGGAAGCAAGCAATTGCTAACCTTTTCAATAGGATACGATTAATAATGAATGAAGTAATAGGTTTCATGATTTGTGCACAAGATGTTGATTGCAATAGAAGCTGTTTATCTTGCAAAATGTAACTATATTCCATATGTCTTGAATGTTTTTATATTTGCTATGAGGTTTTTTGGCGTGTCAAGATAGCCAAGCTGCTTCCCGAAGTCACAGAACATACCAGGGGACTGGGGAAGGGGAAACCAGGCTAAATTTATCTCTAATCATGCACCCTCTTGGCAGATTAACATACAGAAAAATAACATGTAAAACTAAAGAAAATGTCGACAATGCAATGGGAAGCATGTGCAATGAACTGGAATCCTTGCACATGGCTCTGGCTATAGGGACTCGGATGTTTGTTTAAAAAGGGAGAAGACGATCAGATAGTAGCAACATTTGCCAATACAACTTACCAGCAGTATCCATCCTTAGCATAGGTAGGGCAATTTCAAGGTGGAAAGAAAGTGAGCCATTCCAGCATACTTCCGGGAGAGTTCCTAATAGGAGGTGCTATTATGAGAAATTAGAACTCCTCAGAAAGCGTAATATCAGTAAGACACGGGGGCATTGCATATGGAAAGTAAATGCTAGAATTTTGGGATTACACTGAGCAAGGTGTACAAGGAGATAGAGGTGCAAGAAATGACAATGATAATGATATCAACTCTGTGCAGGGTGTCCCATCTGAGTTCAGCAAAGCAGTGAGATGCTTCATGGGAACAGGAAGAGGGACTTGGGGTCATGGAGCAGAGTATCATCCTTGGCCTGTCTACAGGAAAGACATATGGGTTAGAACCTGACTATAGACGTATTGAGCATCCATCTAGTGGGCTCATTACTACTCAGATGCCTGTAGAAGAGAATCCAGGCTTTGAGTTTTCTCGAGAATCTCGTGTAGTACACTGTGTACCTTATGTACAAAGGTTTGGCTCCAAATGCCATCAGTGTTCCTCCACCATGTCAGTTTCTTCTGAACTTCAGTATAGACACCAGGAGTGGTAGCAGAGATAGATCTGAGATTTGTGATAGGGATGTAGCTCATTGTGCTCATGTACTTGTCTACAGAAATGCTAATGGTGGACGTGTAAAATAAAAAAGAACTTACTATAGATGCTCAGGGGGACGCTGTGCAGTCCTGTCCGACAGGAAGTTTGTTTTCTATGTTGATGATGGTGTACGTCATCAACATTTAAAATGGGAGTCCTGTTAAACAGGTCTGCACGGCGTCAGGTTGCCCTCTGAAGTAAGTTTTATCTTGTATTTAAAAAAAGAAAACACTCTTAGCACCCACACAGGAAACGACGCAGGTGCTAAGAGGTGAAGTAGGAGGGGGAGTGGGGGAGGGAAGGGGGTGCTGGCTGCACAGGCAGCTCACAACGTGGACGTGTACCATACAGAACGGCCTGCGTTCTGAGCCTCCTGATTGGCCGGTACTCCCCCTGCAGGGTGCTAATTTCGAATATCCAGACATTCTTGATGATGACTCTTTGCTCCAGATGGAGCCATTAAAGGACTTGCATGGCTGGTGGGATCCGGTCCGTGGCGTGTGCACAAATATGAACCTGGCTGCTATATTTTGAAGTAGTTTAGTCTTGATAGGATCAGGGCTTAGCCATTTTAGTTTCCTGGAGCTAGTTTTTAGTACAAATGAACCCACCAATTTTAACATGGCCTATACACTCGTGTGGGTAATTGGAGGTCTGTCTAACATGACAGCCACTTTGGCCTTGCTGTCTTGAAGTCTTTGAAAGTGCTATTCGTGTCAAAGGAAGCCACAAACTGTGATGTATATGATACATTGGGTGCATTCTTGTCGCAAGATTCTCTGAATCTTTTTCTCATGTAGACTATTCTACACTTGGGGGTCCTCACACGCAGTTCCAGCCCGTTGGAGGTGTCATCTGGTGTCCCTCTTCCAGATAATAGTTCTCTTTGGGTGTTTGTTCCGATCATGCAGAGGGAGACATTACTTTGAAGAAAGCTTCGGCTACACTTCGTGTCCAAGAGCCGTCGGATTCTGACACCGAGAAAGGGTATTAATGCTTTCTGTAGAGATCCCAAAGATTAGGAATTCACACAGTGCAGTTTTATCGTCTATGGTGGGTAGATGAAATCGAGTTGAACGTTTAACAATGTTTTGAATTGGTTTCACGTTGTCCTGAATGGCAGATGCTCAGTTGTTCGCCAACGTCACTGATGAAAGCAGAAGCAGATTGTTACATGCAAATTATCCCACAAACCAAATCAATAATATAGACATCAATTGGTCAATGAATACATAAGCAAATCAAATCACACGAATTAGGGAGCATTCATAAATGTATACATGAACATATACAGTAAATACATTAGTAATACATACAAGAGAGAAGTTGGGTATGTAGGCGGATTAACAAATCGAACATGGAGAAATAACATTCCAAATTGTAGTAAGTCATATCTTAATTCTAATAAAACATCATACAAGTGAAAACAATCTTGACAATTAAACTGGCAACCAATTGATGTCTATATTATTAATTTGGTTTGTGGAATAATTTGCACCAACTGACAGCCTTGATAAAGATGATGTGTCGAAACAGGTGTAGGCTGCTCAAGACTGACACGTCTAACAGACTGTTCTAGAAAAGTCAGACTACAATAATAAAATTACTTTTTTGCCTAGTGCATGTTACTAGTATTCACTTGTGTTAGTTTATCTTCGGTGGTATAGGGTAAAACCACTATACTATGCGTGCAGCTGACATCCAGATTGACCTTTCGTTGGTGTTTATTGCACTGGGATTCCAGTTTACCCATTGATGTAATTTATGTTTTTGCATTTTATTTTATTTTATTTTATAATATATTGTGAATGATTCTGCTATGTTTTGTGTGGATTTGTCAAGTGGTGGCTAAGTTGTAGGTGGTGTAACAAACATTTCGAAATCTGGAGAGACTAGAATGGGAAAATGTTTGCTTGCGGCTACAGTATGAACCGCTGGACGTGTTTGCACGCAACATATGTGAGGAGAACGCTTTTGCAAATTTGTTTTGAATCCGTCCAGTAGATTTTTTTTAAATGGCCAACTTGTAGGTAAAAAGGAATTAGGGATATCTCTGACCGGTCCATGGACCCACTTCCTGGTTCACAGTGCATATGCCTGTGGGCCAATCAGAAGGTCGTGTGGCATCCGCAGACATAGTGCACGGCCGCTGATTGGTCAATTGATAAATGTGGGGTACATCAAAGGTTTTGAAGTAGTGGCCATATGGGGTGCTATGTCCACAGACCACACGGTATAAAATAATTTTAGAAAATACATTTCTGGTTATGTTGAGGGCAAAAGAGTACCTGGGGAGGGTGGGGGAGAAAAGAAAGGCTATATACATATATATGTATATATATAATGTAATATATGTATTTTTGTGTGTAGAGATGGTTGCATGGCTTACACTCTGTTTGCGCTCTTTTTATTGTCCATGGAAAACGTGGACAACATTAGTGTTATGTTATATGCTACAACAATGATTAATTTGGGTTTAAGAGTTATTATGTAGTTTGGACAATGTGACCCCTGGCCATGGCCACAAAAAAAAATGGAATTTTGTATTGTGGGTTTGCTGTTAGTAGAAGTCACAAAACATATTGCTGTGGGCAAAGACCACGCACCAAACAGTCTGGCCTCTGATCACAGACAGAACAGTATGCTTACTTTGGGTTTAATCCCCTCAACAATCTGGCCACTGGCCATGGTGAAAACAGTATGCTTACCTTGGGCTTAATAGTTTATTTATTGTACATTTATTAGGCGCTTATACAACAAGTAAATTGTGTCACAAAGCGCCCACAGAGCAACAGGGAGGGGTAAATGGGATTGAAAAATAATGAATACACTGAAGGATAAAGACAAACCTACTAGGCCTTGCAAGCATTCAGAGAGTGCAAGTGCAGAGTGAGGAGAGGGGAAGAGGGAGTGGGAGTAAGTGTTCTGAGTGCCTGTGTTCTGAGTGAGCAGCAGATGTAAGTGCCCAGTGTAGGACATTCTAGAGAGAGTTCAGCTTCAGTGAGTAGGTAAGTGCAGGCCTAAAGTGGCATAGGCCAGGGGGCGCCAAGTCAAGTGCTGGGGACGGGCATAGGCTGACAGTGATTGGGTGTGGGTGGCCATGGCCCCAAAAGACACATAAGGGCCCTGGTCACCAATCTCAGCAACTGTAGGAGTAGCAGGGGAGGGGGGGGAGGGAAGGAGGAGGGGAAAAGGAAAGTCTTGAAGAGCTTCTGGAATTTGAGGATTTCCGGCTCTAGCTGAGGAAAGAGATCAGCCACTGGCCCTCTGTTTAGCAAAGTGCTTGACACACAGAGAGGTGGTACCAGAGGAATGTAGAGGATTATATGGAGAATATTTAGTAAGAGCAAGTTGCAGATAGTGTGATCCCCAGCACCAGAGAGATTTATGGATGATGCAGAGGGATTCCAATTTGACCCTTGCAGCAACCAGGAGTCAGTGGAGAGATTTTAGGGCAGGCTATATGCGATCCCTGGGCTTGAGGCCAAGGATGGGTCTTGCTGCCCGATTCTGGATTAGCTGTAGAGGTTCTGGGGAGGAATAGGGTAGATACAAGGGTAGATTCAATAGAAGGCTATTGCAGTAGTCTAGCCTAGAGAGAACCAGGGCTGTGGAAACATTGAACTTCTGGGGAAAGTGGGAAAAGGGAGAATTCCTTTGAGAAGGAAGAGTTGAAAGTGGGACTTCTTGCATGGTCCTGAATGTGAGGGAGGAAGGAGAGAGGGGAGTCGAAGATGACTCCAAGGTGTCTGGCTTCAGATGAAGGAGAAATAGGAGAGCCCATAGAGGATGGCCAGAGCGAAGGGAAGAAAGAGGGAACAGGAGTCCCAATAGGAAGGATCTCAGTCTTGCTGACATTGAGGCAGAGATCATCGGAAGTGCACCAGGACTGGATGGCAGATCGGCAGTTTGGGATGATGGAAGATGCAAGAGGGTCAGCGGGAAGTTTGAAGAAGAGTTGTGTGTCATTTGCGTATCACTGCAAGTTAAGGGAGAAGGTTGAAATGAGAACTGCCAGTGAAGCAAGGTAAGTGTTAGAGCCAGGGGGAGAGGTTGGAGCCCAGGGGTACACCACAGGTAGAGAAAGTTTTAGGGGAGGAGAAGGTACCCAGAATAACCTGGGATAGAAGATCACTTAGGAAGGAGGTCAGCCAGTCCAGTGCCCACTCTGAGATAACCAGGGTATCATTGAGTTGTTTTATGAGGATGGAGCAGTTGACCATTTTAAAGGTAGAGGAGAGACCAAGTAGAATGGAGTAGAAAGTAGCCGGAGAGTTAGAGTCCAGAGATGTGAGCAGTTCTTCACAGGTGTTCAGAAGAGCAGTTTCCGTGCCTTTGGATGCTCGCAATCCAGATGGATGGCCATGGAGACCACCAACAAGTTTAGTTTGTAAAGTAAGCTGGGGAAGGCCAGCTTCTCCAGGATTTTCCTGAAGAAGGTGGTGATAGAAATAGGGTGGTAGTTGGCTTGACAAGTGGGGTCTGCTGAAGGTCTTTTCAGGAGGGGGCACACAAGTGAGGCAGGGAAAGATCCAGTGGCAAAAGGGTTGTTGCAGAAAACAGCAAGTGCAGGGGCAAGGGAGCCAATGTTGTCCTAATGGTTCTGGAGGAGCAAGGAGAAACCTGTTTGGAGCAGACCTTCATGGAGTAGACAACTTTTGTGACCTCATCAAGTGTGACAGGGGAGAAGGAGGAGAGAGAGGAAGAAGGAGGGTGGGAAGCCATAGGCGGCAAGGGAATGGAGGTGGGGGGAGAGGGATGCAAGGGTGCTCAGGATGTCCTGACTTTTAGTAGCAAAGTGTGTGGCCAATGAGTTGCATAGGGTTTGGGAGGGGAGGGGTGAGGAGGAGACTGCGGAAGGTCTGGCTAGTTCCCTGCAGATTTTAAAGAGTTCAGCCGTGTTGTTGGATGCACCAAAGACCTGTGCCTGGAGGGCCAGTTTGTCAGAGTGTGAGACAGAGGTCTGACACTTCCGTTCTGCAGCTCTGCAGTTGCGTTTCAGGGCAGCAAGTTCAGAGTTGTACCAGGTGTTACACTTAGAGGCAGATTCCAGGTGGATCCTCATGACTGGGGCGAGAATGTCAAGAGTGTTAGAAATGGCCAGATGGAGGTTGCTGAGAGCAGAGTCAGAGGTAGAGTCTGCAGTGCGGTAGATGGGGGGATGAAGGTGGATGCGAAGGCAGCAACTGACACTCGTTTCAATGTACGGATATTCGTGAACATGATTGGCAGGGCTGGTGGAGGTGCAGTCAGAGGGCTCATGGAACCCATATGAGAGAAGAGGAGAGCGTGGTCCGACCAGGAGAGAGGGGTGACAAGTGGGGAGGAGAGTGAACAATCAGAGTGAATGAGGGCATCAAGAGTGTGTCGAGTCGAGTGGGTTGGACCAGAAGGGAGAATGGAGCGGGAGAGCAAGGTGCAGAGGTCATGGAAGAGAGTGGATTCTGTGATAGAAGAGTCCAAATGGATGTTGAAATCGCCCAAGAGAAAGAGTTTAGAGGTGATTGAGAGGTGAGAGGAGCAGAAATCAGCCCATTCAGAGAGGAACAGGGTGGTAGAGCCTGGAGGTCTGTAGATAGTGGAAATGGTCAGGAAGGAGAAGGGAGAGATGACCAACTTGTAAACCAGGCTCTCAAAGGAAGAGTAAGGCTGGGTGGGAAGGGAGCCACTCAGGGAACGTAAGGCAACCCCACAGCCAGCACGGTTAGAGCAGGGCTTGATAATGATCTTGTAGCCATCAGGGAGTCAAAAGCAGTGACTGAGCTGGTACTGAACCACGTCTCGATAGGAGCGAGGATGTCAAGGTCAATGTCTTCAAAAAGGAGGCAGATGTCGGCAGAGTGTTTGTTGGCTGAGCGAGTGTTTTGTGTGGCCAGGTGAAGGAGGTCTCCACCATTGAAGGTTTGCCGAGGAGGGGTACAGGGACATGGTACACCATTGGGAGGGGGAGAGATGGAGAGAGTGGATGAGGGAGAAGCAGATATAGGAAGGAAGTTAATGAGAGAAGGAAGGCGCTGGTCGAAGAGAAGGATGTTAGGTTGTGGACCCTGAACCAAGATAGTGCCAGTGTGATAGACGTTAATGAAACACCTGGATTATGAGAAGCCCACCAAGAGAACTTCCCACTTGGTGGCACCATTAATGGGAGAAGATGTGAAAGGGGAGAGAAAAGAGATGAGATGAGGCCTCCATAGATCTGGGGAGGTGACAGAGAAGAGGATACTGGTGAAGACCTGTCTGGAGGTAGCACCGACATAGGTGTCTACGATGAGTAGGCCAACGTTAGTGGTCAGGATGCTTTTTTTGTGCTTTTTTCTTCCAGACTTCATGAGAGATGAAGGGTAGGTCATAGTGTAGAAGTTAGCGAAAACAGGAGAGATGGTGAGTGCCATTGGGTGGCAGAGGATAGTTGAAGGAAGGAGGAGTGGGATCACAGCACAGTCCTAGCTCAAACTCACCAGGCGGCCTAGTAGTTACTATTTAGTTTGAATAATGTGAACCCTGGTTAGAGGTAGAGATGGAATCTTAGAGTGTGGGTAAAGTAGTAGTTGTAGTTACAGTACATATTGTTGTGGCCATTTGGATTTAATGTCCCCAACAATCTGGCAAGTTACATAGTTTGAACAATGTGACCCCTAGCCATGCCCATGGCTACAATGGGATTTTTGGAGTGGGGGTATAGTAGTAGAAGTCATAAAATGCATCATTGTGGGCATGGCCAGTGGGCAGATTTTTTGGGGCAGGGCCATGCACTGAATAATCTGGCCACTGGTCATGGCAATATCAGTATGCACATGGCCATAACACTATGAACAATCTGACCATTGGCCTTGGCCATAACACAATGGTTACTTTGAGTTTAATGCCCCCAACAATCAGTCCATGGCTAGACTATGATGCTTGCTTTGTGTTTAATAGCTATGCAGTAAGAGCCACAACAGCAGTGTGGGTAAAGTAGTAGTAATAGTAGCAGCACATCTGGCAAATAATGGTGTCTTTGACATTGGGAAGTAGTGGACATGTTAACAAGGGAACATCTGTGTTTCTTTGTCTAAAGGAAAAGAAACTATAGTTAGTTGTAGAACATAGTATGGAAGATATACATACTCTATGTTTTATATATCCATGCACTATGTTCCCCTCAATAGTAGCATATTGTATGTATTTTGTTTTCTACAACATTTGCTTGTTATACGCTCTAGTTGTATTTACATATTCAAATGATTGGGTCATGAGGAAAAAAATCATTTTTTTCCAGACTGTGATGTTTATTAAAAGGAGACACATGTTATAAGCCTAGACAGTAGTATAATAGTATTATGGATGTTTTAAGTAAGTTTAAAGTAGTTAGATACCTAATGGCGTATTCAAACTGTATATTATTGTATATATGAATTTAAAGTATCATTTAATGACTACATTTGGGTTTAAGGAATATTGAGTAGCATTTCTTAGATTTGCTGGAAACCTTCTTATTTGTTTACATACTCAGTATAGTGGTCTGAAAGTGTTGTGTGGCATATTATGCCTACTGTCATGAATGTTTTTTTTTTTTAACCAAGAAATAATTGGCTGTGTGTGAAGTTAGTGAGTTTATAGCTATTTTTAGTGCCATCTGCATTGTATCTTAAGCTCATTAATGTTACATTTAGGGCTTGTGAATCTGTTTGTATGTTTGAAAGATTGTGTTAATTGCAAAATGAGCATAATATGCCATGATACAAACACACATCGCTCATTGCGACACGTTCTTAAGAAACATGGTTGCAGAGATTGCATGTATATTTCCAAGTGTATGACATGTGCAGGATCTCAAATAATATGGATGTGCTCTCTCTCTAGAACTCCTATTAAGTACATTAGGACTTCTTGGGGGCCCACCTCTGTGTTTATGGTGAATTTAACAATTCGTGCACAGTGGTCTAATACCTGTCTTATCACTGAGACAATGTAGATAGTGTCAGGGCTGTTAGTGGCATTTCTGCGTTTATAGGATGAGAAGTTGTAAACATAGATGTTCTGAGCCCTGCAAGTACATATTGTCCACAATTGGTGGCAATTGGAATACAAGATGCATTTCTACATTTGCATAGCAATTCACTCCAGTTGTGTTTGTTGAATTTAAAAGGACTGAAGACTGTAGTCTCTGTTTGGTTTGAAGGTCCTGCATTTGTTTTTGTTTTTTTACTAGGTTTGAGGGGAGATTTGCTATAGATTCTTATTGAACTAGTTTTTTTAAAGGTTTTCTTTTTGAGGTACATGGTACATATCCTGATGTGGAGTGTACAGTGCACACAGTCCGTTGTATTCTAGGCAGAAAGGAATTCCAGCATTGACTTTGTTTGCATTAAACTTTACTGAGAATAGACAAGTGAGTGTACAAAGATGTGACCATGCTACATAACTCATAACTTCTATGAAGACTGTACTGCCAATGTCAACAAGTGTGTGGTCGAGGGTTAGACCTTGTGACATGAGAATGGTAACTCCATATGCATTAGACAGGGAAAATTGTTCTCTGTATACATACATATCTTTAAAAAGAAGGGAAGGTGCTGTGATGCGGGAATTTCTTTTGTTTCTTCAAGTTTGTCAAAATTGATGATGACAAACTGGATATTTGTGTAGTTTGGATATGTTTGAAAGCCAATAACTGTTCCAATTGCTCCATTGACTAAACCTTCTTGTACGTCAAGGTTGTGTATTAGTATCACTCTGCAGAGCGTAATACTTTTTTCCAATCCAACAGTGTTTGAGATAGATGTTTCTAGGTTATTTAGTCGCGCTGTTGCTTGTTGACACATAGGGAGTGCCATGTCATGCACTTCCACTTTGCCTATGCAGCTGATGTGGATTATGGGTTGCACCTCTTTTTGGAGAATTGTTTCATTAAATTGATCGCAGTTTGTAAGGGTTGGCATTAAACACATGCCTTGTTGATTTTGTTGTTCTAATTGTTCCATTCCAACAGGGGCATGTGTGTTTTGTCTGTACAGCCTGTTTATTAGTCTACTTTTTAAGGAAGACTTTGCATGTTCAGTAATCACACCAATTCAAATGTTCTTTAAAATGTGAGCATATTTTGGATCTGCAGACTGTTTTGTGCAAGTTGTCAGTAGCGGATGCCACGGATTCACATTGCCTATGCTGGTGAGTGTAGCATGGTATTCTTTATAACCTAATGTTTTGAATATGGGTTTCCCTTTCACTGGCGAATATGGGTTGTCTTTTCACCTGTGTTCACTGGAGGAGGTCTCCAAAGACAATGACATGGTTTCCTCCAAACAGTTCTTTGTATAGTCTTAATGACTTCCTGCATTTTAAGATGAATGAAAGCAACCATTAGGTTGGAAATCATGTTTATCTAGTCTGAGGACTTTCATTTGTTGCCAAACTCTGCATACTTAAATGCAGCTTCTGCTGACAATTTGTAATATTCCAATTTGTTTTGGTGTTCCACTGGGAGGAGGAATAGTTGTTGTAAAGTTACAACTCCTATGTTGTAAGCAGCTAGGCCTGGGGTCTTGGTGGGGCTGTTATAACAGTGGAAATGTTATTTGTTTTGTCATCTAAACATTACCAGATTGGGAAGATTTCCCCAGAACCAGCTTTATCACTTACAAGAGCAGAGGTTAGTCCTTTTTACAACTGCAAGTATTATTTGCATGTTTTAATCTATGTTCAATTTCTTCAGTGACGTCTAAGTAAATGGTGAGTTGCTCATTATTTAACATTGATTTGAGGACTGACAAACCTTCTTTAGATTGTTTGGATTGAAACATGGTGTTTTTTCTACATTCATTACAATTCCTGCTTCATTTTCAAAGAGCGGTTCTCCAAGTCATTTTTGGCTTCCTGTAAGAGATGTTTGACTCCCTTCAGGAGTGTCTTTATCTAACTGTATTTCTATGTCTTCATCTTGTTGGGGTTCATTGTATAACATTTCCTTTTACCATTTAAAATTGTCATTTCCTATACTGCTTTGAGGTTTTTTGACTGCAGCTTCAATTGTGTCATGGTGACCTAACAATTCTTCCTCTTTTATTCAGGTTTTGAATAATTGCAGTAGGGTCATGTAATAAAAGTGCCCTATGCTGTGTAGATTTAAAGGGTAATTTTACATGGTTAATTAGACTGGTCTTTGCAAGTCTTACTAGACGTCCATTACAATTTAAAAAGGAGTATTTGCAAGTTGTCTCATTTAGCATGACATTATTTTTCTCTGAATAGTTTGGTAATATATCATACAAACACATATTTTCCAAAGCAGTACTTCTGTTTGAATAGTATGTGTACATCACTTTATTTTTCAAGATGCCTTAGCTGTTGGGATTTTCATTAGCTATAGATTCAATTTCTTGGTAGGATTTTAGTACTCTTTTTCACAATGAAGTTGGACCAACATTAGGCCAGAGAATGTTTTCAGATTTCCCATAGACAAATGTACCTTTTAAATGACCTCAGCTTTGTAGGACTCACACTCTCAATGTGAGAGCATTTTGATACCAAAGCTGCACAATGTTTGTAAAATAGTTTTATCACATGATATGACATCCCAGAGGTCTTTTAGTTCAGTTTTCTCAGCTTTGACGAGGTAGGCTGTGACATAGGGTGTAACATATCTTGCAACTACAGTTAAATTGTCGGCAACATATTGAATGTCTATCTTAGAATTTGCCTCCCGACAACCAGAAAGTAAAAACTCTCCACTAGGCAAAAGTGCTTGGTGCACTGCTTTGCAAGGAAAACAAGATTTATTTTGTATACAAAAGGAAAAAGGTATTGAAAAGTTCCACAGAACCAACTTGACATTGAGCTCTCTGTTAGTTCAAAGCAGGAACAAGGTTTTTAAGAAAAGAATGTGTCACTCATGACATGAACAATATACATTGTTATCCCACCACCCTCAGTTGCTACCACCTATATACATAATACCAGTCTCTGATAGTCCCTTGAACGATGGGCCAAATCCTAATCTACCCCTAGCATCTAACATGTGGTCCCCCCGAGTCCCTCTTCTGGGCTCCCAGCTACTGTATTGGTGAGGTACCTCGAATGCTACCCGCCCTATCGGCCGAGTCACATGGTGTGCACCTGGTCATTAGCATGAGTTCAGTGGACAACTGTGAGGTCCAATTGGCCCTTTGAAATAACAATATGCTCATCTTGATATCATACATGCAGGTGGCCCAGCAAACCATACACATCACTAAACATGATTTGCTGGCATAGCCTCTTGCTCATCATATCACCTTATCACTGGATATTCTGGTCCTTGATCCGCTCTTCTCAGTTGCCCATCTGTGGTACACCTCCTTGCTTTCTCGAGGACCACGTTAATCAGCCTAATTCTTATGAATGTATTCTATATTCCCCAGCCACCTGGTAGTACAAATAAGATGGCTATTTTCTTGGGGGGAGCCAGTGTCCTAAATCTCGTTCTGCATGTTGGCAGCTTGTGACCTCGAACCCGACTCCCATGGATTTGTCGTTCAGGAAAGTGGCAGCCCTACCCTCTCTCTGCCATTCGCATTCCAATCTTGGTCTGCCAAGGGCCTGCAGCTGAATACACTTAAACTGTTATCTATTCTTTATGAATGTTGCTATGCTCCGCTTCACTTCTAGGGGTTGGGAAAGGGAAATAATTCAGAATATTCATTGTGCCCCCACTACTGCACTTACAACAGGGAATAAAAACTGCTAGGAATCACTTCCAATATGGTGGTGCTTCAGTATTTTCCTCACTCTGGTCCTGTGTCCACACCACAATTGTCACACATTGTCACTTCTACTATGGCTATAATTTCACTACTGCTACACAATACCACCCATGCCCTATACCTGGGCCTACCCAAGCCTCTATAACTACTTTAATGATACATTTGTTGCCTACTCCATATTTCCATATGCAAACCTATCATATGGCCAGCTGTCAACTGCCATCTCCACCCCCTTTAGTTAATCCTCCATTAAATAATCCAGCAGTTTCCCTTCTTCTGTAATCATCATCTTTGGGCATCTATAATCGGTACACATGACATAAACTGGCCCCCATCCTGGGAATATTTTTCTGGGGTACAGGTAAGGTAAAGAGAATCGCTATTACCAGCAAAGGTTCAGTGTTCCACATAATTTTCTGGATCTGGTGGATGCGAAGTTCATGTCCCCGGGAGATCTATAGGACATTCTATTCTCACCATATATGCATTATTTGTCACTTCTGGGCAACTATCTGTTTGAATATACTGGTGTTTTGTAGTAGGAGGAACTCCATCTACCCTTATCAACACTATCATCATGGCACTGCTCAGGGGAGTCTTGGTGCAACATTGAAGGACCATCTGGCACATGCAAAAAAATAGTAGCAGGAATACTACGATTGGACCAATCTCTTCACTGCTATTCTTAGCCAGATTGGGCCCCATGAAAGCATGGTATCTAAACAATCATCAGCTTGAACTCCTGCTTCTGTCTCCATTCCTGTTTTCAACTAGTTTAGGGCCCCTATTATATGGAACTAGGACCCATTGTCAGCCTCTTTTGGGGGAATGTATGTGCAACATGACAACCCAATCTTATAAACCACACATTCTGCAACTGTATCATTTCCCACGGCACTATCGGCAAACACTTGGTGTTGGCTGCAGCCTGATATCTGGCACCAAAAGGGTCTCTGTCTTGGTATAATGGTGATATTTGTCTCGAATGGCCTTCAAAAGTTTCGAAGTGTCTTTGGCCAGGTAATTAGCTTTTTCTAGTTGAGCGCATTTTGCACCTCACTTGCAGGAGCTGGGATTGGTTCTGGTCCTGGCATATTTACTAGAGACAGCTGTGTGTCAGGGACCACTAAGAAATCTGAATGCAGGGTAGTTAGTAAGCAAATGCCTCTCCACAATGGTGGAAGAGCATGTAGGCTTGCTAGTCGCAAACCCAAAATATGTCCATAAGAGCGGCTGTTCCTTTGCTAAGATCAGGGATGAATAATGTTTTGTTGTATTTGTTAGTTCACACAGGTATGGTGCAATTTCCTCAGAAGCAAAAAGTATATTCTACTACTGTCTGTATCTTCACTGGAGTCTCTTTTGCTTCGATTCATGTTAGCTTTGGCAGCACAATTCTTTTTCACATTCAATATCACTTCTTCATTGAATCCCATCAAACCCCCTTCTGCAAAGCTTACGTTTGCTGCCTCCCATTTTTTGGAAACAAACAGTACTCCTTCCATCTTTAGCAATGGGCATGTCCTGCACCATGGGTCCTTTCCTTTCTGTGCACATTATTCATCATGTCTGTCCATCAGGCAAACATATGCCTTTGGAACATGCTTCATAACCTACACAGTGGCAAATGAACTACACACTGGGCTACCAGAGGTGGCATCTCTTGGGGTATTAACAGCTTGGGTGCCCCTGATGCATGAGGGATGAGAGACCAGACATAAGAGCTCCCATTTTTCCTCTCCTTCCCCTACCGAACCCATGTGATTGTACTATAGATAACTGAATTCTGAATTGTGCATGTCAGCCTCTGTATCAAACCCCACCCCTTTATATTGGTTGTATTCCCTTTCTTCAACCCCCCGCTCATACGTTGTTTCCTAAACCAAGTATTGTTGTCTATTATTCTAGTTCTTATTATATTGGCAACATCATTTTGAAAAGTATCACTTTTTCCACACCCTCTACACCCCTCCCCATCAAATGTCCCCACCATTTAAACTGACCCAGAAAATATTCACAACAAGCCACAACAAAACCCAAACATATGTACAATATTACATGACGCTTGTAGTGTGAAACCTGCAAAGAAAGAGAATGAGACAACCATGCAGTGATCACAGTCTTCTTTATGCTCCTCATTAGTAATGCTAATATGTAAAACAGATGAATTAACACAACACTGAAAGAAAAGCACACATTATACTTCAAAATGTTCCCTATAGAATATCAATTACTCTCGATCGCACTTAAACACTTAAGTTTTTACTCAGGAAAGTTGATGTGATTCTTCAAAGGGGGAGCTGTATGTAGTGCCTTCCGGACATCAGAAAGGTGGACTCAATGCTGCAACTTCTTTACCTTAGAGAGAGAGAGAGATCACCAAAAAGAGATGACCCAGAGGCCAGCGTGGTGCCCAACAAAGAATGCTAACCACCACTGCACCACCTGTCAGGAGATACCATCTATGTAAGGAACTTCGTCGTCGGTGGAGCCAACCAAGATTCAACGGGCCCTACACTGTTGTATATGTGACACCATTTGCCATTAAGGTCAAGAAGTTGAGACATTGAGTCTTAGAGAGAGAGAGAGAAAGAGAGAGAGAGAGAGAAAGAGAGAGAGAGAGAGAGAAAGAGAGAGAGAGAGAGAGAGAGAGAGAGAGAGAGAAAGAGAGAGAGAGAACCTTTATGCATATGGTTAACTGAAGCAAATACCCTGTAATCTCCTCCCCCAAAATACTCACAAAATACTCACACACCTGTGAGCATCAGATGCACTATGTGTAGGTGAATGTGGCATGTGCATTCTCCTCCCATCACAATTTTGTATAGCGAGAGGTGATAGTATTTACAGGGTTGCTTTCTCAAACCGAACAAAGCCAGTGGCAAACTTTGTTGGATTGAGGATGGTAAATAGAGCACATCTTATGCTGAATGCCTAACAATACATCTATTTCTGTGAATAGCTCATTGAAGAAGTGAATGCCATCATCAGATTTAAGTACTTTGCACACTGCCCAGTGTCGAACCACTTATCGAACAAAAACTGTTGCCGCTGATTTAGCATCTGGATGTGCACATGGACCCGCTGGGAGAATGGGCACACTATTAAAATTAAATTTCAGTAACTGTTGCATCTTTCCCCCATATCTGCAAAGTGATCTTATCTGGAGACACTACGTGGCACATTGCCCCGCCCCAGTGGATCGTTCCTTGAGTTCCTTTTAGCGCTATGGCTGCCTCCAAACTCAGTCTGACTCTGGTCTGGTGAAGGGAGTAATTACCGGTCCAGTCCGAGGTCGGCGGTACCGGTTATTCCCCATTCACAAGAACCATTCCCCATTCCCATTTGAACCCCATAGGGCTCAATGGGAAGGCGACAATAACGGTACCGCAAATTGCGGTACCGTTATTGACCCCGGTATCCCTTTGCGGGTCCCATCCATAAAGCCTGGTAAAACCAGGCATAAAGGGATGACCCGCAAAGGGACCTCGGAATAGGGCGCAAAGGGATTAGCGGCACCGGTGTCATTACCGGTGCCCGGTATCGCTTTGCGCCCAGGTCGTAATGACCCCTATAGTGTTACATACCCCATAGTAATTGTGGCAGAATTTTCACTGGCAAAGGCCGCCAGTGCCAAACCTTGCTCAGATGGGAATGACCTTGCATCACAGACTGTAGCATCCCACTATAATAAGGCAAGGGTTGTGACCCATAATACTTTTCTTTGTCAATACTGCTGTCATCATTTGGTCATTCGAATGGGGAAAAAATTATTCTTAGTGTTGTTGGGCGTTGCTAAAATGGGGGCATTACTTATAACATCGTTGAGCTCTTGGAAGCATTTGACCATTTCTTCTGTCCATGTAATGGGGCTTTTCACCTTTTGTGCCTCCTTCAGTCCTTGTAACAATTGCCTAGTGTATGTGGTGTAATCAAAGATCCATGCCCTACAATAATTAGAGAGCCCTGGGAACTTCTGCATGTCTTAACCATAGCTGGCTGTGGGGGGGGCTGCACACGGCAGCTGCTCGCTCAGGTGTTAATCTCTTACCTTCAACAGAATTAAGCTGTCTTAAATAGAACACTTTATGTTGACAGCATTGAATTTTGGCTCTGTCCACCTTATACCCTTTGTTTGCTAAGAATTGCAGTAGCGTGATGAAGTCTACTCTGCACTGCTATTCGCTTGCACTGCACACCAACACATTATCAACATATTGGATTATGATACTGGGCACATGTATGTTCCGTAAGTCAGCATGGAGTACTGTGGGACTCACAGTACCCCTGTGGGAGCCGAGTATGCTGGAATCGCATCCCACGATAGCTGGACACAGTGAGGTATTGAGAATTGGGATGCAATGGGATGGAGAAAAATGAATTCCTTAAATAAATGACAGTGAAATGAGTCGCTGTGGTTGGTATGTTACAAAGGATAGTTGCTGGTTTCGGTGCAACAGGGAATAGATCTGGAGTCACACTGTTTAAGGGGCATAGATGCAACTAGACCCCTTTGATTTTTTAATAGGGTATGTAGCCATGATACTGGGGTTTCTGAGGGCACTATAATGCCCTTTTGCAATAACACCTGAATGGTGCCATATATTCCCTCATCTGTCTCCTTGAACAGTGGGTACTGCTTTACCTTTGGTAATATTGCTCCTGGGGTGAAAGTAATGTGAACTGCCACCACACTCTTTAGCATTCCTACGGCATGAGGATTGCTTGTCCATAAACCATCTGGTACTTGGGCTAAGTCATCCTGGGCAAATGAAGGCATACTTCCAGCCACCAGTATGGGTCATGGGACATTCTGATATTGAATCATTATTTCATAGGGGACACATATTTCCAATATTACTTCCCTATCATTGTCAGCAGTCTTTAAACAGTTGCCCATTTGACAACCCCCTCAATGCATAGGTTTGTGCACCACTCTCCTCATTCTGCATCAGGCTCTATCAAGACAATTTTGTTTCCTGTAGCCACCATCCCTTCCACATCTAATGTGAGTATAATTTGTGCTTTATGTTCTTGCGGCATAGCTGGTCAAAATAAAAATACAGATGGTAGTCTCCACGGTCTACCGGTCATAACAAGCACTGCATTAAGCAAAACTGTTGCACAATATGTAAACAAATTTTGGTGTACGGGTAGTCATCGTGTTGCTCCCTCACTCCCTAATGCATGTACAATGACCATGGCACTCACACAACATATTCCTGGGGTCGAACACACTATCCATTCTGCTGTGAATGATATTGTCACGTTAAGTTTGCTGTGCACATCTCTCCCCAACATTGACAGGGAACACAGCTGAAAACAATAGCAGAGTTCGAACTTCTCTATTACCTACCTTTATGGGTAATTCTTCTGTGAATGGAACCAATTCAGATAAGGAAATAGTCCCTCCCTGTTACATGACTTAGTTGCTTCGGTATCTAATGAATGATTTGTTTCCTATCTCCACAGCCTCCAGTGGTTCCTCTTCTGGGTTGGTGGTGACTGACAGAACTTGGCATGCTAAAGCTCTCTGTGAGCAGTCCTGGTCTGGGTAAGTATTCATCCCTGGAAATGTAAACATGTTTCCACCCACCACACTGGCCTCTTGGTAGCAATCACTGTGCTGTTCTGTAATGCATTGCTATCTGGAAGCTGAGGGAACTGTGAAAGTGTCTGGTGTAGTGCATAGACTGGCGTGCTGTCAGGTGCTGGTATGGGCATCTGTGGATACTGGGGTGGGGCATTAGGTGGGGACGTGGGTGGTACACCATATGGAACATTTGGAGACACAATTGCATAGGATTGTGGATAGGGGATTGGCCCTCCTTGTGTATATGGGGGTATGCAGGGGTCATATGCAGCTGCTGGTCTGCTCCTATAAACCTGTGAGAAATGGCCCATCCTGCTCCATGTCCAAAACTGCCCTGCACTCCCAAACTGTTGGACCATCCCTCAAAATCTTCATCTTCCCTGTCTGAATCCGGTAAATCCCCTTCTTCCTCTGCGATACCCCTCTTGGGGCCCTCTGCTCTGTCTGCCCTCCTTGTTGCACAGTTACTACAACTCCCTCCACTGTCAACTTTGCTAACCTTTTCTGTACCAGCTTTGCTTCTGTTTCTTCTGTCGTGTCTGCCACTTCCTTTTCCTTCTCCCTCACCCTTTTACAGTGGTGTACAGTGATTGACTGTATCTCCGCCCACCCCTTTGACTCAAATCGTACCAATTTATCTAAAGCTGTCTGTACTTCTTTGGGGAGGCATTGCTTCACCATATCATAAAGGATGCTATGGACCAGTCCCATGTCTCGCCAGTTTCTGCCCTCCACACCTTCTGTGTCTGCAATACATACTGTGCTGGGTTCTCATTATCCTGCATAGTTCCTGCCATTATTGAATGGAGATCTGGTGTTTCAGGTACACGTGCTACAGCGCTGCCCACACTGTGGCCCTAAAGTCATTAAAATGGGCCCATCATGGCTGTCTTTCCCTATCTGTACTGCAGGATACCCTGTCATGCCCCAAATGACATCTGCCTAGTCCCCTAACACTGCGGGAAACAAAGTTTCATATCGCCCAGAGCTAGTGATATACAAGCGGTCTGTTTTTCAAATGTGTATATCAATTTACCTGTGTCTGCGGTAAGGGATGCTAACGTCTTATTCAAATCGTCCCTGTCAATGTGTGGCCAAGGTACATATTGTGTTCTCCGAGGACCTTTGCATAATAGTGGTAACTGTCCCCTAGTGGCTTCCCCCTCACCTTCTTCGCCACAACCTCCCTTCTTCCTACCGCCATGTGTCCGTGGCGCGATTTCATTCTGGGTCCCCACACACATGTTCTACCCACTGTGATATAACAGGTGGGGCAAGGTCTGCCCCCTGCTCCTCCTCCATTTCCCACTCTTCATATTCAGTGACTGCGGCTATGTAGGCATCGGACCGAAAGGATCTGTCATGTAGGCTCCCAGCCAATGGACTTCCTCTAGGATGCCCTAAGGGATACTGGGGGTCATTCCGAGGTTGGAGGTAAGGGATTACCGGCGCCTGTAAGGGCACCGATGGCGGTAATCCCTTACCTCCGTATTCCGAGTTCCCTTTGTGGGTCCCTCTTTACCTCCTGCTTTTAGCAGGAGTAAATTACGGGACCCGCAAAGTGACCTTGGAGTAAATTACGGCACCGTAATTTACGGTGCCGTAATTACCTCCTTCCCCATTCCCATTGAGCCCTATGGGGGCAGAAATGGGGATGGGGAAGGGCTATGGTGAATGGGGAATTACCGGTCCATCCAACCTTGGAATGGACCGGAAATTACTCCATTCACCATGCCGGTATTCCATGGAGTAAATAGCTCCATGGTTGCCAACCATGGAGCTATTTACTCCATGGTGTAGTCCTAACTCGGAATGAGGGCCACTGTCCTTGCCATCTGTCTCCACATGTGCATCCCTAATTGCTGTGCTGTCAATCCTAAACAAAATGTCTCCTGCTCGCCATTCATCAGTCCCAACCATGGCTCTCTGTCCATCTCATGTGTCCAATTTCAACCTCGCTAATTCTTCTTCTCTCTTCCTCAATGCTGTCACTAAATCCCTTTGTGGCCTCTGCTCTGGTTCCCTGTACGCTGGAGCTTAAACTGCTACGTATGCTATAGGGTTTGCGATATTCTCATATTGTGTAGGTGCTGAAGGATGAGGGGCAGTATTGGGCAATGGTACGTATAAAGGATTTGTGTACCCTGCTGCTGCACGCAAGGGATAACACCCTACTGAGGGAGGCAGCACTGCATGTGCTGTGCCCTGAGTGACAGGGCTCTCATGAATACTTGGGACAATAGGAGTGGACAAGGGCAACTCTACTTTTATGGGGCCTGCAAATACATCTTCCAAACCTTCTACCATTCTCCACTCTTCTAGGACCCCCTTACTGCTCTTCAATTGGTCCCCTTATTCTTGGCTGCCGGAAATGTGTACATATGGCTCAGAACATCCTTATTATTGGTTCCCTTATCTGTCCATGGCTTATACATGCCTCATCCCGTCTCTGACACCCATTCCTTGTGATATTTCATACTTTTCTCCCAATGAAAAGGGAGACCCCTACACATAAACTCCATTGGAGTTGATGGCTCCATGTTGGGGGTCTCTATTCGCACGTAGCATCTCTAATAAAGCCAGACCCAAACCAGCGGTGCCTTAATTCCCCTTCCCCATCCCTTTCATGTTTCTGTTCCCACTGCCCCACTCATCACTCTTCTCAAACCAACAGCTCATTTCACCACACTACTATGATCAACACACTCACACCAACCATTCACATATTACTGGCATCACTCAAAAAAAAATAAAAATAATATATATATATATATATATTACACGGCCACAGTAGTGGCCATGTAGTTATGGTTAAGTTGCTCTTTCCATAGGAAGAGCACTTTTTGGGCAGCTTATAACTTCGCTCTCCCTGGACGAATCCTCACCAAACTTTGCAAAAAAAGTATATGGCCCACTCTGAATTTTGCAAAGTTTGGTGAGGTTTGCTCTAGGGGGGGCAAAGTTATAGGGGTGGTCCCAAGATTTCTTTTTTTCCCATAGACTGAATCCGGAAAAAACTTTTCTCACGACTACAGCCCAAACTGCTGGACGGATTTTCACCAAATTTGCGGCAGGAGCAGTGGCTTGGTCCCGAAAGCGTGCTTTTGTAAATTTGGTGAAAATCCGTCCAGTAGTTTTTAAAAAATGACCAAAAAGTAGGTCAGAAAAAATGTGCGATATCTATGTTCGGTCCGCGGACACACTTCCCTGTTCGCTCTGCGGACAGGACACTGATTGGTTAATCGGCTTGCGTCATTTCTGCGGACATGCGACGTGTCCGCTGATTGGATGTTGAAGAGCGTGAAGTGCGTCAGATTTTTGGATACGTCCGCCATCTTGTCATTGTCAGGGTGGTGACAAACCATGGGGAAGTACAATTTTGGCAAGTGTGTTGGCTTGTAAGACTGTTTGGGGAGGGTGGGGGAGTAAGAGATGGTTCAAATATTGTATCTATTTAGGTGGTAGGCACCGCTGTTGTGTTTGTTGTGTCCGTGGTCAGCCACACTGTCCTTGATGTCCGCAATCGACCCAGATGGGGATGTCCTATACCTCTTTGTACTGTTCGCAGGCAAGTTGAAACTGTTCTAAGAACACACACAGTGCCTGGGATGTCCACAATTAAATGAAAATGGAGGTGTCCTAAGGACACTATACCTGTCCGTACTGTTCAGAGTCAAGGTGAAACGGTTGTAAGAACACACACAGTGTCCGGGATGTCCGTAATTAAATGAAAATGGAGGTGTCCTAAGGACACTATACCTGTCCGTACTTTTCGGAGTCAAGGTGAAACTGTTCTACGAACACACACAGTGTTCGGGATGTCCGTAATTAAATGAAAATGGAGGTGTCCTAAGGGCACTATACCTGTCCGTACTGTTCACAGGCAAGGTGAAACTGTTCTAAGAACACACATGGTGTCCAGGATGTCCGCAAAAAAAACAAATATGGAGGTGTCCTAAGGACACTGTACCTGTCCGTACTGTTCGCAAGCAAGTTGAAACTGTTCTAAGAACACGCATGGTATCCGCGGACATTAAAAAGGCTATATGGTATAGTTAAAATGTTTGATTCTATGGGTGTGATATGCTGGGGTGGTTGCGGCAAGGCCTAGAGTCTTGGGTGCATTTGGTGGTTGTGGTGAGGGCCTAGAGTCTTGGGTGCATGTGGTGGTTGTGGTGAGGGCCTAGAGTTTTGGGTGCATGTGGTGGTTGTGGTCAGGGCCTAGAGTCTTGGGTGTATGTGGTGGTTGTGGACAGGGCCTAGTGTCTTGGGTGCACCCAAGATCAAAGTTGAAGACCAAAGTTATAAGTATTGAAGTTATAGTCCATAATCAAATGGAGGTGTCCTAAGGACACTATACCTGTCTGTACTGTTTGCTGGCAAGTACAAACTGTTCTAAGATCACACATGGTGTCCGGGATGTCAATAATGAAACAAAAATGGAGGTGTCCTAAGGACACTATACCTTTCCATACTGTTCACAGGCAAGTTGAATGTGTTCTAAGAACAAACACTGTGCCCGGGATGTACGTAATGAAACAAAAATGGAGGTGTCCTAAAGACAGTATACCTGTCCGTATTGTTCGCAGGCAAGTTGAAACTTTTCTAAGAACACACACGGTGTCCGGGATATTTGCAATTAAACAAAAATGGAGGTATCCTAAGGATAATATACCTGCCCGTACTGTTTGCAGGCAAGTTGAAGCTATTCTAAGAACAACCACGGTGTCCGCGGACATAAAAAATGCGCATATGGCATAGTTAAAATGTTTGATTCTATGGGTGTGATCTATGGGTGTGATATGCTGTGGTGGTTGTGGCCAAGGCCTAGAGTGTTGGGTGCATGGCCGAAGGTCATGCGCCCAAGATCAAAGTTCAAGACCAAAGTTATAAGTACCGAAGAAGTTATAAGTACCAAAGTTATAAGCTAGCATGGGTGTAATATGTTGTGGTGTTGTGGCCAGGGTCTACCCAATACCGAACTTATAAGTACTGAAGTTATAAGCTACCATGAGTGTGATTTGTTGTGGTGGTTGTGGCCAGGGCTTACGCAAGACCAAAGTTATAAGTACTGAAGTTATAAGCTTTCATGGGTGTGATATGCTGCGGTGGTTGTGGCCAGGTCCTAGATTCTTTTAGTTGTTGTTTGATGGAGCAGTATTTATGAGTTGTACTTATTGTAATATACTTACTGTTTGGTTTGGTAACTGCTGTACATATATTCTTTGTCAATTTCTGTGATAAAAGAAAAGATCATGTTAGTATTGGTAGTTTGTAAGGTCTTATAGCATTGAGTAATGGACACTGTCTATTCATTTTGACCCTCATATTTAGTAGATTACAAATCAGTGTACTGTGCTATTTGCTCAGTTTCTTTATTTGTTTTTGAAATCATTGGGTCTGTGGGAAAAAAAAATCCATGCTGCATTAAAAAAAAAAAATTGTTATGCTACAGTCTATTTGTTTGTTTTCAGAGTTCACTTGTTGTTCTGGATAATGTTCTATCTATTGGTTTGTTACATATTTTTGGAGCAGTTAGATGCCTGTTGGCGTATTCTGTTTATTTGTTGTTATAATTTATTGGTATTGATTTATCTGCTTGGTTGTTGCAAAATCTTGTGGCAGTTACCTGTTGGCGTATTCTCACTGTTTGTTTCTTGTTATAATTTATTGGTATTCATTTATCTGTTTGGTTGTTATAGAATCTTGGGGCAGTTAGATACCTGTTGGCGTATTTTAACAGTTTATAGTTTTTTTAATTGAAGTTTTGTTAATGTTTAAGTACAGATTAGTTATAACATTTTGGTTTTAAGAAGATTAAAGAAGTGTTTGTAAGATTTGCTGGTAATCTCTGCTTTAGAATAATGGTACTATTATTACATTCAAACCATCCACATTTCTTTTTAATATATGCAGTGTACTGACCTGTTGTGCCTCCTGTGAGGTAGATAAAAAAAACCTTTTTTTGTTATGCTACAGTCTATTTGTTTGTTTGTTTTTACTGTTCACTTGTTGTTTTTGACTAATGTTGTATCTGTTGGCTTAGAGCACATTTTTGGAGCAGTTACCTGTTGGCGTATTCTAACTGTTTATTTTTGGTTAGGATTTAGTGGTATTGATTTATCTGGTTGGTTGTTGCAAATTCTTGGGGCAGTTAGATACCTCTTGGTGTATTCTAACTGTTAGTTTCTTGTTATAATTTAGTGGTATTTATTTATCTGTTTGGTGGTTATAGAATTTTGGGTAGTTAGATACCTGTTGGCGTATTTTGGTTTTAAGAATATTAAATAAGCGTTTGTAAGATTTGCTGGTAATATTTGCTTTAGAGTAATGGTACTATCATTACATTCGAACCAACCACATTTCTTTTTAATATATGCAGTGTAGTGACCTGCATTGGTTGTGGCTCCTGCGTGGTAGATTATACCTATTGTTGTGAAGGTTTTCTTACCAAGTGATACTTGACAATGTGTGAATCCAGACAGTTTGCAGTTGTTTTGGTACCATCTGCATAGTAACGTAGACGCATTAGTATTATCTATTTAGTATGTGTTTGTATTAGTATGGAGAAGCGATTATCTGAATTGCAGGTAGTACATAATCTACCATTGTTTGCATTTTGTACAAGTGCTGAAATGGAACAGATTCACAGTTAGGTATGGATACATACACAAAGCGCTCATTAGGGATTTGTTCCTGTGTCACATCGTTGCAGAGAGTGCATGTATGTTTCTACATGTATGAAAGCTGGAAGATTTCATTTATAGGTATGTTTTTGTTTTCTAGTACTTGTAGTAAGTACATGACACATTCTTGTGGATCTTCTTGTGAGTTTATAGTGAATTTCACCATTCCAGCACAGCAGTCCAATTCTTGTCTTATTCCATGAATACAATTCTTGTTGTCAGGATTGTTTGTTGCGTTTCTATGAAGTACTAACATTTGCAAACACAATTGGTCTGTACTGTGTAAGTAAATGTTCTCAACTATTGGTGGTAATTGAAAGAGAATATTCATTGCTACATTTGCGTAGCAACTTACACCAGTTATATTTGAACATTTGAATGGACCAGATAGCTCTGTGTCCAAGTCATTTTTTCGGAGTGTTTGTTGCTTCTTTGAAGAAGTACCTGAGTTACTTTCAGTAATAGGTTCTTCTTTAATTGTAGTAATTGATGAAGTATTATTTCTTTTTGTCTCTTTGGAGGATTTGCAGTGAGATCCTGTTGCATTTCTGTTTGAATTATTCTTCTTTTACAACGTTTTCTTTTTTGTGGAACAGGATATGTTTTTAGATGGGGTGTGTGTAGAGAATGTAGTCTATTGTATTCTAAAATGCAAGGAATATCAGCGTTTACTTTATTTGCATCGAAGTTGATTAGAAATAGACCGTCAAGTGTACGTAAGCATCATAGTGCTACGTAGCTCATGCCTTCTTTAAAGACTGTGTTACCAATATCTATCAATGCTTTGTCTAGGGTAAGACCTTGTGATTTATGAATGGTGACTGCGTATGCTAGAGTTTGAGAAAATTGTTCACTGCTTACATACATGTCTTCGAAAAGAAGGAATGGAGCTGTTGAGCGGCCTATCCTTTTTATTTCTGAAACTTTGTCAAAGAGAATATTGACAAACTGAATGTTATTGTCACGTGGGTATGTTTGAAAGCCAACAACTGTACCCAGTGCTCCATTAACTAGTCCTTGCTCCACGTCAAGGTTACGTTTAAGCATTACTCTACAGTTTAAGGATAAATGTAATATTTTTTCCAAACCAGCTCTGTTAGAGATAGAATTTTCTAAGGTATTTAGTCTTGTTGAGGCTTGTTCACACATGGGTAGTGTCATACCATGTACGTCCAGTTTGTGTGTTGCGGAAATTTCAATTATTGGTTGCATTTCTTTTTTCAACATTGTTTCATTGAATTTGGAACAGCTTGCAAGAGTTGGCATTAAGGCCATACAATTGATATTATTGTGTGCTAATTGTTCCATAACATCAGTAACACATGAGTTATGCCCATAAAGTGCATGGATGTGCCGGGTTTTTAATATTGCTTGTGCTTCTCGAGATACACCAACTCTAATACTTTTTAAAATGTTGGCGTAGGTGAGGCCTGTAGACTGTTGCATGTTTTCTGCTAATTCTCTGTCTTGGATATGTTGCCAAAGCTTGATATTTCCTATGCTACCAATAGTTTTCCGGCAGAGTTTGAGTCTTAAGGTTTTAAAAATTGGTTCACCTTTCACTGGCGTCAATTGAAGAAGATCTCTGAAAAAAATAATGTGTTTTCCTCCAAAGAGCTCTTCATAGTTTGTTTTGAGTACGTCTTGTAATCTGAGGTGAATCAAAGCCAACATTAGGTTGGAGACCATGCTCACTTCATCTATTAGTAGGAGTTTCATTTGTTTTAACACTCTGCGTAGTTCCATTGCAGCTTCTGTGGAAAGTTTGCAATATTCTAATTTGTTTTGGTGTTCTACTGGTAGGAATAGTAATCGATGTAAAGTGACACCGCCTATGTTGTAGGCAGCTAAACCTGTGGGGGCAGTTACAACAGCTGACAGTTTGTTGTTTGTCAATTGTTGAAGGAACTTGCTGATGATTTTGATTAAAAATGTTTTGCCTGGACCAGCTTCACCACTGACGTATAATAGAATAGGTTTATAATTTTGGCAGGTACATTCTTTATTTTCATGTTGCTCACCATGTGGCAATTTCTTTTGTTACTTCTTGAAAAATGCTACGCTGCTCATTGTTTAGTTTTGATTGTAGTGTACTTAAGTCTTCTGTATCTTCATACTGACACATGGTGTTTTCTACTTCTGTCAAAGGTAATTCTGCCTGATTTGCTATTAGTGGCTATCCCAGTGGTTCTTGGCTTCCTGTTACAGAAGGTTGACTACTGTCAGGAGTGTCCTTATCTAGTTGAGCCTGGATGTCTTCTTCGTGTTGCTGTTCATTGTGCAACATTGTTTTGTACTGTGTAAAGTTTACATTGGTGATAGTGCTTTCATTTGCTTTGAAAGCTTCTTCATAGGAGTCATAGTTATCTAGTATTTCTTCTTCTTTTCTCCATGGTTTAAAGAGTTGTAGCAAGGACATGTAATAAAGTTCTTAATGTTAAGGAGTTTTTAATCACAATTTGATATGATTATTTAAACTTGGTTTGGTAAGTTTTACTAAGCTGCCTTCACAATTTGTCACTCTGTGTCTACCTTTTTTTTCATCAGGTTTTATATTATTCTTGTATGTGAAATATTTGGGCTATGTGGTATGTACAAATGGTTTCCAAAGTGGTACGTCTGTTTGGGTAGTATGTGTCTATTAAATTGTTTTTCAAAATGTCTTGGCTGTTCTGAACATTTTTGGCTATTGTTTCTATGTCGTCGTATGATTTGAGAACTATTTCTAGATTTAGCAGGACCAAGACTTGGCCATACTATATTTTCAGATTGTCCATACAAAGCAGTACCGGTTAAATGATCTGCAGCTTCATAGCAGCCACATTCTGTATCGGAGAGCATTTTTATGCACAAGCTGTACAATTTCTGAGACAGTGTTTTGTCTGATGACAGGTCATTCCAGCGGTCTTGAAGCTCTGTTTTTTCTGCTTTTGTTAAGTAGGCTGTAACATATCGTGCAACTGAAGTGGAATTGTCTGCAATGTACTGCACATCTATGTTTGCATTCCACAATAGGGCAATCATTGCATTGTAATCATTGATATATTTAGCTTCTTCTGTTCTTTTTATGTAATATGTATTTTTAGGTGATTTACCTTTAACACTATGTCTAACTGAAGACATGAAGTTGATCACTTCACCTGTTTCTGTAACTGGTCTAAGGAAACCAAAACAGCATTTGGTGTAGTTTTTCCCTTTGTTTTTGTATTTGTGATGACAATATTTGCCACATTTGTCTCTTTGAAATTGTACAATTTGTGCATGAAGATCACTATTTGTTGCTTCTGATGGTATTTCACAAGTGACATATTTTTTGATAAACTGTAACAAAGTGGCATCACTGTCTTTTCCAAATTTAGGAGCATTTTTAATCCATAAAAGCATGTGGATGTGTGGTGCTCCTCTGGCTTTGTATTGTTTTCTCCAAAAGAAGTGTTGCACTCCTCCGAGGGGAGGAACAGTTGTATTACATATAAAGTGTAGCATAGCAATTAAGTGATGATGGAAATATCTTGAAACATTAACAGGATCTAGAGAGCAAAGTTCTCCAGGTGTTAGTATATCTATGTTTGTTTTGTTTTTGTTTGATATGCATAGGAAATCATGTAGATCTTCCCATGCATATTCTGCACAACTTAATGTAACAAACCAAGTGGGTGGGCCAGGATTTGTTATCATGCAACGTACATCTCCGTGACGTCGGAACCAGTACTCTTTCGTACCACGCATGTTTGCTAACAGATTTGTAATGCTTGATTGTAAAACTTCACCTTTTTATTGCACTTTTTGGGTGTCCAGTCATAATGTCGAATTAATAATGTCGAATTACAAAAATGTCGAATCCAAAAAGTCGAAAACAAAAATGTCGAATTTTTATTTTTTTTATTTATATATTTTTTTTGGGCTCCGGGGGTACAAAAAAAGGGGTAAAACAAAAAAAAATTAAAAAAGGGGGATTGGGGGGGGGGGGACCCCCCCATTTCGAAAAAAAAGCAACCAAAAAAAAATATTCGACATTTTTGTTTTCGACTTTTTGTTTTCGACTTTTTGACTTTCGACATTATTGGATTCGACTTTTTGACTATAAACCCACTTTTTGTAGTAATTACGTAGCTGACGTAGCTTTTGAAAGTGGGTTCCTGATTTTAATGTGTGCAACTCTGTAACATAGAGTTGCTAGTTCACTTTCAAAGAGTAGGTGGAATATGTGTTCCACATTTTGTCTAAATCTGGGATCTTCAGAATACATTCGTAATGAGTGGTATTCTGATGCTGTAATCTGAATGGGTCTATCATTGTACCGTCCTCCTTTGCCAGTAGGAAAGAGTAAAGGAAAAGCATGTGTTTCTATACTTCTTTCCCATATGCTGATTGGTGATCCTTTTGTTTGTCGCATTTGGTATGTTTCTAGTGCATCATCTACGGTGTCTTTAGAGTGTAATGGATGAATTGTATAACGGTCTAAAATATTGGATACTGTAGCAGGATCTAGAAGTTCAAATTGCCCAGTTTCTGGTGACTGTTATATTATTTCAGTTGTTTCTCTTAGGTTTTCTTCAATATTTATTTTTTTGTAATATTCATTATTGTCTTTTAGATATTGCAAGGCTTGTCTAACTTTATGTAAATCTACCAGTTGTTGCCAATTGTTTTTGTCTTTTTTAGGTACACCATTTACTAAGACAATTAAAGATTGTTCTATTGGCTGTTGCACTCCCAGAGTGTGCACATTTTCTTTTAGATCTAATGGTAAATATACTACTTTGCCGTGAACGCCTTTCACCAATTCAGAGGGAGGTAATTTTGCTGTTTTTGGTTGAAGGCGTATTATTTGAATTATGATGCTCTCATATAAATTGAGTTGTTGCAGGGGTTTTGGTAGAGGGAATAAAATTATTTGTGATAGCACGTGAAGGAGTTTGATAGTTGTCAAGTTTTGTAGTGCAGTAATTGCAAAGTGTTAAGGGGTCAGTTATTTCATATTTGTTTTCTGCTATAAGGTAGAGAGCTAATTCAAACCATTTCGAATCTTCATTGTCTTCTATTTTGTATGTTATGTCTATAGTTTTTGTGTTACTTTTATAAAACGTTCTGCGTCAACACACACACACATGGTTTGGTACTTCAGCGGATGTACTTTTGAATTTTAGTATTTCTTTTTTGTATGTGTGTAGTAGAAGGGTGCCATGTACAGAATCGTTGCTAGTCTGTTGTAAAGCTATTGCATTTAGTAAGTGGTTTTCACTTCCAAAATATTTACTCTGGATATGGTTGATTTCTTCAAGTAGGTCTTTGGCTGTACTATGTAGAAGATTGTTTTTTTAAATTGGCTAGTGCTAAAGCAGGACTTTTAGCATAGTACAGTTTATAGACTAGATTTCTTATAGTTGAATGATGTGTTGATATCATTTTGATATGATGGAAGCTGCTTTTTGCAAATAGTTTCTGAAATGCAGGCCAATGAATGTCCTTGCAGTCCTGTGTATTTGCTCACTGGACAGGTATCCATAATTTGCAGCAGTTTTATTTTGATTTTGTCTTTGCCTTTCACATATTGATTGAGGAACTGGCGTAAAGATTTGAAAGATTTTTTGGAAATGTTATACATTGACGTGCATGACCATTTGTATACTGGATGTTCTGGTTCAGTCAAATGGAGAATTGATTCTGAGTTCTCTGGGAATATTTTTGTAAGCAGTATTTCTTGTTCCATCATGTTGTTATTACGTTTTTCATAACCCCGTCCACTGCTATGGATGGCAATTGTGTTTGTTTGATTTTGTTTGTATGCTTCTTCATTGAAATATGGTCCTGTGCTTGTGGTGTGACTCCATTCACCTCCACAGATATTTAAGAAGTTATTTTTCTTGACACTCAGTTTATCGAGAACCTTTTTTGTAGTTTAGTACTTAGTTTGGTTACTGGTTTCATTCTGTTTAACACTAAAATAAATAACTTTCTTTTGAGAAGGATTGGACTGTCTATCAAAGCTTCTAAGATTAATTTTCTACGTTAGTTTTTAAGGGTTGTGCATGATTTGTCTCCTGATTTTATAAGATTCTGAAGGACTCTGTGGCGGAACATTTTTGTTAATATACTTTTTTTGGTATGTTTACTTCCTGCTATATGAAGATATATAGGAACAGTTTTAGCAGTAGCGGTACCTGCATTTCTGTTAATCATTTTCTGTTTTCTTTTACATTTTGATAGAGGAGGTAAGGTTTTTGTACTGGAAGATTGTTTAGTTTTGCTAAATGACTGTATTAGCTGTTTTGTTTGAAGTTTTTGTACAAACTCTGCTAGAGATGGATGCTTATTTTGGACATTTTTATTTTCATTTGCTCTATTTCTGCGTTGCTTTCTATAGACTTGCTTTCTGGTAGACATTCTGTGGGCACTGTTGAAACAAAAAAATAGAAGGTATGGGTTAGGCTGTTGTGCAATGTATGTGTGCTGTATGCATGAGTGTTTGAGTATGATTGTAAAGATGTATTTGGTGGTGTGTGATTGTGCATTGGGCAGCTATAATTAGTTGGGAAGGCTACTCTTCTATTTGTGTGTTACTATACTGCGGTTCAGATGACAGTAGAAAGTGAGCTAATGGTGAGGATAAGCACTAATAGTAAATCAAATGGTTACAATTAAAACTATTCTTTGTTTTGTAATACTAATATTCTAGGGGCTGAGTTATGTTATTTGTGCTCTGAAAAACGGGGATTTGTGTGCCATTCTGCATGCTAATCCCTGTTTAATAAACGGTGATTTGTGTGTAGAATGGTACACAAATCTTTGTTTTTTTGGTGCACAAATTACATGAATCACTCGCACAGTGTGTTTGAGTAATATATTTTAATAACAAGATGATAAATATAACAAGTAAAATAAAAACAGTAACAGTGGAAGCAATTTAAAATTGAGAATCCGACCAAGAAAACAGTAAGTAGACCAATTAAACTGAAGGGAAGAAGGTGAGTAGTGCAGTAAAAGTGATAGGGAAGGGTGAGGAAGAGGAGGAGGAGGGAAATGGATGGGGTTAAAGGTGAGAATGGGGGGAGATGGAAGGGGAGGGAGATGATTAAGGAGATAAAGCAATGGTGGGCAAGAAGGTGGGAGGGGTCTCATGTTGGAGAATGGAGAAGGAGAGATTTGAGAAAAGTGTATAATGAGGGAAAGGTAGAAATAGAGCGGAGTTAGAGAGGTAAGGAGTTCCAGTGCTGGGAGGCTAGGGGATGAAAGGAGCAGAAATGGGGTGTGACACAACGGGAAGGAGGAACAGTGAGAAGAAAGTGATCAGCAGAGTGAAGGGAGTGGGAAGGAGTGTAGAAAGAGAGGAGAGGGGAGAGATAAGGGGGATCAAGAGTGTGGAGAGATTTAAAGGCTAGGCAGAGAAAGTAAGATAGTATTGTACTTACTCTTTTTTTGTGGATTGAGCAGGTTTCTTTGTAGTTGGTGTTTGTAGTTCAGATGTTGCTGTTTGCCAGGAGAGTGGTCTTCAATGCAATTCTAAAAGAAAGAAGTTAGTAATTTTGTGTGTTTATAGCAGTGATGTTAATTGAGAGATTCATTTTTTGTATTTGTAGTAGTATTCTTGTTTGATTTCTGAACATAGTGTATGCATGCAGTTTCATTTGACTATGTACAGCCTTTATATTTTATTTGCAATATTTTAGTTGAACATGCTTTGCAAATGAGTAGAATATTTACTGTATGAAACTCACTTGGTTTTTTAAAGCTGTTTTATAGGAGAAAAAAAGAAATAATTATATATTTATTTTGCAGTTTGTATAAGGTAAATGGCAGAAAGTGTATAGAAAAGCATGGAATGTATGCATTTGTGAAAGTGTGGCTAATAAAGTAGAAGGATGAGATTTACAGGTATTGGTGTTATTGCAGCTGGGAGCTTTTCAATTATTGTGTCTTTGTGTGTGATTGTATGAAGATGCATGACCTTTTACTGGCTGTGTATAATTTTATAATACACTACTAATTGTTTTTCCGCAATTATATTGTTATTTCTCCCATCTTCTAATATTATAATTTTTTACATGGGTGTGTGTTTTCCAAAAAAATTAGATAGCATACAGGTTTGGAAGTGACAGTTGATTATATCAGATGGGAAAAATGACAGCAAATTCATTTTATAGGTTATACAGTTTAAGTGGCAGTTACTCTGTTTATATCCATTTCTAAGAGTTGTACATGTACTGTGCAGAAAATATGCATACCTGCAGTTTGTATTCATGCATGTGGATATGCATGCAGCTGCACGTAGAAATCTCAGAGACTTCTAGAGCAGTTTTTGTAGTTGGTGCTTTCCAATGATATGAGACCCGTACTCAGAGTGATCAACAGTACATTTGAAGTGCTGAACTCTGATAATGGAGTTAGATGTAGAGGTCTTGGGTGTGATTGTTATTGTTATTGTTATTGTTATTTTGCATTTATATAGCGCCTTATATACCATTGGTATGGTCTGAAGGCGCTGGTAGGTTGAACGCCCTTGGGAACCGAAGTTCAGGTCAGTATAGAGAGTAGAGGGAGTCCAAAAGTGCGTGTGCGCACTAGGTATGTGTGCAGCTGGTGCGGAAATCGAGTGGTAGCTGCTTCTTAGTTGTACGTGTGGTGGTTGAGAGGTCAGGAGTATGTGTTTGCTCTGGTCTGTTTTACCCAGAACGAGTGTGGCTGCGTTAGGCCTGAGGAGAACGCCTGGCTGGGGGGTGTGAATCCAGCAATGATTACTTAGAGTGATGTGGAGTAAGAGGGAGATGTGGATATGAGAACAGTTATACCGAATGGTGTCATAGTATCTCTGTGTTCTAGATGAGTGGTGGTGTAAGAGGGAGAGTAAGCGTGGGGTGTGGTATGATGTATGTTTTCAAGTGTTTCCTTCATTCCAAAGCATATTAAGCATCGTCTGTTGTACAAATTCGTCCGTTCCTCATATTCGTCCGCTCCACACATTCGTTCAGTCATTATCATTGTCTAGTTCACACCCTCGTACACTTCTAAACGCTGCTGGGAACAGTTCTGAATTCAACTTTCACAGAGAGGCTATTGGGTGCAACTTTCAAGTGTAACTGGGTACACTTCTAAGATGCAATTGGGTACACTTCTAAATTAAGGTGGGAACCGTTTTACAATCAGCTATCAGATAGGCTATTGGGTGCAGCTTCTAAATGCAATTGGGTATATTTCTAAAATGCTGTTGGATACACTTCTAATTGCAAGAGGGTACAATTCTAATTCAACTTTCTCTGAGGAGGTGCGGGGTACAGTTCTAGTTGCGAGTGGGAACAGTTTTTTATTCAACTTTCACAGAGAGGCTATTGGGTGCAAACTTTCAGGTGCAACTGGGTACACTTCTAAATGCAAGTGGGAACAGTTCTAAATTTCAGCTTTCACAGAGAGGCTATTGGGTGCAGCTTCTGAATGCAATTGGGTACACTTCTAAATGCTGTTGGGTACATTTCTACATGTAAGAGAGAATAGTTCTAAATCAACTTTCTCACAGAGGCTAACCGGCGCAACTTCCAACTCTAATTGGATACACTTCCAGGAGCAGGTGGGAGCAGTTCTAATGCGGGTGGTAACGGATTTAAATTCAACTTTCGCAGAAAGGCTATTGGGCGCAGCTTCTAAATGCAATTGGGTACAATTCTAATGCAGGTGAGGACAGTTCTAAATTCGACTTTCTCAGAGAGGCTATTGGGTGCAGCTTCTAAATGCAATTGGGTACACTTCTACATGCAAGAGGGAACAATTCTAATTCAACTTTCTCAGAGAGGCTATCCGGCGCAACTTCAACTGCAATTGGGTACACTTCTAGATGGAGGTGGGAGCAGTTCTAATGCGGGTGGTGACAGATCTAAATTCAACTTTCACAGAGAGGCTATCGGGCGCAGCCTCTGAATGCAACTGAGTACACTTCTAAATGCAAGTGGGAACAATTTTAAATTCAACTTTCACAGAGAGGCTAATTGGGGACAGCTTCTAAATGCAAATTCTAGTGTATCTTTCTCAGAGGGCTATCTGGCGTACTTCTAAATGCTAACATTCACAATTCCATCTAAGAGTGGACATGCTAACATTCACAATTCCATCTAAGAACATGCTATCATTCACAATTCCATCAAGGAGTGGACATGCTAACATTCACAATTCCATCAAGGAGTGGACATGCTAACATTCACAATTCCATCAAGGAGTGGACATGCTAACATTCACAATTCCATCTAAGAACATGCTAACATTCACAATTCCATCAAGGAGTGGACATGCTAACATTCACAATTCCATCTAAGAACATGCTAACATTCACAATTCCATCAAGGAGTGGACATGCTAACATTCACAATTCCATCAAGGAGTGGACATGCTAACATTCACAATTCCATCTAAGAACATGCTAACATTCACAATTCCATCAAGGAGTGGACATGCTAACATTCACAATTCCATCAAGGAGTGGACATGCTAACATTCACAATTCCAACTAAGAACATGCTAACATTCACAATTCCATCAAGGAGTGGACGGGCTAACATTCACAATTCCATCAAGGAGTGGACATGCTAACATTCACAATTCCATCTAAGAACATGCTAACATTCACAATTCCATCAAGGAGTGGACATGCTAACATTCATAATTCCATCAAGGAGTGGACATGCTAACATTCACAATTCCATCTAAGAACATGCTAACATTCACAATTCCATCAAGGAGTGGACGTGCTAACATTCACAATTCCATCTAAGAACATGCTAACATTCACAATTCCATCTAAGAGTGGACATGCTAGCATTATGGCACTCTATGTTATTGGTAGGTAAGGTAGAGTGGCAGGGGTTTTCAGGAGTAGAGTGATTGCTCTACTCCCCACCCATGCCACACTCACGGTTTTTGTTGGTGTTTGTTGGCTTCCTTGGCGTCCCCTGCGGACACCTGCTGACACATCCTGGAGCCGCCTCTGTAGGAGCCGCCCTTCGCCAGAGGGGCTGCCGGGCAGAGGGCTGCCCTGGGAAAGTCGGGGATAAAGGGGAGGTGGACGAATCAGGGCAAGGGGAGGACAAAGGGGGCGGGACTGAGGGAGGGAAGCTGCCGTGCAGAAGGGAGGCAGCAAGGGCCTCCTGGCCCCAAAATGGTGGCATGGGGGGGCAGGGGCACAGAGATTCCTTTGTGGGGGGCATCTGAGGTCGGCTTGCCCTGCGCAGCACTCACCTGCTTCCCGATGGTAAAGGAAGCAGGGAGGCTGCCGCGGGTCGCTAGACCCGAGCCCACGGGCCCAGTTAGCCAATGGGGAACGGGGGGCGGGATGGGAGGCGGGAGCAGGGATCCAGGAAGGAGCGGGGAGAGGGGACGCAAAGAGGGTGCAGGGGCTTGGGGGCACAGAGATTCCTTTGTGGGGGGCATCTGGGGTCGGCTTGGCCTGCGCAGCACTCACCTGCTTCCCGATGGTAAAGGAAGCAGGGAGGCTGCCGCGGGTCGCTAGACCCGAGCCCACGGGCCCAGTTAGCCAATGGGGAACGGGGGGCGGGATGGGAGGCGGGAGCAGGGATCCAGGAAGGAGCGGGGAGAGGGGACGCAAAGAGGGTGCAGGGGCCTGGGGGCACAGAGATTCCTTTGTGGGGGGCATCTGGGGTCGGCTTGGCCTGCGCAGCACTCACCTGCTTCCCGATGGTAAAGGAAGCAGGGAGGCTGCCGCGGGTCGCTAGACCCGAGCCCACGGGCCCAGTTAGCCAATGGGGAACGGGGGGCGGGATGGGAGGCGGGAGCAGGGATCCAGGAAGGAGCGGGGAGAGGGGACGCAAAGAGGGTGCAGGGGCCTGGGGGCACAGAGATTCCTTTGTGGGGGGCATCTGGGGTCGGCTTGGCCTGCGCAGCACTCACCTGCTTCCCGATTGGTGAATGGTTGTGTAACTGTTTAGCTGTATCCAATGAGGGAATGCACAGAGAGTGAAGTGGAAATGGTAGAAGGGCTGTCCAAGTTACGATATGTCCACGGACATGGCGGTAGTCCGCGGACATCGCGTAATACATACAGGAATTTTGGGGTGGAGAGGCATGTAAATGAGAGGGAGCAGAGCAATTGATTGGTTAGTAAAGTTTAGTGGGTGTGTTGTGTAAGGAGAGAGTTTGTCAGAAAGTCTTTTTCTTGAGAGAAGAACAGTTAGCTATTGCTGTGTGTTTCAGAAAACAGATTATGTGGGTTTTGGGAGACTCATGGATACATTGGTTGGAGGTGCATGCAGAACACTGTGGAGTAGCTGCAGATCTTGGATTCCCTCATGTGGAGGTGCACTGGCATGGAGTGCGTGGAATGAAGAGGCTAGACTTGCTACCTCTCTGTGCTAGTTTGAAGAAAGTGATTCATCCAGACATAATTCTAATTCATTGTGGAGGGAACAGTTTGGGACATGTGTCAGGAATTTCTTTGCAATTTCCAATGAAAGAAGCACTTGGGAAGGTCATGGACATGTTTCCAAATTCCCAAGTAATTTTTTCTCATATTGCGCATAGACAAATGTGGCTGCGTTCTTCTTCATTTGGTCCACAAATGGAGAACGCGAGGCGCAATGTCAATAAGGCTGTTTGTGCCTTTCAAAGATATGTTGGCATGTCCTCTTTTCACAATGAAAATATTATGTTTCGTAGCACATACATTTTTCGTAGAGATGGAGTTCATCTTATTTATGCTGGTAATCAGATTTTTCTGAGAAATGTACAAAATGCATTGAATCCTTTTGTGGAATTACAGCCATCTTTTTTGCAGTAGGTGTTGACTATTTCAAGTTTTTCAAATACAAAAAAACACCACTAAAAGGCTCTTTTCAGAGCCACCACTTCCTCCCAGAGAAAAGTGAAATGATTTTGATAGGGCAGCACCCCAACATTTTTGATGTTCGCGAACTGTCTGCGGACTTCAAAAAAATGCACCGGGCCCTGCTCCATTTATTAGTCACTTCTATTTTTAGACTGTGAAGGGTGGCTCTGAAAAGAGCCTTTTTTTTGTTGTTTTATTTTTTTTGTTTTTTTACACACGATACACTAAGAGAGGAGGGGAAAGGAAGTTAAGGGGGGGACAGCAACCACAGGGAAAAGAAAGGGCAGGGGGAGAGAGGAAGATGTAGGGTGGGCCTTACTTAGGTAGGTAGCAGGTCTTCTCGTGCTCTGATACCGCAGTCTCAAAAGCACTTCGAAGTCTCTCCCCCCCTGCAGAGTACTGCGTCACAGTACATACACAAAACTGTGACCCTCGAAGGTAAGGGTCATCAGCATTGTGAATGGCCTGTGAGGCAGCTGGAGGGATGCCCTCTCCCACAGGAGTGTCTCTTGTGGTGAGAGGAGCGGAAACAGAGGATGAAGTAGTGGAACTCAACCTACTACGCTCCTCGCAAGGTACAACCTTGCGAATGGGCCCACCGTGGAACAAACTTAGGTGTCGCTTCATAGTAGTCGTACCAAAGCTGTATGAAACAACCCTCCAGCGACTCAGCACCATTTTGCACTGGTTGCAGGTAACTTTGTTTGCACACGCCTTGGGTACGTTACCATGAATGGTAAATAACAGCCACACCCAAGACTCACTGCGAGTGCTGGTAGTAGGGACTTCTGCTACCTCATCCTTGACATCCTCTTCATCCTCCTCTACATCCTCACACATGTTCTGCTCTTCAGGCCCTTGGGGAGGTAGCGGGGGTGGAGGGTGTGGGGGTGGGGGTGGTGTTGAGGCAGATGTAGCACCAGGTGGCAGTAGGGGAGCCGTGGATGCCATCAGGTTTCAGAAAAATCTGGAAGATTGGCAGCCAAAGTACATTGATGTCCAGAATCGTACAGAGCTCTTTTTTGCATTGCAGAGGTTGGGATTTAACCCAAGACTTTCCATTTACATTCTTTTGCTGAAAAGCAACGTTCCACATTTGTATACAATACCATTAGTTATAATGTTTGTGCTACAATTGGTGTATATAATACTATTAGCCCTGATTTGAGAAAGACGGCGAGTCCGTCGAAACACGTGTTATCACAAAGGGCACTCATCCTAATCAATTATTAAACCTGAATCATTGTATTCCAATTGGGTGGAGTTTCTTTTCCATATTATAACTTGGCACATGAAGGAATAAGCGCAACCACACATTTTTTCATTTTTTTAATATTATAGCAACCTCGTCTGTTTCCTCCAGCCTCCCATTACTGTTTTTTTCCTCCCCACTCCCATCTAGCACTATCGGAAATGTTGTCAGGCCTAGTATGATAATCGCTTGTTTTGTTCCTCCCCTCCCTTCCTGCAACCCTCTCTCTCATCTTTTGCTTTCTCCTGCTCTACCAGAAATGTCGCCAAGCCTAGTACGGTAGTCGCCTGTCTGTTTCCATTTCCTTCCCACTCTACACCTCCCTTCCTTATCTATGATATAGCTCTTGCACTATCTGAAATGTCATCAGGCCAAGTACGATAGTTCATTTCACATCCTTACTGTTCATGGCCTGTAAGAATGTCATTGTATTTTCCCTTATTCCCTCCCTTGCCTTGAAGTGCTTTGAAACACATTGTGTATAGGCGCTATATAAATAAACTATCATATCATATCATATCATATATATATATATATATATATATGTTAAGTGTACATAAAGTAATGCTTATTAATTTGGTTATATAGAGAAGTGTCTACCATTAGTATCACTATCTTCAAGCATTTCCTCACGTGGGAAATTCTCTTCAAGCCACTCCAAAGTACTGGACATTTCTGTGAAAAAAAAATATCTCACTTTTATTGTATGTAATACAGAAATTTTTGAAATATATAAGAAAAATGAAGTACACTTACTAGCTTATGGTAAATTGTGTTCTTAGTGGTCTGTAGATCTGCTGTTGCTCCTAGTTGTGCAGTTTCTGTGAGGTAATTATGTTGGAAGGCTATCATTTTTTAATTTTGGAATATTCCATTTTAGTACATATGGTATTTAAATGGCACAATATAACAATTTAAGATCCCCCCTGATTTTTTGGGTAGTGTTGCTTTTGTCCGCATCCATCCGCGGACATACGCACATTCCGCGGACATCAAAAACAATAGCTGGGGGTTCAATATGTTCTATGTTACATGTATATAAAGTCAGGGATATTATGGTTAAAAACCTATGAAATTCATTAAAAAAACTTTGTTAAAGGGACGTTGTGGTTCCATGTAAAACCGAAAAACCCCTGAAATTCGTAGGTTATGGTAAGCTAAGCAACCATAACTCGCACCACCACTGTGCACTGCTCAGACTAACATCCAGGACATCATATGTCTGCCTCACCCTTTTTTCATTTACTGACATATCTAGGCCACATGGGTTTCTTCAGTAACAGTCAGGAACAAAAAATTGAAAAGGTACTATATTTGTACACTTATTCTTCAAATATTTTCTTACAATAATTCCCTTAGGGTCCAGTCACATCATATGAAACATATACATAGGGGAAGACACAGGCTTGAAAGACAGCAATCATTTCTGTGCATGAAGATAATCAGTAGAGTTATTTCTGTTAGTTCTGTTTTTTTTTATGACTGTACTTTCCCTGTATATGCTCATATTTGTAAACAGTGTACTCACACTACTTTCGTTAGGGTCCAGTCACATCATATTATACATATACGTATACATAGGGTAAGTAGCAGCTTTGAAACAGAGCAACCATTTCTATGCGTAAAGATAATCAGTTAGTTTATTAACACTTTCTGCTACTACTGCAGCTTTTTTGCTTACTTCACTTTCCCTGTATATACTCATATTTGTATGTGTTGTTGTCTCTTTGTGTTTTGTCTGTAATAATGCAATTATGTAATAAGTGGGTTTTATTAGCTACTTATTACATGTCTCACAGTACGCAAAACTCTAATACGAAAGCAGTTATCATTTCACTATTCAATATGCCAAGATTATGAATATTGCACCCCCATCATGTATGCTGCACACAATGCCTATGTTTCTACATGAGTAGCTTAGTATACTGGATAGAGCTTCATGATAGAATGCTATTTTTATCAATGCATTGCTTAATGCATTAAGTAGCTCATGATATTTATTCCAATGGTCCTTGACACTTTTTTGTCAACATTATAATAAGAATCCCTTGTAGAAATATTTCATGAAAAGTAAATGAACATGTGATGTCATCAGTGATGTCATCAATGACATTTGTGATGTCATCTTTGATGTCCTGGGTGTTAGTCTTAGCAGTGCACAGTGGCGGTGTGAGTTATGGTTGCTTAGCTTACCATAACATACGAATTTCAGGGGGTGTTCGGTTTTATTTGGAACCATAATGTCCCTTTAACAATGTTTTTTACTGAATTTCATAGGTTTTTAGTAGCGCAACTTAACCCTAATGTCCATTTAACAAAGTTATTTTACTGAATATATATATAACTATATATATAGCTTATAACTTCGCTCCCCCTGGATGAATCCTCACCAATCTTTGCAAAAAAGTATATGGCCCACTCTGAATTTTTTTTGCAAAGTTTGGTGAGGTCTGGTCCGGGGGGGCAAAGTCATAGGGGGGGTCCAAAAATGTCTTTTTTTCCCATAGACATAATGGGAAAAAACTTTGCTCACGCCTACAGCCCAAACCGCTGGATGCATTTACACCAAATTTGCGGCAGGAGTGGCGGCTTGGTCCCGAAAGCGTGTTTTTTTTATTTGGTGTAAATCCGTCCAGTAGTTTCTTTTTAAATAACCAAAATGTAAAGCAAAAAAAATAGTAATATCTATGTCTGCTCCGCAGACTCACTTCCCTGTTCGGTCCATGGACTGGCCTCTGATTGGCTGTGCTGTCCATGGACTGGCCTCCGATTGGCCAGAATAATTCTCAGACTTTTGTGTAGTCCACCAATACCGGGACGCGTCCGCTGATTGGATGGTGAGACAACGTGAAATGCGCCTGTTTTCTTGAAACGCCCGCCATCTTGGATTCGCAGACTTTTTTGAGGTCCGCGAACAGCGCGGTGAAAACTTTTTTTAAAAAAGCAGCATTTCATTTGTCAAACTCGACAACCGATCTCTGGGGAGGTGGGGGGATGCGGATTCAATTGGATATGGCCATAAGAAGCCAGAAAATGGGTTTTTTCACCCCCTGAAGGTCCGCGAACACTCTGGATGTCCTGGGACAGTCCTGTGGTGTTCGCGGACACTTCAGATGTCCTGGGACATCTGTACCTATTTCTGCATTACAGGGTTGGGGAAAAACAGTTTTTGGATGGCTTATAACTTTTGCGCCACTCAATGAAACTGCATGTAATTTTGAAATTGTATTCTAGAACTAATCCTGAATGGTTTGGCAAATTTTTTGGGGATTCTGTCAAGAGGGGGCAAAATTAGAAGGGAGGTCCCAAAATATTGTAAAGGCATATAAATGTGGTGTCATTTGATGAATCTGCACAACATTTGGCAAAACGATTTTGGATCTAGATACAAATGGTTTTCTAAAGTTTGGTGGGATTTTCTCAAGAGGGGGCGAAATTAGAGGGGGGGTCTGAACATTTTTTGATGGCTTATAACTTTGTTGCTATTTGACGACGGTGGACAAAAGTTTTGAGAAAGATTATAGACCAAACCTTCAATGTTTGTGTAAAGACTGAATGGATTTTGTCGAGTGTGGGTTATTTGACTATTGTATGTATATACATTTTGACACTTTTAAAAAAATAAAACATGGGCGGATTTCGAGCAAACTCGTGAGGAGCATTGGCAAGGACATTAAAGCATGGTTTTGCAAATGTGCCCTTGTTTTATTTTTTGACAAGTGTAATAATGTAGGTACAAAAAATAGTCATATACCTTTGGTGACTGATGTATAGCCTGTGGCCGTGGGCAGTAGCCAGATTGTCTGGGTCATGGCATAAGGTTATTGCACGGACAATCTGGCTACTGGCCATGACCGTTAGGGATGAAAAATGGTGTTAAAGTGGCTATGTCTACCTGGGACCAGCTATGTGGTAAAGATATTTGAAGGTAGGATAGGTTTGAAAGGGAAAAAAAGTGCTTGTGGTAATATGCTCATAGGGTTTTGCGGGCTGCCATGGCAAGGGAAGAGGGGCTGTGTATGGAGCCCCGCCTTCTCTTTCCATGTTGGCTGTCTTGGAAAGGGATTGTCCGTCCTACAGCGGGATGCCTAAGGCGTCCCGCTGTAGGAAGAATAATCCTTCCTTCTTACAACAGGACTCCGCAGGCGTCCCGATATAGGAAGAAAAATCTATGTCTTAGCACCCTGGGTTCCCGCTTTGGGAACCAGGGGTGCTAATGGCCTTTATCCCCTATTTCAGGGGATGCAATGGACGATAATGGTCCGTAGCCCTCTTTATTTATTTATTAATTTACAACGCACCAATGCCCGCAGACAACAGACTGTGTGATTACAGTACTTGTTGAGTAAGATGAGGTGGAGGAAGACAGCTTACTACTTGCTGAGAAAGGAATAACCTTTCTGAGAGCATTGCCGTCATTGGATTTGGTGTGGCGACGCATGGAGGTGGTCCCGTAGGAGTACTGTCCAGGTAGTCTGCGAATGAGTACAAAATTGCATTCAGTGCATTTCACTTTGGTAGCTTTAGCCTTTGGTACACTCCCAACAGTAGCAAAGAACTGGTACACCCATCATTCGAAAGTACTGTGCTTTTTTTGTTGTGAAGGTCCTCCAGCTGGTGGTGGTGGTGGCTCTTGGGGATGAGGGATGGCAATAACTGATGCCATTTTTAAGATAAATAGCAGTTTTGATAAAATTCTTCCAAGTATGTACTGTGTACTAGATTGGTAATGGATAATGAGTACGAAAAGGTGTCAGAGGTGTGCAAGGGAAATTTTGAAGTTGAAAGTTCCTAGATCCATAGAAAAGGCAGTTCCAAACTGTCCGCGAAAGACGGCTCTTATCGTGAAGTGCAGACGGGTTCTCGGACACGTCATCATGCCGCGCGCCAGCGTATGGTCATGTGGCACTGTCCGGAAGGTCCGCAATGAAATCAGATGTTCGTAGATATCTTCGGATGCAAAATTAGTTGAAATAGTTGCAAAAAGTGCATAGAAGTGTTAACAATGATTCTAGAAGGTGGGAAATGGCAGAGTTTTAATTTGACACTTTGTAAATTGGACACAAATATTGTTACATTTGGTAAGTATGATATTAGTAAGTTGTAGGAAAATAGCATGCACTGGCTAAAACCCATGAAATTCACTGAAAAAACTTTGTTAAAGGGATGTTATGGTTAAGTTGGACTAATAAAAACCTATGAAATTCAATGAAAAAATGTTGTTAAAGGGCCGTAATGGTAAAGTTGCACTAATAAAAACCTATGAAATTCAGTAAAAAAAACATAGTTAAAAGGACGTTATAGTTACAAGTAAAATCGAAAAACCCCTGAAATTCGCCAGTTATGGTAAGATAAGCAACCATAACTCGCGCCACCACCGTGCACTGCTAAGACTAACACCCAGGACATCAAAGATGACATCACAAATATTATTGATGACATCACTGATGACATCACATTTGCATTTACTTTTCATGCAAGGGGTTGTGAATGTAATGTTCGCAAAAAAGTATCAGGGATTATCGGGAGATGTGTAATAAATTACATACTTCATCACGCAATGTAGCATTCTAAAGAACATTCCATTGCAGTGTTCTCTCTAGTACAGGAACCTACTGTACTAGAGAAATGTAGGTATTGGCTGCAGCATACACCACAGAGGTGCTATATTTTTAATTTTCCAAAGTTATATAATAAAACGGTGAATGTTTCTGTATCAGACTGTTCTGTACTGTGAAACATGTACTAAGTAGCTAATAATGCATCACTTACTACATATTTCTACTAATACACACAAAACATACATAGACTACAATGCATACAAATATGGGGCTTATATATGGAGAGTAAAGTAAGCAAACAAGAGGCAGTACCATTAGCAATTGTGTATAATCTACATGATTGTATTCACGCACAAAAATGATTGCTGTGTTTCAGGCCTGCTTCTACCCCTATATATATACATCATAAAATGTGATTACGTTCTAAGGAAAGAAGTGTAAGAACATGTGAGAATAGCCATATCTATAAATGTAATACCTTTAGAAAGTTAAGTTTCTGACTGTTAGTAAATAAACCCACCTGGCCTAGATATGGCAGTGAACAAAAAAGAAGGGGCTAGACATGTGATGTCATAAGTGATGTCATCAGTGATATTTGTGATGTCATCTTTGATGTCCTGGGTGTTAGTCTTAGCGGTGCACGGTGGTGGCGCGAGTTATGGTTGCTTAGCTTACCATAACTGGCGAATTTCAGGGGTTTTTCAATTTTACTTGTAACCATAACGTCCTTTTAACAATGTTTTTTTACTGAATATACATATCTTCAATGAACAAACTTCGGTAAAGGGACGTTATGGTTAAGTTGCACCAATAAAAATCTATGAAATTCAATGAAAAAACTTTGTTAATGGGACATTATGGTTACCAGTAAAACCAAAAACCTCCAGAAATTCACTGGTTATAGTAAACTAAGTAACCATAACTCGTGCTACCACTGTGCACTGCTAAGTAAAACACCCAGTGCATGAAAGATGACATCACAAATGTCAATGATGACATCACTGATAACATCACATATTAAAATAATTTGAATGAACATTCCCTATAAGGGGTAGTGTTTATAATGTTGGTAACAAGATTTCAGGTGTGATTAGGAAATCTATCATAAACTACTTAATGTATTAAAGAATGATCACATTTAAAGAAAACAATATATGTGAGTGTTGTTGTTAATACAGGAACCTAATCATGCATACACATAGTCGATGTTTGCAGCATGTACCAAAGATGTACAGTATTTCAGTTCAGTTTACCATTTAACAAAGGGTCTCTGACAGCCGGGCTTGGACCTCTCAAATTACAGTTCAGGGAGTTCCTTGCCCCAAATACAAATACAGTCTCAAATCAGCACAGGTCTCCCTCAGTTGGGCTCAGACCTTTCAATCACAATGCCGGTGGGGGAGGGGTCCCTTGCCCAAGCTTTATTCACATTCCAGGTCTCCCTCAGTCAGGCTCAGATATTTCCTGAATGTCAAAGACTTTCGATTGTGCAAGGATTTTTCACTTACTTTCACAGGACCACTTTGACTTTCAACTTACATTTTGCTCTTCTAGCCCACTGACTCTTGGAACTTGTAGTTTCATAGACAAAAGTTAAACGAAAAGCCTTTTTCATCTATGTTTCCCTCTGCCAGGCTCAAACCCAGTAATCGAAGATATTTCAAAACAACAGTTAAGTTCAGCATTACTTTCCTTTCTCGCACTGCAAGTCCCTTCACAAGTCCAGGGGAAGTGAGTATTGCAGTTGTAGAGGAGGTCCCAAGCACGATTCGCACCTCTACCGCCCATTTTGAAGAACCAGGAACGTTCACGCCGCAATATGTGATGTATGATGAGCAAATGAACCAGCAGTGGGGCTCTGTCCAGTACCTATCAGACTGCCAGCACCTATTGAAGTACCGACATCTAAGAAAACCTGGACAGTGAGGTACCCATTGAGAAAACCATACCGACAAATGAGACGGAATGATGAGTGTCAAAATGCAATACCTGAAGAAGCCAAAAAGATACTAAAAGAAGACAAATGGTGAAATCACAAGAACCAGGACTGACTCACATATAGAAGATATGACAACTTGTGAATGATGAGAAGAGACGAAAACACCATGGATAAGTGACATCCTGAATCTAATGTGAAATAAGTGATGTCAAATGTTAGAAACGTATGCCATGAGCGTGATGAGGATATTCAACCAGTTTACACGTGTACATATGCAAGAAGCTAAGAAAATCGTGAGGCTTGCTTAAGCTTAGTAGTAAGATAGATTGCCGCAAGCGCCACCTATACATATCTACCTCAAAAGGAGCACTTTATACAAGTATACTTCCACTATGCACAAGAGCAGAATGACCAAAGGTTATTAAAGGTCTCAAGAGGAGAGCCTCGCAGCAAGCAAATCGAGAATTAAAGACCGAGACAAACTCATAAGAAGGCAAGTCATGCCAAGAAGCCAACATCGTATCGGCTGAAATAGACCCACAGTAGATACAATTAATGAAGAGAAGAATAGAGTATCCTATTCTGGAAGGTCAAGATAAGCCACAGAGGCAGATGGCTGGCAAAATTAAATCAAATGCACGAATTGCATGAAGAAAAGACAATTTCACAGTGTGGAAATCACATTGACCGAACAAGCAGAAGGGATGAAACTTTCACACCTACGCATGGACCTGTGCCATGCCCAGACACCTTAACTTTTCCAGACCAAGAAGCAGTCTCAAGACCAAAATACAAAGAAATAATTGACACATGACCACTGAAGAGATGATTGATTGTTGCAATAATTGGAGGGAGGCAGGGGGTGCATACGAACTTCCTGAACCTGGCCGGCTATTCTGCACGCTGCTAAGCTGGTGTAAATGTATGAGTGGGGTTGATGCCAACCCAATCATAATGGACCAAGTAACCTAGGGTCTTATATTTAGTAGAGCCAATGAGACATCGTACTTTTAGTGACGTCTAGAGTAGCCATTTTTACGGCAGGGCTTAGACGCCCCACCTGACACTGTTTATCCAATCCCCTCACTTTGTTACCTTCCTAGAACCAAGCAAGTTGCATGCTAAGTTTTGCGATATTACACGTCAGTGATGACGAGTTTTTAGTATAAATTATGTGTTTTTTATGAAATTAAGTGTAGTTGAAGCGAGAAGGAAGATCGAGCGATTGCTGATATTCCTAAACTCCCTGTTTTCTGCACTTGTCATTAAAGTGACTCCCTTTCCCAAACTATCAAGTTGTCATTATTGATTTGATGCAAGAGTATTAATCTGCATCCCCATCCATCTCGAGGGTGCTACTACTCATCTTTAAATGCTGTGGGGCACCCCCGGCTCTATGGGCCGGCTGGGGCCCCAGAGCACACAGTGGAAACAGCCAACAGACTGCAGTCTGCCTTCTTTGGCCCTTGCGATACAAGGTTCTCAGCTGTGCTGTAGCCCCACACAGGCACTGTGTCAGCACCTCGCCCCTCTGTTCTCCTTTGGACACTCTACACAGCTTCCTCTGCTCCTTCCTGCTTCTGAGTCCTCCCTGCCCTCTCTCTCTGCAGTTCCAGCTTTCTCAAATTGCTATTCTGACTGCTGCTTTATACTCCCAGCCAGAGTTAAGTGAAGTCAGGTGTGTCTGGTTGGCTTTGGGTCTAGTTGACCTAAAACATTTGACCTTAATCACATTTGATAACATTTATTTGACCTTTATTCAGTCTCAAAGGTGGTGGAAGACCCCCTGCAACACCCCCACCAACCCCTCAACCCAATCCATACCCTTACCCACCCCCATATATACATTTAATTAAATTTGACCAAAAAAAGGTTCAAATAAATCGATCAAATGTTTTAGGTCAAATGTTTTTAGGTCAATTACGCTAATACCTCTGGTTGTGCTTTATTGCTTGACCCTCCCTGACTTTATTAGTCAGACAAAATGGAGACTGCCCATAGGAACTCATGGTACATTTTTTCCTATGGGTACTGTTTCCTCCTCTATGTTGTTTCTTACTCGTCTCAGTACTTAGACAAGCAAGTGAGAAATAGGGATTGTGTCTGTTGTAGTGTCTGATAGGGATAACAGGTAAGTCTGGTATTTTACGGTCAGTAATAGAAGGATAGTGTTCTGCAAAAGGCTGAGTGGGAGCAGGGTGATGGATATGGGAAAGAGGAAGAGAATACTGCATCTCACCCTTTGGCATCCTCTTTCTACTCCGCAAGGATGCCCTACTCAGGTCATTCTCCCGTACTTGTCCACCTCCAGCGTCTGGATCCAAAGGCAATAGCTGTGCCCTGGCCACCTGATCCGAGAATCGAAGGGAAGACCATGCAACAATGTCCTCAGGTTTCTCACATTAGCTCACCATAAATGTCAAATTTCTGGGGGTTTTCAATTTTATTCTAACCATAACGTACCTTTAACAATGTATTTTCATTGAATTTGATAGGTTTTTATTAGTGCAACTTAAAGGAATAGTGCGCTCCAAATTCTTTTGGTCTTAAAACATGGGCAACAAAAGCAAATATACAATAAACATTTTTTTATTGAAAGTTCCTATTTAAAATTTTACACAAATCATGTTTAAACCCCTTTAAAATTAAGCACTAGGAGACGTCCATTTTGTGAAATGGACGAGCCTCCTGTGCTTCAGTTAATCTCTGCCCTCGAAGAGGTAATGAAGCAGAAGCCACCTGCTGGTGGCTTTTATTACAGCTGTGGTTTTTGCTTCATTAGTGAGACGCGAAGAGCAGAGAATGCAGGCAGGAAGGCTGCTGCCTGGTAAGTGCTTATTTTTAATAACTTTTTATTTTACTTTCGTTTTGAGTCTCCCGGGCTCCTCCGAGCCGGGGAGCCCGGGAGACTCAAAACGAAAGCTGCTGAAGTTAACAACTCTGTTGTATTTATAATTGCAGTGGTTTTCTTCTAAGTTTCCCGGCCTCCTCCGGGGCGGAGTGAATTTCATAGGTTTTTACTAGTGCACCTTGAATCTGCTACAAGTTCCTTATATTATACTCCCCTCCCCAAAGTGGCAGTTATGGAGCCCACAGACAGCGTGGTAGTCCTCGGATATTGGACTGGATTCACAAGGCTCAGAATCATAGAGGAGACCTAAACAAGATATACTTATCAACCAACAAACAGATTTTGTTTACAACACGCACACATACCTTTTTGTACAAACACTTTAAAAAATACTAATTATTTTTGTATGTAATTTATGTATGTATCACACATTACAATGGAAGGCACCAATCACAAACCATAACAGTACATGTCAAATAATATCCTCAGTACAACTCTGCATACAGATTGAGAAAAAACAGGTGCTTATTGGACAACAAATTCTCTCTAAATAGTAAGTGCATTGTATTTATTTCTCTATTATTAGGTTTCATTATATAAACATGTTTTATACAACAGAACCACTTTTTTCACAGAAATACCAAACACACTTGAATGGTCAGAGGAGAACTTCCCAAAAGAAGAAATTAATGACAATAACATATCTAATGGTATACAATACATATTTTAATGTAAACAAATAATGTAATTTGTACACAAATTACTAAAATAATAATTTCTGTTTTTTTTTACAGTACATAGTTTTCATGAAGAAACCATGCCCCAGTTTAATTATACACAATCCCAAGAATCACAAAGAAAAGTCCTATCCCCATCTGTAAATAATCAAATCATGAACTTGACTAAACAATTGGATGAATTAAGTAATGATTTTAAGGAAATTCTACAGTATATCAAAAATCATGTCATCAGGGGGGCGCTGTTGCACGCAGATTGGCATGCAACCCTCTACATGTGTTCATCACAAAAACAAGATGAGCAAACCGTGAAACTGTGGGGCAGACACTGACCGAAAACCCGAGGACTTTCTTCAATTCATCCCAGAGAAACACGACAAGGAACACATCCCCCCTGGGCCGAGCACTCGCAGATTGGAGAGGGGGCCGGCCTTAATTAGCGAAGGACTACGGCTGCGACTGAGACCATGGCAGCCTGACGGCATGTGGGTAGCCGACCTAACTATAAACTCTGAGCTCTGCATACCACCTAACACTGGGCTGGCTCCCCCCCCGGCACTTTTCATCTGGTAGACTACGCAGGTCCTCCCTCACTCCGGAGCTGAGAGACTAATGGACCTGCACCGCACAGTGTACAGCACCACTATATACCTGGAGAAGCTCTGGACCCTCTCCGAGCACCTTGAGGACAGTTAGGACTTGCACACTGTGAAGGCGCACCCTCTGCTCCCCCCGACACTAGCTGTAAGCAGCAATTAAAGCAGTGAGGTGCTGGATGGTGGGAGAGCCGGCCACGTACCACTCTGGCCTGCACAAAAGATGCACCCTTTTTCCCCTCACTCGAGGCCTAGGACCTTGATGGTCTCACGGAAACCAAGCTAGGGGGGTGGGGACGCTGGCCTCCCGCTTGCGAACGGGCTGCATTCAGGCCAGTCCTTCCCTTCAGGCCGCCTTACTATGCAGCGTGCCCACCAGCGGTTTTAACTGCCCTCCTGCATGGAAAGCCATGAGCCATGCCCCACCTCAGCATTATGAATGGCAGACATAGGCTGAGTTTTGGAGACTGTTCTTGGCGATCCTGAACTCAGTGATTAAGCAGCAGTGTGACCGCATGTTTGAAACTATATTTCTCTGCAGATACAATGGCAGCAATGCATAGCAGGCACCAAACTACATACCCTCTGGGAAAGGGGGGTACACAGGCAAATGGACAAGGAGTGAATGGACCTATAAGAGTAGCACTGTTAGTTACATTCTTGGAGCAGATCATGCCAATGAACTTGCCGGCGCAACAGTGAATGGGATGGCCCATACCTGGACAAGCTAGGTGTAAACCGCACCCATGGCCCACACGGAACAGTAGCACACCGCATTGCAGACCCTGGAGAGCTCGCTGTCACAAGTGGCCCACGATCCTGGCCCAGACAGCCGATAGAACTGCTACACAGGGAGCACAGGAGAGAGCAGCATGCTGCATACTACCGGGGCGGAGCGTGATCCTGCGACACTCACATTGAGTACATTGGTGAACGCCCCAGGTGGGGACAGTTGACCTTGGCCCCCAGTCGATCAGCGCAGCACCTATACAAGAAACGCAAGAGAAATCAGCTGAATTGCAATGCCCACCAACTTACCTGCCAAAACGCACAAGCATACCCTCCACACGTCAGCAAAGCTGACCCTCTCTTCCCACCGCAGAGATAATGTCCAAGAAGGTGCTTAACAAAAAGAAAAGCGGAATTATTGACCGGTTCACGACACCTACCCCATAGCTACCGGCCACTCCAGCTGAAACCACTGGTAACCTGGAAATAACAAGCCCAACATCATCTACACACCTGCAGGGAGTCGTCACTGCCATGCATCAAGGCTTCACAGCAATGAATGACAAATTAGATGGTATCAACATCAATATAATGGAAACGCAGATGGAAAAAGTGACACAACGCATTACCGAGGCTGAGATGCAGATAGGCGCAGTAGAAGACACAGTAGAACATTTGCAGACCACTGTGACTGCCATGGCGAAGGACCTGGGCACTGTCAAGCTGAAGTGTGGGGATTTTGGAGGCAAGGTCAAGAAGGAACAACATACGCATAGTCAGGATACCTGAGGACGCCCTGAAAGGTCCTATGGAACAAACAGTGGAGGACTTCCTAAAATCTATGCTGGGCAATCCAGGGTGGTCCTTGATGTTTGCTGTCGAATGAGCACACAGATCTCTTGCAGTGAAACCTAAACTTGGCGCTTATCCTAGGCCTATCATCGCCCGCTTGATGAACTACAGATCTAGTACTACGAGCAGCCAGGAACAAGAAGGAAGTTCAACTATGATCAGATGTGATAACAATATTCCCAGACTACACTCTGTCGGTACAACAGGAAAGACGATTATTTATAGGTGTGAAGAAACTGTTGAGGGAATGGCAGGTTTTGTATACCATCCTGTATCCCGCAAGACTGTGATTCAAGTTCAAGAATAAGAACTATTTTTTAACGTTTCCGGAAAAAGCCGCCTCATTTGTGGAGGCTAATATCCCCTTACCTGGAGCTCAGCCCACCGTGGAAGCGGACTGATGTAACGAGACAAGTCCCAACTGCGATCCTGCTAGTCAGATCTAGATGGGTTGGTATTTACATTTTTTGCCATTCTGTCGGTGCTGTATTCATGTTTTTGAAGAGGTATACCGGCAAACAACAGCATGAGCAGTGACCATGTGGAGGTTACTGAAGACTCTGCGATTCGGTTGATGATTATAGTTTTTCACAATGGGAGGAGTAACACATTGCATTAGCAGGTATACGCATTGTGTGTTAGAAACGTAAGTCGAGATTGCTAAACTGGCGAACCGGGGAGACACTTATGGGATACCAGTAGTCGGTACTCATGGTCACCTTGGAAACAGAAGCCCCCAATGCAAGTGCATAGTTTAGATAGGTTAGTTTTGGGGAAGGGAGGGTTGGTGGGGAACTGGGGATGCTTAGTCAAAGTTCGGGCTACTATGAGGGAGGGGGATGGGTTAACAGTTGCGGTGAAACCGTTAAAAAACTGCACAGACAACATGAAACTAATAACATTCACAGCACACATAACCATGCACTGAAGGCCCATGCATATGGACACATGAAGGCGGATGGCTAACACCAAACGTATTGGGATTAAATTAATGAGCTGGAACGTCCGGTGGGCGCATACGCAAATCGGCAAGGGGCACAGATGCTATACCTGCAGGAGATGCATCTCCAGGAGCACTGCATGTAAATTCTCCCCAGGCTGGGGAGAACATAGATATTACTCTTCATATTCCATCAGGGCCAGGGCCAGAGGGGTCATGATTCTGATACATAAGACCCTCCGATACATGCTCTACAAGTCTGAATCTGACGACCATGGCAGATATGTAGTGGTACACGGAAGACTGGGCACTACAGAATTGTTACTAGTAAACATTTGAAGCCCCAATATAGATGACCTCCAGTTCTATGATCTGCTATTTCAGAGATGTGCAGTGTACCCCACAGGACAGATACTTTGTGGGGGCGACTACAACACTATCCTCAACACTGTCCTAGATCGCACTGCATCCAACGCCAGACCCCTGTCTAATGCGGCATGCGCACTCCAAAAATACATTCTAGACTTGTCCCTGAGAGACGCCTGGCGTGCACTGCATCAGACACAGAGGGCCTTCACGTTTTATTCCTCGGTGCACAACATGCACTTGCGGATGACTTGTGGTTTTTAGCTGATACTGTTATGGCATGGGTGACCGAGGTCCAGATTCTCCCATGGACAATGTCCGATCCCTCCCCTGTGACACTTACCATATACATCCCAGAAGGATCGCCTAAAAGGGCGCAATGGCGATTCAAACCCACCTCACTCATGGACCCGGTATTCAAACTGAATATAGTGCAACATATTTCAGAGTACTATGACAACAACGATGGCTCAGTAGCTAAGCAAAACGCCCTGTGGGAAGCGTTCAAGGTCTATATGAGGGGTACATCGTTGACCACTGAATTCGGGGTACTTCAGGACATCAGGGAGGAACTGCAGAAAAGCAAAGAGACCATAGCCATAGCTCGATTACAACTAGATTTCCTAACTTCCCCAACACCCCAGGTCACCTCCGAGATTAAAACACAGTTAGACCGCTTCCGGGAAGCATCAGACAGAGATCTTCATTATTTTGATAGACCCATGGTGGCGCGAAAATACAGCGAACGGGATAGGCAAGGAAGATTCCTGGTGCGATTGCTACGCACTGAGAGAGGCAGCATAAACATCCCATGTATCACCAGACAGGATGGGGGCGGTCACTAAAGTAGACAAGGTCACCGGGGTATTGTATGAATTCTAGAACAGCCTATACTCTCCCCAAATTGGTGCCACAGAAAGAGAAATTGACGAATAGCTGGCTGTGATACCAACAACATTACTATCGGAGAAAACGCATAACGTACTAGACACCCCCATAACGTTGGGAGAAATAAATGCAGCAATAAAGGAACTTCCTGGGGGGAAGGCCCGGAGGTCTGATGGATTTGGAGCATATTTATTGGCAGTGGATTTGGAGCATATTTACATATGCTCCAAATCCACTGCCAGGAGGCGAGACACTGGCCTCTCGCCTCCTGGCAGTGTGCACTGAGGCCCAAGATGCCAGCATACTTCCCAAATCGATGCCCGAAGCTGTTATAACCCTGCTCTTAAAGCCCCAAGAGGACTGCAGATCATTCACTGTCTCTCATCAACATGGACGTGAACATTTTCACCAAGGTCCTGGTGTCCGGAATTAACCTGGTGATGCCTTTTATGGTCCACTAGGACCAAGCAGGATTTGTCCTAGGCAGGTTGAATGTGTCTAACATATGCAGGTTTTACAACGTATTAGCTGGGGTCCCAGCAGATTATAAGGGCGGTTGCCATATCCTTAAATATAAGGAAGGCCTTCGACACAGTGTACTGGCCATTCCTTTTTAGGGTGCTCTATGACTATGGCTTTGGTCCTAATTTCATTCAATGGGTGAGGCTCCTGTACACACAAAAACATGCAAGGCTACTGGTGAATGGCACACTATCATAAGTATTGGAACTAGCGGGATGAACCAGACAGGGGTGCCCGCTATTGCTGTTACTATTTTGCCCTTGAATTTGAACGTCTATCTGATTTTATGAGGATGCGACATACCATAGAGGGTATTCCAATGGCTGGGCGTATAGAACTGATCACTCTATATGCCAATGACATTCTGCTATTTGTTAGAAACCCCAAGAAATATCTCCGCAGAGTATTGGAGGTGGTCCAGGAGTTCGGACGCTACTCAGGCTTGAGGCTGAATGTTGCAGAATCTGAGGGGTTTCCACTAACGGATGGCTCGTGCCTCCCGGGAGACCTGTGTGGCCAGCAGTGGGCTCCCCAACAGATTAAGTATTTGGGTGCGGAAATGGCACAGACTGCTCAACTATGAACCATTAGCCACAGTACTGTGTGCTAAACTCGCCTGCTCCCTATCTCACTACCTCTTTGGTGCAATATCGCTGTGGTGGGGCAGACCCTTTCTCAAGACTCTCTCCGCTGCCTGCTCTGCATTCATATGGAGGGGCAATGTGAGGGCCAGCTGGCACCGTATAACACAGATATAGACCATGGGAGGAGATTAAACTACAGGTTGCTGACACCCCAATCTGGAAATTGCAATACGTTAGACTTAGATCGGCAGTGGCTGCGACGTGGGAAGTGTTCCTGCGCGAGCCGAAGTCACACCTCTGCCTCAACTATATAGCCTCCATGGGGACGGCCAAGAAAACCACACCTGGTCTCTATAAAATAACCCTGGACACGAGGGTGGTACAGCTGTAGGATATTAACCAGAGTGGGACAGGGACCTGGGGGTTGAGTTCTCGGACGCACAATGGTCGCATTTATGTGGTTTACGAAACAGGTGTCCTTCAATTCCAAGTTTCGGTTAATCCAATTTAAAATAACGAATAGGGTACCCCTCCCCCCTGCACGGTTAAAGAGAATGTACACAACATATACAGGAAAATGTCCTAGGTGTGGAGATACAGACACAGACTTGAAACATATGTTGTGGTCATGTGGGAAACTCTCTACATATTGGTCTGGGGTCTCTGAGGCATTGGATGATGGTTTATAGTGACATTTTCGAACACCATATTTTCAAAATGCCATTTTGTCGACACAAAATTGGCCAAAAGCAATGTGTGCATGTTTTTTTTATTTTATTTTTTAAATGGAGGGTCCGCCCCAATCCCCTGTTTTTTTTTTTTAATTTACACTTTTTTTTTACTTACGAAACAAAAATAAAACATAAAATAAAAAAGAACACATTCGGAATTTTTTTTTTGACAAAATGGTATTTCAAAAATATGTTTTCGAGAATTTAACCAGATACCTTGGATGATATGGTGGAGCTGCTTGTGAATTGGGATCAAACAGTCTGTGTGTTGGGCTGTGTACTCAAAATGAACACTGTCAAACGTAAACTTGTAAATATTGGACTTCTTCTGGCTAAGCGTGCCATCTTGATGAGATGGAAGAAGGGAATCCATCCAAAATAGAGGAATGGATACACGATATCTTGTGGGCAAATGATCAGGAGGAAACTTACTCCAGCCTACTCCCCAGCGTCAGCAGACCAAGGGACATATGGGGAGGTTTCCGCCGATACTTAAGTGGTAGAACTGAAAATGTCAGCATTGAAGGCAAAGTGCTCTGAGTGCTCATTGTACGATGTCTGTGAATGGTGTGCTCCTTACTACCTATAGTACTGTGAATGTATTCTGATGATGTTCAATGATAACCACTGTGCAATTTAAATAAAAGTAATAAAAAATCATGTCATCAAAAATGTTTCCTATAACTGTCCTTGTTGCACCTGTGCCCTTGTCCGCAGAAATCATCCCCATCAAATTCTGAACATTTTAATCAATTACGCGTCGATGAAACCTTACTGACGTCCTCCCCTCATGATTATTGTACAAACATTCCTAATTCTCCCATTTATGTTTTCCATTCCGATACCCCATCCCTTTCTTGAATAAATATATTTTTTATAATATAAATGTTTTGTATACTGTTGTGTGATATATTCTTTTATACTCCATTATGAGTCTGTGGACAATACGACTGTCCGCGGTGTTCGCAGTCAAAATGGAGATGCCCCCGGACAGGCTAAATGTCCAGACATGTCCGGTTTCGCATGGTATACATTTAAATAGTCCGCGTACACTGTTCCTGTACTACGGGCTACGGGCGTCCAGTGCATGCACCCTGCAATTCCCGTCCTGTGGCTGTCTGTGGACGGCCGTCGGGACTGCAGAGAGCCGCGGATGTAATTATGGCCATTGCCAGTTTAAAGTGCTTTTCCAAATAATCTAGAGAGTTTCAAGCAGAACCTGTACCCTTCCACAGCACCCAGACCCATTCTTCTTTGATCTGGCAACTTTTTATAACTTTTCAAGGCCTCTTTTCGACTTGGTAGACCACAGACAGCACAAATGTCCTTGGAGGCTTCCTCTGGAGGGACCAACCCATTTGTATTCCACATTTTTAATCTGGCTGTCCAGAAGAGAGCATTTGGGAAACACCTGCTCAGCAGATTTGTGTAAACCTGTTCCAATGACATCTACTATAGCCATCTCTGCTTCCCAACCACTCCACCACCGCCATAACCACCATCATCATCTGGAGGGCCTCAAGAGGGGAACAGGCACAGTGATACAGAAGTTGAGGATCAAGAGGAAGAAGAGGATGAGGTGGAGGAAGTGCCTGTCACCAGGACTCGGAGTGAGTCCTGGGTGTGTCCATTTTTCCCTTCAGTTTGAAATATCCCAATGGCTCTTGCAAGCAAGGTTCAAAGCACTGAGTGCAAAGTTGTACTGAGTCATGGGAAACCGGGCATGCATTTCTAAAGGACTTCTTCCATGAGATGACACTCAAATCAACCAACCCAACTGCCCTGAGTAAGACGATACCTTTCTCAGGTCAGAGTAGGTTCACTTCCTCCACCCAATCATCTTCATCTGCTCCTGTTACCAGAAAGGATACTCCTTTGGGGCAGAGGATCCCAACGGTTGTTTCACAGGCCACACAGAATGCTATGCTGTTGACCCTTACCTTTTGAGGATCACACTGCTATGTCTGTACTGTGAAGCACATTTATGTAGAGGGGAGCAGTTTCAGAGTGTTTTCGAGGCAGCGGTGAAGGAGCATGTGAAACATTGCCACCTACCTGATTAAGGACTGCCCAACATCTTACTCTGTCCACTTGCCCCTTTGTCCCTGTGGTTGGTGCCCCTTCCCTCCCTTCCTTCCCCTATCTTGCTTCTCCTGAAAAAAAGCCCCCAAAAAATTACAACATTGAAAAAACACCAAAAAAAGATTCCTTTTGGTTTCACCTTTCAAAGTTAAACAATAGATTTGAGAAAACAAAGTCACAGGCCCCATGTGCAGCTTGCAAAGTCTGCAGGTATCTGGAAAATTCCAGGCGTGGGGTGGAAGAATTAAAGTCATTTTAATTGTTTTGTGTTAAAAAATGTGACTGTTTAAATAACTTTTTGTGTTTTTGGCTTTTACAAACTGAACTAAAACATGTTACTGAATTTAATAATTTCTCTCACTTTCACAAAAATTGTGAAGCATTTTTAATGTTTTCCACAAAAATCTGATTATCCACATCAGTTAGATGGACTCCATCTCTCTTGAAAATGTAGGCACTATCAAATTTAATGTTCTCATTAAGAAACAATGTCATGTCAACCTTCTCGCTCAAAAGCACACAGAGCTTTATAGACGTTGCGCCTCGCTTTTTCCATTTGTGGACCAAAGGAACTCAAACGCATCTTAATCTTTCTCTGGGCAATGTGTGAACAAATAATTTTTGAATTAGGGAACATTTCCTTCAACTTTCCAAATGTCTCCTCCATTGCAAACTTCAATGAAATTCCAGTCACGATCCCCAAACTGTCCTCTCCACAACGAACAATAATAATGTCCAGATGTTTTCATTCAACCATATTTGCATGAAATGGGAGGTTCACCATTTTCATGCCCCGCACTCCATACCAGAACACTTCCAATACAGGGAATCCAAGATTTTTGGCTATTCCACAATGCTCAACATACACCTTCAACCAATGAACCCAAGACATCGTCATGGCCATTTTCAATCCTCTCACAACTCCTACTAACAAAACTCCTGCTACCCTCTCTTCCTGTACACCACACCCATGAAACCTGATTGGCTGAACCCCTGATTTCCATGGACAGCACAACTGTCTGCGGTCTCTGCAGTCCGCTTTCCATGCCTGGCAACCTTAAAAGGTCCAGATGGGGCACGTGACATCTGCAGACTACCGCAGTGTCCATGGACGTCACGCCCATTGAAAAGGGTGGGGGAAGGGAATGAAACACAATTTAAGGTATTTACTCTTTAGTGGTGGCTCTGAAACTAACTGTTTTTTTTTTTCTTTTTGGGCTTTGTTAACAAACACTTTTTGAAATGTTATTTTACTTTTATGTACATCAGTACTGTACACGGTACATCTTCCCTTCAAATTTTCTGACATTAACTTTTTCAATGCATTGCTAACATTGTAAAGGAAAATTACATTTCCTACATCTGTGAAATGAACTCCATCTTGACAAAGTAAATCACACCATTTGAACTTATATTGTCATTCTCAAAAGATGACATTCCTGCAGCATTTAAAAAAGCAGATACAGCTTTATTGGCAAGCTGCCTTGATTCTTCCATTTGAGGACTGAAAAGGTTTTTTGGACATCTCCATATTTGCCTCTGATTTATTTCAGAAAAGAATAATCTTGGCAGCAGGAAACAGTTCCATTAGGCTTTTAAAGAAATCCTTCAGGGCAACCTGCAAATACACTGGAGTCACAAACCACAAACTGTCCCACCCACAATGCACACTTACAATGTTCAAATCGAGCCATACTCTCACAGAATAAAAAAGCTTGCCCAGTTTATGCCACCAACTGTATATCACAAAACATCCACTTCCGTCAATCCAATAATTCTAAAGATGCCATGATTTTCAGCATACACCTTCAATGACTGAATTGATGAGCCCCCAAAAATCCACACAGTCTGCCTTCTCAAACACATAGCCATAGCCATTTTCAGTGCTCTCACATCTCATTCAAACAAAACTCCTACTATCCTCTCTTCCTGTACACCACAGCCAGTAAACCTGATTGGCTAATCCCTACAGTCCCCTTTCCATGCCAGGCATCCACAAAAGACCTGTATGCGGCATGTGATGTCCGTAGACTACCGTGGTGTCCGAGGACCTCGTAACACAGGGGCAGCCCTTCTACCCTTTCGACTTCCATGTTCTTGACACTCCCTCATTGGCTGCTTTCAAAGAGTCACACATCCATCCACCAATCTCATCCAAACCCTATACACCAAACACTTTCATCTCACTTCAAAGCTTCAGATGTACACTTCAACTCTCAGAGTACATATCTTCTGTTAATGAAAGGCATCTGCATCAAAAACTACTGTACGACTGTCAAAGACTTCTATTTTCAGATTCAACAAGATCTGCATCTAACAAAACATAGTACAGGTAAACAATGCATAGTACAGATATGCTTATATTTGAAAAAAAAATATTTTCTTCAACTCTTTCACAAATATATATATATTTAGAGGGTTCCTGCGACTTACCCTGTAATATGCTTATCAATAAGCAAATTCTCTTTTTTACTCACTCTAGTAAATGCCATGCATTACAGCATTCATCACCTGCTCACATGAAGCAGCAACCAATTTGAATGCTCTGCATTTCAAAATGTTTCTTTTACAAGCATTGTGATGAAAATAATAAAATAAAATGTGTGCAAGTTTAATATATTGACAGCACATGCATAATTCCTAACATAACCCATTCCATTCTTCAGCTGCTTATGCAGTCATTTTTTCTCTACATCTGGCACTAGTACTTCAACTTTTATAATGGGAACAGTGGAACTACAACTCCCAAAATGCAAACGAAAATTCTAGGACAATATAAACACCTACAGATTAGAATGCATCATGTTGGCAAGTATGTATACACTCCTAACATTTTAAACTACCGCACACCAACTGTCATTTAAAAGTGTACTACACATTTTTTCCATCAACTTTTGAATCTGGCCACTGGCCACAACCACCACAATACAATGAACTATATAAGAAGTACGTACCGTACACCAGCAATTAAGAAAACTCACCCTGATTCGCCTGCAATCAAAATGATGTCCGCCGACATCGAAATTGACTGTGGACTCAGCAGCGTTACCAAACCCTTTTTTCACCAATAAAAACAGCTCCACGTTACCTTAATTCCACTTCCCTACCATTTCTATGCCCTCTTTCAGCCATCAAAAAACCCCAAATGTCTTTTCCAAGCTGTCCATTCACGGAGCTCTTTGCAAACTACGGTGATCTCCATGGACCACTACGCTACCGTCCCAACCTTATTCAACCTACAAAAATAGCCCCATATCATCTTTTTTCCCACCCCTAACCTTCCAAGCCCCTCTTCCCACCACCTAATAACCCAAAATGTGTTTTCCAGACTATTTCTCCAGCGTGCTGTCTGAAGACACCGGCCGCTGTCCGCGGATCTAACATGGCGGGCATTTCTGAAAATCTGACACACCTCAAATTTTTCACCATCCAATCAGCTGCCGCGTCTGAAGTCTGCGGACCTCATGCCGACCTCTGGTCCAATCCGAGGCCTGTCCGCAGACCAAACAGGGAGGTGTGTCCGCGGACCGAACCCAGATATCACACATTTTATTTACCTACTTTTTGGACATTTTAAAAAAACTACTGGATGGATTTACACCAAATTTACAAAATATTACAGACCTTCGGTAGCAGCCCTATAGTTATCTCAAGTCATAGGAACTCACAGGAAGAGCAATTTTTGGGTGGCTTACAACTTCACCACCCCAGATGAATCCTCACAAAGCTTTGCAAAAAAAGTATATAGCCCCTTCAGATCGATCCAGCAATGTTTGGTGAGGTCTCTTCAAGGAGGGTCAAAGTCATAGTGGAATCCGAAAATGTATGGTTTTTCCCATAGACACAATGGAAAGAAAATGTTGCTCGCACCTATAGCTCAAACCGCTGGAGGGATTTTCACCAAATATGCAGCAGGAGCGGCGGCTTGGTCCTGAAAGTGTGCTTCTGTAAATTTGGTGTAAATCTGTCCAGTAGTTTCTTTTTTAAATGACCAAAAAGTAGGTAAAAAAAATTAGTGATAGCTTGATTAGGCCGGCGGACTCACTTACCTGTTCGTACAAGGGACGTGCTTGTTGATTGGTCAATAAAAAACATGAGGTGCATCAGATTTTGGGAAACGCCCGCTAGGTTGGATTTGCAGACACAGGCCGGTGTCCACGAACATTGCTTCAAAAGCATATTGAATAACACAACATTGCACTTTTTAAACTTATCAAACAATCTCTGAGGAGGTGAGTAGTGATGAGGATGGGATATAGCCGTAAAAAGCCAAAAAACTGCTGTGTCTCTTCTCCGAAGTCTGCAAACAGTCCGGGTCAGTCCTGATTTGTTTGAACATCTGAGATGTTCTGGGGCATCAATGCTTATTTATGCATTACGGGGTTGGTGAATGTTTTTGGAAAGTGTGGTGCTGTTTTGTCAAGAGGTAACACAATTAGAGGCGGGGTCCCAAAATATTGTAAAGGCTAATAAATGTGGTTCCATTTTACAAATCTGCACACAAATATGCAAAAAGATTTTAGATGTAGATATAAATTGTGGGAAGTGCTTGTGACAAGTGATATTTACTGTCCATGACTGTCCTGGCTACAGTGCTCTTCGAAAGAAAATGACTTGGTATATTGCCATATTTGCAGGATTATTTTGTAAACACCTTGGCTCTGCCCATTTCCCCCAGAAGTCCCAAATTAACGAAGTGCACACGCATTTTTTTGCGCGCATTTGTTGGAAGTGCTTGTGACAAGTGCTGTTTTGCTGTCCCTGGCTGTCCTGGCTACAGTGCTCTTTGAAAGAAAAAGACATGGTATATTGCCCTATTTGAAGCATTATTGTCTAACAAACACATCTTGGCTCTGCCACTTCCCTCAGAAGCCTCATATTAACGACAATGACTTGGTATGGCACAACATTTGTGAATATATCACCTTTCAGTATTTGCGGACTATTTTCATGGAAAACTGCCTTTAATTATCCAAATTAGAGATTATTCTCCTTTATCCTTAAGGTATATTGCCATATTTGAAGCATATTTGTGTAAAACATCTTGGTTCCAGAAGCCCCATATTAGCATTTGTGCATGCGCATTTGTGGGAAGTGCGTGTGACAAGTGCTGTTTTGCTGTTTAACTGTTTGCTAGTGAGCACGCTTTCTAATTTCGTTGTTATTATTTTGAAATTCTGTTGAATTATTGCTGTTTGCTAGTTGCAATACTTTTGTAAAGTATAACTTCTGTGTCTGGCGTTCACTCGCTAAAAACAGCGATGCCACCAGCCAAGAAAATCTCTAAATTACTTGATCAGTCGAAATGCACTTCGAAGCGAGTAACACACACCTTAAATCTTACCAGGAGTGCCAGCTCCATTACGCGGTTTCGATCGCAGTCTCCAACAGCTGATATTCATGGTTTTTGCATTTCAGAGACGTCTGTTAAATCGATCTCCAGACTCTCAAACAATAACTCCACCCCTGAAATTGTTGCCCAGCTACGTGCCGAGTGTCCTAGTATCGATCTGCCGTCAGTTGATTTGTGCACTACACCAGATTCTTGACTGGCGGCTGGCTTTGCATTTCCATAAGTGCCTTCTTTTGAGTCTCTTGCAACTACATCTCTCGAAATTACACCCGCAGAGGACTTAACAAACTTTAGCGCAACAATGCCCGATGGCTGCAGCAACACTGTTATTGTATTGCAGGTGCACAGTCAACTTTCACCATCTCCCTGCACATTAGAAACACTCTCACATACCCAAACCTGCGCCATTCGGGATTTAGAGGTGAAGTCTGTCTTGAGCCATGAAGCTGATACTTTTACTGATAACATGTCTCATGCTCTACCCTCTTTAAATGCAAACGCTGTTCCTCTTTCGCCCCCTGTTCTACAGCCCCTTCCTTCCATTACTAATCTATCAGAATCACCAGTCATGTTCTCAAACTCGTAATTTCACACTTCCACAATTCTAACACAGCTTAATATCCAACTACAAGGCAACCACACAGTCACAATAGTTGTCAAGGGTAGAGTAATACTGCTTGGTTCACACAAGGATTTCCTAAGCACCTTCATTCATATCACATCTTCCATTGTCACAGAAAAACAACCTTTATTTGCCAATGTACTTTTTGGCAAACATAAGCATAGCATAAAAAATCATACTGCTTCATCACTCTCCTAAAAGTACTGAAGTAAATATAGAAAACCCTACTTTGCAAACAATACTTATAAACTTGACCAAATGAGATATCTAAACACACTTCAGTTATGTTACAAATACAATAATTCAAACTGTATATAAAGTTTATAAACACACACTATCACTCACCTTCAGCTGCTCCAAATAATGAATAGATCTTCACGAGAGCCAAACAAAGAACATATGTACACTCTGAGTTCTCAAATCATACTGTCAAAAAATAACATAAATGTCACTTTCATAGCTTTCACAATTCAATAGCACAAAAAGAGGACTGTAGAAAGCAAACAAGTAAAATGATAAACACATTTTTATTATAAGCTATATGAATCAATAAACCCCAACACAATCCTTCAAACAATACTTAATATAATATTTCCGCACTACATAAATAAACCTTTCATTTACTCTTCACCTTCTACAATAAAACTCTATGCCATGGACCTTTTAATGTTCCATTGCTTAGTCTAGGAACATCAATAATGATTAATCTATCATAAAAGAAAGATGCATGGGTCCCATTACTAACACAGATGGAGAGCAGCACCACCTGCCGCATGTCCATTCACTAATGCAACAACGTCAACAGCAGTACCAAATGCACAGTATCCTCTTTTAGCGACTCCCAATGTTTCCATAATGCAAATCATGTTTAAAAGATGTACAATCATTAGAAAAGCTAGAAAGATCACTAAGACAGCTTTGCATACATCGGCTGCTTCCAACTCCATCAGTATCACTTTCTTTTGAATATAGGTTGACCTTTCACAGTAGTTAACTGTACAACATCTAGTGCAAATCCACTGGGATGATGATAACAATGCAGCAACAAGAAAATACAAAAATAAGCACATTTCAAAAATGAACTTGCACCACACCACCAATTGAATTACCTCACAAAACTCTTGAAACACCTGCAAGTAATGCATAGCTCAAAATACATTTGAAGTACAAGAGGTACAATCAAAGAAACCCTCAGCCTTAATAACAAATACATGCCACGGCAATTCACAAAAACTTTGAATTCAAATTTGCACTTTCACTGCACCAAACTCCAAAACTGTCTCCAACATGTCCCTAACATACCTACCAGCACCCCCTCCACTCCTCATAGTCCTCCTCCACTCCCCTCTTATAATCTCACAAAACACTCAATGTGTATAAGATGCCACCACACCTGAAATTCCAGGTAGTCGCAGCTACCACACGTCCACAAACACATTACTTGTCTCTTGCTCTCATATAGCCGCAGCTACAATGGGGGAGGTGTAGCGCCATCGACCAAATAGAAAGTACAACACACACACTACATACAAACCCTGCTCATACAAACTACTAGAAATTCAAACCAGGAATGATTTTCCTGGAAACAGAGAAATACTGCAGATATCATGGCTGATTTTTAAACTTTGTGGCTGATTGAAGACAGTTGGCTGTTTTGGTTGATGGCTTTTTAGAGAAATTAAATATTAACATGGACCTAGGTCTGAGAGATTTTACAATTAAATGCTTTGGATCGCAGGCAATGCATTGGTTCCAGGTTTTTTTCAAAATTGTTAAGTCTGAGAAGTACAGGACACCCAGACATACTAATTAATTGTGGAAGCAATGATTTGGGAAATGTATGAGGATTGACCCTTACTTTAATGATGAAACAAGACATTGGAAAAGTAATGGAACTATTTCCTCAAACCATCTTTATCTTTTCCAATCTCACTCAGAGGCAAAAATGGAGATGGACCACCAGATGTAATGGTAAATTTGAGAAATTCCCAGAGAAATGTTAATAAAGCAGTTTCAGCATTCATAACAGACCACAAACAATTATTGCTTGCATACAATAACATACAGTTCTACATGGGCAATTTCTATAGACATGACGGAGTACACCTAACCGATGCAGAAAATGCAGTGTTTCTTGATAACATCAAAATAGTACTCCTGATGTACTAACATTCTACACTTAGTATACCTCAAAACAGTCCTTTTGAGGACTACTCATCATACATAAATACACAAATACAATAAATAATAAATAAAAAAATGTTGTTTACCCACAGCTATAGTTCATTGACATTTACCTTAGCCACGGCTACAAAAAGTCAGTTAAAGGGGGACTGACTTCAAGTTTCATAGTACAATAAAACTTAAATGATAAATACAGAACAACACTACTCATGTACTTATGTCAAGTAACTGCAAAAGAATCATGGAAAAAATACATGACAGTAAACTAGAAAGGCAAACATTGCACACCCACACAACATAATACCCTAAGTGAAAATACACAACCTAAAATACATTGTGTGGCACATCTAAAACTAGACTACAATATCTCCTCTTTATATACATTTTCTTAAACTATATTCTTCTATCTTTTTCCAAAGTCTCACAGACTCAAAAGTCTGAAAACACACACCCAAAGTAGAAAAGACTCTGTAATTCCTACCAAGTCACTGACCATGGCCTTTGGCCATGGCTAGAGATTATTCACCCCCAACATCAATATACCTAAAAAAGTACTTTAAAAAAATATAAAACACTGACACCCCAAACTATATAGCTCCGACTACCATACTACACATACCCTCGGCTATCTGTAGTTTTTTGTATCCTCAGATATAGGCGCGAATATCAGCAAAACGGCAACTAAAATTGCTCCCCCCTGCACCACACCATGCGCTCCCCTCATCTGTGCAAGCTCCCCCCACTGCCCAGATGGCCTCCTCACCTCCCATTCCCTCTCCCTTTCACCCCAGAGCACACACTGCTTCTGTGACGCAGTTTGCTTTCAGATGTCGGCTACTCGCGGGTATACCCGAGGCTTCAAACAGCTTTGTGTTGCAAACTTGGATTTTTACTGCACTTCATTTTCCCATAACCTCGGCTACAGCCGCAATTATCTCTCGCATCAAGAGAAAAACAAGATGGCGGCTGTTTCATTTCTGAAAACCATGATCCTGCAATGTATCATGGGAGATATAACTATAATTTCTGGGGGACGTGGCCAGCCAGCGTGCTATGAACACATAGGCTCTGAGAGCTCCCGTCCCACGGGAAAAATCTTGATTAAATCCTGTGTAATACCCCCTGGAAATGACTCCGAATTTAAGCTGTCTGCGGTGGAAAGCTTGATCTTGTAAACGGCGTCCCTGCTGTGGTGTACCGTGAAGGGCAAGCCCCTTAGAATTGCGAAATTAAGTGAAGTGAAATACAGGTGACAGCGCTTCCAAGATGGCCGCCAGACTTCCCTACGGAGAGCCGTGGAAAACCGCTGGACACACAGACATTGGGGTTCACCCTGCTTGTGCATAGATGCTTGGAGGGGACAACCAGCACTCTCACACAGGTGAAGGAGGTGACAGAGTGTGAACATCAAGAGGGTGAGCCCCATATGAGCAAGTGTCCCGCTCAGCCCGAGGTACCAATGCTAACAGTGCCTTTCCATTAAGACGCCAGAGCCCGGGACGAAGGCAGGACCGCGGAAACATTCTACAGCCGCCCATGGTGAGGAAAGGAGAGGTGGGCGAGTTGGTCTAAGCGCCGGCGGTGCCAGGTCGGTTGAGTACAAATCAGTCCTAGCAGGAGCCAAAGGACCCAGAGACCGGCATCCGACACACTGTGGTTGCTGAAATTGATGGCATACAACTGGGGGCCAGCGAAGCTCACAACAACACGGCAGCATGACTGATCTGAGCTCCATTGCTAAAAAAGATGAGAGAGCAGGGCGCGACATACTCAGACTGCGACTGGCAGTGTGCCAGTCAGCCAGAGGGGGAACGATTACGCCCCAGCACTAAGGAGGGCCCATAATCACTGGGGAAGGCACCCCAGAGGCGGCGGAGGAGTGCCATAGCCTGACAGGCAGCGCTAAGAGCCCACGGAGCATAGCCATATGATGTTGAGAGCTCCCAGGCACATGGTACCACAGGGCTATGAAGATGCCTGCATATGGACTGACCACATCATCGGGGGAGAGGAAAGGAGGACCTGCAGAGGGTCCGGACAACAAATCTGGATCTCTGCATTAACCCACGGTCACAGGGTTCCCCCAACTAGACTGATACTCCAGTGGTACCCCTTGATAAAATAAGGGGGTGAAAGAACCTCAGAAGGCATAAATGGGACTGAGGGTGCCATTCAGATTGTCACTCTATGACAGTGCTACATGGGCATGGCACAGACATTTCTGAGGACGCAGATTGCACTCATTGTTGACGCAAAGGTGCCCCACACAGTTAAACGCCCTTGACGTCAGGCATAAAGGTGGAGCAGTGTCTGAGGGGACTACAACAGGCTATAGATGACGCGTGGTGGGAGCACACTACTGGACAAGTGCGGACCTGCGAAAGGCAACCATAAATACAACCTGGGTGAAATCTGGGGTCAGCATGGTCAAGGGGCAGCAACGAATGGAGAAATATACAGAGTCAAGGGACAAATCACAGAAGCAGGAGGGACCGGCCCGGCCCACGGGAAAGGAGCAGCGGGAGGAGGGGGAAGCAGAGTGACCCTGGACTCGCTGATGGAGACAATTCACGCCACTAGAACCACCCTGCTGGAGAGTATCAAAGAAGTAGGGGTGGATGTCTCCTGGTCAGAGCTGACCTTCGTAAAGTGTGCAAAAGAGTCACAGAAGTTGAACAAAGGGTCTGAAGTGTGGAGGATGACATCCAGCTTCTCAAGAACCAAGTTGCAGGACTGGTGGGGGCGACCAGAAACTTGGAAACGAGAGCAGAGGATGCAGAAGGCCGATCCAGATGCTGCAATATCCGTCTTATCGGCATCTCCTGGAAGGGAGGAAGGCCCCAGCGTGGAACTATTCGTGGAGAATCTGATTTTGAAAGTGTTGGGGATCAAAGGACTGTCAACGTTTTTTACTGTGAAAAGGGCGCACAGGGTGCCGGACAGATCCCCGCCACCAGGTGCCCCACTGAGTGTAATGGTGACCAAAATCATACACTTTCGAGATCGGGATGCTATTCTACAGGAAGCCTGAAGGGTAGGCTTCTGCGAAATTGGGAACGCAAAGCTACGCATCTTTCTGGACTTCACACTGGAAGTTCAAAGTCAAAGGAGGACATACAGTGCAGTGAGGCTCTGACTCAGTGAACTTAATTTGAGATATATGATGTTTTTCCCAGCTAAGCTGAAGGTCCTGTCAGGAGGAAAATCATGGTTCTTTACATCCCTGAAAGAAGTGTGGGACTGGCTTGACACCACTCCAAATATATCCTTCTACTTGATGTGATAAGCATGCAGAAATATCTATTAGTGGAAAGATGGAACACAGGGAGCCCCGACACACTGGCTGCAAGGAAAAAAAAAATACTTAGTGCAAATAACAAATTTCTACAATGTCATGTACAGTGCAGGCAGACTGAACCAACCTTCAATAGATGGAAGAAGAACCAGGAAAGACAGTGTTGGGTAAGATGGCAAGATGTGTTCCTGGGAAACTATGTAACCAGATGTAGATGCAATACGAAGGAAGGGAATGAATACAAGGAAGGCAATCCTATACTGGAGCGAAAAGAACATAAACAGATATGGGCTTACCAGTAGGAATGAGTCTCATAGTCCAGAGTGCAGTCCATTGCAGGAGTGCTGTCCCGACGGCACGCAGACACCTAACAGTGTCCTTTCAGAGTTCCACAAGGCCTATGCCGGTGGCAAGAGGACGCCTATTCAGATGTCATGAAAAAGTCTCTAGTCCAAGTGACAGTTCGTTAGGCAGATGTAGCACTCATTGTACCGGGTGTTGAGCCTGGCATGGGTAGACAAAAGATTGTAGATGAAGCTTCGGTAAGAAGACAGGTGGGTACTGATGGTCAATGTTATGGAGGGCGCAGTACAACTGAGAGTCAAGAGCGCTATGCACAAGCACTCGGTTCGAGAGTCTGAATCAGGAAGTGAACGGGCGGTACCTGAGACATAATCACAAAGCAGAAGTAGTCCGGTAAACAGGCCGGTTTAGGTTGGGGGTGGTTCCTGGGGCAGAATCACTAGGCTGAGGCAATCCGTTAGACAGGCCAGTTAGTTTTGGTTGCGGGCGGTACCAGGGCCAAAATCACTAAGCACTGGAGTCCATTAGGCAGACGGGGTCAATCAGGGAGCCGGCAAAAAAGAGAGACAAGGCGGTTTCCAAAGAAGTCTGTTCAGATAAACCCGGTCGAAAGGCCGCAACATGTGGAAATAAGCAAGGCAAGAGGATCGGAAAGAATAACATAGAACAATGGACCAAGAATTGTGACTGTGGTAACTTCAATTAGAAGCACCGAAACTAGAGAGAAGCGTCATTTTATGTATGACGTGTCACTGGATACGCATCACGTGATGGTTGTCTAATGCCTCCTTCCTATTCTGTAGCATGTGAGTCCGGGCTTCCACCGTCTCTATGGTAACTGCAAGTGCGAATGGAACAGTGCATGGTGTGTTCACAAGAATGGCATCAGTTTTTTCTTTGGTGAGCATTGTGGCTGCACACGTGCGCTCCAAGGAACGCAAGCGTGTTGATTCCTGACATCTGCAGACTGATGTATGTTTTGAGTGCATTCTCTCTACTGAAAATGTTGTCAGAGATTTACATTTTCAATGTTGTCGAGTGTGTTGCAGCATTGTTTGTGTCCTAATGTTTTGAAAATAGATTGACTGTTTACTGGTGTTAGCTGTATGAGGTATCCGAAAACAATAGTGTAGTTTCCTCTAAAACGTTCTTTGTAGTCGGTTTTTAGGACTTCTTGCATTCTGAGATGAATTAAAGCCAACATGAGGTTGGAAAACATGCTTACTTCATCAATTTGGAGTAATTTCATTTGTTTCAGAATTATGCACACTTCAGTAGCAGCTTCTGCTGATAATTTGTAGGATTCTAATTTATTTTGGTGTTCTACTGGAAGGAGCAGTAGTCAGTGTAAAGTTAGACGTCCTATGTTGTAGTCAGCTAAACCTGTGGGGGCTGTTACAACAGCAGAAACAGTGTTGTTTGTTAAGTTTAATAGAAGTGTGCTGATTATTTTAATTAAGAAAGTTTTACCAGAGCCAGCTTCACCACTTACATACAGGAGCAGAGGTTTAACATTTTTACAGTCATTAGTTTTAGTTTCATGTTTAAAACCATGTTCAATTTGTTCAGTGATAAATGCTGAGTTCTATTTTCTACCTCAATTGTGGCTATTTCTGCTGCATTTAGAATGAGTGTTTCTCCAAGTGGTTATTGGCTTCCTGTGAGTGCAGTTTGACTGCCCTGACGAGTGTCTTTATCTAGTTGAGCTTCAATTTCTTCCTCGTGTTGATGTTCATTGTCCAACATTTCTTTGAATTGTTTGAAATTGACATTTGTTATACTGCTTTCATTTGCTTTGAATGCAGCATCAAATGAGCCATAGTCACTTAATAATTCTTCTTCTTTTTATCCAAGGTTTAAAAAGTTGCAGTAGGGCCCTGTAATACAGTTCTCTATGTTGCAGAGATTTAAATGGTACATTTATGTGATTAATTAGGGTCGGTTTGGTAAGATTTTCTATGCTTCCTTCACAATTTGAGACTGAATATTTGTCATTTGTCTCATCTTGTGTGACATTGTTCATGTCGGAGTAGTGTTGGGCTATGTCATACAGGTGCATTTTTTTCCAAAGCAGTACTTGTGTTTGGGTAGTATGTGTCAATTAAATCATTTTTTTTAACATGTCCTGGCTGTTGAAATCATTTGTGGTTATTGTTTCAATCTCTTGGTAGGATTTAAGTACTCTTTTTCAGGATGAAGTTGGACCAAGGTTTAGCCAGACAATGGGCCTCATTACAACCTTGGTGCTAAGTGCACCAACTTTACCACCATGGTGTAAACTCCCTTTACACCATGGTGGATGGCGGATTTACCGCCCCATTCCAAGGTGAGTGGGGCGGTAAATCCCCATTTCCCATTTTCCCTTCCCCATTCCCATTTTTGCCCCATAGGGCATAATGGGAGTGGGGAAGGCGCTAATTACGCCGCCGTAAATTACGGCGGCGTAATTAGCACCAAGGCAGGTTAGCGCCATGGATTTTAACGCCTGCTAAAAGCAGGCGTTAAAATCAGAATCAGGCGTTAAGGGTTAACGGTGGCGTTAACCCTTAACGCCTGAGTTGTAATGAGGCCCAATGTGTTCAGATTTGCCGTATAAGGATGTACCTTTTCTATGGTCTGCAGCTTTGTAGCACCCGCATTCTCTATGAGAGAGCATTTCTATACCAAAGCTATACCATTTTTTGATAGTGTTTTCTCAGATGATAAGTCATCCTAGAGGTCTTTTAGCTCTGTTTTCCTAGCTTTGGTGAGATAGGCTGTGACATATATTGCAACTGCAGTGGAATTGTCTGCAATCTATTGTATGTCTATGTTTGCATTCCACAAGAGGGCAGTGATTGCATTGTAATCATTGATGCTTTGTTCCTTTTCATGTTGTATGTGTTTTTAGGGGATTTGATTTTTACACTGTGTCTAATAGAAGACATTAAGCTATTTACTTGTCTGCTTTTGCAAACTGGTCTAGGGAAGCCAAAGCGACATTTGGTATAGTATTTACCTTTGTTTTTATATCTACGTCAGCAGTATTTGCCAAACTGTTGTTTTTGGAAGCGTAAGATTTGTGTACATAGGTCTGTGGCTTCTTAATGGATGTCGCAGGTAATGTTTTTTTTCAATAACTAGTAAAACAGTGGCCAAATTCGGGAGCATATTTTGATACTCCTGGATTGAAATATTTTCTCCAAACTGAGTGCTGCGCTTCTCCAAGCGGAAGGGTAGTTTTATTGCAGATGAAGTGCAGCATGGCAATGAAGTGATAGTGAAAGTACCTTAATACATTGATAGGTTAAAAAAACATTTCTCTTAGGGGTCGATTCATGGAGCAAACGTGCGCCGAAAATCCCAGCACAAGCAGGCGCAAGGTAGCGCAAGCGTGCGATTCAAGGAAGATGCTGCGCGTGTTTCCCGCTGTCCGTGCGCCCAATCCTGCCATGGCGCACGCAGGCACACACGGCGTGCGCTACGGGTACAGCAAAAGCGCACATAGTGCGGCGCACACAACCAAAGTGGGCGGAACAGTGGGCGGAACACGCGGAATGGGGAATAACGCGTGAAAAAGAAGGCGTAACTGGGAAAGTACTGCAGGGACAACACGGAACGCCCACACGCACGCCAACAACCCGTATTCATGGATTCGAATACGGGAAACCCGCGCACGGCAAAAGACGCACACAGGCGTCAACGCGTCCGCCACACGAAGGCAGGCGGAAGCGTCCCCGCACACAGTATAAAAGTGTGCGCAAACAACAAACACGTATATACAGCTACGATGAATGCCCCAATTGTCGCAGCACTGATCATGGGACACCGCAGGAGGAGGAGAATAGCCAGGGCACGCATTTTCACACCACGGACAAGCCTTTTTGGGATGCCTGACAACCAGGTCTACGGCAGGTATAGGTTTCCACCCCATATCATCCTAGACCTGGTCAGGGAGTGGGAAGATGACCTTACATCCCCCACCCTTTGCTCCCAAGCATTGAGCCCCTTGGAGAAGGTGCTCAATGGCCCGCATTTTTTGGCCACTGGGTCATTTCAGCGGACTACTGCCATAGTGGGGGGGGTCTCACAGGCCACGCAGTCATGCTGCCTACACCAGGTACTGGCAATCATGACCACAGGCACATATACATGCCCAGAACACCCGCAGAAAGGCAGGCTGTTGTCCTGGATTTTTTCAGGGTGGCACACTTCCCCAAAGTGCTCGGTGCCATAGATTGCACCCATGTGGCCCTACGTTCACCTAGGGCCACTGAGCACATCTACCGAAACCGCAAGCACTGGCATTCCATCAATGTACAGGTGGTATGCGATGCAAAGGGAATCATCACCTCTGTCTATGCAAACTACCCTGGCTCCACCCATGACAGTTTCATATACAGAATGTCCGCCCTGAGCCGGGCCCTGGAAGCTGGGCAGCATCGACACCTGGCTCCTAGGTGAGTACAAATGCCCTTGCACATGCATGCATGTCACACACACACACACACAAATACACAAACCCCAATAATCACAACCATTTACACCTCCCCAGGGGACAGTGCCTACCCTCTGAGCAACCACATGATGACGCCAATCCGGAACCCCACCACACCACCCCAGGTAAAATACAACGCCGCCCATATTGCAACCAGGGCCATAGTGGAGCGCACATTCGGAGTGCTCAAGTCACGTTTCCGCTCCCTTGACCGCTCTGGTGGGCAGCTACTCTATGCACCCCCAGTAGTGTGCAGGATCATTGTGGCAGCATGTGTCCTGCACAATGTTGCAACACGGCAGGGCGTACCGGTGGACATGGTGGTGCCCCCACATCCCCAACCACAGGCACAGGCGCTGCCCATGGGAGGGGACAGGGCACGTGGCGAGGAAGCCCGGACCCAGCTTGTGGCCACATTTTTCACCTAAACTCCCACCCCTGCGGAGTGCACACAGGCCTGGCACATACCAGGTGACAATCGATGATGACAAAGAGACAGTCAACTGTCACAACCCTACCACCCTGAGATAGTTGCCATGGAAGTGCCACATTGCATCCCTAGCTACTTAAACACAAGCTATCCTGTGTGACCAAAAGGCACACATATGACATGACATGATATGGCCTATACACAAGTATTTCAAGGTGCGATGAGGCAGGGAGGGGGGAACAAGGGAAGACAGACAACGATACTACTAGGCCAGGTGTCATTTAGATTGTGCAAGTGCAGGGGCAGGGGGAAGGGAAAAGTGCAAGGGGAAGGGGAGGGGGGAGTGCAGTACAGGGTAAGTAGACTAAAAAACAAATACATAGGCCAGCTGGTGGCAACTGCAAATGTAAGTGCAGACAAGTGCTGGGAAGGGGGGGCTGTAGGGATAGAGAGACTGTCCAGCAGTGCAGGTGTTGCCAGGGAGGCAGTGCAAGTGGAGAGTGGCTGGGCCAGGGACCGAGGTCGGTGAGAGTGGCCCAGTTGCAGATCCAGTGCAGTTCCAGTGAAGAATTTTGCAAGGGAGAGGCAGAGAGAAAGCAGAAGCAAAGAGGAAGGTCTTGAGGTGCTTCCCGAACCGGAGATGGTTCTCCTCAAGTTCCAGTGAGGCAGGAAGGCTGTTCCAGAGGGAGGCCCCTGCCGCGGAGAGAGATCTACCCCCAGCTAGTTGCTTTGAGAAGCGGATGACCCTGACATGCAAGGTGTGAATCACACACACCTGCAAAACAGGCCATGGCCATCACTGTTATGTCACTCAAACCCTCCCAAACCACAACATGACATGGCAAGCAATACCGATACACCAACACAGTAACAATAAGGTACACATTGCCATGTCCAAAATGTACAGTGGCATCAGACAATGATGCCTGACATGGAATCAGATGAAATGACTGACCAACAACCTCCCACCCAAAATAAGTCATTTCCAAATGCATTACAAGAGTTGTAGACGTAACATAACAATGAATGCCTGTCTACATGCACATTGTGCATTGCAAAATCAACACTGCAGCTTCTGTGTGCTGTGTCCAACTCCTGCAACACACTGCTCAGCGCACAGCACAGTGAACAGCCATTGTGTGTGATGCACACCCTGAGCATCACATCTAAGTGACAGACCACATCAAAAAGCAAATTAGGCATGTACAGGATCCATAATTGGTCACAGAACATGTGCTGCAGGGACACAGTGGGCACCAGAAGGCAAACAGTGTACACGTGGATATGCAAGGGTGGTTGTACACGTAGTGCATCAGAGTGCAAGTGTGTGGGTCAGTAAGGACATGCACTCAACATATGCATGTGCAATCAAGTGACCATCAGTGTCATCTACACATCACATGTGAACATTCACCATGTGTACACCCCAGCATGTCAAACCACAACTATCCCCTCGCACCTGAAAGGTAAACACAACACATGAACAGGCATTGATCAGCAGAACACAACATGTACATAGGATACCACCATTACAATGTCAGGGCTCCCATCACACTGCAGGGCAAGGCAACTATCAACAAACCCCCCCCCCTACCTCACAAATGACCATGACCCACTGAACAACTGCACCTGGGTCATGGAGCCTTCAACCCTCAATTCCACCCGGCCACAAATCTGGATCTCTGCATTAACCCACGGTCACAGGGTTCCCCCAACTAGACTGATACTCCAGTGGTACCCCTTGATAAAATAAGGGGGTGAAAGAACCTCAGAAGGCATAAATGGGACTGAGGGTGCCATTCAGATTGTCACTCTATGACAGTGATACATGGGCATGGCACAGACATTTCTGAGGACGCAGATTGCACTCATTGTTGACGCAAAGGTGCCCCACACAGTTAAACGCCCTTGACGTCAGGCATAAAGGTGGAGCAGTGTCTGAGGGGACTACAACAGGCTATAGATGACGCGTGGTGGTGGTGATGACCTTTCCCCTTCGTCACCATCTCCCACCTTGTGTGTAAAAAGGTGCCTGCACCCTCAGAGTCCACACTCATTTGCAAAATCAAAAAATCCAAGCCGGAAAAACGAACCAGAACACCCTCCAGTAGATGACTTGACGTAGCAGTACCTCACAAAAGCCGAGTACTACCACAATGATGTAACAACCAAGGTAGCACAGTAAAACAATGTCACAACAGGATGTGAACCATGTGTGGTACATAACATAGAATGATGCACCATGAACGGATGTGTACTGTCACAGGTCCGTGTACAGGCGCGGGAATGTCACGAAACAACCACCCCCACCGTGTCCCGGGTGCCTGCAAGGTCAAACTCACAAAGGCCTCTGAGACCCTGGTGGGGAAGGAGGGTCAGGGATATGCAGTCGGTACAGGTGTTGGCACACTGGATAACTAGAATGAGTGGCAGGAGAGGGGAGGAGGAATGACACATGAAAGTAGTGAATGCACGAAAATGTACTACCTGCAGGAACACATACACAATCCAAACAAACTTGGACATCATTGTCATGGCCTTCTGTAGTCCAGGCTTAGGAGTGGCACGAACCAACCACCCCCTCTAGTGTTTTGGCGCCTGCAAGTTTGGGGCTTACACAGGCATCCACAACCCCAGTGGGGAAAGAGGGTTAGGGAACGTTGCTTGGATAGGTACGGGAAGCAGGAACACCGGGTGGAGGGTACAGGGTTTAAAATTGGATAGGATTCCGGATGATTAGGGGAAAAAAAACATACCAAATTGAATTACACATTCATCTATGCATTAGTGCACCCCCCAGCAAGCCTATGCAGAGCAGTTTGAAAGAAAAACACTTAGCTCTGGTTTTGAGTGCTGGCCTCCTGCCTGCGCACTCTCAGGTCCGGTTACAGGAGCACTGCAATGCTGCAAAGAGAGCCACAGTCAATAACCTGTACGTGCCCATTACACAAAAACACACCACCAAACATGCCCCATAGCAAGGAACTACTCTACAAACAGACAATCTGGTGTAGATGCTTTGTACCCATATATAACATTACCTCTGTGATGGGTCATACACAGTCAATGCAGTAAGTCAGCCACCGGTGGCTGCGTGGCAAATGGGACACCAATGTGTCACAATTCACACAACATGCAATGTTCCCTGGGTAAGCAGACAGACCCATATAGCAAGGCATGACTTCAGAGCAAGTCTTGTTCCACCATGACCGAAACAAAGTTGGCAGTGCATTTATCAAAATGTACATGGAAATGAAATGCACTGCACCCGAGTATGTCCCTTGCTGTATGTCCCTGTGAGCTGCCCCTTTCCATGTTTCGGAAGGCTACATGGTTGATACAAGTGCCTCAATGGACCTTGGTGTACCTGAGGGTATGTGCCACTGCCCCTGCAGGTGTCCCAGACAACCTTACAATCAACAGCCATCAGTCCACCAACACATCTGAGCTGCATTGTGTGCTTCAACACCAATATTCGTCCAAGCTCACCCTCAGTGCTATAACTAAGCCTGCATGTGCAACTCGCCTGGTGCAAACTTTGCTGTGTTGTGGCCCCCCTGTGCTGCTCACCTTGCCTGGAGTTCCTTGGAACACGTCAGCAGTTCTAGGATGTAGGTCTGTAATCCCTGTGCCTCTGCTTGTGCACACATGTGCATGTAGGCACCAACAAACGTGTCCAGAATTCTGACGTCCAATGGGCCATGTCTGCTGGCAAAGGTGCTCTGGAGGCTCATCCCCCTGCAGAAAGGGCATGAAACACATGATTAATGCTTTAAAGTCATCTGTGTGTGTCTCTTCAGGCATCTCATTACTTGACCATGTCAGAGAGGTTTTTTTTTTAAACTTTTATTTTTGACGGCAGAGGTAGACAAGGCACACACACAAGGCAACAATTACATAGCAGTTACATCATAGAGCAGCACAGCAAAAAGGATACAGCAATCACAGCGTTGACAACTGAGCGGTACCTGAAAAGGAGCAAAAGAAAAAAAGTAGGGCCTCACCCAGTGGGATCAGAGCCCGGCGGGGCAGGGGACAGTCCAGATTCGGGAGTGCCCTCGCTCTGGATGCTAAGGTAAGCGTTAAATTCAGCCCAAATGTTCCTGGGGCGAGATTGGGTGGGGAGCATAGACAAGTATTCTTCCTCGCAATTTCGTGACCAGGTGAGTAAGCGCAACCATTTCTGAAAGACCGGGGGAGAGGGGCTTTTCCAGCTCTGGAGTATACACTTTTTGGCAATGATACAACTTATATTTAGAAATTTAGCTAGGCGTCTGGTTTCATCGGTTTTCCAGATCTCAAACAGAACCGCGAGGGGGTCAGGGTCAACCACAGTTTCAGTTATGTCAGGGAGTGTTTTCAAGATGCTTTCCCAAAACCCAGATAGCTTCCTACAGGTCAAAAACATGTGCAGGTGATCGGCCTCCTCAGCCCCACAGCGAGGACACAGGGCCGCCGCGGTGCGGGCGAATGTCGAGGTCCTGTGTGGAGTATAGTAGAGCCTATTGAGGAGTTTGTACTGCATGGCGCGATGACGGAAATTGAGGGAGACTCTTTTGGTGTGTAGGCACATTGCGCCCCAGGCGCCATCAGATAACTCCAGGCCCAATTCATTCGCCCAATCGTCACGCGCCCTAAGCACTCGGACTGTGATGGACTCCTGAAGGATCTTATATAGTGAAGAGACGACACCGCGGGCGCCGCCTGAGTTGGTAATATATGTGATCGCCGGGTTATCCGGGGGCTCATCTGGAAATGAGGGCCATGTAGTACGGAACGCTGCCCGTAGTCTATAGTATTGAAGGGTCTCCAAGGCGGATCTGGTGTGCCCATGTTTCCATGTTTGGGGGTCAATGAACCTACCTTCTGGGTAGAAGTCGGACAGTGCTTGATAACCCAGAGTTCCCCAGTGTTGGGCTAAGGCATTATCATGTGTGGGTTCCAGGCCAGGAAGGTGCCACACCGGGAGCCATTTATAGTAGGGGGGGGATTCGGCCGTTGGATACAGCAAGCGTTTCCAGGAATGAATGGTCGCACCGACGGGGTCAATAGGAGAGTCAGGTGTGTAATGGCGATGTAGTATAAGGGACATCATGTTGGTGCCAGCGGCCTCAAGTCGCTCTAACTTGACATGCGGGCGCGTTGGGGAGCCAGGGTACCAGTGAGTGGCATGTTGAGCCTGGGCCGCGGTCCAGTAGTGTAGCAGATCCGGAGCAGTGAGCCCCCCTAGTTTATAAGGGAGCGCCATGTCGGTCCACTTCTTACGCACTGCACCGGAGTGCCATAGGAACTGTGCGCATAGTGTATGCAGTTTAGCGAAGTAGCCCTTCCCAGGCCATACGGGAACGTTGCCGAAAGTGTAAAGAAGCTTGGGGAGCAGGATCATTTTAATGAGAGAGAGCCGACCATCCATGGACAATGGGAGCGAGCGCCATCTTGACATCTTGGCCTCAACCGTTTGTGCCACGGCAGAGTAATTGTCGGCTAGCAAAGTGGATTTAGTTAAGGATATCTGCACACCCAGATATCTAACACCATTCGGGACCAACGAAGGGGGTACTCAGTGGTGGGTTGTTGGGTAGATTTAGTGAGCGGGAAGATTTCTGACTTTGAATAATTGATCGTGAAGCCAGAGTAGGTGCCGATGCGGGTGATGTCCCTCAGAATGGGGTCAATGTGGGTTGTGGGCTCTCTAATGTATAATAGCACGTCATCCGCATATAAAGATATGATTTCAGGGTCATCCTTCAACCGTATTACCTTGCGGGCATGGCGAGAAAAGACATAATCCGCCATCGGCTCAATTGCGAGAGCGAAGAGAATCGGGGAGAAGGGGCAGCCCTGCCGGGTACCCCTGAAGAGTGTGAAAGGGTCAGATGTCAATGAATTAACCCTAACCCGCGCCACAGGGGAGGCGTATAGTAGTTTAATGAACCCAATCATGTTTGGGCCGACGCCCATTGTCTCCAACACCAGCCACATGTAGTTCCAAGAGACCATGTCAAAGGCCTTCTGAGCGTCCAAGGTGACTGCCACGGCCTGGGCGTCTTGATCTATACGGGACATAACATTGAACAATCTCCTTATATTATGGGAGGTGGACCTGCCGGGGACGAAGCCTGCTTGATCCTCATGGACCAGATATGGCATAATGGGGAGAAAGCGGTTCGCTATGATCGTAGCAATAATTTTCGTGTCTAGGTCCATGAGGGAAAGAGGCCTATAGGACCCACACTCGTCGTCCGGCTTGCCAGATTTGAGCAGTACCGTGATGACAGCTTCGCGCATGGATGGGGGGAGGATGGAGAAGCGGAGTGCTTCATCCCAGACCTCGAGTAATTTGGGAGCCAGTATGGCCATGTGCTCTTGATAAAACTCAGCCGTAAGGCCATCGGGCCCCGGCGCCTTGCCTTTGGGCAGGTTCGAGATGGCCGTCACTATCTCATCCAGTGTTGCCGGGGAGTCCAGCTGGTCGCGAGCGGCAGGGGATATTTCAGTGGTAGGGATCTGAGCAAGCAACTCGCGCATGTTTTGTTCGGTATGTTCGGGAGGTTGGGAGTAGAGGGACCTGTAGAACTCAGTGAATACCTCCAAGATCTGTTGGTCAGCCCATTGTACGTTGCCAGATACATCTTTGATGGAGGTGATCTGAGCTCGGCCAAATTCCCCTCTCACCACATTTGCCAGTGTCTTCCCCGGTCTGTCACCCTCGCCATATTTCCTGGCGGCCTGTGGGTGGCTGAAGTACTGGACTTCGCTGGTAGCGAGCGCATTGTATGCATGCAGTTCCTCGCTAATTTGGACAAGTATGGCGGGATCGGCGCCTGTGGAGCATTGCAGCTCCAACTGCTTGAATTTGGCTTCAGAGCGGATTGCTTTTAGTACCCCAGCCTCTCGTGAGATGGACATCCCCCTGATATATACCTTAAAGGTCTCCCATCTGACCGCAGCTGATGTGTCTTGAGGAGAGTTGTGGTCAAAGAAGGATACGATGTCTGCAAGGATGTCGGCCCTGAACACAATATCCCTGCGGGCCTCAGATTTGAATCGCCAGGTGCTGAGTGTCGGGATGGGTATACCCAGCTTCACAGATAGTGTAATTGGAGCGTGATCGGACAGTGTGCGGGGGAGGATCCAGGACCCCTCTACCCCGCCCATGGTTTCATTTGACATGAGGAACAGGTCTATACGAGACGAGCTGTCGTGCACGGACGAGTAATAAGTGTACTCCCGGCACAGGGGGTGTAGTGTCCTCCAGACGTCGCAAACATTGAGCGTCTGTATATGGCCACGTAGTCTGTGTGCGCTGCTGGTTAGGGCTCGAGAGGATGTGCCAGTACTGTCCAGGACAGTGTCAAGAATGAGGTTCAGGCCCCCCCCCCATATAATCTGGATTCCTACATATCCCAACAGTATGGCAATTACTGCATCGAAGAACTCAGGAGAGTCAACGCTGGGGCAGTACGTGTTAACAGGTAGGTATTCTCTATTCCCCATCGTGCAGTGCAGTATAACATAACGCCCCTCAGGACATATATAGCTTTTGTGCAGAATAAATTTAATCGATTTATGGATCATTGTGAGGACTCCCCTGGATTGGGAGGAGTAGGAAGTAAAGAATCTAGCGGGACCCCACGACGGGGCCATGGTGCCCGGAATGTGGGCATTGGAGTGTGTCTCCTGTAGGAGTAGTACCTTGCAGCCATGCCTATTAGCAAAGGCCATTATCTTACAAGCCTTAGTGTGATTGCTTAATCCACTGATGTTCCAGGACATTATGACGGTAGACATATCAGTGGAAAATATCTAATCTCGGTATACTCGCATCAATGAACATCCCAGATCCAGCAGTAATGCGCACTCCCGGGGTTACAGTCGGGAGTGCGCTCATGATTTGCCAATGTGCGCGCCATGAGACCTTGCATGCCCTTTTTCCCAAACATCCCATTCCCACCCGCCACCCTCACCACTAACCCAGATTCAGCAGTGTGAACATCACCCACCCTCAATTGTACAGAGCTGGGCCGGCCCCAACGTGGCCCAGACTGTACAAAAGCCCAACAGGGGCTGTCCCGCAACAGGGGCATATCCAAGAACAGTGCAATCGCAATGGGGTGCGCCGTTGCCATGCAGAAGCACGCTTGGAACAAGCAGGTTCCGTTACAAAACAAACATTGTTAGCGGTCATATCGTGAATACCCCAGTCCTACACAATGGGGCACCGGGAACAACACACGTGCCACAGGGATCCAGCAACCCAATCCAGGCGAAAACAGTGAGTCAAAGCATGTCCCCGTGTTCTTGAATAGGGGGCAAAGGGTTGCAGCCAGAACAAGGGAGCCCCGCATGTCAGAGAACAACAGAAGTAAGTGTGGGATAATAAACTGGACTGGATGACAGGTGCTCCACGGCGAGCGGGTGTACAGAGCGAAAATTAAACCTGCGTAGGAGAGCATTGTATTAAGGTGAATGCAGAGGTATGGTCGCCCATGGATGTGAACAAAGAGTGGTAGGACCCGATTTACATATAGGCACAGTATCTAGGCAGCACAGAGAAAGCATAGGATTCACTCATTATTCATAGAGTCATCAGCAGGAGGATGGAGAGGAACATGTGCCTCTATGAATTTAACCGCCTCAGATGTCACCGTGAAGAAGTATAGTTTGTTGTTGAACGTGAACTTCAAGCGTGCAGGGAAGAGTATGGCGTAGGGGATGTTCCTCTCCCTAAGGAGTTTCTTCACTCCAAGGAACTGGCGGCGTTCCTGCTGAACTCCGGTGGAAAAGTCGGGGAAGATTCTGTTCACCTGCGAGTCCATTCGTAACTCGCCCCTTTCCCGAGCGAGGCGGAGAATTTGGTTGCGATCTTTGAAGCTCAAAACCTTAGCAATGATGGGCCTCGGAAAGTCGCCGGGTTTAGGCCGCGGAGACAGTGCCCTATGGGCCCTCTCAATGGTGAAGAAGGGAGACATGTCTGGATTGCCCAATAGGTCCTTCAAGAGATCCTCGACCGCCAATTCCAGTCGACCCTTCAGCGCATTTTCAGGGACACCAACGATGCGTATGTTGTTTCTACGCGACCTAGATTCGAGGTCATCGCATTTGGCCTTGATCGCCTTCATGTCTGAGACCAGAGTGGCCTTGGAGTGTAGATATATTATCTTCATTAGTACCAATCCTGTTTTCAGCCTCCGAGATTCTAATCCCCTGCTGATCCAGTTTGGCTCTGAGCGATGCTACATTGGCATTAATGTCATCGAAATTTTCGTGGAAGGATGCAAAGTTTCTAGCCATGGATTCCATTATCGCTGTGAGGTCAGTGGCAGGTGCCTCGGCGTAAGGTGGGTCGTCAGCTGGATCGCTTGATGTGTGGGCCGAGTCGGACCTCGGGGTGGCTTTAGCGAATTTGTCGGTGGCCCCGGTTTTATTGGTATTCCTAGATCTGTTAGACATCGTTGATAATGTAGTAGAGGCACTGAGTGGCTAGAGTGGAAACCTGAGTAAGAGCGTTGAGACAGGAGGCCACATGGTACGGAGGCACAGGGGAGGCCCCACCGCAAGTCTCGCAGTCAGAGGTCGGTGGACCAGCCCGCCGATCCGAATCGCCCAGACAAATCCTGGCAGAGGCGGAAGGGACAACAGCGTAAGGGAAATATAAAGTAGCTGCAGGGATAGTGCGACCCCACAACCCCAGTGGATGGGGACAGTATCCGGAGCAGACCCCGAGTAAGCACCACAGGAAGAACAGTCAGCAGGAGTGTGGGCACTGGTGCACAGGCGGATATCGCATGGGGCAGTGAAGGCAATGTCCAGTAAAGACGCAAAGCTGTGCCGTAGTAGTAGTGCTGAGCTGGCAGGTGGTGCAGTGACAAGTAGAGAGCGTCGCAGCAGGGTCCCCCCCCGCTCAGGGCTAACACATTAGAGATTGTGCAGGTGTGGGCCACGGCTCCAACAAGCTAGGGACCATTAAGCCTGGAGCAAGGAGGCAGCGGGGCAATCCAGGCTATGGGCCCAGAGCAGGAGACCAGTCAGTGCGGCACGGGAGCCAGCCGGGGCTGCACAGCACAGGGGAGAGGCCCAGGCCGGGGATGGCCTGCAGTAGTTGGGAGACGGGGTCAATGCAGCTCTGGCGCGCAGCAGCCCCAGCAGCCCCTCACCTGTGTCACAGCCCGCGAGGATCCAGTCAGGCGATGGGCGCACCACCAGGCGCCGGACGGCGCGGATGTGGGGCGGACGAGGGCTCCCCAGTTTCAGGCGCTCCCAGGACCAGGTCCGATCTCGTCAGCAGTGCGGAGGAACGAGCCGGAGCGGGAAGGTGCAGGCCGCAGCCTAGGCCGCAGATGCCAGGCCAGCGGGAGTCCAGCCCACGGCGCATCCAAGGCGGGTCCCAGGCCAATGGCCGCCGAGCCAGGCGAAAGGTGTAGCTCCTCCAGGAGGGGCGAGGAGCAGACCAGGGCCCCCCCGATATCGAGCTCCCCGGCCGGCAAGTCCGATCGCAACAAGGCCAGACGATCCCGGCAGCAGCGCGGGGGGACAGTCTAGGTTGGGCCGGTGCAGGGCGCGGCCCAAGCCGCGGATGCCGGGTCAGCGAGGGTGCAGCCCAGCCCTCGGCGCCTCCTGCGCGGGTCACAGAGCACCCGCGATACGCACCGCAGTCAGGCAGCTCAGTGGAGGGATGCGGCAGGGGAGGCAGCAGCGGGGCGGCGCGGGCCGAGGACAATGTCACGTTGGGCCGCCGAGCACCACAGCAGCCATGAGGAAATTGCACACGGAGATCTCCGGTGCCCGGGGTCCGATCCGCGCCTGGATCGTGGCGCCACATAGCCCCAGTTATGGGGAGGACAGGGGGTCGACCAGATAGGCGAAAAGACACTTCAGGCCGCAGATGTCCTCGGATGAAAAGCGGCTGTGCACGGAGATAAACAGCTAGGCAGCCATCTTGACGGCTGCTCAACAGCGCCCCCGACCATGTCCGAGAGTTACATCAGAAATCACACCATCAGTCCGTCTTTCACATCCAAAGTGTGGAACACAATATCTACGGCATGAATTGCAACAAGCACATGTACAGTAATGATAAGAAACATACTACACAATGCATAGCAATGAATGTACATATTAATCATGAAACACCCCATCTAGCAAAAGCTGAACATTGGACAATAATACCGAAATCATCCCCACTAGGGGTGTCAACACAAGTCACACAGCACCAGACATGCCACAGATATGACAGTCCAAAGCCCTTGTGTAATAGGTTGTCACACCGAACCATCCTTGCGAGCCCATGGATAAGGGAGGCAGGAGTGGCATATGTGAGTCAAGGACCCCAAGCAGCAAACACATACACAAGACAAGCCTGAAGGGCCCAGCTGGAACAGACAGTGGATGCCTTCAAAAGCCACAAAGCACCGCACCATCACATGAAAGCACAATAGACAAGCAATTTTAAACTATATTAACTAATTACACTAACTATGGAAAACCTACATTATCGAATTAAACTAACTATCAAACAGAAACTTAACTAACTAAACTAAAAGAAAAATCAAAAATGGCCACATACGACACGGGGGGAGGGGAGGCACCCAGGAGGGGGAGGTACAGGGTGCTGCTCAACATCCACATGCGATGATGATGAGCCAAAAAAAAAACCTCCATGGGCCCAACGCCTGCACAGCCCAACCTATGTGGGAGATAGATGGCTGTCCGAGTCTGGCTCATCCTGGAAAGGAGGACGTGGCACAGTAGCCTGGCCACGCCTAGCCGCAGCTTGCCCCTCGTCGCCAGCAAGTCTGCCAGACGGGTGAGCCTGGTTCTGTGTGGCGATGTGACGTAGGTCTGCATGCAGAACCTCACGTGATACACGTGCTTCCTCTTGCAAGGTAGCACGTGTAACACGGAGTTCCTCCTGCAAGGCCTGGCTGGACAACCGCTGCACCTCCCGGCAAGCCTGTAGCTCAGCCGAGATAGTACGCTCAAGCTGTGCAAACCTCTCCTCTGCCCGCTGCCTCTGGGACATCATAAGGACACCCAGAGTGGATTTGAGGGAAGCATACTCCTCCCTCAGGGCATCCATGTGCGCCTCTGCATGAGCAGCAATTGCTTGACGCAGAGACGACATTTCAGCCTGGCGTGCCCTGTCTGAGGCCGCCATGCCCAGCCTGAGCGAGCGGGCCGTGGACCGTGCCGCCTGCTGCTGGAGAGGCACCTGCCTAGCAGGAGGGAGCACAGATCGGGCCACACGCTCCATGCTCTCAGCGATGTTCTCCATTGCTGCCCCCTGCCGTTCTGAATTGGCAGTCATGTCTTGCTTCCACTCAGTATACTACGGTTGCGCGCGGCGACCGCGTTGCCGGGCTTGACCCCTGCGGGACCCAAGGACCGGGGGTCCTCGCTGTGTTGGCACCGCCCGCGGCTGCACGACTACATTCCCCCGTCGACGTGATGTCCCAGGCACATCAGTGACTGGTGTGGAGGGTGACCCTGCGTCCCGATCCACCACGGGCGGAGGAACCAAGACTGTCTGATCCCTCAGTGCAGGTGTCGCAGACAGAGGAGTGTCCACATCAGAATCACTCACCCCTGACACATGGACTTGATGCTCATCCAACTCAACATGGACGTCAGAGTCGTCATCAAGGCTGGACTCATAGGCAGCCAGAGACAAGATGGACTGTAGCACTTGGGGGTTTTCGTGGCCTACCACCCCACGACCCCCACTTGTGCCAGGTTGATGTAGTGGTAACAACCCTGTGTTCGGCATGACAACACCATCCTCCGCCTCCATTGCGTCATCACCTGAAAAATAGAGAGAAAAAAGGTCACTACACATGTCAGAAGCACACAACACACACACACCGACAGCAAACGCTTCAGGCAGACATGTGACACACAACATATAACCTGTGTTAGGGAGAATTATCTGTTTAGGCTGAATTTCCTAACCTAATGAGTCCCCCAGCGGCTTTGCTGGATTTCTGGAGTTTGTTTTTTTCCATCCTGCCAAGAGTGAGACTCTTTTCTTCCCACTCTTGGACATGAATGTGTGTAATTCCTTTGAATGTCAATGTGTTCTATGGGCTATGGGGTCTTTTACTCCATAGGGTCTCATATGTTTTTCTATGTGTGTTACACCGCACCCTACGTGCCGTAACACTGGGGCATCCTAGCGGACCTCCACCATAGACTCCATACCCGGGGACTGACTACTGTCTCCCCGGGCATGTAAAGTCACCATTGGCTTTACTAGACCTAAATTTACTAACAGAACTATTACCAACCATCTTATTGTGGACCTGCTAGTAGGGGTAATTCGATTACTCCTGGGTCTGTTACTCGAGGGGGCACTGTCCCGTCCCCCCTCGTCGAGTTTTGGCTGGTGGCAGTGGAAACTACTTGTTATGTTCGACCCCGGACATAACCCTATGGGATTAGTCCCATTGTTGGAGATTGATACTTTTCCTCGTTAATCTCTAACGTACCACCGGTCTACTTATCTTAAATAAGTTTATCGGATGGTATTTTCTGCCAGAACTCGGTTTTTAAAATGGCGTCTGTGTTCGTCTCTGTGACTCCTAAACCAAAGGTTGAGCCCTTTGTTCCACTTTTGGCGGGGCTCTGTACAGAGACCCTCCAAAGTGGTGCCATTCTGTCTGGGTTACCACAGGGCTGTGGGAGGGGGTTTAGGCACCCTGGACCGAGTTGCCTTGCCAACTCCGGTCGCACTCTGGAGTGATTGGCCCAAGTGGTGAGCCTCCCGCTCACCACTTAGCGAGTGTTGATTGACAGCTAGGCTGAATGAATGGGCGTTTTCTGCATAAAAGCAGGGCTTTTGGGACTGGATCTTCAGAAGTCGCCACAGGACCTAAGAATCCAACGAGGGTAACGCTGAGCCGACCTGCACGACGACACCTCCGGTGGAGCCCTGCGGAACCGACTCGCCACTTCCCGACGACAGAGGAGATCTCCCTGCCGGAGAGTCTCTTCCCCTGACTGGTGGGAACAACCAGTCCCCTTTGCTTTTTCTTCGCCTCAGGACGCGGTGGTTGAATTGCCCGTGCAGAAGCACCCTGGCAACCGGATAGCCACTTCCCCTGTACCGTGACCAAAAGGTGGTGCCTTGTGACGGAGCATTCCGCGGCTGGTCTCTTCCCTGGTGGTGCACCGGACTTCACTTTTCTTCAACGACGAGATCATCTCTACTCTTGGCAAAGACCTGTCGTGCATCCTCCACCAGGAACAACTGCCCCCGCCGGAGCTGTCAATCCACAACAAGGTACCATGTCCGTCTGGCTTCCCTTTCGATCGGTTTGAGTAAGGTGTCTTAATCCTCGCCTTTCCGTTGGGTCGCCTCCAAGCTTTTTCTCACGTATTGTTCTGAACTGGTTCAATCTGCCGATAACAATTTGCTACAAAGACTCGGACGCATTTCCCCTAGAGACTTTTTGGAACATATCGCCTTTCCTCTCTCCATGTGGGCCTGGCCTCTGAACTTTATGATCTATTGTGGTTCTTGCCTTCGTGCCTTGCATTTTATCCGTGAAGTATTGAACTGTGTTGATTTCGTAACCTGCCTATTTTTTCTCTCCCGTCCTAACTAATATTAGAGTGCCATCTAGGTTGAGGTATACACCTCTGTCTGAAAATAAGTAATACCGGTAGAACCTAGACTTGTCGAAATATTGTTAGGGGGATTGATCGTTTTTCTTCTGCGTAGAGTAATTGTAATTGAAGTGTTTGCGTGATAGTGCCATAGTGTTTTCTATAGATGTTCCGTTATAAATAAATACCTTAATATCTTTACACTGAAGCCTTGTTGCGTGTTTGCTTGTCTTACTGTGAAGAATTGTCCTATATTGTATACTCCACATACTGCTCAACTCTTCTTGAGAGAAGTCTGACTGCTCAGCCACAGCTACCAAGTGAATCTGTGTGGTACAGACTGCTACCAAGTGGGTTCACCACCAACCACCTGTAGTCCTAAATCTTTTGCAGTGGTCCCAGAGGGAACTGCACAGGTTTACGCCTAACAACCTGGCATGCATGCTGGGTCAACTTTGAATTGCTTCTGTGATCAGACCTGTTGAAAAGTGGCAGTTTCCATGGAAGTGGGTCTATGCAGTGCAGAAAATGTGTACCTTTCACTACATACATGTACAAGGACTCCATGATGTGTGCCAGGAAATGTGAAGGCAGTGCAAGGTCAAATTCAGGCATCACGTGCATTGTGCATTCAATGTGTACCATATCTAGAAGCCAAGCACCCCTCCACCCCAGTACCAAAGCAGGGATGCCTAGCATGGTATCAAAAGGCTGACCATACACCTGTGTATTGACAGGCAGTGTTGACTGGCATCAACAGCTTAATGTGATTCAAGTGACAACACTGCAAATGATGGGACAGTAAGCAGGACACATGATGAAAACTCTGGAGTCCGCCCACGTGTGAAGAAGACACAACAACAGTTGGACAGAGTCATTGGCCATTGAACAGGCTGAGTCCTGTGAGCCACACAGATTGTCAGACCCTAAACATGTGTGCAATGCAGTACTGAGCCACAGTTGACATGGGAAGGCTGATGAGATGCTATGCAATGTATGTAACCAAGGACTTGTATTACAGTGATCATCCAGTCAAGGACACATAGGGGCATGCGTGCAATGCACATGGAGCATGAATGGGCACTCATGTCCCTGCGGGACATCTGACCTATATACAGTACAAGTGAGATACCCTGCATCAAGTACTAAGGCTGTACCACACGGCATATTTCTGGCAGAGTCTACGCTGGAAGTTAGCATCTACATAGGACGCATGAACAAGAAAGTACACATTGGCAAGATTGAAGCAGACCAGTGCAAAGGTGGAACTGGGGTGCAGAGTGGCGGAGGAGGGGCAAGGGAGCATGCCTACATGGAGTCCCTGCATGCAGGCAGAGGAGACATGCATCACGGAAGCATTGCATTACTTACACATCAGAACCGTATACACGTCACATGTAGTGGCAATCATGCACAACACATCCCACAAGTGAAACACACACGTCCTCAACAAACACACATCAACACTCACTGGACTGGGCATCAAAGTCCAGCATCTCTCCCACTCCTTCGACCAATTCAGGTGGTATGAACTCCGCAACGAGTGCCTCATGCGGAGTGAGCTCTTCCTCCTCTGGTGCAGGCCCACCGCCAGTCACCAGAGTCAAGTTGTAATTAGAGGCACGCTTAGCCTTAGTGCTGCGTTTGATGTCATTCCAACACTTTTTGCATTTTTGCGCCGTGCGCACCTCATGGCCGAATGAACTGACATGTTCCGCAACATGCTTCCAGTGGGTGTCACGTTGGGCAGCCTTAGTCTGACTATTGGCACCCATTAGCATGTCATGGCTGTGGCCCCGCATGTAGTCCACGAGGAAGTCCAGTTCCTGCTTGCAGAAAGGCTTCTTCCTCGATGTGCAGGAGGTCGTGGCTGTGTGTGGGGTCCCAGCCTGTGCTGCAGGTGCAACCTTCCTCCTCTTGGACTGTGGCGCAGACCCTGGCTGGCTAATGCCGCACTGACCAGTATGGCCAGTGGGTTCGGTGGATTGAGCCAAGGGAGTGGCAGGTGGAGGGACGATCAAAGGCCTGACTTGTGTCAGTGGCAGCTGGGTGCCCTCTAATGGACCCTGTGCAGCAACATCAGCTGTGGCAGGGTCATTGACCGCACCGGTCCTGGTTGGCAGACTCACAACCGGGGTGTTGTTGGGAGCATCTGCCCCTGCACTTGCCAACACCCGGCTGTTCGGGGCAGCAGATGACATAACTGCCCCAGGGACACATGTCTTGGTCTGAGCAGCCCGGCCTGCCCCTATGGTTTCCCTCCTGGCCTGTTGGAGATCTACCAAGGGCTCCTCAAGTGCCAACTCAACCTATGCTGGCAGACCCTGAGCCTGGGTGGCGGTGTCCACAGCTGCACCTGCAGCTACCACTACCCTGGGGCCCGTGGCAGTCGATGGAACGGACTGCCGGGTCACACGGGCGCCAGTGCCAGATGCAGAAGCTGCATCCCCCAGAACCACAGGGGGTGGTGGCATGACTGCACCGACGCATGGCACAACATTGTGCTCAAGTGGCGCACCCCTGCCTCTTCCCCCTCTGTGGCCGCCCTGGACACCCTGGAGTCCCCCTACTCCCTGGTCACCACGGCCACATCCCCGACCACGCCCGCCACAAGGAGTACGCCCAGCTGAGGTGCCCCTCACCTTTGGTGGCCTCCCAACCATGGCACAGATGTAGTAGTGCCGGCACAGATGGAGTGGTGCCAATGGGAGGTGTACATCACAATTGACCTGGGCAATTGGGGTGAAGGGGGTGGGAAGCAAGATGTTAACAGCCCCCCTACACCTGCAAGGCTGTATGTGACCCCGGTGATGTAGTGACGGGTCACGCAACGCTCAGGCACCCCAAAACTGCAGTAAAACCGTGCACGCAACCCTGCAGCCTACGTGCGTGGATTCAACCTCCAGCAGTACGCGGTGGCACCCAGTAACACGAATAACGCGTACGCATGGGACACACAGGCTACTATGACATCGAAAATGGGTGCGATACACAGGGGCACTCGCAGTGGGAAAAAGAGCGTGTGCGACTCACCGTCTGACTAGCGCGATGCAGAAAAACACGTGTAGCCAATACCCCCGCCAAAAGAAGAGATACGTCCTTGATAGCTGTGAAGATGTGATGGCACGCGAAACAACAGGAAGCAGCAACACACGTCGGTCTCCACGAAAGGCACGTACAGTGAACTGCTGGCCCCGCTCACCTTTAACCCGTGCTGAGGGAAACGCCCGCGCGCGTCACGTCACTTACGCGCATGGGCCTTTTCCTCGGAATACACGCGGACGTGCAGTTTTTCACGTGCGCTGAAACGCCCATGCACGCCTGCGCGCGTCACATCACAGGGGCGCTTGCGCTTGAGGGGCCTTCTGTCCAATGAAATTGCGTATGCGTGCAGACGCGCTTACGCGCTAAGGGCCTTTCCTCGATTTACACGCTGAAGTGCAGAATTTTCACGTGCCAAATCACTGTATCAAGCTGGCCACGCGTAAGCACACGGAAGACCACGCTCTTGCCCAGAAGGCCGAATTACTGCTCCCCAGAGCCCCGAGCACGCTCCCTCCTGCCATCTGCTGCTGCCTGACTGCCTGCTGCCCACGTGCCCTGCCATTTGCTGCCTGCACATCAGCCAGGGGTGCTGTTGCTGTGACCACCCCTGCTGGAACCGAAGACTCCCGACTGGGATTCCATCGCTCCACAGCCCAGCCCCAGGACCCAGTTGCCCACCCACTCCTGCCTCTGGGGTTGTCATGTCGGGCACTGCAACATCTGGCACCACTGACAACCCCCGGCCAGAGAGGCAGAGGGGCACCAGCTTCAGTGCCAGGGAAGTTGGTGTCCTGGTGGAGCAAGTCCTGGGGCAGTATGATGCCCTCTTCGGAAGTTCCCGCGTCGATAAGGAAGGACGGACTCGGATCTGGACGGACATCGTGACTGCCATCAACGCGGAGGGGGTGGCAGTCCACGACTTCCAACATGTCAAGAAGCGCTGGGAGGACTTCAGGTCCAGGACCCTGAACAAGGCCCGCCGCCTCTTGAAGGCAGCGGATGCTAAGGGGCGCCGGGGCCACTTGTCGGAAGATCAGATGAGGCTCCTGGAGCGCATATCCCCAGCGTTCCACGTCCAGGTCCTTGAGAGGCAGACCCATCTGGAGTCGAGCGGTAAGTGTACATGCATCCTGATTGTAAGCTGTGCGTGTGCTGATGTTTCAGTAGTGTGCAGGTTGCACATCTGTTTGTATGGGGTCGAGTATGGGTGGGGTTGTACAGGGTCGTGAGGCTAACACATGCAAGGTCTGTCATGTGTGAGACATGGATGGTGCTTGTGTGTGTAGGCTTGCATGCCAAATCCAGTTGTGTGGGCACACATGTTTGGATGAATTTATATGTAAGTAGACATGTTTGTGATGTCACGCATGTATGTGGTATTCAGCTGCATGTATCAGCACTGTGTACATGTGCATGTGTGTGTATTTGACAAGGGTGCAACAGTGATGCAACATGGATGCATGTGACAGCGGGATATGGATGCCCATCTGAACACTGCAGAGGTGTACACATGCATGCAAGTGTGGTGGTGTGTGTACATGTGTAGTCCACTCCCTGTGTTGCATGTGATGTCTGGCTCACCATTGCCTGCTCATGCTGTTGTATGTGTATGGATGGTGCTGGCAGTTGCGATATGGCTGTGGTATGGCTCATGTATGCAAGTTGAAATGACATGTGTGTTGGGGATTGTGATGGCATGTCTGAGGTTTGCCAATGCCACTCATGTACAACTGCCATGTGTGTATGTGTCCATTGTACAGTGCCCTGATGCCTGTGTTTTATTTCTCCCTGTCTGCAGCGTCAACTGATGAAGAGGGCGGAGAAGGTGCTGTGGAGCACAGCGGCGGGGATCCCACCGCCACCCAGAGACGCAAGGCCCGGCTCCCCTCCCAGGTTGTGATCTCGTCAGGGAGTGAGGAGTCCGGGGCCGCGTCCCAGTCCGCAGCTGCCGGTGGGAGGTCCAAGAGGCAGAGGTTGGAGTTGGACTCCTCGGCAGCAGAAGGGGCAGCTGGGACCCCACAGGGCCCAACGGGGGAAGATGGCACGGAGTCATCCAGGTTGGTGGGGGGTTTGGTGGAGGAGGAGGCCGTGCAAGCAACAGAGACGGGGTCTGGAGGTGGGGATTCCACTGGTGCTAGTGGTGCAGTGCAGGACCAGGGACAGGAGGCAGCACAGGCCGCCGCGGAGGTGCCTGTGTGCAATCCTGTCCCTGATCCTGTCCCTGCATCATCTTGCACCAGCAGGGATGCCTACGTCCAGACCCGTTTTCAGGCAGGGGATGAGCTCACGACAACTGGCCTTCCTCTGCCTGCAGACATGGCTATCCGGGTCTGGGTTGAGCCTGTCCTGACTGGTGTGGCGTTGTGTCAACGGGCCATGCGAGGTGACCTGCAGTCTTTTCATGAGGAGACTGCACGTCATCTCGAATGGCTCATTGACCGCGTCGGCCTACTGGGACAGGTCACCCAGGCCAGATTCCTCCGTTTGATGGGGCTTGCTACGACCCCCTCCTCAACTGAACCCCCTATGCGCCAGTCGTCCTCCGTGCCATCTTCCCACCCATCAGTCACCTGGGTGCCCTGTGGAGCTGCCTCTGACAGTGCTGCCAGGCTGGTGGAGGAGGCATCCCTGCCACAGTCGGGAGTCCGACGTCCAGCAGGGGTGGCCACATCAACGACTGCACCCCAGCCAGCGGAGGATGTGCAGGCAGCAGGAGGCAGTGCACGGGCAGAGGCACAGCAGCAGCAGCAACGTGGTGGGAGCCATGATGGCTCGGGTCCTTCGACATCGGAGGGGCAGGCATCGGCCGGAATGCAGGAGGACCCAGGACGGGAAGTGTCTTCCATGTGGCAGCGGTTGGGCCACGCCATAGATGCGGACTGGCAGCGGGTGGAAGAGGCACGGCTCACGATGGTCAGGGCAGAGAACTCCATGCGGAGGGCCCTGAGGCGGGCCGAGTGCCTCGATGCAATCCGCAGGGGGTTGGAGGTGGACACGTCGACGGCCCTGCAGACCCTCGGGGTCATGGAGGAGGACCGCCTCCGGGACATTGAGCAGGAGTTCGATGATGCCCTGGCCCAGGACATCCAAAAGTGAGCCGTCGGACTAGCCCGCTGCCCTTGTAAATAATTCTGTAGTTAGTGTTAGGTTTCCTTTGGTTTTGCATTTTTTGGACCTTTTGGACAATGGGCCACATTTTTGTATATAGTTTTTTTTTATTAGGTAGTGTTATTAGATAAGTTTCATTTCTTCTGTTGGGATCATGGACCCTGGTTTGTTTATCTGTATATAGTTGACTGTTGGATTTTCTTTTTTTTTTTTACAATTTACCCATGGAGCAATGGCTTTCAATTATAATTTTCCATTGGATTTACTTTTGTGGACTGTGACTTTCAACACCTTTCCTTTGGATTATGATTTTTGGTTTTCCATTATTTCACGGACATGCTGCTTTTTATTTTTTTAAATTCCCATTTCTTTTTGTTTATTTTTGATTCAATTCATGTTTCTTTTAATACATATTTTTTGTTCAAACTTCAATGTGTAGTATCATCTCATTGGTTTCATGCATATCATGATATGGGTTTTGAGATTCACTGACATCCATTGGGTGTATGTGAGGGACATGTGTTCATTTCCAAACTTGCAATTGGGGTTCTATCATGTTATTGCCATTTCTAAGTGGGTGGATGCAATACTCGGGTGGGTGTTTGGCATTTGGAGGCTGACCATAGAGGCCAGGGATCTAGATTGTGATGACATGTTGGCTGCGGAACATGAGTGGGGGCATGCTGGCAGGTGCCCCACAGTGCTGGGGGGTGGGGGTGCAGAGGGACATGAGTTGGGGGCCTGGTGGAGGGTTCCCCACAGTGCTGGGGGGTGGGGGTGCAGGGGGACATGAGTTGGACATGAGTGGGGGCCTGCTGGCAGGTGCCCCACAGTGCTGGGGGGTGGGGGTGCAGAGGGACATGAGTTGGGGGCCTGCTGGCAGGTTCCCCACAGTGCAGGGGGGTGGGGGTGCAGGGGGACATGAGTTGGACATGAGTGGGGGCCTGCTGGCAGGTGCCCCACAGTGCTGGGGGTGGGGGTGCAGAGGGACATGAGTTGGGGGCCTGGTGGAGAGTGCCCCACAGTGCTGGGGGATGGGGGTGCAGGGGGACATGAGTTGGACATGAGTGGGGGCCTGCTGGCAGGTGCCCCACAGTGCTGGGGGGTGGGGGTGCAGGGGGACATGAGTTGGACATGAGTGGGGGCCTGCTGGCAGGTGCCCCACAGTGCTGGGGGGTGCAGGGGGACATGAGTTGGGGTGCAGGCTAGTCCCCGTGCTGTGGGCTGCCTGCAGGGGCCGTGGAGGTTGTGGAGCGAACACCTGGGAGGACCCACACGTCCAATTCACGTGTAGTACTCCACGGAACCCCTGAAATACACGTACCCTGCTGAATTCACGTGTGTAAGTTTCCGCGCACCCCGAAATACACGTACCCAGGACATTCACGTGTGGAACTTCCAGCGCACCCCAGTAATACAGGTACCCTGCTGAATTCACGTGTGTAAGTTTCCGCGCACCCCGAAATACACGTACCCAGGACATTCGCGTGTGGAACTTCCAGCGCACCCCTGATATACACGTACCCTGATGGAATCGCGTGTGAAACTTCCCGTGCACCCCTGAAATACACGTACCACGCTCGCACAGGGCCAATCGCGTGTGAAACTTCCCGCGCACCCCAGTAATACAGGTACCCTGCTGAATTCACGTGTGTAAGTTATCGCGCACCCCGAAATACACGTACCCAAGACATTCGCGTGTGGAACTTCCAGCGCACCTCTGATATACACGTACCCTGCTGAATTCACGTGTGAAATTTCCCGTGCACCCCTGATGTACACGTACCCTGATGGAATCGCGTGTGGAACTTCCCGCGCACCCCTGAAATACACGTACCCAGCTGAAATAACGTGAGGAACTTCCCACGCACCCCAGTGATACACGTACCCCGCTTGCCGTGCTGGTACAGGGTTAGCGCAGCCCTTTGCGCTGGATTGGGGATTTTGATTGCTTTTCCCTGCACAAGGGGCGTTCTTGGGGGCGTAACTGGCGCTGCTGCAGGGTCGCTGCGCCACTGTGCGCCACGGCTGGTTTTGGTGGCTGGAATCCATGAATACGCTGTCCGCGGAAATGTATTTTGGCGCACGCGGCTGGTGCAGGGATTCGCAGGCACACACTGTGCGCCAGCCGCGTGCGCCACTTGTGCGCTGAATTCTATGAATTACCCCCCTGGTGTTTTTATATCTATTTTAACTTTATTTTGGTTTGCAGTGCGTAAGAAGTTTTATAAGTCATTCCAACGCGCACTCTGCACAAATTAAAGTAACAAACCCTGTGGATGGAACTATGTTCCTGAGCATACAATGCACTTCAACGTGACGTTGGAACCAGTTTTCTTTTGTGCCATGCATGTTTGGCAAGAGATCTGATACTTGACTGCAAAACTTCATCTTTGTCTTTTATTTTTTTTAAGAAGTTGTATAGCGTACACAAATTAGAGCCTGTTTTTAATGTGTGTGCAAATCCACAACATAAAGTTGCTAGTTCAATTTCGAACAGAAGGTGGAAAATGTATTCTTCATTTTGTTAGAATCTGGGGTCTTCAGAATATATCCATGAAGAGTGTTATTCTGATGCACTAATTTGTGTGGACCATTCATCATATCTTCCTCCTGTAGGAAAGAGTAGAGGAAACAATGTGTTTCAACACTTTTTGTTCCCCTTATACTCAATGGGGATCCTTTTACTTGACACATTTGATATGTTTCTAATGCCTCTTCAATGGTGTCTTTGGAGTGTAGTGGGTGAATTGTATGCTGGTCTAAAATGTTGGCTGCAGTCACAGGATCTACATGTTCAAATTGGCCAGTGGCTGGTGAATCTTGAATTATGTGGGTGATTTCTCTTACGTTTTCTTCTATATTCATATCTTTGTAGTATTCATTTTATTCTTTTAGATATTGTAGGGCTTGTTTAACTTTGTATAGGTCAACTAGTTGTTGCCAAATTATTTTTGTTTTTTGTTGGTAAACTATTAACTAGTACAATCAAAGATTAATCTACTGGTTGTTGTAATCCCAGAGTTTCTACATTTTCTTTAAGATCTAATGGCAAATATACCACTTTGCCACAGATGCCCTATAGTAATTCAGAATGAGGCAATTTGGCTGTTTTCGGATGAAGGTGTATTATAGCTTGAAATGGGTGTACTGTTTGGATTATAATAATGCTATACAAGTTAAGTTGTTGGAATGTTTTTCATAGTGGGAGTATTTCGAAGTTACTAAAAATAGTGTGGTACAGCATTTGGTTATTGTCAAGCTTTGTTTTGCAGTATGTGCGAACTATTGAGGGGTTAGTTATTTTGTATGTATTTCTGTTGTTAGATATAAAACTAATTGGAACCATTGGGATTCCTCATTGTCCTCTATTTTGTAGGCCATATCTACTATTTGTGTGCAGTTTATATAAAAAGTTCTGTGACAACAGCTACATACTTGGTCTGGTATTTCAGCAGATGTGTTTTGAAACTTATCTATTTCTTTTGTATGTGTTTGTTAGAAGGTTGGTGCTTGTGTGGTTTTCGGTAATGTTTTCTGAAGTTACAGAATTCTATAAGTCAACTTCAGTTCCAAAGTATTTACTTTGAAAGTGCTCTTTTTTGAAGGATTTCTTTGGCTGCTCCATGTAGGAGAATGTTATTTAAATTTTACAGTTCTAGAGCAGGATTTTTTGCATAGTATAGTCTATGCACAAGATTCCGTATAGCGGAATGGTGTGTTGGTAACATTTGTATGTGGTGGAAGGTGCTTTTGCAAGCAGTTTCTAAAATGCAGGCTAATGAATGTCCTCGAAGATCAGAGTGGCTGTGCACTGGACAAGAGTCTATGGTTTGTAAAGTGTTCATGGTACTTTTGTCTGTTAGTTTTACATAGTGATTTCATAGTGAAAAGATTTAAAGGATTGTTGGCGTACTCTACACATTGAGCCGCATGTCCATTTGTACACTGGACGCTTTATTTGGGTGAAAGGAACATTTGGTTGAAAGTTTGTTGGGTATATTTTTTCTGTAAGGGTTCTTTTGCCACAACGGTGTCTCCAACCATTTCATACCCTTGTTCTTGTTTTTAAGCCTCTTCAATGAAATATGGTTGTGGGCTGTTTGTGTGAATCCATTCACCTTCACAGAAGTTTGAAAAGGTTTCTATATTGACATTGTGCATGTTTAGAAGTACTTTTTGTAATGTATTAATTAATTTAGTAAGTGGTTTCATTCTGTTTAAAATAAATGTAAACAATGTTGTCTTTAGTAGAAATGCACTGTCAATTAGAGCTTCGACGATTAGTCTCCTGCAAAAGTTTTTAAGTGTAGATCATGACTTTTCAGCTTTAGTTATAAGATTGTGAATAACACTACAGTGCAAAATGTTTTGTAACATACATTGTTTGGATTGCTTTATGGCTGCTACGTTAACAATGGTAGATATAGTATTAGGTTTATTAGTAGGTCTGCTTTTCTTTGTATATTTTTTTTTACTTTTACTTTTTGGAAGAGGGCCTTACATTTGTTAGTGGTGGCTCATATAGTTTTATTGAGTGAGGTTAGGAGCTCTTTGTTTTAATGTTTTCTATACATTGTTTTAGATGTGGATGACCATATGGCTTGATTTTATTCTTATCTGCTCTATGTTTACTATCTTTTCTATGGAGTTGCTTTTTAGTAAGCATTTTGTGGTGACTGTTGGGAAATAGAAAGTTGGGGTTTGAAAGTTGTGGATTGTATATGCATGTATGGTGAATGGGTGTGTGGGTGGGGTTGTAGAGATTAATAGAGTGCTGTTTGATTGTGAAATGGCTTAATAGGTGTGGTTGGGAAGGTTAGAAGAGTAAGAGTCTGTAGAGGTGTGAATGGCTCGGGTTAGTGAGGAAGGGAGTAGTGGTGTGATTGAATACTTAGGGACATTATGGTGTTTTCAGCAAAATAGTGTGTAGGGTGCTCAGATGGGAATAGAAAGAGTGTGAATGGTGCAATACAGTGAGTTAACGTGAAATAAATGTGATTGGGAAAGGATACTCTCTGCTAATATATATTGGAAGTATATTACAATTACAGAAATATACATGCTACATTACCATACTTTGTAGGATGAGAAGGGTGTTCTTTTTCAGCAGCTGGTTTCATCAATCTTCTTTCTTGTAATCGTAAAATAAAGTTAGTGGGTATATGTGGGAATGCTGAATTATTTTTAATAAGACAGCTTGTTATTTATGAATGTAGGAGGAGCTCTTGGGAAACAGTTAATGAAGTTATGTTATGCATGATGTACTAAAGTGTGTTAACTATGTTGTTAGAAGAATTAGAATGTAGTAGTTGTGTTTTGGACCTTGGATGGAACAGGTAAAACATGGGTGTGAGGAAAAAGTGCATATGTAGGTTACTGTTGTGTTACTGGTTTTAATATAGGGAGTGCTATGTTTGTGGTGTAATGTATTTGCATTGTGTTGCAGTGTTTTTAAATAATATGGAAACCGTGGCCTAGTGGTAATGCAGTGGTTGATTGTTGTTGCAGCAGTGTATGGTGTTTTATAGTAGAGATTGGGAAAGAAGTGTAAATTACTTTAAAGCTAAGGTGAAGTGTTGTATATAGATACTTTGCCAGTATACAGATATGTGTTAGTAGATGAAGAATGGTGGTAGTGTAAGGGATGTAATCAGTGAGGTTGGAAAGTGTAACTTTTATATTGAATGAAAAATGGAAAATGCTAAGAGTTTTAAAATGTTTCTTTTTAGGAGTATGTGCATGAAGTTAAGAAATGCATATGTGCATTTATAGGAGCTCTGTATGTAACTTTTTTGTAAAATAAAATAAAACCAGATGGAAAAGATTTGTAGTGGTGGGAGAGTAGCAGTTTTGTCTGTGAATGGTAAGCCAATATTGGTAAACTTATGTTTGTAATTTAGTATTGTAAATATTTTCTTCTAGGTGATTAATGTCTAGTTTGCATTTTGGTTGAAAAATTATATAAACCAGAATAAAGAAATTTCGTTTTACATTGATTCTTAGATTGCTTTTGAAAATTTGATATATATGGTTAGAGGGCATTGTACTTCTTGGTATGTTTAAAATTCCTGGTTACAGGTTTGCCTAGTGTCTTAGCCCCTGATAAGTTTTAGTTTCACCTTTTCATTGTTTCAGTGCATGCTTGCTTGCCAACATAATGCATTCCGATCTGTAGTTGCTTATGTAGTCCTAGTTTTTCAATTGGATTCTGGGATTTGTAGCTCCACATTTCTCATTAGAAAACATCGACTTCAAGTTCTAGATTAAAGAGAAAAAACAGGACTGGATTAGCAACTTCAGTTTGGAATGGGTTATGTTAGCAAGTATGCATGTACTGCCACTATATTATACTTGGACACACCTGGTGCCATTTAAAAATGTTGCAGAAATGTTTTGCATCTGCTGTTCCTTTGTTTAAGGTACAGGTTACACACAGTGCTGCTATAAATGCACATAGGGATTTTTGTACTTTGATGAAAATGCTCCTGAAAAGAAACATTTTTAAATGCACAGCATTTTATATTTTTAAGTCAATATAAATGTCACACTTTTGAATATTCCATTCCAGTCCTGTTTTTAGTTTGCATTGTGGAAGTTGTAATCTGAGTTTTATAATGGGATACGCGGAATTACAAGTCACTGGGCCTCATCACGACTTGGGCGTTACCGCCGGCGGTATTACCGTCAGCGGTATTAGCCCTACCGCTGAACTCCCCGGCACTAATAGCTCCGGATCACAAGTTTGGCAGTAATGTTAATCCCCATTCCCCATTGAGCCCATTCGGGAATGCCCCATTCCCCATTGGGCTCAATGGGGAATTTTCGCATTCTTACTGTTCAGAGCTGGGGCGAAATCCGCCGAAGCCCTGATTTGGCACACCCCTAAATCCGGCAGTAATAGCGCGATCGCCAAATTTAAGGGTTACCGCCAAAGTCGTGATGAGGCCCACTGAATGGAAAGAAGAAACAAATGAAAACTTGATGAGCACCTAGAGATTGGAATGGGTCATGTTGGCAGGTGTGCATGTACTGCCAACATATTAAACTTGCACACACCTGGTGCCATTTAAAAATGTTCTACAAATATTTTGTATCTGCTTTTTCTTTCTGTTAGAAAAACGTTATACACAGTGCTGCTATAAATGGGCATATACTTTTTTTTAGCTTTCCTAAAATAGCTCCCAAAAAAAGAAAGATTTTTAAATGAAGTGCATTGTAAGTATTTGCTGCTTTGTGTGAGCAGGTGCTGAATGCTCTAATGCATGTATTTTGCTGAAGTGGTTAAAAAAGGAAATGTGCTTATTGAAAAGCTTATTACAAGGTAAGTTGCAGGAACACTCTGTAAATATATATATATATATATATATATATATATATATATATATATATATATATATATATATATTGTAAGCATACCTGTACTATGCACTGTTGTTAGATACAGATGTTCTTGAATCTGGAAATAGAAGTCTTGGTGAGTTTCACAGTAGTTCTTGATGCAGATGGTTTTGATTAACAGGAGATATGTACTCTCATAGTTCAAGTGTACATCTGAAGTGTTGAACTGAGATGACAGGGTTAGGTGTAGAGTTTGTAGATGTGATTGGTTGATGGATGTGTTACTCTTTGAACCCAGCCAATGAGGGAGTGTTTGAAACAAGAAAATGGAAAGGGTAGTGGGGCTGCCCTGTGTTACGGCGTCCACAGACACTGCGGTAGTCCGCGGACACCGGGCGTGCCATCTGGGTTTTTAAGAATACCTGGCATGGAAAGGGGACTGTGGGGATTAGCCAGTCAGGTTTCCAGGTTGTGTGCGCTACAGGAGGAGAGGGTAGGAAGAGTTGTGTTTGTTGTGTGCAGTGAATATGGCTTTGGGTATGGTTTTGAGGAAGCATTGTATTTGGATTTTGGGAGATTCTTCAATCCAGTCATTGAAGGTATATGCTGAAAATCATGGAAGCTCTGGAATTATTGGATTGGAAGAAGTGGACATTTTGTGATATGCAGTTTGTGGGTTAAACTGGGCAAGCTCGTTCTCATTCTGTGAGAGTATCATTTACTTTAAATGTCCAGATATTGTAATAGTGCATTGTGGAGGGAACAGTTAGGGGTAAGTGACTGCAATGGATGTTTCCAAAAGCCTAATGGAACAGTTTCTTGCTGCAAAGATATTTCTTTGGGAAATGAATCAAAGGCAAACATAGAGATGTCCAAACCTTTTCAGTGCAGAAATGAAATAATTGAGGCAGCTTGTGAATAAAGCTGTATCTGCTGTTTTATATGCTGCATGAATATCATCCTTTGAAGATGGCAATATAAGGTCTGATCGTGTGAATCTTTTTCATGAAGATGGAGATAATTTCACAGATGTTGGAAATGCTATTCTTCTTTACAATGTTACAATGTTAGCAATGCACTGAAACCGTTCTTGTAAGAACATTGAAGGGAAGATGTATAATGTAGAGTACTACTGTACATAAAAGCAAATAAAGTTAAAAAGACGTGTTTGTTAACAAACCCAAAACAATCTGGTTCTTTTCAGAGCCACCATTTCAGAATAAATGATTTCTATTGAGTTTAAACCTCCTCACCCACTTCGAATGGACGTTCTGTCCATGGACAGCATGGTAGTCTGCGAATGACATGTGTGCAACATCTGGCCCTTTTGAGGGTGCATGGCATGGAAAGGGGACTGCGCAGACCACAGACAGTCATGGTTGTCTGTAGACATTGGTTATCAGCCAATCAGGTTTCTAGGGTGTGGTGTACAAGAAGGGAGGGTAGCAGGAGTTTTGTTTGGTGAGAGCACATAAGATGGCTATGGCTATGTCTTTCAGGAGGCAGAGTCTATGGATTTTGGTGGACTCTTGGATCCATTGGCTGACGGTCTATTGTGCACACTGTGGATTGGCTGAAAATCTTGGATTCCATGAATTTGAAGTGCCGGGTGTATGGAATGTGCGGAATTAAGTGGGCGGATAGCCCTTCCCTTTTGTAACAATATGCTTCAATTGAAACATCCGGATATTATTGTTGTTCATTGCGGAGGGAAACGTTTGGGTTACGTTACTGGAATTTCATTGCAGTCTGCAATGAATGATACATTTGGAAAGTTGATGGAACTGTCTCCAAATTAAAAAAGTATTTTGTCCGCAAAAGGAAAATGCAAGGCGCAATGTGAATAAAGCGGTATGTGCTTTTTTGCCAGATGTTGGCATGACATATTTTCATAATAAAAACAATACATTTGATACTGTCAACATTTTACGAAGAGATGGAGTGCATTGAACTGATGTGAGCAATCACATTTTTCAGAAGCATGTTCAAAATATATTGAAGCAGTTTCTGTGAACACATAACGTATGGAACAAAGTATTCTTTATCATTTGTGTCCAACAAAATTGCAAAATAGGCACAAAAAAATTAGGAGCGGTTTCTGCGAAATTTACAGGAATATTAATGTTCTGTACTTTAGCAGATAAAATGTATACATAAAAAAATAAGTCAGTTTTTTAAGAGCCACCATTTTCGTGCAAAAACAGTTAAAATTATATTTCGCCACCCCTCGCCTGGAATTTTTCCAGATGTCCATAGACTACTGCATTTTCTGCTGACTTTGCAGGCTGCACAGGCGCTTGTGATTTTTTTTCCAGTTCTATATTTTAACTGTGAAAGGTGGCTCCTAAAGGAACCTTTTTTTTTGTTTTTGCATTTTGTATTTTTTGGGGCATTTTGTGTGCTTTTTTAGGAGAGGCAAGGTAAGGTGAGGAAGGGAAGGGAGGCAAGGGGCACCAACCACAGATACAGAGGGGGAGGTGGACAGAAGAAGATTTTGGGCTGGCCTTATATGTAAGGTAGGTGGCAGTAGTTCCCATGCTCCTTGACCACGGCCTTGGAAGCACTTAGAAACGGCTCCCCCTTACAGATTGGTGCTTTCTCAGTACTTAGCACTGTAACCCCCGAAATGTAAAGGTCAATAGCATTCTGAATGGCCTGCGTAGCAGACACTGGGATACTCTGCCCCAAAGGAGTATTGTTTGTGGTAACAGTGGTGGTTGAGGAAGCTGGTGTAGAGGGTGTCAACCTAATACTCCCTGAGAAAGGAACCGCCTTTCTCAGAGCACCGGGTGGTCAGATTTGGTGTGGCGCTGCATGGAGGTAGTCCCGTAGGTATACAGCCCAGGTTTTCTACGGCTGAGTACAACCTTGCACTTAGTGCATCTGACCTTGGCAGCCAGAGTCTTTGGGACATTCCCAATGGTGGTGAAAAACCACCACACCCAAGACTTACTCTGGATGCTGGAGATAGGGACTTCCTCTACCTCATCTTCATCTTCCACTTGATCCTCATCTTTATCTCTGTGCCTGTTCCCCTCTCTATGCCCTTCAGGTTGTTGTGGTGGTGGTGGTGGTGTTGGTCCATGGGAAGGAGGGCCGGCAATGAGTGAAAATATTGGTGCAAATAAAGGTGGTCTGCAAAGCAAATGTCACTTCAGATGCTCTCTCCTGGATAACCAGATGGAGAATGAGGAAAAATTATGGGTGGGTCCCTTCAGAGAAGCTGTCCGTGGATCGAGTGATGGTCCGTTGACTACCACGTTGAAAATACCCCTTGGAAAGTTATATAAAGTTGCGAGATCAATGAAATATGTGTCTAGAAGCTCTGAAAGGGTAATGTTTCAACTTGAAACAGCCTAGATTGGTTGAAAATGCAGTTTTAAACTTTCCACGGCTGTGGACACTGTTCGCAGACACGCCATCACACCCACACAGGTTGCGATCACATGATGATGTCCGGGGACGTCCGCGACCATGACGGCCATCTGCAGAAACTCATCTGGCGGAAATCACAGGGCGCATACGCGGTGGTGTCCGTAGAACAGGCTTGCTATCTGCAAACTAATTACAAGTGTGTCTTGCAAAACCCAACATATGCAGACACCCAGACTGTCTGGGGTGTCCTACTCCAAAATGGAGGTGTCCTCAGACAGTCGCAGTGTCCACAGACTATTATTGAGCTTGTTAAAATAAAATTTCAGAACGATATACAAAGACATTTATAATATAAACAATACATTTATTTAGGAAAGGGTCGAGGTATCCGAATAGGAAACATAAATGGGAGAATTAGGAATTTCTGTACAATAAGGATCAGTGGAGGAAGGGAGCGAGGTTTCACCAAATACATTTTAATATACATTTTGGGAATTTGATGGGGCTGAATGCTGGAGACAAGGGGGGCAGGTACAAGAAGGATAGTGATAATGAAAATGTTTTATCACATGTTTTTACATACTTTAATAACAGTTCTTTAAAGTTATTACTGATTTCAACCAATTTTGCAGACAAAATCATGATTTCATTATGTACAGTTGGGAATAGGGCTTCTCTTTCGGACTGTTGGGATTCTGCACAATTAAATTGAGGTGTTCTTTCTTCGTGAAAACTATGTAGTATAAGAAAAAAGATGTGTTTATTTCAGTGAGGTATGTATAATTACATTACTTATTTATATTAAAAAATGTATTGCATACCGATCAGAGACGTTATCTTCACTAATTTCTTCTTTTTGGAAATTTTCTTCCAACCACTGAAGTGTGTTTGACATTTCTGTAAAAATAAAAAAAGTGCTTTTTGCTTATAAAAATGTATATATAATGGATGGTAACAATACAGAAATAAAAACAGTGTACTTACTATTTAGGAAGAGCTTGTTTTTGAATAAGCATCTGGTGAATGTGAGTCTGTATGAAGAGTTGTACTGAGGTGATCATTTAAGGTGTACAGTTATAGTTGGTGTTAGGTGCATTCCATAAAATTGTGTGTTACATGAAAAAATGATTTGTACATTTTCAAATGATTATTAAGCACAATAAGGTATATTTGGGTGTAGTAAATACATAATGTTGTTTTATGTATATGTGTTTGTTGTTTGAACGGTAGAACATTTTTTGTTCTCTCTGTGCTTCTGGGTTTTGTGAATGCCTCCCAATGTCCATGGACTACCGTACTGTCCGCAGATTCTATAGCTGCTACATTGCGGGTGAGTATGATACAACAAACTTGTAGCAAATTAAAGGTGCACTGCTAAAAACTATGAAATTCACTGAAAGAACATTGTTAAATGTATGTTATGGAATAAAAAACGATCAATGGTTACACCGAAAAATCCCACAATTTGCCAGTTTTGGCAAGCTAAGCAACCATAACTCATGCCACTACTGTGCACTGCTAGGACTAGTCCCAGGACATCAAATATGACATCACAAATGTCAATTATGACATCACTGATGAAATTAATGTTGAGGAAAAAATCCTAAAAGGGGTTGTGTTGATAATGTTGGTAAGAGGATTTCAGGGGTGATCGGGAGACCGATCATTAACTACTTAATATATTAAAGAATGTAATCATCTAAACAAAATATTATATTGAAGTGTTGTTGTTAATACAGGAACATAATCATATATACAGAAAGGCAATGGCTGCAGCATGCACCATAGAAGTACAATATTTTAAATCTGGTAACGTCGGATAGTAAAATACTGAGTGATACCTCATCAGAGTTTTGAGTAATGCTAAACATGGAAGAAATAGCTAATAATGCAATACTTACTTCATACTTGTGTCAGTACAGACAATACATTGGAAAACCCGCAATGCATACATATCGAAGGCACAAACATGGAAACTAAAGTAAGGAAGAAAGAACCTACATCACCAGAAAATGTCAATAACCTTAAAGTTCATCATCATGTATACAAATGAGTTGTGTGTTTGAGGCCTGCTTATTGCCCCATATATGTGCACCATGAGCTGCGACCAAACCCTAAGGAAAGTATTTTAAGAGCATACAAAAAGGTTAATGTCTAGATATATAGCAGTTTTTCAATTTTCATATTTTTACTTGTGAACAAACCGCCTGGCTTAGATATATTACTGAACAAAAACAAGTGGCTCAGATGTTTCATGTCATCAGTGATTCCATGAATGACATTTGTGATGTCATCTTTGATTCCTGGGTGTTAGTCTTAGCAGTGCACAGTGGTAATGGTAATGTTTATTTTTAAAGCACCTATACACAAGCCAAGTGTTTCAAAGCGCTCAAGGTGGGAGGGAACAAAGTTTAAAAACAACAGTCATTCAGAGCCATTGAATTTCGGAATGATACAAGTCTGCACAGGCAGAGTAAGTGCATATAATACAATTAACAGTGTAGATAACAGCAAATATGTCTGAAACCGATTCTGCAGTGTTTCCAAGTGCATTGAGGAGCAACCATGCAAGGAGGGGAGACAGGGAAGATAGATAGACGATCTTCAGGCATGGTACGTTCAGATTTTGCAAGTGCACATACAGTACAGGAGAGTGGAGGGGGGACGACCAGTGCAGGGGGAATCCAAGTGCACCCAGTTAGTCAGAAACTGCGTAAGTGTTGAGAGATGCCATTCTCATGGGTCGTTGACCAAGTGCAGTAGCAATGAGGCAAGTGCAGGTCCGGAGGCAAGTGCGAGAGGACTGGTGAGGATGCGAGGGACTGGTGAGACTCTGCAATACACCCACTGGCCAGTCGGCAAGCTGTGTGGAAAAGGAGGAAAAGGAGGGTGAGAGGGATAGAGCAGAGAGAGAGGTTAGCAGGATAGAGGGAGAGAGAAGGAAGAGAAGAGGAATGTCTTATGGTGGCACGAGTTATGGTTGCTTAGCTTACCATAACTGCTGAATTTCTGGGGGTTTAAGGTTTTACTTGTAACCATTGATAGGTTTTTATTATTGCAACTTAACCATAACGTCCCTTTAACAAAGTTTTGTTCAGTAAATATATTTAAATAGACATAGGTATTCTCGGCAGCACTTTCGTTAGTTTGCGATTAACTTCCTATTTAATATTACTGCTGCCGAAACTTTCAATCCGCCCATAATCTGTAAAAACAGTCAGATTTCACAGTGCACTGCACTGATGGTCAGGCCCACTCCAGAATAAACGTGGTGTCTGGGAGTCAGGAAAGGCACAGTGAAGTGTGCTGTTTAGCACGCTCGCTGTGCCTTTTTCAGAATCGGGCCCTAAGTGTTGTTTTGCCTACTTTTTAGTCCGAATGGATCATCATCCGTTTTTGAATGAAAATATATCTGCCAGCCCCTTTTTAAACATTTTACTTTCTGGAATACGGGCCATATAATTCGTCAGTAAGTACACTTCTGGCATGAGCAAACCAATGTTTGTAAGATGTCTTCTTGGGTCTGTTCAGAGCAGCGCCACCACAAATTAATGTGCTGTGTGCCAGGAAGCTGATAAATAATTCACTCTTTAAACATTTACAGCTATAAATGAGAAATATGATCTTCCTTGCTTAAACTACTTGCCAAGAGAAATGTGTAATGCATCTGTGTATTTCAAATGCTCATTGTTTATTTTGCCACATAAAGAAAAACTCAAGGTGAAAGACTGACAGGTTAAGCATTGTCTTCCTTTGTGTATTTATGAATGAGGATGGTTTATGTATTGCTGGCAAGGGTTTAATGAAACCACATCTGGTAACCTCCATCCACTGTCTCTTTGACTAGTATAACCTTCACACCCAACCCAAAATAAATAGATATTCAAACAATGAGAACATCTCTGCCATTTTGGCAGCCTGTGTGCCCATGTCCCATCAGAACAATTTAAGGCTATGAATTCTTATTGGTCTAGAGGAGAGGCAGGTGCAAAACCTTGTGTGACAAATGTACTTCTGTCCTGCAGCAGTACAATGATGAGCAGATGTTAATGCACCTAGTTAGCCCTCACACTTCAACAAACCAAGAACCAGCACAATCATAAATGTAAAACATGCACAGTTAAGAGATATATCTCCTTCACCTTTTGTGGTAACGAGGGTCTAGGGAAGGTTATACTCTCAAGTGGGGTGTGAATGTGGTTCAGTAGCAATCCAAATAGCAAAGTACAACATTTCAAAATAAAGGAATGTCCAATTAAGGTTTTTTACAAATAGGTATACTTTAATTAAACAGATCATGTGCAATAATAACTGACTAGAAAAGCAAAACACAAAACCCACCCCCGAGGAAAGGACACAGAATAAGCAAAGAAAGTATGTTGCAGAACTCTGAGCAATGAATCAGGGGCATATGGCAAGTAATAGCTACAATGTTCTTTAAAAGGATATGTTATTGGGTGAAAAATTGATACCGTCTCTAGAATCCAAAATGGACCACGGCGCAGTTAGTTGTCAAGGGGACCTTTTTGCAGTTCTTGGTGGTGCGGAAGCACCAAACCAACATTTTTTGCACTATGTGAGCAATTCAAGGATTGGGCGAGTGCAAAAGGGAGCAGGAGAGGGTTACAAATGTGCCATACATTTTTTGCAACACAGTTCCATGTCTGTCTTGACGCCCACGGTGGTGTGAGTCCAATTCCAGCGACACAGGGACAATATGAGTCCTTTTATTTGCTACCAGACACAGGGGAGTATGGCCCACAACTGCAGGGATCCTACAATACTGTGAGGTCCTGAGGTCCCAGGTACCACTCTGACTGGCAGAAGGCTGTTCTTGCTCCAGCCATAGGCCACTTCTCAGTTTGCTGTGAGTCCCATCCAGGCACTCAGGGACACAATCGGCCCTTGTTATTGGGCTCTCAAACACTGGGGAGGCTGGCACACAACATGGTGAGGTCCTGGGTACTGCTCTGTCTGACAGAGAGGCAGGTTCTGTTCCAGCAGCAGCTCACCCCCAATGATCTATGGGGATAGTTAGGGGACAAAGTGTGCTTCTACCCTGGACCAGCTGTCTGTATCTCATAGGACTTTGGAAAGGACTGCTCTCCCAACAGGGTCCAACAAAATCCTCAATAGTTGAAGTCGAAAGATGATTGAAAGAAGTGAGGGAGACCCCTTATTTAAAGGTAAAATTATGCAGGTGATTGGACTAATGCAGCCTGCTGTAAGGTTACAATGCCTGTTCTTGAAAGAAGTGGACTTTGCCCTTCTGACATTACACCCAAAGTGCTTTGCGCTAGAGAAAGTGGAAGGGACAGGAAGGAGAGCGAGAGGCAGAGAAAAGCAAGATGGTGGAGTCCTTCCCAACTAAATATAGATCTTTCTCTCTACACTAACACCACCTCTGTCCCTGTCCTCCTCAATGGGTTCAAAGGCCCCTTTGATATGCAGCACCCTGGTATGAGACTAGGGTAGCTTCCTTTCATGCATGGGCCCAGGACAGTTACTGTGGAGTTGCTGTCTCTGGTGAAGGGTGTTACATAACCTGACAAAGAGATCAAAGGAGAGGCATTGGCCCAATGTCGCCATACCAGTCTGGGGTATACTGACGATAGTGAAATCTGACCAACCCCACCCATTCACCCTGCACAGGGTGTGGTCCGGCACTGTGCTATCAGTATAGGTGATTTCGGGAGATTGCCGATTTTGAGATTTTTCAGAAATAGGAAGTTTTGACACAATAAAACATACACAATGCTATAGCAGACCCCCCCCCCCCCCGTGAATGTCAACCACAGATCCGTGCAATGCTGGGTGGTACCGCTAGTTACAGAATAAATTAACGACCCAGAGTGTCATTCCAGTTGAAATATGGTTTTGCCCTACCAGTTCTTCTATAGGTACATCCATATGTGTATGTGATACTAGGGCAGTTGGCAGGTTGGGTTGAGGTGGGAGGGTAGTGTATGGAGGAGGGCAAACCCCCCCCATTCCCCCCTTAATAGAAAACAACTGGTGGAATTCTGGTCACACAAAAGTGCACAACCAAAATGAAAATGTTTAAAATGCAGTTGTTCAAAATACATAGAACTAGTGCTGCTACAAAGGGTGCATTACTGGAGTAAAAAACTCTAGCTGGCTTGCAGTGGTGGAATCTCTTCGTATGGATGTTGTGTTCTTGCTTTGGCAGGCATGCTGGGCAATACAGTGAGTTTTGTCTTTTAGTCTATGCTTGAGTGGGAGTGAGTGCAGTGTTTGAAGCACTGGTGTGGTGCGTTTCCATCTTTAGAGTTACAGGAAGGGTATGCCTGCTGCGTTTGGAGCTCTTTGTAGTCTTTTTGGTACGTTTTACTTGGATGCCCAGGTTGAAGTTCTTCTCAGAGTGTTGCCTTGATTTCACAAGTGTGATGACCTCCTAGGTTCAGTGCGAGAAGCTCACATATTTAGTGGTAGGATCAGCTTTATAAGATGGATTTGGTACAAGGTTTGAGTGTGAAGGAAGTGTGCATGCAAAGTCTGATATTTTTTACAATTGCCATTGGTTTCAGGAGAATTCCCATTTCTGCAGAACTTGGATTGATGAGCGTGTGGTTGTTGTAGTGCCACAGACCATCATTTCAATTTTGGCTGGTCCGAGATTCACTCAGTTTGTCACCATCCAAGCGTCAACTGGCATGAGGCAGGTGCCCTGGTCAGGTTTATTTGCATTAGGTTGTCAGTAACATTCTACAGGATTTGGTTGTCATCTGCATAGTTGAAGCACAAGAAGCCAGAGTCATTGATAAATTTGAGGAGGGATGTACATTTAAATGTTCTGTGGCAGTTGTGAAAGGATGGATGCCTGGGGTACTCTGCAGGTGTTCAGGTAGGTCTGTGAAGAACGAGGTTATGTACCAGAGCAGAATTCCTTCCACTCCGAGGTCCCTGGGTCTTTTGAGTATGATTTTGTGGATTTTTACATCTAATGATGTGTATCTATCCATGCGAATGGTGCACAAGGATGAGCATTTCTTTTTAACATATCTCAATTGCACAGTGTTTATTCAGTTACACCAATTTGTCTCACTCTGTGTTGTGATTCATTTAAGAGGATGTTGGTTTCAACGTGATCCTTAAATTAGTGATTGATACACTTCTGAAGGTGTTGACTGTAAAGTGTGTGTTGGAGAGGGGAGAATTGGTTGCCAGGTTTTTTAGGTGAGCTGTTCACAGCTTATTGGAAGACTTTCAGGATGAAGCATTGATCATTAGGATGTGAAGGTACACCCATATCCGCAAATGATTGGCTCCCTGCTTAGAAACTCTCCATCACTGTTCCTACATCTGCCTTCACCAGATTCGTATTTTCCAGTAACATATTTCCTCATCTAATGCGCATTCACTCCACCTCTTCGGTATGAAAACATCTCTTACTTACTCCTACCTATCCATCATGGGTCTCCCCTTACAACATTTAAATGTTTGGTCTTCTAGCTTTTAAATCATAACACTCAGGATATCACTCTTTCTCATATCACAGATACAATGGGCCTTGTGACAAGTACAGTGGTGCGGTAAGAATAGCGGTAAAGTGACAGTAATTCCATTAGCATCACTTTTCTGCTGCTTTACTGCAGTACGATGCTACGAGTTCTGCAGTAAGGTTGAACTTTTACCTCCAGCCAAATGCTGGAGGTAAATTATTCATCTAACGACCAATGCTCAGTAAATTTACTGCCCGATATTACCGCTCCCAGTGAATTCACCAGAAAATACTCATGGACTCCTATGGACTCCAAACATGGGAATTTACATCACCTTAACACCATTCCTGTTCCAATGGGGATGTCACAGGACTAATTGGTGGTAACGGTAAACAAGTATGGTAGTAATTGCACAGATTTCCTGCTGGATTACTTCCAAACTCGTGATGAGACCAAAGGGATCATTATGAGTTAGGAAGTAATTGTAACATTGGCAGCATGTGTCAAACACCAATGAGTTTACCATCCACCTAATTCAGGGTTTGGTTAAATACTGCTAGTTGTATTTCATGGGAATACTACCAGTAAAATTCAGGATGGACTTTCTGTCAAAAAATTGCCTATTTTTACCTACACCTAATAAGTGAAGGTGAACATTTAAAACCGCCGCCAAACATGTTTTTGACTTATTTCACTCTACAACAAGAAAGCACATGGGCTTCGCTTCAATGCAGTAATAAGGTTCCTACAAAGGACCAGGTAAAGGGGGTAAAACGAAGAGCATCTCTGATCCCCCTTCTCACCACCTTACCCATGGGATGCATAAACGGTTCAGTAAAGTCCCGTTTGTGCACTAAAAAAAACTGATGGTGGAAATGGAGATAAAAACAGATTTAAAAATATTTACTTTGGAAGTTGCGAGTAGCAGAGGTTGTACACTGCTGGAGGAATTCCAGAAATATCACAGCCACCCCTGGTAAACTCAGAAATAGTGCTGCAGTAACTTTCTCTGGTAGGGCTTATTACCGAAATCATTAATGAGGCCCTAAGTAACGAGCTCTGACCTGCCAAAAGTAGTCACGTGAAGGCTACAGAAGGTGCATCAATTTTGACGGGAATGCAATCAGCCAAACACACAACAAAAACTCTTTGCAACAAAGTGAGGAGGGTGATAGAACAATTCCAACTATTCACCTCACCAGTGCCTGTCCATTCATCGTGTTTTTTTTTATAGATGGGTTATCTATTCTGTGGCTATCGCATCCTTCCCTCTAAGCCCCCACACCTGTCCTCACGCAGTGAGAGTGTGAGTGAGTGGGTTCATTCCTTCAGATATAGGTGCAATATGGGGCAGATGTTTGTGAAGGATATGACTAATGAGTGAGACATAGTGCATTCTGGGAAAAATAGGCATGAGTGGGTTAGGCCCCACACACATTGTTGCTTCAGTCAGATAGTCACTGGTTAGCTAGGGTGCAGTCTCCATGGTCTCCATTGACCCAGGCAACTGTGAGAAGGATTAAGGTGGAGGAAGGTTCATTAAGATATTAGTTGAGCAGCACCAGTGTTGATGGCCTATGGGAACATTTGTAGACAGCCAGGGTGAGTGGTTTGTCCCCTGATCAGGCTGCCAAATTCCAGCCTAACTGAAATGCAAGCTTGCAAAACAGAATTGGGAATGGCTTTAGATGGATCAGGATCACTGGCACAGGAATGGCATTTCAATGAGAATGCACCTGTGACAGCACCTTCAAAACGTCCGTGGAGACACACTTGGGTCCCAATCAGAGCAAGACCTAGTCTAAATTGGTGAAGAGGAGAAGCTGGAAATGGGTGAGCAGCTAGAGATGGCAGAAGACAGAGGAATACGCCAGAGCAAAAAGGTCAGGGTAAACCTGGAGGAGAAAAGTAACCGTCACCCAGCGGTAGACAGGAAATAAAGAAGGACTCTAGTAATTGTTTAGGATGTAGCATTTTTTGCGAAGGATGATATATTGAATAGCAAGTTGTACAGAAAAGCTACTTCCTCCAATTCTGTTTTGCACACTACTAGTCATCACCAAGACATTTAATTAACAGTATCCCTTATGCAGAATTCCTCAGGGTTAAACTGATTGTTCAAAATAACAGGACTTTGAGGCAGAATCCACTAATTTAGGGGCACGGTTCCTGTTGGGAGGATATGCAGGGCAGACGATCAATACTGCATATAATAAAATTGAACAGAGAAGCAGAGGGGATCTTTTGAATTGGAACAACTCCGAGAAGGAGCAACAGATTTCTGTGACATTTAGTACACAATTTAGTTCACAGTCTCAATTAATCAGTAGGATATTAAATAGCCATTGGTTGATATTGAAAGCAGATCCTAATCTCAAACAGTTGATATGATATGATAAGATATGATATGATATTTATAACGCGCCTATACACAAGTGTTTCAAGGCGAGATGAGGCAAGATAGGGGAACAGAGGGAAGACAGAGACAATGATCTTACTAGGCCATGTCACATTGAGATCGTACAAGTGCAGGGGAGGGGAGAAGGGGAAAAGTGCGAGGGGGAAGTCAGAGGGGAAGTACATTACATAGGATAACACTAATAAATAAAAACAATAAATAAGAACAGTAATAAGAAGTGCAGCCAGCTGGTGGCAGGTGCAAGGGCAAGTGCTGATATCAGGTGCTGGTAAGGGGCTGTAGGGATACAGAAACACCCCTACGTGCAATGGTTTCCAGGAGGGCAGTGCAGGTGTGCAACTGGCGGGCAGGGCACCTGGATCTCGAGAACAGAGGGTAGCCAGGTGACCAGTGCAGTTTCAGTTTCAGCAAGTTCAGCAGGGGAGATGTGGAGAGAAAGCAGAAGCAAAGAGGAAGGTCTTGATGTGCTTCCAGAACCGGAGATGGTTCTCCTCACATTTTAGAGAGGCAGGGAGGCTGTTCCAGAGGGAGGGCCCAGCCAAAGAAAGGGATGTACCACCAACTCGTTGCTTGGAGAAGCAATTGAACCTGAGGGAGTTAGAGGGAGTTGGAGGTGGTTGATTGGAATACATCCCACAATGATTTTCTCTAAGACCAAGTCATAGCGGGAATACATCTCACCAAGTGATCTTAAATATATGAAAGATTCAGTCTATTTGTGAGATGCCATACATACAAGATGTGTGAATTAGCAGAGCCCAAAACGTTCATTATTCATGGGAACAAGAAAAATAAATAAAATGGTACATTAACCACAGTATAAATTACCTTTGTGGTGTATCTAATAGCACGTCCATGTGGATTAATGTATATTGGATCCACTATGTGTCCTTTAAAAGGATGTTACAACATTTCAGAGCAATTAGAAATAATTATACTAACTATCCTTTAGCTATACATTTCATGCAGAGTCAACCTGATGTCAAGTAACCCTTTTTGCACTGGCACATGTTTCTAAACATACAAGAAAAGGGACACTATGGTTACAAGTAAAACCAAAAAAACCTCAAAAATTTACCAGTTATGGTAAGCTAAGCAACCATAACTCACCACCACCATTTACTGCTAGGACTAACACCCAGGACATCAAATATGACATCACAGTGCCTATGTTTATGTATGATTAGGTTCCTGTATTAACAACACTTCAATATAATGTTTTCTTTAGATGAGTATATTTTTTAATAGATTAAGCAGTTCATGATAGCTCTCCAGATCACCCTTGACACCTTCTTACCAACATTATAAACACAACCCCTTGTAGGAACTTTTCATCAAAACTAATTTCATATGTGATGTCATCACTTATGTAATCAATGACATTTGTGATGTCATGTTTGATGCCCTGGGTGTTAGTCTTAGCAGTGCACGGTGGTGGCGCGAGTTATGGTTGCTTAGTTTACCATAACAGGCGAATTTATGAGGTTTTTGGGATTTACTTGTAACTACAACATATCTTTAACAAAGTTGTTTTCCCTGAATTTCAAGGAAATTTGTTAGTGCAACTTAACTATAATGTCCCTTTAACAATGTTTTTCAGTGATTTTCATTGGTTTTTCCTAGAGTCACTTATATCGTACTCCCCATGAGTCCATGAACATTGTGGTAGTCCGCAGACATCAGGTGGCATTTGCAAGGCTTAAAATCATAGAAGAGACCCAAAAAAGATATACCCATCTTACAACAAACAGATGTACCTAAAATCACAACTAATCTTTCCAACATGCAAGTATACCATTTTGTACAAATACTCATGTTTAAAAATACAATTTATTTAATGTAAGACACATGTTTGTTCTTTTTTTTGTTTATTGTGTTTTGGCTTTGAATAAAACCTTTCACAACTTGTGCACTCATTTTGTCAAATACATTTTCTGTTCTTGTTAATCAAATTTTGCGCTGTTCCTTTTTAAACACGAGTGTTAGGCAGAAACCTGTGCAGTTCGCTCTGGGACCGCCGCAAAAAGTTTAAGACTACAGGAGTTAGCAGTAAACCCAATTGGTAGCACTCTGCACCACCCAGATTTACCTGGTAGCTGTGGCTGAGCAACCAGACTTCTCGCAAGACGAGTTAGGCAGTATGTGGAGGATACAAGATAGGGCAATTTACACAGTAGAACAAGCAGACACGGATCAGAGCTTGGGTGTAAAGATATATAATTATTTATTTAAAAACACATCTATGAAAAACACACTGGCACTAATATGGCAAATAACTTCAATCACAGTTACTATAAGTATATATCAATCCCATAACAATATTTCGACAATTCTAGGTTCAAAGACACCACTTATTTGCAGACAGAGGTGAGTGCTTAACCTAGATGGCACTCTAGTATTCGTTAGAAAGGGAGAGAAAAAGGCAGGGTATGAAACCAACTCAGTACCAACACTTTTACGAAGCAAATGCAAGGCAAGCAAGGCAGGGTCTACTGTAGATCACAAAGTACAGAGGCCAGGCCCAGTCGGAGAGAGGCAAGGCGGTATGTCCCAAAAATATCACAGTGGAAATGCACTTCAAGTCTTTGTAGCAAAATGTCACAGAAAGGTTGGACCAGTTTTAGAACAAAAGTTAAGAAGTCTGGAGGCGACCCAGTGGAAAGGTAAGGATTTAAGACACCTCACGCTAACCGTCACAAGGGAAGCCAGGCGGACACATTACCTTGAAAGTGAAGAGACAGCTCCGGCGGGGGCAGTTGTTCCTGGTGGTGGATGCAAGTCGGGGCTCTGCCGGAAGAAGAGATGATCTCGTCGTAGGGGAAAGTTGAAGATCGTTGCACCACCAGGGAAGAGACCAGCTGCGGAGTGCTCAGTCACAAGGCACCACCTTTTGATCGCGGTACAGTGGTTAGGGGTTATCCGGTTGCCGGGGTGCTCAGCACAGGCAATTCGACCACTAGATGTCCTGGAAGCGAAGAAAAAGCAAGGGACTGATTGTTCCCACCAGTCAAAGGTAAGAAGACTCTGCAGCAGGGAGATCTCCTCTGTCGTTGGGAAGTGGTGAGTCGGTTCAGCAAGGCTCCACCGGTGGTGTCGTCGTTGCAGGTCGGCTCCGCCTCTCCCTCGTCGGATTCTTAGGTCCTGTGGCGACTTCTGAAGTTCCAGTCCCCAAAGCCCTTCTATTATGCAGAAAACCCCCATTCATTCAGCCTAGCTGTCAATCAAACATGCTAAGTGGTGAGCGGGGTGGCTCACCACTTGGGCCAATCACACCGGAGTGCGACTTGAGTTGGCAAGGAAACTCAGTCCAGGGTGCCTAAACCCCCTCCCACACCCCCTGTGGTACCCAGACAGAATGGCACCACTCTGGAGGGCTTCTGTGCAGAAGCCCGCCAAAAGTGGAACAAAGGGCTCACCTTTGGTTTGGAGTTACAGAGGCGAACACATACACCATTTTAAAAACCGAGTTCTGGCAGAAAATACCAACCGGTGAATTTATTTTAATTTAATAAACCGGCGGTATGACCGAGGCTACATAGAAAAAGTATTAGCCTCGAACAATGGGAAAATCCCATAGGAATATATTTGCGGTCTAATATAAAAAGTAGTATCCACTGCCACCAGCCAAAACTCGACGAGGGGGGACGGGACAGTGCCCCCTCGAATAACAGACCCAGGGGTAATCGAATTACCCCTACCAGTACGTCCACAATAGGATGGTTTGTACTGGTTCTGTTAGTAAATGTAGGTCTAGTAAAGCCAATGGTGACTTTACATGCCCTAGGAGACAGTAGTCAGTCCCAGGGTATGGATTCTATGGTGGGGGTCACCTAGAACACCCCAGTGTTACGGCACAGAGGGTGCTGTGTAACACACATAGCAAAACACATGACACCCTATGGAGTAAAAGACCCCATAGCCCATAGAACACAATAACATTCAAAGAAATTCCACAAATCATGTCCAAGAGTGGGAGAAAAAGAGTCTCACTCTTGGCAGGATGAAAAAAAACAAATTCCAGAAATCCAGCAAAGCTGCTGGGGGACTCACTAGGTTAGGAAATTCAGCCTAAACAGAGAATTCTCCCTAACAACGAGCTACAGGAATTTAAAAACAGTTCATAATACAACTTTAATTTTACAGTACACCTCAGTATTGCTTCTTGACATCCTTACATTTCATACTATCTAAAAAAGAAAATGTGCCTCATAAATTAATTCACTCTAAAATTGTATTGTTGCTAGATTCCGCATTAATGATCATATTCCACATTTGTGTTTGGTCCATATTGCGTTATTCCTTAAAATATCCTGCAATAGTGTTCTTTACATAATTTTGTCAAACTCTTACATTGCACTAATAGGTGTTCAAGCGTTTCTATGTTGCATTCTGCTTTGCAGAATCTACATCTGTCACTAATACCAGCTTTCTTGTTTCATCGACAAGGATCCCTCCCGTTGTCCATACATTGAATCTTTGTCTCATTATCTGTGCTTGATATTTTGGATCCAGATATTTCTGCAAATATTTAAGTATTTGATCTCGACATTTCAGCTGGAAGTTGGAGTTCTCGCATTTTCTGTATGATCTAGATTGTGACATCGTAGTAATCCAATGAAGTTCAGACAGCTTTCTTTTGGCCCTGTCCAGATTTGATATTAAGGTGGCACTATCGATGTCTGCACTTTTCATAATTAATTCACAATGGTCCCTCCAGGTTTCCAAATATTTGAAAGAGTTGTTTCTCATGGTTTCTGAGGTGATTGGAATTAGCGTGTCTGCATGCTCTTCTGGCATCAGACAATTTCTGTATAGCAACAATGGATTCCACCATACTTTCCTTTTCAGTGATGCTAGTCCTAGTTCATATCCAATGATGGCAATAGGAAAACTAGTAAATACAGGGAGTAATGCTTTCCAATATATACCTTCTACATAGACCCATCCGGGTTGACTTTGAGGGAGTTTGGATTGTGCTCCAATGATCACAGTTGGTACAACTTTTTGTTTATAATATATTAATAATGGAACGTAGAAAAATGTGCCATATTTGGCATTGATGATCTTTCCTTGTGAGCACAGTGACTGCATTTTGTATTTTATTTCCAGTTTATATGGTGTAGCCATTTTATTTTTGGGTTGTCGTTAATGAAGCTGCTCCTATGGACCATTTGAATTCTGAACATGTATAGGTTCATTTCTTGTTTTGCATCTTCATGAAATTTGTTTAGGAGCCATTCCTCTCTAGTTCATGTTTGCTTGCATATTGCTGCAGCAATTGTAGTTGTCTTTGAGGTCCAATTGGTGTCTGATCTGTGAGCACCAGATCGTCCACGTGGAGAAGCCACGGTATCAGATGGTGGCCTATTTTAGGTGGGTAGATGTTAACCATGGTTAGATGTTTATTGATGTCACTAATAAAGACATTGAACAGAGTGGATGCTAATATGCATCCTTGCTTTAATCCCTTCTGTATCTTTATTGGTTGTGATAAGAGTCCTTTCTGACCTAGCTTTATTCTGATAGTCGTGTTGGTATAAAATTGGCATGTTATGTTTAGAATATATTTCAGACAATCCGCTTTTTTTTTTAGCTTATACCATAGTAGTGAGCGAGATATAGAATCGAACGCTTGTTTGAAATTAACAAATGTTATGTATAGTGGTCTTTTTGATTTGGTTGTCTGTTCTTTTAATGCCGAAATTATTTATAAGTTGGTGGCAGTACCTATGTCACTGATGAAACCAGATTGATGATGATCCTTCCCTTTTATTGTTTTCAGCCATTTTTGCATACCTCTCAATAGTAAACAAGTGTATATTTGCATATAATTGACTGGGTTATTCCTATCTTCTTTTTTGAATATTGGGATGAGAATAGATTGTTGCCATGTTGAGGGGATGTTACCATTGCATGCAATAGTTTGATACATCGTATATAGAACCTCAGCCCATTGCTCCAGGTGATTTTTTATTGTGGCATCGGATAGCTCATCAGGCCCGGGCACACACAAAGCGTTTAGCTTCTTAATTTGTATTATGATATCAATGCGATCGATTTTTTGTTTGTGTATGTTATTTTCTTCTTTCTCAAATTGACTGATTTTTTCCGGGTCTGCAAATAATGTTGTATAATGGTTTGCCCATGATTTTTCACTTATTGTGTTTAGAAAGAGTGAATGCTTTCCGTTGCTCTTAGCATTGATCTATAAAAAAAGTGTGAAGCAACTGAAAGTGATGAAGAAACAGCTTCATCACTTTCAGTTGCTTCACACTCACACTTTTTATAGATCAATGTTATTTTGGCGGTTTTAATTATTTGTTCTTCTTTTGAACAATTTATCAGATTTTCTAATTCTCTCTTAATTTTTGCTCTGAATGATCTTATTTTGGGATCATTTCAATGCTTGTGTATAATTTCTGGACGTTTGTTTGTTAGGGCTTTTTCTTGAAACATTGCCATGAAGTAATTATACGGATTGTTTTTACTTAGTGTTTTTTCTTTTGAAGATGCTATATTTTCTTCTGTCATTTCTATTAATAGTGAGTCTATTTTGGCAACGGACCACTTGATTCTGTTTCTCCCATTATTTAGCATCAAATCGCTTATGTAGAATTGGTGAGCTGGATCGATGTCTTATTTCTGTGTGGTTTCTATCAAGTTGTGATCGCTGTCAGTTGTTGTAATAATCTTGAAGTTGCTGATGTAATTTATATCTTGCGTGGATATGAATACATAGTATATTATGGCAATGGAATTGTTTTCTTTCTAAGTGGGTTTAGGAGTATAATCGCCTTGATTTGTGCCATTAATGATGGTGAAATTTCTTTCAGCCATTAATGACATCCATCTGTTGCACATTGCTGATCGCAATTTGTTATCCAAAGCAATACACCTAACATTCAAGTACATAGAAATTATGATTGTATGGTGCTGCACCCCGTTCTCTATGATGTCCAACATAGATGATACATGTTTTAGAAAATCATCATCTGACATAATGGCAAAGTTCCAGTATAGTTTTATAAATGCAGTATGTGTAGCTAATGGTGAGTGTTTTCAAGAAATTCTAATCTGAGTAATTGCACACACAGATGTGGGACTTGCCATGCTGTCAATTTGCCACCAGAATCTAATTGCAGGGATGCTACAAGACCAGCCATAGGTCTTCCTTTAGCATGCTTAATAGCAGGATTCCAGCATATTTCATAGTTAGGTATGGTAGGTTGTGAAGTAATCCAATATTCTTGCACGAGAATAAGATTGTAGCTCCCTAATGGATATTTTAGATTTTATTTCAATAGGTGCACAAATCCCATAGTATTACATTCTATCATCTTAAAGAAAGAGGGAGGGATCTTTTTATGGCTCTAGTTATTAATGGAATGGTTGGTGGTTTTAATTGCTTCTTTGAGCCATGTCCATTTCGTAGTGTGCGGAGTAGATTTTTTGGATTCATATAATAACTTGCATGTAAAATTTTCTCTTGTTCCTTCACAATGTATAAATATACTTTGTCCTCTCATTTGCTTTTCTTCATATTCTTTTTGATTTTGCATTGGTCTCTCATCTCTATCCTTTATAGTTATGTATGTTTTTTTAATGTTTAAGTCAAATCCGTTTGTGGCTAATAGCCCTCTCACACTCCAGATTATTTCCTTAATGATTTGTGAAGGAATTCTTAATGTTGTTGTATCCATTTTTTTTGTATTCCTAATATGAATTGCTTCAATGTCGCTTGATTCAATTAATCTATGGCCTGGAAACTCATCAATATTGTGGTTCTATTGGGGAATGGGTAATTCCAGTTTCTGTCAATCATGGTTAACACCAGATTATCAGATCTACTTGGATTCTTTTATGTGCTACTTTCTTACTTTGATTGAATTTCATCCAAGTGGGCGTCATCATTTTGCTCACCTTTATTTTTGTTTCTTGCTGAAAATCTGCTTTCATTTCGGTTTTAGCCCAGTTGAGTGGGGTTAGTTTTCCCGTAACCTTTTTTCTTGTATGGTTAAGAAACGTTGCTCCTTTTGATTTGGGATTTTTAACCATGATCTCGCTGTTCCACAATCTTTGTCTAATTCTTGAATTTCTTCATTTTCATCATCCATTTGAGCAGTAATGAGTTCTTCATTATTTTGTTGAGTGTTGAGTGGTAGTGATTGAGTAGGTGGAGATTTGTCAGCTCTTGATCTATCATATCTTCTTGATTAGTGCTCACACCTACTAAGAATTTTTGCAAGCTTGATCTTTCATCTTGTCATGTGTTCTTTGATGTGCTTTTTCTGTGCTAATGTGTTGTGGTTGGATGGTTTTGAATTTATGGGGACTGTCAAAGTATTTACAGACTTTTTGGTTTTTGATTTCTTTTTTTTTTTGTGTTTTCTTTTTTTGGGGAATTGGTTTGTCCGTTCATGGATTTTCTTTTCTTCCGTTCTTGGCAGATACATATTTCAAATACTGATTCTTGTGTTGGTTCAATTTTTTAAATGTTGCTACTTACCTCATATGTTCAATTTCAAGGATTTCCTCTGTTTTTTCTCCACAATGTCAATGATAGGCTTGTCGTGATGATCCGTTATGCTTTGCTGGGCACGAGTGCTCAGAGACCTCATGGAATTGCTCGTAGTTAGATGTGTGTCACCACTTTTCCATGCGCTTGGAAGATTTGACTCTATCAGGGTAATTCATTGAATTAATGTGTGGTCAAAAGCCCATTTGGCGATTCATGGAAGGTGTTGCGCGTGGCTTACCTGTGAGCTGCGCTGAATCCGTGTGTGGCGCACACATCATTTTGACATCCCGAAGGCTGTATGCAAGACGGCCAGTGAAGGCGCACACTGCACATCACACACACCTAAAAAGGGGGCGGAAAGTGCTGAATGGGGAACAACACACGAAAATGTGGGCATTACGGGGGAAGTACCGCTGCCAAATTCTCGCAATGCCCACACGCATGCTAACAACATGTATTCATGGAATCGAACAGGGGGAAACCCGCGCACCACAAAAGACGCGGTAAGCCGGAAACACGTACACAAGTCGAAAGCTGGCGTATGCGCCCCCCGCGCAGCATAAAAGTACACGCAAACAACAAACAAGCTCATACCGCTATGCGGAATGCACCATTCCTCATAGCAGTGGTTGTGGGACACTGCAGAAGGAGGAGGATATCCAGGCCCCGCATTTTTTTACCCAGGACCAGCCTTTTAGGGATGCCTGATGACCAGATCTATTGCAGGTACAGGTTTCCACCCCATATCATCCTACACCTGGTCGCTGAGTGGGAGGATGACCTCACATCACCCACCCAGTGCTCCCAAGCACTGAGCCCCTTGGAAAAGGTGCTCAATGTACTGCATTTCTTGGCCACTGGATCATTTCAACAGACAAGTGCCATAGTTGGGGGCATCTCACAGTCCACTCAGTCTCACCAGGTGTTGGTGATCATGACTGCACGCCCCTCAGTCCGCAGGCACATATACATGCCCAGAACACCTGCAGAACATCCGCAGAAAGGCTGGCCGTTGGCCAGGACTTTTACGGGGTGGCACACATCCGCAAAGTGCTTGGGGCCATTGATTGCACCCATGTGGCTCTACATACTCCTAGGGCCACTGAGCACATCTATCGCAAGCAAGCACTGGCATTCCATCAACGTGCAGGTGGTATGCGATGCCAAGCAAATAATCACTTCTGTCTACACAAACTATCCAGGGGCCACACATGGCTCATTGGTGAGTACAAATGCCTGTGCAAATGCATGCATGTCACACACACAGAAATGGCAAACCCCAACTAATCACAACCATTATCACCTCCCCAGGGGACAGCGCCTACCCCCTGAGCACCTATATGATGACGCCAATATGGAACCCCACCACACCACCCGAGGTAAAATACAATGCAGCCCATATTGCAACCCGGGGCATAGTGGAGCGCACATTCGGAGTGCTGAAGTCACGTTTCCGCTCCCTTGACCGCTGTGGTGGCCAGCTGCTATATGCACCCCCAGTAGTGTGCAGGATCATTGTGGCAGCATGCGTCCTGCACAACGTTGCAACCTGGCGGGGTGTGCCAGTGGACATGATGGTGCCCCCACATCCCCAACCACATGCACGGCCGCTGCACATGGGAGGGGAAGAGCACGTGGCGAGGCAGCCCGTACCCAGCTTGTGGCTACACTTTTCACCTAAAATCCCACCCCTGCGGAGTGCACACAGGCCTGGCACATACCAGGTGACAATCGATGATGACAAAGGAACAGTCAGCTGTCACAACCCTACCACCCTTAGATTGTTTCCGTGCAAGTGCTACATTGTGTGCATCCCTAGCTACTTAAAGAGAGCCAATGCCGTGTCAGTAAAAGGCACACATTCATGCTGCATAAAGGACTACCCCCTTGCAAAACAGCACACCGAAATACTGGTATGTTACCCAACCCCTCCCAAACCCCATGTCACCCGCCCGAGACACCATGGCATGGCATGCAATGTGAAAGCAACCAAATAAATGCACAACACATGACACAACTGTCACAAAGTGCACCGTCACAAATGGAAACAGGCCACAGACAATTCCCTCTCACACATGAAAAAGAAACTGCACACATGAACATATATTTACCACCATGACAAATCCTGAATACAGGAACCAAAAGTGGCAACATCTGCCAGTGACCAATCACAATAGTCCAAGTGAGACAATCTGACAAAGGCAGCACATCGACCCTTCCCATCTTCTGTGTGTTGCTGGTAGGTAAATTTAGCAGGGTACTGCATACAGCATGAACTGCATCTGCAATGGAGACAGGCAAGGCAAAACATGAAGAAGCTACATGTAACTATGCATAATGAGCAATATTGAATACAATATACAAATCAATCATGCAGTGGAGAAACCCTCATTAATCGCCACTAGGGGTGTATACAGTCAGTCAACACGTTTATTCGGATTAAATATAAATCCATCAAACGCATAGCAAAACAACATACAAAAGCAAATACAATTAATAAACCTTGTCAAAAAGTGGTGCATCAAAGAGTCATTTAAGGGAGAGGAGAGGTGTGAGACCAAGGATCCCATCACCCTTAATATAACATCCCTTGACTGGGCCCAGCCCCAAAAGTGTCTGTCCGATTGCGATCTAGGGGAGTGAGGTTAGCCCCGGACAGAGGGTAAGTCCTCTGGGTCCACCTAAGGGGGTGCTCAGGGTGTAAATGAAGTAGTGGGCTAATAAAAATTACACTCCTTGGGGTCCCTCCCGCCCCTCCCCATAGAACCAAGACCCTATTCGCCAATCTCCAATCCCAAAAGGTCAATTCCACAATGTCCCCTGAATTCTGGACCGAACTGGCCAATCTGCGACAACCCGCCAAGGATTCCCTGGTCACAGAAGAACAACCTCTCACAGACCTTAGCCAGTGTATGCTTTTGTTGGCAAGAGCTTCCCTGGACTCCTGCAAGTTCCTTTCCATTTTTGGTACCCCATGGAGATACACACATGCTTGACCATTCCGACCTTGAGAAGGGGGTTGAGGTGGGCCGCCTCTAAGCCATGAGCCACCGGGGCCCTTTCCCACGATTTTGGGGTGATAGGAACCAGCTCGGCTGTGCCCTTGATCCACCCCCCAATGTGCTGGCTGTTCTTGTTGCCCCCCACACTGGGACCTTTTCCAGGGGCCGTTTGTGCATTCGCAGACATCAGGCTGGGACTAGACTAAATTGGGGCTATAAGCTCAGGACTCAATGGTGCTTGGTTCTTGGGGAGTGCCATAGGTATGTCAATTAGAACCTTACACGCAGCCTGGGTATAGATGGACTCCTCCTCCCTCTGCTCCTTTGCCTGAGTGGCTATAAGGGCTTCGAGCATGTTTCTGATGACAACCAGCTCAGCCAGAACTTACTTACACTTACACCCCCCAAGTGACAAATCAGCCTCTGAAGGGGGGTTAAAAGCCAACCCTACATCCAAATGGGTTTTTGGATGCTTGGACGCCCTTGGTGTAGATGAGGAAAGGGGTGGGCTGGCCAGTGGACTCGCTGTAAGGATCTGCATATTTCCGGGGCTTCTATTGCACAAGGGACGATTGCATTCAGGGACATCAACGGATGGACTGCCCTCGACACTCGAGCAGACCATAGCCGAGCTAGATGGGGTCTTTCCCAGCCCGGCACCATTTGTAGGGGTGGATGGCGAGGTGAGAACTGCAATGTGATTTTCCAGGGTAGAGCTCGCTGGGGGCGGGCAGCTAACTAGTTCTCCCAAACCTACAGAGCCCCCCTCATGATGCACCTGCATCTCTGTCCCAGGGCAGAGGATTCTCTGGATGGGGAGCCCCTTAGGGGGACTAAGGCTCGGGGTTGGGACGAGAGGACAAGGTTCTTCAGCAGAGGGTGGGCAGAACCTTCCTCCGTTAGGCACTATGAAGGCCTGGGCCACCTGAGACTTTGCGGTTCGGTCCTCCCCATTGCGCTGATCCTCATGCAAATTACCCCGATTGAAGGGTAGTGATCCTTCCCTGGTCCCATGTTCGATGACCATGCTGCTCCCCCGTAACAGTAGAGCCCCACAGCCCCCTTCTGTCCACACTTGTGGGGGCGGGGGGGACAAGTAGAGAACTCACCCCCAGATACTAAAGCAGTGTTCTGGGCGGTCGTGACGAGGATTTCAGCCGGCGCACCCTTTTTAACAACGGGACGTGTCCTCTTTATAACCCGTGCCTTGTGCTTAGGATTATGCCCACTCTCTTGGAGGGCATGCTGAACGCACACCTTGGGACATGGTGGAGGCAGGTGGCAGGGTGAAAGAACTGGAAATGTCAGGGGGGTTTTCCTTGGTGGGCCGTGGGTTTTCATAGTTCTCAGGCTCTTCAGTAAGGACATTTTGGGATCAGCAAACTTAGCAGACTCAGCAGAGCCGAGCAGAGCCGAGCGCGAGCAAACAGGCCTGGGCAAACAGTCCCTCCGACGTACACTTGCCTGCACTTACTTCACTTTTCCTGCTTCTCCTCCCCTCTCGCTGGCGAACCCTGGACAGGCCTCCCGCTGCCGCGCCGAACACTGCGCCCTTGCCCCGCCGCGGGCTTCACCGCTGCAGGGCTCCGGTGGTGAGTATAAGTCCCTGGGGGCGTGGCCAAAGCAGGAAGCTGCTGGAGGTGTGCCTGCGGCACCAAACACCACGCCCTTGCCCCGCCGTTTGGACTACAGGCTGGCCACACAACTGATGGAAGCCCAATGTCTCTGTGTAAGTTACTGTCACACGGTGCCACCCTTGCGAGCCCATGGAAAGGTGAAGCAGGAGTGGCATATGTGTCTGGACCACAAGCCTCAAACACAAACACAAGACAAGCCTATATGGGCCCAGCTGGAACATACAGTGGATGCCTACACAAAGCTACACACTGTAACATGAATGCACAATAGACAAAAAAAGAGGAAAAATTAAAATTTAAAAACAAAAATCAAAAATGGCCATGGGTAAGGGGGACCACCCACGAGGGAGGAGGTGCAGGATGCACCCCAACACCCACATGTGTGGATGTTGAAAAAAAAAATCCCATCATGGGCTCATGGCCTGCATGACTACCCGATAGTGGGAGAACTGCTGTCGCTGTCGTCACCCTCTGGTGCTACATGAAAAGGTGTGTGTGGTATGGGAGGCAGACCACACAATGCCCTGGCATGCTCCTCCATGGCAGCAAGCATGCAGGTTTGAAAGGTTTGGTTCTGCAGGATGATGGTCCGGAGGTCCCCATGCAGCACGTCACGGGTAGCATGGAGTTCTGCCTGCAAGGCCTTACATGATATACGGATCTCCTCACGGGTTTCCTGGAGCTCAGCTGAGATGGTGCGTGGTAGCTGCTCCAACTGCTGTTCTGACCGTCAACTCTGGGACACCTCAAGTGCACCCTGAGTAGTTCTGAGGGAGGTGTTATCTTCCCTCGGGACATCCCTGTGGGCCTGTGCCTCTGCAGATATGGCTGTGAGAAGAGCCCCCAGTTCAGCCCGTCGGTCCCTATTGGTGGCCAACATGTGCTGCATGTGTGAGCGGCAAGTGGAAGCGGTGCCTGCTGCTGGAGCTCCACCTGCCTTTCGGGAGGGGAGAATGGAAGTGGCCACCCTATCCACGGCCTGAGCCATCATCTCACAAGATGCCGCCTGTTGTTGTGCAATTGCATACATGGAGTTCTCCCGCACAGTATTGCCCGGTGGCGCAGGAGAAAATAGCGTGGAGTGTGACCCTGCATCCATAACCGCCACAGGTGGACATTCTAAGGCTGAATGGGCCATTGAGGGGGCTGCTCCCCGTGCAGGTGCATTTGACAGAACAGCATCCCTGCCAGAAACACCTGCGACAGGACATTTGTGTCAATGTCTGATTCAGCACCTGAGCAATAGAGATCCTCGGAGGTGTACCCAGAGACACCCGTGGACAGGATGGTCTGTAGGAGCAATGGATTCTCATGCGGCACCACCCCACGTCCTCCAGTGGTGCTTGGTTGGGGCTCTGAGTACTCCTGCCCCGGCGAATATTCTCTTCCTCCACAGCATCTAGCGCCTCATCACCTGCACAAAATGAAAGGAGAAGTCATGAAGACACGTATGAACGGCATAGCCGACACACATAGGCATCACAATGTACACATCCAATACTTTAATCAGACATGTCACACATGACACAAACTCAGCCATGCATGCAGTGTCAATGAAGTGGAAGGGGACCCTGAAAGCAGACACTGATGACTCCAAAATGGAAAAGCAACACTGTGTTGCATGGTGCATAGCAACTGCATCACACATAAGCATGTGAGTGGCATGGACCATCCACAAACATGACACACACCAGCACACAGATGTCACGTAGCATAGCCATGGCAGAACTGAAAAGGACACCCAGATGAGAGTTAATCACTACTGTCCCCCATCCATGTAAAACGCATATCATCAAACAGAACATGCAAAAGAGTGGGACAAAACACACGTGTCACACGCTGCAACAATGTAAGTGTGTTCAAATACAGTGATCGGAGGCACATGGATACATCAATGGTAGGTCACGTGGACATGACACAAGTGAATTGTCACGTTGAAGGTTCAAACAGTGCTCAGAAGTGAGTGGGTGCAGTACATGTGTAGGTGCGCAGCAGTCAATCAGCCTGACTGATGGAATCCTTTGCGTGAAAAGTGCACATTTGTGCGCCTTTCTGGCTGAAAATCCATGTCTGAAGTATGGTAATTTTCGGGCAGAAAGGCACACAAATCTGCATTTTTCTTGCAAATGATTCCATGAATCAGGCAGAATAAAGAGAAAAAACGAATAACAATGTCGTGGCATGATGGCTGTTTAAGAGCAAGTCCAGTCATCAAGTGTTTGCAGTGGTCAGTAGGGATACAGTGAACCCCAAATCCAAGGACGGGGGATGGCTTCGGGGCACTACATGCGTCACATATGGCAGTAATGACTACACAGCCTGACCTGGCACTCGATCATAACACATCACCCAAGCAATATACACATGGTCTGGACACACACGCATGGGTACTCACCAGACATTGTCCCAAGATCTGGTCGGTCTCCCACGCCTTGGATCTGATCCTCTGCGATGAACCCTCCAGCGATTGCCTCATGTTCTGTGAGTTCATCCTCCTCTGGTGGTGACCCACTGCCAGGCACCATAGTAGAGGTGTAATTAGAAGCCAGCTTGTTTTTTGCTCAGCGTCTGAGGTCATTCCAATGCTTTGAGCAATCAACTGTGCGCTTCACAAATCCCAAGGAACTAATGTGGTCTGTGATGCACTGCTAGGGGGCCCTATGCTGAGGAGGCGTAGTCTTGCACCCTGCCGTCACCAGCATGTCGTGGCCAAGTTCCGACACGTAGCCCACAAGTGCGTCTAGTTACACATTAATGAAACTCCGCTTCCTTGACGGGCCGGAGGGGCGAGCTGTGTCTGGGGTCCCAGCCTGTTCCACAAGAGCACGCTTCTTCCTCTTGAGAGGTGGTGCGGACCCTGAGTGGCTTACGCCACTCTGGTCTGTAGGGGCTGAAGCGCAGGTGGACTGGGCACTGGAAGCAGGCAATGGCACGATGACCAAAGGTCTCACTGCAGGCATTGGTGGCTGGGTGCTGGTGCCAGGACCAAGCAGCACAACTGCCTTGGTTAGAGGGGCCGGGACCAACACTGTCCTGGCTGGGTGACTCAGAGCTGGAGTGGTCTCAGCTGCAGCTGCCCCTGCAGCCTCCTCACCCTTGCTACTCCGGGCAGCAGATGACATTGCTGCCCCAGATCCACATGGCCTGGTGACAGCAACTTTCACCACCACACGCGGCTTGGACTTCGTGAGATGGAAGTTGGCCTGTGAGTCATCCCTTGCCTGTTCCGTGACCAATCTGGGCCAGGCTAGCAGGGCCTGAGCTGAGATGGTGTCAGCTGCATCTCCCTGACCCACTGGGGGGGCATAGCTGTCCCTGAATGGTCCTGGACACACTTCTCTCTTGGGCCAGCCTGCCCATGTTGCCCACCGCTGCCACCTTGGCCACCCTGCTCATCCTGGCCACATCTCCTACCGCGGACACCTCTTGGAGGTCGGCCACCTTTGCCACCTACCTTAGCACTTGGTCTCCTCCCAACGATGGCACTGACTTACTTGTGCGAATGGGAGGTGCAGAAAACAATTGTCCTGGGCAATTGGGGTGAAGGGGGCAGGGTACTAGATGGAAAAGGTACCCCTGTGCTCCTGCAAGGCTGACTGTGACCCCTGGGGGAAAATGACGTGTCAAGCAATGCTCAGGCACCCCAAAAACATAAAAACGAATGTGCACGTGACCCCTGGGTAGCCCATGTGCATGGAATTATGGACCTGCAGTAAGCTATGGCACCCAGGAACACAAAAAATGCATACAAATGGAACACACAGGCTACAATGACTTCTGAATGGGTACGCGACACACAGGGGCAACCACAGTGGAAAAATAAGTGCGCAACGTACTGTCTGCCTGGCAACACACCTGCCAAAACAAGAAGTGAGCTCTGCCGCAGTAAACAAGGAGTACGCTCTGCAACCATTGTGAAGTGATCGCGTGTCAACCCACAAGAAGTACAAGAATCACACGCTCACTCTCCACAAAAAGTACATACAGGAAAATGGCGTCCTATGTGGGACCTTTAACCAGTGATCATAACAACGCCTATGCGTGCCACGTTACTTACGTGCTTACGCGCTAAGGGCCTTTCCTAGAATTACACGCACACATGCACATTTTTCACGTGCCGAGTAACTCTGCATCAAGCTGGCCACGCGACAACACACGGAAGACCACGCTCCTGCCCAGAAGGCCATTCACCTGCCCCCCGAAGCCCCGAGCAGCCTTCTACGAGCCATCTGCTGCCTCCGGACTGCCTGCTGCCAACGTGCCCTGCAATTAGGTGCCTGCACATCAGCCATCACCAGGGGTCCAGTTGCTGTGAATACCCCTGCTGGAACCGAAGATTCCTGACTGGTGTTCCATCGCTCCACAGCCCAGCCCCAGGACCCACTTGCCCACCCAAACCTGCCTCGTGTGGTGGCCATGTTGGGCCAAACTCCATCTGAGACCAATGGTGACCCCCTGCCAGAGAGGCAGAGGGCTGTCAGCTTCAGTGCAAATGAAGTTGGCATCCTGGTGGGGCAAGACCGGGGGCATTATGATGCCCTCTTCAGATGACCATGTGCCGACAAGGATAGATGGAGGAGGATTTGGGTGGAAATTGTGGTTGCCATCAATGTGGAGGGGATGGCAACCTGTGACTTAAAACACATCCAGAAGCGCTGGGAGGACTTCAAGTCCAGGACCCTCAAGAAGGCCCAGCGCCTCCTTCATGCAGTGGATGCAGGGGGGCGCCAGGTCCAATTTACCATCGACCAGTTGAGGGTCCTGGAATGCATACTCCCAGTGCTTCACCACCAGGTCCTCGAGTTGCAGACCCATCTGGAGTCGAGCGGTAAGTGTCCGTGCGTTCTCATTTCACAGAGTGCATGTTGAGGTGTGCAGCTTGGACATATGTGTTACATGGCCCATTTATGGATGTGTGTTTGCACATCAATGGTGTATGTGTTCAGATGCATGATGCCCAACTGCATGTGGAGATGCACACATTTGCATGTCTGGGTATGTACTATGCCATGGTTGGTATGTGACACATCGATGCTGGTCTCAACTTCATGTACGTGCACAGTGTATATGTGCATGCATCTGTTTGGTATGTGTGTCACTGTGTGACGCCATTGATGCATATGACACGGACATATGGTTACCTGATTGGCAGATGTGACATAGTTACCGATTATTGCACTGTGACAGGAGGCAGGAGATGTCCAGATGCATGTCTGTCTGGTGGCATGTGTGCATGTGATCGGCACTCCCCATGTTGCTTGTGACATCATGCCACACTTTGGATGTTCATGCAGTTACATGTGCATGGATACTGATGCCTGTTGTACATTCCTTGCATGTTTGTGTATTTGTGTGTGTTCAATTGATCTGAGTGTTGGGGAGTGTGATGGTGTCTGTGATGTCTGACACTGCCACTCGTGTGCAATTGTCAAGTGCCTAGTTGACCATTGTATGGCGACCTGATGACTGTGTTCTGTCTCTCCCTGTCTGCCGCGTCGAAAGATGAAGAGGGCAGAGACGGTGCTGTGGAGGCCAGCAGCAGGGATGCCACCACCAGCCGGAGACGCAAGGCCCAGATTCCACCCCAGGTAACAATATTTTCCAGGAGTGAGGAGTCTGGTGCCACGTCCATGGCTGCATCTGCCAAGGGAAGATCCAAGAGGCCAAGGTCAGAGGTGGAGCAGCTGAGCCCCCACAGGGGCATACTGATGAAGACAGCATGGAGTCATCCAGGTTGGTGGGGGGTGTGGTTGAGGAGGAGGCTGTATCAGCCCCACGCACGGGGCCTGGAGGGGGTGGTTCCACTGGTGCAAGTGGTGCCATCCAGGGGCAGGGGCAGGAGGTAGCACAGGTCGCCGTGGAGGTGCCTGTGTGTAATTCTGTTCCTGATCCTGTGGCTGAATCGTCCTGCACCAGCAGGGATGCCTAAGTCCATACCCATTGGCAGGGATGGGATGCATCTACAAAAACTGGCCTTCCTCTCCCTGCGGATGTGGCAATCCGTGCCTGTGTTGAGCATGTCCTAGCCGGTGTCGCGTTGAGCAAACGTGGTATTCGGGATGATGTGCAGGGTTCTAGGCGGGACAATTCATGTCATTTCGCATACCTATGTGCCCACCTAGACTTGCTAGGACAGGTCACCGGCACAGGGTTAGTCTGTGCGCTGAATGCTCTTGCAACCCCCTCCTCAACTGAACCCCCTATGCGCCAATTGTCCACTGTGACATCTTCCCGCCCATGTATCACCTGGGCTCCCAGTGGAGCTGCCCCTGAGCCCATGGCCAGGCTGGTGGAGAACACATCCCTGCCACAGTCGGGAGTCAGAGGTCCAGCAGGGGTGGTCACACCACCAGCTGGACCCCAGCAAATGGAGGATGTGCAGGCATCATCGAGCAGGGCATGTGCACGACTGTGCCGGGGGATACCATCATCCCGGAGGCCGTCGTGGTGGCAGAGAAATTTGGTATTGAGGCAGCAGCAGGCTCAGCGTGGGAGGCGTCATAACTCGGGGTCAACAACATCCCGGGTGCAAGCATCGGCTGACGGGCAGGAGGACCCAGGACTGGGAGTGTCTTCCGTGTGGCAGCGGTTGGGCCAGCAAATCGATGCAGAGCAGCGGTGGGTGGAGAGGGCACGGCTATCGATGGTCAGGGTGGACAACTTGAGGCGGGCTGAGTCCCTCGTGGAAACTCGCAGGGAGTTGGAGAAGTCCATGGCATGATCCCTGCGAGCCCCCGAGGCCATGGAACAAGCCCGCCTCCGGGACATTGAGGTGGAGTTCGATGATGCTCTGGACCGGAACATCAAGAAGTGAGCCGTCGGACTAGCCCGCCGCCTTTGTATATAGTTATTTAGGTTTAAGTTTCATTTTGGTTTTTGTTATGATTTGGAGTCCACAGACTTTGCTCCACTTTTTGTATGTAGTTGTGTTCTTTATAGGGTTTTGTGTAGGCTTCATTTTGTTTTGGGATCATGGACCCTTCAGACTTTCAGTGTAAATAGTTCAGGACCTGTACATCATTTATTTTTTTCTATCCCATGAAGGAATGGTTTTTGATGGTTTTCGTTTTGGATTTCGATTATTGGACTTTGGAAATGGACCACTATTCAGTTAACATTTTTTTGGAGTTTCATTTTTCTGGGATTTTGCATTTGGTTTCACTGGACTGTCATGACTTTTTCATTTTCACGTTTTCTTTACATTTTGTCATTTATGATTTTTTTTATTCAATTCACAACAGTTCATTATTGGTGTGGTGTACACTCATTCGTTTTGTGCATGTGTCAGTCAGCATTGGCTCAGTCATGTGTCACTGCTGTGTGGCTCTGTTGGACATGTCTTTGGGTGCATGCATGTGTGCTATTGTGAATGTCATATCATGGGGCATTTACTAGGGAGTGGGTACAATGGATGGTTGTGTGTTTGCACTGGGGTGGTGGGGTGGGATTTCGGTTGGCATTTTTGACATGGTCCTGTGTTGTGACAACATGTTTGTTGGGGACACATGTGTCGTGGTCTGCTGGCAGGTTGCCGTCACTGGGGGTGGGGGAACATGAGTCGGGGCCTGCTGGCAAGTGCCTGTCACTAGTGGGGGGGCATGAGTTGGGACTCACAAGTGCATGGTGCCATGTGGCCTGCATGCGGGGCATGGTCAGGGTGGATGGGCTGCCTGCGAGGCATGGTCAGGGGTGATGGGCTGGCTGTGGGGCATGGTCAGGGGTGTAGGGCTGTCCCCTGTGGCGTGGGCTGCCTGCGAGTCATGGTCAGGGGTGATGGGCTGCCTGCAGGGCACAGGGAGGGGCAGAAGGTACACCCGGGAGGGCCCACACAGCCAAATCGTCTGAAAGGTGCACTTGTGTACCCCGGAATACAAGTACCCTGTTTGCGCTGGTGAAATCATGTGAAAGGCGCACTCGCGTACTACAGAATACACGTACCCCGCTTGCGCCGGCAAAATTGCATAAAAGGCGCACTCATGTACCCCGGAATGAACATACCACACTCGCGCCGGCGAAATTGCGTGAAAGGAGCACTCGCGTACCCCGTAATACACATACCCCGCTCACGCTGGCGAAATCACGTGAAAGGCACATTCGCATACGTACCCCGAAATACACGTACCCCGCTGGAACCGGCAAAATCGCGTGGAAAGCGCACTCGCGTACCCCCAGATCACGCACCCGTGTGGCGAAGTGCCACATGCACCCCCCTGCAAACAGCCCAAACCAAAGGGGACAGCCCTACACCCCTGACCATGCCCCACAGGCAGCCTATAACCCCTGTCCATGACCTGCAGGCAGCCTTCACCACAGGGGAGACCCCTACAACCCGTGACCATGCCCCACAGGGAGCCTATCACCCCTGACCATGATCCACAGGCAGCCGTCACCACAGGGGACACCCCTATAACCTGTGACCATGCCCCGCAGCCAGCCCATCACCAATGACCATTCCCCACAGGCAGCCATCACCCTTGACCATGCCCCGCAGGCAGCTTACACCACAGGGGACCACCCTACACCCCTGACAATGCCTCGCAGCCAGCCCATCACCCCTGACCATGCCCCGCAGGTAGCCCACACCACAGAGGACACCCCTACACCCTTGACGATGCCCTGCAGCCAGCCCATCACCCCTCACCATGACCCACAGGTAGCCCTCACCACAGGGGGGACTTTTTCCATGCAATTTGCCTGGCGCAGGCAGGCTACACGTATTACAGGGGGTGCGCAAGGAGATTTTCACATGATTCACAGGTACCCCTGACCGTGCCCTGCAGCCAGCCCATCACCCCTGACCATGCCCCGCAGGCAACCCACACCACAGGGAACCACCCTACACCCCTGACCATGCCCCGCAGGCAGCCCATCACCCCTGACATGCCAAGTAGGGAGCCCACACCACAGGAGACCACCCTACACCCCTGACCATGCCCCGCCAGCTTCACACACCACAGGGGACCACCCTACACCCCTGACCAGGCACCGCAGGCAGCCCATCACCCCTGACCCTGACCTGCAGGCAGCCCACACCACAGGGGACCACCCTACACCCCTGACCATGCCCCGCAGCCATCCCATCACCCCTGACCATGCCCCGCAGGCAGCCCACACCACAGGGGACCACCCTACACCCCTGACCATGCCCCGCAGGCAGCCCATCACCACAGGGGACCACCCTACACCCATGACCAGGCCCCGCAGGCAACCCAGCACCCCTGACCCTGACCTGCAGGCAGCCCACACCACAGGGGACCACCCTACACCCGTCACCATGCCCTGTAGCCAGCCCATCACCCCTGACCATGCCCCGCAGGCAGCCCACACCACAGGGGACCACCCTACACCCCTGACCATGCCCTGTAGCCAGCCCATCACCCCTGACCATGCCCCACAAGCAGCCCACACCACAGGGGACCACCCTACACCCCTGACCATGCCCCACAGCCAGCCCACACCACAGAGGACCACCCTACACCCCTGCCCATGCCCCGCAGGCAGCCCATCACCCTTGACCATGCCCTGCGTGCAGCCCACACCACAGGGGACCATGCTACATCCCTGACCATGCCCCACAGCCAGCCCATCACCCCTGACCATGACCCACAGGTAGCCCTCACCACAGGGGGGACTTTTTCCATGCAATTTGCTTGGCGCAGGCGGGGTACGCGTATTGCAGGGGGTGCGCAAGGAGATTTTTTCACATAATTTGGCTGCTGCGAGCGGCGTATGCATATTGAAGGGGATGTGCAGGGAGATTTTCATGCATTTTGGTTGCCACGAGCGGATTACGCATATTCAAGGGGGTGCGTGAGTACATTTTCAGGGGTTTTGGCTGCTGCAAGCGAGGTACGTGTATTCAAGGGGGTGCGCAGGGAGATTTTCACGCGTTTTGACTGTCACAAGCAGGGTACACGTATCCAAGGGGGTGCACAAGTACATTTTCACGTGTTTTGGCTGCCACGAGCCGGGTACGTGTGTTCAAGGGGATGCGCAAGTACATTTTCACGCGTTTTGGCTGCTGTGAGTGGGGTACGCCTATTCAAGGGGGTGCGCGGGGAGATTTTCACGCATTTTGGCTGCCGCGAGCGGGGTACGTGTATTCAAAGGGGGTGCGCAAGTAGATTTTCATGTATTTTGGCTGCCGCGAGCAGGTTACATGTAGTTTTTCACGCGATTACAGTGTATGGGGCCTGTAAACTGGTCCAGGGTTAGCGTGGCCCTTTGCGCCATATTAGGGATTTCTATGGCTTTTTATTGCGCAAGGGGCATTCTTGGTGGACGTAACTGGCACTGCTGGATGTTCGCTGCACCACAGCTGCAAATGGCTTGGGAAATCCATGAATACGCGTTGCGCCAAAAAGCTGTTTGGCGCACGCAGATGGCGCTTCCTGGTGCACGCTCCCTCTCTGCACTGGCCGCGTGCACTTCTTCTGTGCTGAATTCCATGACTTACCCCCTATATTATTTATTATCAGTAGATCACATTTGGCCGATATATCGCGTAATGCACAGGTTTGTTCACATCGTTTTTCTTCCATGTTGCCATGTAATAAGAACAAACTATTTAGTAGATCAAGTTTAATTGCTATTTCATTTGTTGCATGTATTTGATCGTGTGTTTTCCCCCGCAGTTTCATAAAGTGTAGTTAGGCTATATAATTCATTATTCATAGCTGACAATGTTATTTTGTATGCAGGAAGCGGAGCTTGCCTTAGCCCAAAATATGGCCTAGGCGTGGATTTCACAAATGGCGTTCCTTAGTTTAGCCATCTGATAGAATTGTTGTGTTAATGAAGATTCGGCTCAATATGGGTGAACTATTGGGGAGTGCGATACATTTGACGTATGCATAGTGCAAGATCCCATCTGTGTTTCATATACAATTTGGGATGTTTGCAGTTCTCCGCCGGTTCTCTAATTTGCTCCGTCGTTGGAAAAAGGGTCGCAGTTATCCCGGTCTTCCCTTTTGAATTTTGCGTGTCAGGGTTAATTTTCTGAACGGCGTCCTTTTCAGATCTATCACACGTATGTCTACTCACTCTGCTTTATCGGATTATTATTTTTTATGATTTCTGAATATAATAGAGGTCTCGACATGTTGAGGGGTCGCATTCAGATCCATTCATGATTTGCTTTTCATGGTATACAGCGAGAGTCCTGCTTGGGATGGACAGGCCGATACATTTTCGGCTGATATTTGAGGGCCGATGTTGGTACTTTTTTGTTTCTTGCAGATTATCAATACTCTGTATTTATGGTGATATAATTGGTTGTATTTCGACTGCATGTGTTGCTGTATCAGTGCCACAGAAAGTTTTAGGCTTAAGAAACCAAAGAAGTCTTGGGTCTGTTGTCTATGATTTGTGATTTGGAGCGTGCCATTTTGGAGCATTTCGTTTCTCATTCATTTTTGTTTCATTGCAGTGAGAAGTGCCCGATATGGCAGGAGCGAGTATTGGCAAGCTTGTTTTTGATGTGTAAGCAGTCTTGGCTTATTCGCTTTCAAAGCTATGAAATAATCGGGACATGTTATAGCGAACTCGACTCCAGTATTTTAAGGCGAGCAGTATCCGCTGTCCAGCTGAACAGCAGAATAGCACTCATCAAAGGCACTCTTACATATGCGTGCACGCAAATTCGCACTGGCCTTGCTTTTGTAGGGTCGCTGGGATAGGGGGAATGGTTATCCCGCTGTAATAGATCAAAAACAGCGTTTTAGACCTTGATACAGCTTGTGGAGATACAACAGAAGTTTAGGATTAGTGAATCAGCGCACCAGTAATGGTGGTAGTAGAAACACAGCAGCAGTGTTCTTATTGCACAGTCCAGGAACAAGTATTGAAGAAGGGTAGTGTACAGTAGAATAGGCGTTCAGAAGGCCGGGAAAGCAGAACAGCACTCACCAAAGGCACTCTCCCAAATGCCCACACGCAAATGAGCGCATGCCTGTGATTTTCTAGGGTGCCTGGGATAAGGGGAGGAGTTTTCCCGCTGTAATAGATCAAACACAGCATTTCAGACTTTGATGCAGCTTGTAGAGTTACAACAGAAGTTTAGGATTAGTGAATCAGCATATCGGTAATGGTGGTAGTACAAAAACAGCAGCAGTGGCCTTACAGAATGATCCAGGAACAAATATTGAAGAAGGGCTGTGTACAGTGGAATCCGCGTTCAGTAGGGCAGGTAAGGCAGAACAGCACTCACCAAAAAAACGCTCTCAAATGCACGCACATTGCAATGGAATGCACCAATCACAAACCATAACTGTACACTTCATATAATCTCCTTAGTACAACTCTGGATACAGATTAAAAAACAGCAGGCGCTTACTGGACAAGATATTCTCACTAAATAGTAAGTGCATGGTATTTATTTCTCTTTTATTAGCTTTCAATACATAAACATGTGTTAATAGACATAAGCCCTTTTTTTCTCACAGAAAAAGCAAGCTCACTTTTATATGGGCTGCAGACACTGCATCTGTTGTACGGACATCCAGCACATGCACGCTGAAATTACCCTCCTGCAGGGTGTCTGTGGACAAACTTCGGGGCCACAGATGGGGACGTCATCTTGTGCCCATGGCCATGCAGCGTGCCGGTGCCGTCCCGAATAGTGTCCAAGACCACGGACAGTTTAAAAGTGCTTTTCCAGCCAATTTAGAGTGTTTCAAGCAGAAACGTTACCTACTGCACAACTTGCATGCCTATTCTACATTGATTTAGAAATGTCCCAAAGGCTCATGCAAGCAAGTTTCGACGCACTGAGTGCTAAATTGTACTCAGTCATGGGAAACCTGACTTGTCTTGATACAGGACTACTGCCATGAGGCGTCACACCAAATTGGCCCAACAGAATGCTCTCAGAAAGGCAATACCTCAGGTAAGAGCAGGTTGACTTCCTCCACCCCATCATCTTCATCTTCTCCTGTCACCACAAAGGATACTCCTTTGAGGCAGAGTGTCCTAGTGGTGGCTTTGCAGGCCATACACCATGCTGTTGACCCTTACCTTTCAAGGGTCACAGTGCTATGCATGTACTGTGAAGCACTGATCTGTAGAGGGTGACAGTTTCGGAGAGCTTTTAAGGCCTTGGTCAATGAGCGTGAGAAACACTGCCACCTACATGATTAAGATCCCAAAACTTCCTCTCCCTACCTGCCATTTAGTCCATGTGGTTGGTGCCCCTTCCCCCTTTACCTCCCCAACATTGCCTCTCCTGAGAAAAAAGTGCCAAAAAATTGAAAAAATTGAAAAAATACTAAAAAGGTTCCTTTGGGATCCACCTTTTACAGATAAAAAATAGAAGGGAGAAAAAAAATGCACAGGTTCCTGTGCAACCAGCATAGTCCGCGTACAGTGCAGTAGTTTGCAGACATGCACAAAATTCCAGGCATTGAACAATTGCGAGCATTGTAATTGTTTTCTGCTCAAAAAAGGTGGCTCTTAAAAGAACCGTTTTTTGGGGTTTTTGGATTTTATCCATTTTTTTATTTTTGCTTGTACAAATTGAAGAAAGAAAACATTTCAATGAGTTTCATTATTTCTTCTAACTGAGCCCACCTCACCGAAAACTTTTGGCCCTATCAAATACAATGTTCTCATTATGGAACGATTTCATGGCAACATCGCGAACAAATGCACACACAGCTTTATTGACGTTACACCTCACGTTTTCCATTTGCGGACCAAATTAACTTTCCCAATGTCTCCTTCATTGCAAACTGCAATGAGATTCCAGTCATGTTCCCTAAACTATTCCCACCACACTGAATGATAATAATATCTGGATGCTTCAATTGAACCAAATTTGCACAACATGGGAGTAAATCCACCCACTTTATGCCTTGCACTTCGTGCCACAATACTTGCAATTCAGGAAATCCAAGATTTTTGGCTACTCCACAATGCTCAGAATACACCTTCACCCAGTGGACCCAAGAGTCCCCCAAAATCCTACCACTCAGCCTGCTGATAGACATTGCCAAGGCCATTTTCAATCCTCTCACAACTCCTACTAACAAAACTCCTGATACACTCTCTCCTGTGCATCACACCCAGGAAACCTGATTGGCTGATCCTCCAATGTCTGCAGACACCAGGACGGTCCACAGACTCCGCAGTCTCCTCTCCATGCCAGGCAGCACCAAACAACCCGAAGTGGCACGTGCCATTCGTGGACTACCATAGTGTCCCCGGACAGACCGTCCAATTAAAAGCGATCTGGCAGGAAATTAAACACAATGTAAGTCATTTAATCTTTAGTGGTGGCTCTGAAACAAACACTTTTTTTTTCTTTTTTTTCCTCCCAGGAACCTCTTCAATGCATTCCTAAGATTGTAGAGGAAAATTGCATTTCCGACATCTGTGAAGTGAACTTGATCTGGACAAAAAACATTGACACCCTTAGAATTGATATTATCATTCTCAAAAGATGACATTCCTGCAGCATATACTAAAAAGCAGATACACCTTTATTGACAATCTGCCTTGATTGCTCAATTTGAGGACTGAAAATGTTTGTTGGATATCTCCATGTATGTCTCTGATTTATTTCCCAAAAAATAATCGGAGCTGCAGGTAACAGTTGCATTAAGCTTTTAATAAAATATTTCAAAGACACTGGAGTCACAAACCCCAAACGGTCCCCTATACAATGGACAATCACAGTATCTGGACATTTAAAGTGAGCCATACTCTCACAGAATGAAAGCAAGTTTGCCCAGTTTGAGCTACAAACTACATGACAGGAAACTTCCACTTCTGCAAATCCAATATGTCCAAGGATTGCTGATTATCAGCATATAACTTCAATGACTGAATTGAACAGTTCCCTAGAATCCGCAAAATCTGCCTTCTCAAACACATTGCCATAACCTTTATCACTGCTCTAACAACTCCTGCAAACAAAACTCCTACTATCCTCTCTAACTGCACACCACGCCCAGCAAACCTGATTAGCTACTCAGCACAGTCCCCTTTCTATACAATCCATCCACAAAAGACCCAGATGTGGCACGTGCCATCTGCGGACTGCGGTGGTGTCTGCAGACCTGCTTGCAGAGGGCAGCTTTTCTACCCTTTCCACTTCCATGTTCTTAACACTCCCCCATTGGCTGCTTTCAAAGAGTCACACAAATCCACCCACCAATCACATCCAAAACCGCTACACCTAACCCTGTCATCTCTCTTCAACACTTCATATGTACACTTGAACTATCAGATTACATATCTCCTGTTAATAAATTGCATTTGCATCAAAAACTACTGTGCAACTGGCCAATGTTTCTATTTCCAGATTCAGCAAGATCTGCACATAAGAAAATATAGTACGGGTATGCTTATATTTTAAAAAATGTAAAAAAACGCAAATGTGCATGTACACAGCAGCCCCCTGTCACTTTTCCATAAAATAAGGGAACACCAGATAAAATAGACCTGTACACAATTTTGAAATACAACTTAGTGTCTCACAGTTTCATATCTTGGAATCAGATGCATACATCCCAACATCGCCCATTCCAAGGTATAGGTGCTTCTTAAGTCTTTCTTTTTTTCTTTGAATTCAGTCAGTTCCAATTCACTTCGCCCATTATAAAATTAAAAGTACAAGTCCCAGAATGCAAAAGAAGAAACATGACTAAACTTTACAATTCAAAACTGTGGCATGTATTCCAAATAAACAAATGTAATGCTGCACTTTTCTATATATATGGAAGCCTTTTTAAGAAAGTTAAAAAATGTATATCTGCATTTCCAGCAGCAGTGTGTCACTTTTTTATAAAACAAAACAAAAGCACGAAAAATCGATTTGTACGCCATTTTAATTAGCACTCATTGTGTGCCAGTTTAATATATTAACAGTACATGCATACTTTCTAACAGAACCCATTCCAATCTTCGGCTGCTTATGCAGTCCTACTTTTTTCTCTACAGTTTGTGACATGTACTCCAATGTTTATAATGGTAAAAACACCTCCAGATTATAATGCATCATGGTGGCAAGTATTCACATACTCCTAACACATTAAACTAATACACACCAACTGCCATTTAAAGTGTACTACAAACCTTTTCCAGCAATGTGTCTATGCTTTTACAAATTGTTACACAGCTTCTGCAAATGCACATACAGATTTCTTAAATATAAATGCTCCTAAATGCAACCATTTTAACTGTCCACCAATTTTATTAATTTTTTCCCCACCACTCTGCCTTCCATTACAAATACAACCCAAACCGAAAAACGAATACCCTACACATCTACCAATGTAACTACATTAATGGACCAGGTATATGCATATTATTATAGCAACACAGTGCCACTATATATATATATATTACCCAGACTATGTTTTTCAAGCCAACATTTCATTCACTCTAGCCCATTATATTCCACCATGCACACTCCTACTTTTCCCATCTACACACCACCATTGCAACACACACTCTGTTACTCAAAACAGCACAATCACCATAGAGATGTCATTGCACTGCCACTGTCTACCTCACTAACTCAACACCATCACACCTCTGTACACTCGTATTCCTACAACCTTTCCAACCACATCTAATATACCACCTCACAATCAAACAGTATTCTATTCATCTCTACAATCACATCCACACACCCATGCACGATACATGCATATACATTGCACAACATCCAATAAAACCTTTCTCTTTTCCCAACAGACACAACAAAATGCCTACTAAACAGCAATTCCGTAGAAAAGAAAGAAAAACTAGAGCAGACAAGACTAAAAGTACACCACATAGTCATCCACCTCTAAAACAATTTATAGAAATCCTTTAAACAAAAGAGCTAGCAACCTCATTCAACAAAACTAAAACAACCAGGACTAAAAAGGGCAAGGCCCCTCTTGCAAAAACAAAAAGTAAAAAATGATGTACAAAGAAAAGTGCACTTAATAACAAACCCAATCCTCTATTTAGCAGTGTTAACATAGCCAAGGTAAAGCAATCCAAAAAAATTATATTACAAAAAATGTTCCACCATAGAGTTCTTCACAATCTTATAAAACATCTAAAAAGTCACTATCTTCCCTTAAAAACTACCGTAGGAGAGTAATCCTGAAATCTCTAATCAACAGTGCTTTTCTACTAAAGAGAACATTGTTTATATTGATTTTAAACAGAATAAATCCACTAACTAAATTAATTAATAAATTACAACAAGTAGTTCTAATCATATGCAGTGTCAATATAGAGCCCTTTTCAAACTTCTGTGATAGTGAATGGATGCACACAAGCAGCACAGAACCACAAGAAAAAATAATTGCCATAGACAATAGAAGACGAGGGTATGACATGCCGAATCAAACCATTATGGAAAAAGAAACCCTTACAGAAAGAAAAAACCCAACAAATCCACAAAATCCCCAACAAACTTTCGACCAATTGCTCCTTTCACCCAAACAAACCGTCCAGTGTACAAATGGACATGCATCTCAATGTATAATGTATGCCACCAATCCTTTACATCTTTACGGCAATTCCTCAGTCACCATGTACAATTAAAAGACAAAAGTCAAAAGAAAACTTTTCAAACCATAGACTGTTGTTCAGTGTGCTGCAACGCTGGTCTGCCAGGACATACATTAGCCTGCGTTGTAGGAACTGCATGCAAAAGCACTTTCCGCCACATCAAAATGTTAGTGACATACCATTCTACTATGCAGATTCTTTTGCATCGACTGTACTATGCAAAAAGTCCTGCTCTAGAATGTCAACAATTAAATAACCTTCTCCTACATGGAACAGCCAAAGAACTCCTTTAACAAATAGAACACATCTAATGTAAATAATTTGAAACGGAAGGTGACTTAGAGAATTCTGTACCTTCAAAAAACATTACTGAAAACCTGATAAACACCAACATCCGAATAAAGATAGATACGTTTGAAAACACATCTGCTGAAATACCAGACCAAATATGTCTGTTGCCGCAGAACATTTTATAAAAAGAGCGCAAAATGATTAGCTCTAGCTAACAAAATAGAAGACAATGAAGAATCCAATGGTTCCAATTAGCTTTATATCTAACAACAGAAGGGAAATACAAAATATCTAACCCCTCAAGAGTGCACAAGTACTGCAACACAAAGCTTGACAATAACCAAATGCCATCATCTGCAATCACTAATAACTTAGAAATAATCCCACTTCCAAAAGCTCTCCAACAGCATAACATGTATGAGAGCATTATAAAAACAAACAGTGCACCCATTTCAAGCTACAATACGCCTTCAACCAAAATCAACCAAATTACCACCACCTGAGCTACTAAAGGGCATCCGTGTCAAAGTAGCATATTTACCATTTGACCTAAAATAAAATGTTCAAACTCTAGGAATGCAACGACCAATAGATCAATCTTTCATTATACTAGTTAATGGTGTGCCAACAAAAGACAATGGGCCTCATTACACATTGTGGGGTAAAGAACGGCATTTACCGGCATGGCGCTATTAGCGTTTCCGCCCTCGCAAGAGGCCGCTAATTGCGTACCATTACGAGTACGCGGACACGAGCATAGCGCCATGCCGGTAATGACCCTACCGCCATGCCGTAAAAGTCCCCAAAAAGTCCCTTACCAGCTTCGACTAAAGTGCTGATAGCACCTCCGCCCTCACGCTACATGCAAATTGCGGTCACTGCTATTAGCGGTCACCGTTAAAATGCGGAACCGGAAACAGTGTCATCACACAGGAACGGGAAAGAGCACGGTGGCCATCTTTAAAAACACAATCCATTGCCATCCTCTGCATCCAGGACCTCTTTCCAGGAAACTCGAACACAAATTCATCCCGGATAGCCCGAAGATGCCCAAGGCACTCAAAAAAGCTGCTGATCGCCAGCGAAAAGAAAAATTCAGCAATGAGGAGCTGATCATGCTCACTGAGACACTTGCGGCAAATGCCAATGTAGTCTTCAGCAATGACATGCGGCGGGAGACCCTCCTCAAGAAAAAGGCCATCTGGGCAGAGGTTGCCCACAAAGTCAGTGCATTGGGCACCACCACCCGCACAGTCAAGGACTGCCGTAAGAGGTGGGACGACCTCCGGGTCTGTGTCAGAAACATACTGTTAGTGAATCAAAAGCTGGCAATGGGCACAGGAGGTGCGCCGATTCCCCTCTGAAACTCCGGGAGTGGGAGGAGACCTGCGCCTCCACAATTGGTGTGGAATCGGTAGAGGGTGTTGGAGATATGGAGCATGGTGTGGCCACTTCATCCGATGGAGGTGAGTGTATACATCAAACAATGCACAGTGAAGGGTGAGGGGCCCCCCAAATATGTGTCCATATTCAGGCCATGGATCCAGCCACAAACATACATGCATGCATCACCACATAGACGTGCAACACAGACCCATTCATGCATGACCCACCTGACATCCCCATTACCGGAATCCAAAATAAAGAGGACCCAATGCATAGAGCGGCATGACTTAAACATTCTGCATAAGGCACGTTGAACCATAAACAATGATATTCCCTATTTTTGACCCCCACAGGATCACAGACAGACCACGCACTGTGACACCTGCTCCCCCAGCAACGAAAAAGCCCAGGAGAGATGAGACAGGGGACACCGCCACCACCTCAAGGGGAACCGGGAGGAGTGTTCAGCAGCAGAGGGCCAAAGGCAGCAAGAGCACCAGTTCCACGCAGCGTCAGGCCACAGCTGCTGCTATTGTTGCACCCACGGCAGTGTGTCCCATTACATGTGAAACCAGCACAGAGGGCATGCACTCTGATGACACCAGTTCAACTGGTGAGGCAGCAGCCACTGCACCGCTTTCGGACGAGGAGGAGGCAATTGACGTTCTGGATCGAAGTCAGACCCCCAGCCCAACACGGTCCATTGAGCCAAGCCCAAGGCCATCATCAGGATCAGGCAGCCATGGAGGATCAGCCACCCACACCGTGGAAGGGGCATGGAGCCCTCAGGTGTCCTCACCCACCCCAACAGCTCGTAGCACGCAACATGACCTTGCAACCATCAGCCAGAGGCAGGTAGAAATCACTGCACTGGTTGGGCAGTATGTGGCCGAGGCAGCCCGTCTGAGGGATGACCTCAGTATGTATGCAAGCCAGACAAGGGAGGGCATTGACGCCTGCACGAACAGGATTTGCGAGGAAATGGCCCAACTCAGGCAGGCCATGACACGTATTGCGAACGTCATTGAGCGCCAATACCCACCCCCAACACAGGATCACCCGGGCACCTCCTCCTCTGCAAGCTCCCGGCAAACAAGCCCCCTGCGCCGCTCTCTGCGCAACTTGAGGCGCACGACATTCCAACCACCCAATGGCGGAGGAGGCACTGAGGATAAGGGCCAGCAAGGACTAGGTGGCACATGTGGAGCAGGACACGTACACACTATAAGGCTCACATGGGGGTGTTGTGAGGGGAAAGGGTGTTTGTGGGAGTGTTGTGAGGGGAGGGGGGAAAGGGTGTTTTTGGGAGTGTTGTGGGGGGGAGGGGGAAAGGGTGTTTTTGGGAGTGTTGTGGGGGCAGGGTGAAAGGGTGTTTTGGGGAGTGTTGTGGGGGAGGGGGAAAGGGTGTTTTTGGGAGTGTTGTGGGGGAGGGGGTAAAGGGTGTTTTTGGGAGTGTTGTGGGGGGAGGGGGGAAAGGTCGTTTGCACAGTTGGGGCCATGCACTTTTTGTTCACATTCTGATCACAATACACTGTTGAGAAGTTGAAACACAGGCTTGGTCTTCATCATTGTGTATGTGTACTTTATTGGGGAGAGTGTCCTTTATGGGCCTCACCACATGCATCAGGGCAACAATACCCATCTCCATCCATAATAGTTCTCCCTTGTATCTCATAAAATATGATACATCAGATGCTGACGCACATCGTGTCCCTCCTGGCCATCGCCTCTTGCATGTCCTGGCGGACTATTTCACCCATTCTCATCCCCATCAACATCATCCTCATCTGGTGGTTGCATGTCAATGTCAGGTGGCATAGGCACATTCCGTCTGATGCACATTTTGTGCTGCATTACACATGCCATGGTTATCTTCAGCACTTTGTCATGGCCGTACAGGAGAGCCTCACCCGGCCCGCTTAGGCACCAGAGCTGTGTCTTCAAAAGGCCAAATGCCTGCTCTATCACAACGCGGGTACGGGTATGTGCAATATTGTAGTCCTCTTCCTGTTGGTTCTGTGGGTTCCGTACAGGGGTTAGGAGCCACCTCTTCGGGGGATAACCGGCATCGCCTGTATGGTGTGAAGAATTGGTACCTGTTACCGGTCGCCTCTGGTGCGGCCTGTACATGTCACACAAATCGTCTTTGCATTGTGATTGAAAATCACAACTACCAGCATGCATGCAGACGATCTGCGTGACTGCAATGTGCAAAGCTGAGCTCGACTCGAATCAGTGGACATGCCCGAATCATGCCTCCGACAGTAATAGAAATGTCCTGGGTGAGGCCAGGTCTCAGGTGTCCCTGGGCCCAGGCAAATATAGTACCACACTGCCAGTGTACTGCCATTCCGACATCCATGTTGCCATGCTGTGAAGCATCACTTCAGTGGTGCTATAGGTGTGTGGTTCGATGTTATGGCTAGGGGTGATCCCTTTGCATGCATTCAAGGGCACATTGCTGTATTGATGTTATGCTGCCCTAATTCCGTATGATTGTCTTGACGGCATCTTGCTGATTTGTGTATTATGTGGTATGGCATGATGTGCAATGTGGGTGTGGATGGATGTGTAATCTTTTGAAACATGGATTGTTTTCAATGTTGTGCAGCTTCAAATTGCATGTGGGGTCTTCTCAAGTACATTGTGGCCTTTCCTGATGGACATTGGCGTACATCTGTATGTCCATTTGTCCTACGCACGACAGTCAACTCCCAGTTGGAGTATGTATCCCCCCCCAATCACACCGCCATGTGCATGCCCTGCTACTCACCAAGTTGCCACGATCGTTGTTCGGCTTGTCACTCCATGTTGCGTGGTATGGTTGAATTCTGCAGGACCATTGATTCATGGGTTGATCCGGGATATCTGGCACAACAATGTGTGATTATCTTGTTTGCGTCACATGCCATTTTGACAATGATGGAGTGGAATTATTTTCTGTTTCGGGAGACTACTTCATTGTGATGTGGGACCACCAATTCCACATGGGTACAGTCGATCGCCCCGATGCTACTTGGGATGCCTGCCAGTGAATAGAAGGCAACTTTGGTGTTTGCGATCTCCTGGGCAGTCCGTGGCAGGAATATGTGTTCATGTGCAAGCTTCAGGAGGGCATCGAGTACCTGGTTCAGCGTGCATGAGAATACTGTTTGTGAGATGCCATGCATCTGCCCACAGTATACTGCTAGGAGCCTGTGGCCAGGAAGTGGAGCACAGTCACCACCTTCAGTGGAGGGGGGATTGCAGTTCTGATGTCTATGAGGCTCACAATGTCGTCATGTATCTTATCCACGATGCTGGTGATGGTATCCCGGTCCAGACGGTACAGGGTATGTATCTGCTCAGGTGTTAGGTTAAATGGACTGGCTTGGATCCATGGGATTGTTGGCTGCCTCTGTGGTATTTCTGGGTGCCCTGGTGGTGATTGCTGCACCTGTCTTGCCCTCCTCCTACTCCTCCTCCTCCTCCTGCATCTACTCTGTGCTGCCAGTTCTTGTTGGTGCTGCACTGCAATCATGTCCTCCAGCCCATGTAATGCTGCTAGTATTGGAACCATCTTGGTTTGGGAAGGGGTGTGGGAAGGGGTGTGGTGTGCTCTTTTGTGCTGCCAGTCTCCATTGCCTCCACCTATGCTGATTGTGTCCACCTGTGGCAGGTGGGAACACTGCTCAGGTCTCTTAACGGGTGGTTCGTGATGCCTGTATTAGCGCCATGCCGGTAAGGGTTTTTTGGGTCTTTACCATGCCTCTATTTCCATGTCCGCCTGGCTTGTAATTGCGTGCTATTAGTGCCATGCCGCTATTTGCGACCTGGGGGTCGCGCGCCCATGGACTTGCCGCATTTAGTGGCACCGTACATACCGGTTCCGCTAATAGCGGCAAGTCCGGGTCGTAATTGGCTAGGGAATTTAGCGGTACTAGTAATCCCTTACCGGTACCGTTATTCCCTTACCGTACAACGTGTAATGAGGCCCAATATATTTTGATAACAACTAGTCAATTTGAGCAAAGTTAGACACGCCCCACAATAACTAAAATAAATCAATGAATACTACAAAGATATAAACATAGAGGAAAACTAAAAATAAACCACCCGCGTTATTCAAGAGTCACAAGAAACTGGCCAATTTGAACGTGTACATCCTGTTACAGCAGCCAACATTTTAGACCAGTATACCATACACCCACTGCATTCCAAAGACACAATTGATGATGCATTAAAAACATATCAAATGCAGCAAGCCAACGGATCCCCAATGAGCTTATGGGAAAAAAGCACAGACGCACTTTCTTTTACCCTACGCTTTCCTTACAGGAAAAGGAAGAAGATATGATGAAAGATCCACACAAATTAGTGCATCAGAATATCACTCTTTATGAATGTATTATAAAGATCCCCGATTCAGGCAAAATGTTGAATACATTTTCCACCTTCCCTTTGAAAGTGAACTAGCAACTCTATGTTATGGAGTTGCACATGCATTAAAAACAGGCTCTAACTTTGTAAAAATATCCTCTGCCTAACTCGTTCAAATAATAAAATACAAAGGTAAAGATTTGCAGTCAAGTATGACAAATCTCTTGGCAAACATGTGTGGTAAAAAAGAATACTGGTTCTCACATCACACTGATGTAAATTGTTCGCTAAGCAACCTAGGCCCACCCACATGGTTTCATGGTTTGTTACTTTAAGTTGTGCAGAGTACACATGGGATGACTTGCATGACTTCGTATGCACTGCAAACCAAAATAAAGATGGAATAGACTTAGTTCTCTTGACCCTGTAAATGTATCAAGGTACTTTCACAATTGCTTCATAACCATGCTGCATTTTATCTGCAATAAAACTATCGCTCTGCTCACAATAGTGCAATCCAGAGGAGCACCACACATCCACATGCTTTTGTGGATAAAAGATGCTCCAAAATGTGGCCATGATTGTGATGCCACTGTTTTACAATGTATTGAAAAATACATTACCTGCGTCATCCCTTCAGAAACCAAACAAAGTTACACTTCCAAAAACATAAATGTGGCAAATACTGCCGACATAGATATAAAAGCAAAGGGAAATACTATACCAAATGTTGCTTTGGCTTTCCTAGATCTAATGTCATCTGTTAGACAGAGCATGTTAGGGAGCATTCTCCAGAATGGCTAATTTCCCTTACCTACTGAGTCCCTCGGCAGATTTGCTGGATTTCTAGGATATTTTTTTTTCACCTGATAAGAGTGTGAGCCCTTTTTCCCACTCTTACATGTGTTTTGCTGTGTGTGTTTTTACATTCTTGTGTTCATAGACTGTGGATCCTCACCTACTGCATAGGCATCATCTTTTTACTGTGTGTTACACAGCACCTTCGGTGCAGTGACACAGAGTTATCTTTTAGACTTCCCAACTCAGACTCCATTTTTTGGGACTGACTACTGTCTCCCAGAACATGTAAAGTTGCCATTGACTTTATTAGTCTCTTTAAAATCCACAGAGCCAGTGCAAACTATCTTACACAGAGTACTGGAAAGGGTTAATACTTATCCCTTTTTGTCTGTTTCTCTTAGAGGCTTGTTTCGATCCCTTTTAATCAAGACCTGGCTTGTGGAAGTGGTAACTACTCTATTTTTCCTACTGCGGTTATATTAAAAAACCTTGGTATTGTTTTAGGCTATCTTGGTGGCTTCGAACTTAAACCCGCTGGACCATATACGATTTTATACAGTTCGGGCTGGGTTTATCCACCATTTCTTTTTGAAAATGTCTTTCTCGTGTTTTACTCCGCGCGCCAAACCAGGTTTGGTTCCCTTGTTCACCGTCTTTTCGTGGGCTTCTCTGCAGAAGCCCTCCTTAGGCGCCTGAAAGTCTGGGAAGGCAGGATGTGAGGGAGGGGTTTAAGGACCCCTGCCATGGGTTCCCTTGGTAACCCAGGTCGCACTCCTGTTTGTTTGGCTAAGTGACTGTCCCGCCAGGACAGCCACGCTACTGTGTGATTGACAGCCAGGCTGTGTGAATGGGGAAAACTGCATAAAAAGCAGGTTTCTGGGATTGTAAAGGCAGAGTCGCCACTGGAACGAAAGAACCAATGAGGAGCTGACAGAAGAAGACCTCTACAATGACTGAACCGCCCTGTGAAGCCCTGCTGCAGGTCTGAATCTTCAGGCTCCAATGACAGAGAAGATCTACCAAGAATCTTCTTCCCCTGAGCTGGTAGGACGGTATCAGGTAATACTATCGCCACATATATGGTCGCCGTAAATAATATCGCTGGGAAAATGTCGTGCCGATATTATTTGGGTGACCATATATATGGCGACAGGGGCAAAAAAAAATGTTATAAAAAAAATTTTAAAATTGGGGGTTGCGGGGGTGTGCCCCGTATGTTCCATGAAATAATGTCGCCACAAAAAACGACAATTTTTCGGCCATATTTTTGTATGGCGATATTTTTGTGGCGACATTATTTCATGGAACCGGTAGGACCAACCAGTTTGCCCAAACTGCAAGCCAGGCCTCCCTCCTCTGGACAAATTTGCTGAACAGAGCAACAGTGAACCGGATAGCCAGGAAGGTCGGACCCTGCTTGGGTTTTAAGGAGCACACATTTTATTTGTTGCTTTGCTCTGCTGCTGGTTTCTTTCCTGGGCAGTGCAGGACCATCCAGTCTTCCTACTTCATGTCAGTCCGACAGTTGCTTCAGGAAATGTGAGCCTGCAGGACCTGCCAGGAATGTCCGCCTCAGCTACAGCTTCTTCTCCATTTAAAGGTACTGTGCAAATCCAGTTGTTCGTTTCGTCCAGCCGCGGTGAAGGTGTGTGAAACCTTTTGCCAATCCGAGGGCTTGTCCTTCTCTACTTCTTAAATTAATTTTTCTGCCGACCAACTTCATCCGGAACTCTTGCCAAAGACTTGACCGCAAACTACCCTGAACTGTGTGATCTTGAGCAAAATACTTTTGTCCTATTGACTTTGGCCCTAAGCCTTTTTGATTTGATGCCATCAATGTAGTTACTCTTTCTAGATTGCCCTGCTTACTTACATGTTGGTGCTGCTCAATTTGTATCTCACTTCGTCTTTAACCCCCTTTTTAAATTGTTGGAGTGCCATTTTGCTCACACTTCATTTTTGAGCTTAACTTGTCCAGAATCTACTGGGAGCGGTGTGATCTATTAAGAGTGTGATTTTTCAACTCCTTTACTGAGATGCTATACAACTGATGTGTAAATAAATGTATATTCTTTTACTCAGAAACCTTGAGTCAGTGTTTGTTTGAATCATAGTAATTACTGTCCTTTGTGTAACTATTGATACTGCTCACTTTACTCTTGAGATAAGTCTGGCTGCTCAGCCATTGCTACCACTTTTCTGTGTAGTACAGGCTTGTACCAAAGGTGATTTTGTATTGTCACTTTTTGTCTTAATTATGTGTGGTGTTCCCAAAGGGTATTGCATATGATTCTGCCTAACACTGGTGTACAGCAGTGAGGATCAATATAGTGATTACACTTAGGGCCTCATTACACGGAAGGCGGTAAGGGTTTACCGGTACTGGTAAGGGCACCGGTACGGGTAAACCCTTACCGTCTTACTATGAGGTCCCTTTGCGGGACCTGACCTTAACGGCTGGTGTAGACCAGCCGTTAAAGTTGGGACCCGCAAAGGGACCTTGTTGCTAATTACGGTACCGCAATTTGCGGTACCGTAATTATCTCCTTCCCCATTCCCATTGAGCCCTATGGTGCAAAAATGGCAATGGGGAAGGGCCATGGAGAAAGGGGGAATTACCGCCCCGCCAACCTTGGAATGGGATGGTAATTCCCCTTTCCTCCATGGTGGTACCGGTATGGTACCGGTGGCAACCATGGTGCTTATAACACCATGGTTTACCGCATTCCGTGTAATGAGGCCTTTAGAGTGCTGCTATTACGTTGGATCAACTAACCACAAGGCTAAACATCACTAAAAAGCACATCATGTCTGATATGGAACGATACAGTCAGAAGACCCTCCTTATTTACACTGTGGATTATCTGAACAATCTGTGTAGAGAAAGGAACCTCTCTGTTAAAGGCAAAAAGTCAGAATTAATTGAAAGGTTGTGAGAGAACAATGTCTGGAGAGTGGGTCAGAAGAAGGACGAGGGAAAGCAGCCAAAGAAAGATAACAAGTACAATTTTAATACGTCCAATCCGAAAGAGGGCCCCAAACAAAACAATAAGGGTAAGCCACAAGGGAAATCGAATCAGGCTAGTGCACCTTATGGACCCAAACCAGATGGAGGTCAGAACAAGCCCCCATTCATCAAAAGCTTTGGTAAATGTTATGGTTGTGGGTCAACTGACCATGTGAAAGGGGATCCCAGATGTAAGGGTAAACCTTCAGGGGTCCACAATGTCTCCTTAGCCTTCTCCCCAGAGGAAGAAGTACCTATGACAAGTGGAAACTTTCACCTACTGGCTAATGAACCCATGAGAGTCTCAGCTAGTGTTTCTTTAGTGTCCCTGGGTTTGTGGGAAAAACAGAATTTAGATGTCTATAATTCCATCCCAGATAATACTAGAGAGTATTATAAAGATAGTGTTCTTGTGAATGGCCAGGAGACCCCTGCCATCAGAGACACTGGAGCCAGCATATCTGTGATTGATGAATCATTTTTCAAGGTAGAGGATGTTGCTAATGCACCCAAAAACCTAACCAATTTAGCTGGAGGCCCTGTGCAAATACTTCCCCAGTTACCAGCTCTCATCCAGTGCAATGATATAACTGTCAAAATACCTGTTAGTGTACAGAGTGAAGTGCCTGGGAGAGTCCTGTTGGTTAATGGAGTTGCGTCTAGTACCCCCAGGCCTACCAGTAAAAGGAAACAGGAGCTCACTAGGCCTACAAGGCAGAGGGCCTTGGGAGGCTCTACAGGGGAATTTATAGGGGAAACCATCACCCCCAGTCCACAGGAATTGCTCAATGCTATTTCAGGAAAGAAAGAGACAAAGGGGAAACCCAAGTCCTGCAAGAAGAAAGCAGATAGCACCCCTCTACTACCAACCAGGACATCCCCAAGATTGTCCAAGGATACACCTGTGACTCCTCCACCTGCTGAGGCTGAGTGTGAGGTACAACCCTGTGTAGTTGAACCAGCTTCTGAAGAGTCAGATCTGGACGAACACATAAATCTAGTTGGAGATCTGGATCCTGTTGAACATCCTGAGCTGCAGTCTGTACTGGCAGAAGGTGGACCCAACAGGACAGACTTCAGCACAGGACAAAGGCAGTGTCCTACTCTTGAAAGTCTTCGACAACAGGCAGCTTCTCAACTTGATGGGCATGAAGTTGGAAAGCATTGGTTGCACTGGGAAGATGGCCTCTTCTACAGTGAACTGACTGAGTCTATCCCTGGGGACTGCAAAAAACTTGTAGTGCCCCTAGAAAACAGACTCCAGTTCCTACAGTTGGCCCATGAGATACCTTTGGCTGGTCATTTGAGTTTCAAAAAGACCAAGGAAATGCTCTCCCTATACGTGTACTGACCTAAGATGGGTTCAGAAGTTGACCAATTCTTTAGGAGCTGTCACACTTGCCAAACCTCTGGTAAGAGTGGAGCCAAGAATGTGGCACATTCTCTCCCAGTGGTGGGAGTTCCCTTTGAGAGGGTGGGCATCAACATTGTTGGTCCCCTTGACCCTTCCACGTCTTCAGGAAACAGGTTTATCCTGGTTGTAGTAGACAATACTACTAGGTATCCTAAAGCAATATCTATGAGGGCTGTTACAGCTCAGGCTGTGGCAAAGACTCTACTTGGTATTTTTACCAGACTAGGGTTTCCTAAGGAAGTGATATCTGACAGGGGATCCAATTTTATGTCCCACTACATGTAAGCCATGTGGAAAAACTGTGGTGTCACTTACAAGTTCTCTCCAGCCTATCATCCACAGACAAATGGACTGGTAGAGAGGTTTAATCGTACTATTAAGAGCATAATAGGTGCTTTACGAGGAAACCCTTAAAAAAGTGGGACCTTCTACTGCCATGCCTTCTCTTTGCTTATAGGGAAGTCCCTCAGGAGGGAGTTGGTTCCGGTCCCTTTGAACTTCTCTATGGCCATCCAGTCAGAGGTCCATTGGCCCTAATTAAAGAGGGGTTGGAGAGAGCTCCTTCCCCCAAGCCAGTCAGAGTGACTGACTATGTGATAGGTCTCCATAGGAGAATGTCACACATTATGGCAGAAGCTAGTGATAACTTAAAAGCAGGTCAGGCTCTGGTCAAACATTGGCATGACCAGAAGGCCACCATGGTTCAGTTTACACAAGACCAGCTTGTTCTAGTTATGGTGCCAACAACTCAGAGGGCCTTGCAGGACAAATTGATAGGACCCTTCAAGGTTGTGGGCAAACCTGGAGAGGTGAACTCTCTGGTGGATTTAGGAAGACCTAAGGAGGCTCCCAGAGTCTTTCACACCAACCGTTTGAAGGCATATGTCTCGAGACCCGAAGTGGGAGCTTTGCTTCTAGCTTCAGCACAAGTGGAGGAGGAAAGTGAACCTCTACCTGACCTACTCAGAGGCCAACCTTTGGATGAGAACATAGAAGGAGTCAATCTCTCTTCTAATCTGACAAGGAGGAGTGCAAGGTTATGTTAAATCAGTTTGCCTCCCTGTTTTCACTTTCACCAGGCTTGACCCCTTGGGGCCAGCATGTTATCCACACTGGTGACTGTCTACCTGTGAAAAGCAGAGGTTACAGAATGTCAGAACATGTGAGATCCCACATAAAAGGAGAGGTCAACAAGATGCTTGATCGCGGGGTTATAGAGCCATCTACAAGTCCATGGTCTTTCCCAGTTGTTTTGGTACCAAAGGCAGGATCCAAGGAGTTGAGATTCTGTGTGGACTATAGAGCTCTAAATGCAGTCACAAAGACTGATGCCCATCCTTTCCCAAGTACAGATGAACTGGTGGATAAACCTGGTGCAGCCAAGTACCTCAGTACATTTGATCTGACGTCATGCTATTGGCAAATAGCCCTGACAGACCATGCCAAGAATCAAACTGCTTTCTCAACCCCAGCAGGCCTCTACCAATTTAAGGTTATGTGTTTTGGATTAAAGAATGCACCTGCTACACTCCAGAGGATGGTCAATCAAGTTCTGAATGGGATCGAGGACTTCTGCATGGCATGCTTGGATGACATTGCAGTGTTCAGTCCTACATGGAAAGAACATATTGATCACTTAGGATATGTTTTGCAGGCTCTTGAGCATGCCCATCTGATCATAAAGACAATCAAATGTCAAATTGGTCAGAGCAAAGTGGTCTACCTTGGTCATGAGGTAGGAGGAGGTGAAATAAGGCTATTACCTAGCAAAGTACAAGCTTTAGAAAACTGGGCCACCCACACTACTCAAACCCAAGTGAAAGCCTGCCTAGGTCTCACTGAGTACTACAGGAATTTTATTGAGAACTATGGGTCCATAGCTTCTCATTTGAATGTAATCTCTTCTCCAAAATTCCCTAAAAAGTTTAGATGGAATGAGGAGTGCACTGAAGCCTTTGAAAACCTGATGAAAGCCCTTTTGTCAAACTCCTGTCCTAAGAGCTCCTGATTATCACCAACCCTTCATTGTGCAGACAGATGCATCCAATACAGGTATAGGTACAGTCCTTAGACAACTGGATGAGAAAGGTAGGGAACACCCCATTTGCTTCATCAGTAGGAAACTGAAGGAACCAGAAACAAGGTGGCCAACCATAGAGTGTGAGTATTGTGCCATTGTGTGGTCTCTGAAGAAGTTTAGACCATACCTGTATGGATCTACTTTTTGTGACTCAGACAGACCACCAACCCGTGAGATGGTTAATGCAAATGGAAGGGGAGAACCCAAAACTTCTAAGATGGTCAATCTACCTGCAAGGGTTTGATTTCACCATGGAGCACACGTCAGGATGTCACCACCAAAATGCTGATGGTCTCGCTTGGATGTTCATAACCAACTAGAGTGAAGAGATTCATCCAGGAGTGGATTAAATCCACCTGTCCCTTAGTCTGGGGGTGGAGGGGGGTGAGTGTTAGGGAGAATTCTCCATAATGGCTAATTTCCCTTACCTACTGAGTCCTCAGCAGCTTTGCTGGATTTCTAGGATTCATTTTTTTCACCTGGTAAGAGTGTGACACTTTTTTTCACTCTTACATGTGTTTTGCTGTGTGTTTAACATTTTTGTGTTCATAGACTGTTGTCATGGCCACTGGTCAAGGGCCAACCATTTAACCACCTGCAGAGTCCCAATGGACCCGGTCTTAGCGCCCATGGCACCAAGCTCATTACAAAGTGTGCTCTGCACACAGAATACAGAGATTACGTTCATCTAGGCCAGGCAGGGCCCTACCAATACACGGAAGGCACGTGCAGAAGGCAGGAGGAGTGGCAAGGTGGGGCCACAAGGCGAGGCCTAAGGAGAGTGGCTGGGGCCAGGCTATATAAGCCAAACCCACCCGCATGCTGGCGCATCGCGTTAGTCTGCTATTGCAGTGTAACACTTACCGCCATCCAGAAGACTCTTACCTGGTTCAGCACGGACATCTTCAGTCTCCGGAACCCTCCAGCATCTTACCTGGAATCAGCCACGCCATCGCTAAAAGCACTGCCATCTGCTTCCCTCCGGAGCCGCTGCGCATCTTACTTTGAGACCACGCCATCGATGGAACTCCTGTTACCTGCTTCCGACTCTTGAGTCTCCACACGCATCTTACCTGAGTCAGCCTCACCATCGTTTGAAGAAGCACTGCTATCGCTTCCGACTCTGCAGCAGCCGCATCCAACTTACTAGTCTTCTCGAGTCCTCCACGGGTGCCGTCTAGCATCCTTACCTGTCCTGAACTCCCTTCAACACGGGGGCCATCATCCGGCGCAGCATCTATGCAGATCTTCATCTCCGGCAGCCTGCAGGAGTCCGGAAACGGTTCATCAGCTAACACCGACCAGCTGCACCTGCAAAGGGAACAAGAAAACACTAGGTGCGCAATCGCATAGATTATAACACATTAAGCAGCGCAACTCACGAACTTGGCGCAGATTTTGGAAGTCTACTTACCATCAGTAGGTTCTCCGGGACAGAATTTTTCATCCTCACGTTCTTGTGGGCCATCTTCATACCTAGAGAGAGAAAGGACAATATATGTTTACGGACAATAATCATTGGGGAAAATTATCACAAAGGATACGGACAATAATCATAGCAATAAACCTACCTTCAAGACGGAATGGTCACAGCCGGTCTGGACCTCCACACTCAGGACCAGTGACGCAACTAGGTCCATCCACAGCACCCCTGCTGAAGGAAAGCAGGTTGTAGAGCCCATCCTTACATCAATACAGGTGAGCTTGCATGGGCAAACTCTTGCACACTACCTTTAGGCACGAAAGGGTCGAGGGGAATCACAGCACCACCACATTATTCTCATCACTGCTCATCTTCTCTCAGGAACAGACCAGCACCCTGGGCCCTCGATACCGTTGCAGTTGCGGGGGAGAAGCGATCCAAGGGAGTCAACTCCTGGGAGGGCTCCAACCGTGTCCCAACGCCCCCGCAGAGACCAGGTGAGCGTAACATCTGTGAAGCTTCACCTACTCCATAGGCATCATCTTTTTACTGTGTATTACACAGCACATTTAGTGCAGTGACACAGGGTTGTCTTTTTCAGACTTCCCACTTTAAACTAAATTTTCTGGGACTGACTACTGTCTCCCAGAACATGTAAAGTTGCCATTGACTTTATTAGTCTTTTTCAATTCACAAATCCAGTACAAACTATCTTCCATAGAGTACTGGAAAGGGTTAATAGTTATCCCTTTTTTCTGTCTCTCATGGAATATTATTTCGTTCCCCTTTCTTTACGATTTGGCTGGTGGCAGTCGTATCTACCCTATTTTTCCTACCACAGTCTATGTAAATAGCCTTAGTACTGTTTTTGGCTAAGTTAGTAGCCTCAAACTTAAATCCGCTGGACCCCATTTACTTTATTTGGTACCGGCTGGGTTTATTCTCCATTTCTTTTTGTAAAGGTCTTTCTCATGTTTTACTCTGCTCGCCAAACCAGGTTTGGTTCCTTTGTTCACCGTCCTTTGGCGGGCTGCACAGAAGCCCTCCTTGGGCGCCTGAATGTCTGAAGGGGATAGGATGTGAGGGAGGGGTTTGAGACTCCATGCACAGGGGATCCTCAGAGACCCATGTCGCACTATGTATGATTGGCTGTGGTGACTGTCCCGCCAGGAAAGCCACCCTGCTGTGCGATTGACAGCCAGGTTGTGTGAATGGGGGAAAACTGCATAAAAAGCAGGTCTCTGGGGCTTGGAAGCCAGAGTCACCACTGGATTGAGAGAACCGAAGAGAAGCTGAAAGAAGAGGACCACTACCATGACTGAACTTCCCGGTGAAGCCCTGCTGCAGGTCCGAATCTCCAAACTTCGACGACATGGAAGATCTGGAAGGAATCTTCGTCCCTTGAGCTGGTGGGACCAACCAGTTCGCCAAACACCAAGCAAGGCCTCCTTCCCCTGGTCGAATTTGCTGTGCACAGCTGGAGTGAACCGGATAGCCAGGAGGACCGGACCCTGTTTGAGTTTTAAGGAACGCACCTTATTTCATTGCTTGGTTCTGCTGCTGGTTTCTTCCCTGGGCAGTGCAGGACCCTCCAGTCTTCCTACTTTGTGTCAGTCCAACAGTCACTTCAGGAGCCTGCAGGATCTTCCAGGAATGTCTGCCTCAGCTACAGCATTCTTCTTCATTTAAGGTACTGTTCTAACCCGGTTGTTCGTTCTGTCCGACTGCGGTGAAGGTGTTTGAAATCTTTTGAAATCTTTTGCCAACTCGGGGGCTTGTCCTTCTCTACTCTTTTAAATAACTTTTCCTTCGACCAATTTCGTTTCAAACTCTTGGCAAAGACTTAACCGCAAAACTACTCTGAACTGTTTGATCCTCTGCAAAGACTCTGAACCATTAACATTGTCCCAGGCCTGTTGATTTGAATCCTCATTGTAGCTAGACTTTTCTAGATTGCCCTGCCTACTTACTTGATGGTGCTGCTGAATTTTGTATAACCTTGTCTTTCCCTCCCTTTTAAATTACTGGAGTGCCATTTTGCTCACACTTCATTTTGAGCCTAACTTGTCCAGAATTGTTTGCGTGTCGTGTAGTATATTAAGAGTGTGATTTTTCTTCTGCTTTATTTAGTGAACTGTTTTACAAATGAATATGTAAATAAATGTATATTCTTTTACTCAGAAACCTTGAGTCAGTGTTTGTTTGAACCATAGTAATTACTGTCCTTTGTGTAACTATTGCTACTGCTCACTTTACTCTTGAGATAAGTCTAACTGCTCAGCCATCGCTACCACTGTAGCTAACACTACCTGTGTAGTACAGGTTTGTACCAAAGGTGAATTTGTACTGTCACTTGTAGTCTTAATCAGTGTTCCCTCTAATTATTTTTCTCTATGTGTGGAACTGGTTTTCTGTTGTGCGCACATTATGTTCCATGTGCGCAACTGACTAATGAGGTAAGCCACTTTGTAAGCATGCGTATTTAATGAACTACCACTGCAGAAGGAGCAGCCTCTGCAATTCTTAACAAATCTTACAACACTTGTTCCAAACACATTGGCTTAAATAAAATATGTCATATGTGATTAAACAGAAAACTCATCAACCAGTCCAAGACTGCAACATCTGCCACAGTGCCTTGCAAATGTGTTATGCCACTGGAAAATCAATCATGTGTACTACAAAAGACTAATATCTCTTGTCATAAACTGATGTGGCTGTCAAGAAATTCAGACAGAATACACACTTGCCAATGGTTAATGGCAATTAAAAGTTATGTGTCAAAAAACATGCTGTTAGGAGTTTGAGCGCCACTTTAATGGAGTAATTTAAGGGCCAGGAGAACATTCTTCTAATAATTTGTGTAAGGATAATTTGTGTAAGGATAATTGCATCAGTATAACTGCACCTCAGAATATGATGATCATATATTCCTGTGCCTCTGCTTACTATCCACATTACGTTGTGCGTTGGGTAGTGATAACACCAGCCTTACAGCCAGGAGACCTATAAACCATCCATTTTTACTCCCTAAAAAAGGAAAATGTGCCCAACAAAAACGAGAAACAATGAACATTTTGTTGTTTCAATCCACAGAGCTCCACTGATATTTTTTTGAATTAGTGACCAGTAGAGCAGTGGCATAGGAAGGAACTATAATAATATTAATGCCTGATCTCAACAGGAATTTCAAGGGGAAGAAAAGAGGGGAGACACGGGGCATGAGCAGGGGGGTGGGGGGAAAGAAGGAAGACACAGGCATGAGCGGGGGTGGAAAGAAGGGAGACAAGGGGCATGCACGGGGGGTGGAGGGGAAGAAGGGAGACACAGGGCTTGAGCGGGGGTGGGGGTGAACAGGGGAGACACGGGCCATGAGCGGGGGTAGGGCAAGGTGGGGCCCCCACCCCCGCTCATGCCCCGTATCTCCTTTCTTTCCTGCTCAGGGAGCATGAGCGGGTGTGGGGGGGGAAAGAAGGGAGACACGGGGCATGAGCGGGGGTTGGGGGGGAAAGAAGGGAGACACGGGGCATGAGCGAGGGGTGGGGGGAAAGAAGGGAGACACAGGGCATGAGCGGGGGAAAGAAAGGAGACACGGGGCATGAACGGGGGTGGGGTGGGAAGAAGGGAGACACGGGGCATGAGTGGGGAGTAGGGTGGGAAGAAGGGAGACACGGGGCATGAGCAGGGGGTGGGGGGAAGAAGGGAGACACGGGGCATGAGCGAGGGGTGGGGAGAAGAAGGGAGACACGGGGCATGAGCGAGGGTGGGGGGGTAAGAAGGGAGACACAGGGAATGAGCGGGGGGTGGGAGAAAAGAAGTGAGACACGGGGCATGAGCAGGGGGGAAGAAGGGAGACACGGGGCATGAGTGGGTGTGGGGGAAAGAAGGAAGAAACAGGGCATGAACGGGGGTGGGGGGAAGAAGGGAGACACGGGGCATGAGCGGGGGGTGGGTGGGGAAGAAGGGAGACAAGGGGCATGTGGGGGGAAGAAGAGATACAAGGAGCATGAGCGAGGGGTGGGGGAAGAAGGGAGACACGGGGCATGAGGGTGGGTGGAGTGGGAAGAAGGGAGACACACGGCATGAGCACGGGGTGGGGGGGAAGAAGGAAGACACGGGGCATGAGCGGGGGGTAGGGGGGAAGAAGGGCGACACAGGGCATGAGTGGGGGGTGGGGGGAAGAAGGAAGACACGGGGCATAGCGGGGGGGTGGGGAGGTACAGGAGGGAGACACGGGGCATGAGCGGGGGTGGGGGAGGAAGAAGGGAGACACAGGGCATGAGCAGGGTTCGGGGGAACAGGGCAGACACGGGGCATGAGCGGGGGTGGGGGAGGAAGAAGGGAGACACGTGGCATGAGCGGGGGGTGGGGGGGAGGAAGGGAGACATGGGGAATGAGCGGGGGTGGGGGGAAGAAGGGAGACACGGGGCATGAGCGGGGGTGGGGGGGAGAAGGGAGACACTGGGTATGAGCGGGGGTGGGGGGGAAGAAGGGAGAAACGGTGCATGAGCGGGGGGTGGGGGGGAAAGAAGTGAGACACGGGGCATGAGCAGGGGGTGGGGGAAAAGAAGGGAGACACGGGGCATGAGCGGGGGGTGGGGGGCAAAGAAGGGAGACACGGTGCATGAGCAGGGGGTGGGGAGGGAAAGAAGGAAGACACGGGGCATGAGCGGGGGTTGGGGGGGAAGAAAGGAGACACGGGGCATGAGCAGGGGGTGGGGGGTACAGGAGGGAGACACGGGAAGAGAGCAGGGGGTGGGGGGGTACAGGAGGGAGACACGGGGCATGAGCGGGTGGTGGGGGGAACTGGGCAGACACGGGGCATGAGCGGGGGGTGGGGAATGAAGAAGGGAGACACAGGGCATGAGCGGGGGGGTGGGGGAGAAGAAGGGAGACACGGGGCATGAGCGGGGGGTGGGGGGGAAGAAGGGAGACATGGGGCATGAACGGTGGTGGGGGGGAGAAGGGAGACACGTGGCATGATCGGGGGGTGGGGGGGAAGAAGGGGGACACGGGGCATGAGCAAGGGGTGGGGGGGAAGAAGGGAGACACGGGGCATGAGCGGGGGGTGGGTGGGAAAAAGGGAGACACGGGGCATGAGCGGGGGAAGAAGGAAAACACAGGGCATGAGCGGGGGGTAGGTGGTACAGGAGGGAGACCCAGGGCATGAGTGGGGGGTGGAAAGAAGGGAGACACGGGGCATGAATGGGGGGTGGGGGGAAAGAAGGGAGACACAGGGCATGAGTGGGGGGTGGTGGGGAATGAAGGGAGAAATGGGGCATGAACGTGGGGTGGGGGGGAGAAGGGAGACACGAAGCATGAGCAGGGGGTGGGGGGAAGAAGGGGGACACGGGGCATGAGCAAGGGGTGGGGGGAAGAAGGGAGACCCAGGGCATGAATGGGGGTGGTGGGGGGAAGAAGGGAGACATGGGGCATGACCGGGGGGTGTGGGGGAAGAAGGGAGACATGGGCATGAACGGGGGGTGGGGTGGAAGAAGGGAGACACAGGCATGAGTGGGGGGTGGGGGGAAAGGAAGACACGGGGCATGAGCGGGAGGTGGGGGGAAGAAGGGAGACACAGGGCATAAGCGGGGGTTGGGGGGGAAAGAAGGGAGACACGGGGCATGAGCGGGGGGTGGGGGGAGAAGGAAGACACGGGGCATGAGTGGGGGGTGAGGGGGAAAAAGGGAGACACAGGGCATGAGCGGGGGGTGGGGAGAAGAACGGAGACACAGGGCAGGAGCGGGGGTAGGGGAAAGATGGGAGACACGGGGCATGAGCAGAGGGTGGGGGAAAGGAGGGAGACACAGGGCATGAGCGGGGGTGGGGGACCACAGGGGAGACACGGTGCATGAGCGGGGGGTGGAGGGGAAGAAGGGAGACACAGTGCATGAGCGGGGGGTGGGGAGGGAAAGAAGGAAGTCACGGGGCATGAGCTGGGGGGTCGGGGGGAAGAATGGAGACACGGGGCATGAGCGGGGGTGTGGGTACAGGAGGGAGACACGGGGCAAGAGCGGGGGTGGGGGGGTACAGGAGGGAGACACGGGCATGAGCGGGGGGTGGGTGGAACAGGGCAGACCCGGGGCATGAGCGGGGGGTGGGGAAGGAAGAAGGGAGACACAGGGCATGAGTGGGCGGTGGGGAAGGAAGAAGGGAGACAGAGGGCATGAGCGGGGGGTGGGGGAGAAGAAGGGAGACACGGGGCATGAGCGGGGGGTGGGAGGGGAAGAAGGGAGACATGGGGCATGAACAGGGGGTGGGGGGAGAAGGGAGACACGCAGCATGAGCGGGGGTGGGGGGAAGAAGGGGGACACGGGGCATGAGCAAGGGGTGGGGGGAAAAAGGGAGACACGATGCATGAAAGGGGGGTGGGGGAATAAGGGAGACATGGGGCATGAGCGAGGGGTGGGGGGGAAGAGGGGAGACATGGGGCATGAGGGGGGCTGGGGGGAAAGATGGGAGACACGGGGCATGAGCGGGGGTGGGGGGGAAAGAAGGGAGACATGGGGCATGAACGGGGGGTGGGGGGAAGAAGGGAGACACGCGGCATGAGCGGGGGTGGGGTGAAAGAAGGGGGACACGGGGCATGAGCTGGGGATGGGGGGAAGAAGGGAGACAGGGGGCATGAGCGGGGGTGGGGTGGAAGAAGGGTGACACGGGGCATGAACGGGGGTGGGGGGGAAGAAGGGAGACATGCGGCATGAGCAGGGGTGGGGGGAAAGAAGGGGGACACAGGGCATGAGCAAGGGGTGGGGGGGAAGAAGGGAGACACGGGGCATGAATGGGGGTGATGGGGGGAAGAAGGGAGACATGAGGCATGACTGGGGGGTGGGGCCCCCACCCTGCTCATACCCCGTGTCTGCCCTGTTCCAACAGGACAGACACGGGGCATGAGCGGGGGGTGGCGGGGGAGAAGGGAGACACGGGGCATGAACGGGGGTGGGGGGAAGAAGGGAGACACGGGGCATGAGCAGGGGGGGGAAGAAGGGAGACACGGGGCATGAGCGGGGGTGGGGGGGATAAGGGAGACACGGGGCATGAGCGGGGGTGAGGGGGGAGAAGGGAGACACGGGGTATGAGCGGGGGTGGGGGGGAAGAAGGGAGAAACGGTGCATGAGCGGGGGGTGGGGGGGAAAGAAGTGAGACACGGGGCATGAGCGGGGGTGGGGGAAAAGAAGGGAGACACGGGGCATGAGCGGGGGGTGGGGGGCAAAGAAGGGAGACACAGTGCATGAGCAGGGGGTGGGGAGGGAAAGAAGGAAGACACGGGGCATGAGCAGGGGGTGGGGGGGAAGAAAGGAGACACGGGGCATGAGCAGGGGGTGGGGGGTACAGGAGGGAGACACGGGACAAGAGCAGGGGGTGGGGGGTACAGGAGGGAGACACGGGGCCTGAGCAGGGGGTGGGGGGAACTGGGCAGACACGGGGCATGAGCGGGGGGTGGGGAATGAAGAAGGGAGACACAGGGCATGAGCGGGGGGTGGGGGAGAAGAAGGGAGACACGGGGCATGAGCGGGGGGTGGGGGGGAAGAAGGGAGACATGGGGCATGAATAGGGGTAGGGGGGAGAACGGAGACACGTGGCATGAACGGGGGTGGGAGGGAAGAAGGGGGACACGGGGCATGAGCAAGGGGTGGGGGGGAAGAATTGAGACACGGGGCATGAGCGGGGGGTGGGGGGGAAGAAGGGAGACACGGGGCATGAGCGGGGGAAGAAGGAAAACACAGGGCATGAGAGGGGGATGGGTGGTACAGGAGGGAGACCCAGGGCATGAGTGGGGGGTGGAAAGAAGGGAGACACGGGGCATGAGCGGGGGGTGGGGGGCAAAGAAGGGAGACACGGTGCATGAACAGGGGGTGGGGAGGGAAAGAAGGAAGACACGGGGCATGAGCGGGGGTTGGGGGGGAAGAAAGGAGACACGGGGCATGAGCAGGGGGTGGGGGGTACAGGAGGGAGACATGGGAAGAGAGCAGGGGGTGGGGGGGTACAGGAGGGAGACACGGGGCATGAGCGGGTGGTGGGGGGAACTGGGCAGACACGGGGCATGAGCAGGGGGTGGGGAATGAAGAAGGGAGACACAGGGCATGAGCGGGGGGGTGGGGGAGAAGAAGGGAGACACGGGGCATGAGCGGGGGGTGGGGGGGAAGAAGGGAGACATGGGGCATGAACGGTGGTGGGGGGGAGAAGGGAGACACGTGGCATGATCGGGGGGTGGGGGGGAAGAAGGGGGACACGGGGCATGAGCAAGGGGTGGGGGGGAAGAAGGGAGACACGGGGCATGAGCGGGGGGTGGGTGGGAAAAAGGGAGACACGGGGCATGAGCGGGGGAAGAAGGAAAACACAGGGCATGAGCGGGGGGTAGGTGGTACAGGAGGGAGACCCAGGGCATGAGTGGGGGGTGGAAAGAAGGGAGACACGGGGCATGAATGGGGGGTGGGGGGAAAGAAGGGAGACACGGGGCATGAGTGGGGGGTGGTGGGGAATGAAGGGAGAAATGGGGCATGAACGTGGGGTGGGGGGGAGAAGGGAGACACGAAGCATGAGCAGGGGGTGGGGGGAAGAAGGGGGACACGGGGCATGAGCAAGGGGTGGGGGGAAGAAGGGAGATCCAGGGCATGAATGGGGGTGGTGGGGGGAAGAAGGGAGACATGGGGCATGACCGGGGGGTGTGGGGGAAGAAGGGAGACATGGGGCATGAACATGGGGTGGGGGGGAGAAGGGAGACACGAAGCATGAGCGGGGGGTGGGGGGAAGAAGGGGGACACGGGGCATGAGCAAGGGGTGGGGGGAAGAAGGGAGACCCAGGGCATGAATGGGGGTGTTGGGGGGAAGAAGGGAGACATGGGGCATGACCGGGGGGTGTGGGGGAAGAAGGGAGACATGGGCATGAACAGGGGGTGGGGGGGAAGAAGGGAGACACAGGCATGAGTGGGGGGTGGGGGGAAAGGAAGACACGGGGCATGAGCGGGAGGTGGGGGGAAGAAGGGAGACAAAGGGCATAAGCGGGGGGTGGGGGGGAAAGAAGGGAGACACGGGGCATGAGCGGGGGTGGGGGGAGAAGGAAGACACGGGGCATGAGTGGGGGGTGAGGGGGAAAAAGGGAGACACAGGGCATGAGCGGGGGGTGGGGAGAAGAACGGAGACACAGGGCAGGAGCGGGGGTAGGGGAAAGATGGGAGACACAGGGCATGAGCAGAGGGTGGGGGAAAGGAGGGAGACACAGGGCATGAGCGGGGGTGGGGGACCACAGGGGAGACACGGTGCATGAGCGGGGGGTGGGGGGGAAGAAGGGAGACACGGTGCATGAGCGGGGGGTGGGGAGGGAAAGAAGGAAGTCACGGGGCATTAGCTGGGGGGTGGGGGGGAAGAATGGAGACACGGGGCATGAGCGGGGGTGTGGGTACAGGAGGGAGACACGGGGCAAGAGCGGGGGTGGGGGGTACAGGAGGGAGACACGAGCATGAGCGGGGGGTGGGTGGAACAGGGCAGACCCGGGGCATGAGCGGGGGGTGGGGAAGGAAGAAGGGAGACACAGGGCATGAGCGGGCGGTGGGGAAGGAAGAAGGGAGACAGAGGGCATGAGCGGGGGGTGGGGGAGAAGAAGGGAGACACGGGGCATGAGCGGGGGGTGGGAGGGGAAGAGGGGAGACATGGGGCATGAACAGGGGGTGGGGGGAGAAGGGAGACACGCAGCATGAGCGGGGGTGGGGCGAAGAAGGGGGACACGGGGCATGAGCAAGGGGTGGGGGGGAAAAAGGGAGACACGATGCATGAAAGGGGGGTGGGGGAATAAGGGAGACATGGGGCATGAGCGAGGGGTGGGGGGAAGAGGGGAGACATGGGGCATGAGGGGGGCTGGGGGGAAAGATGGGAGACACGGGGCATGAGCGGGGGGTGGGGGGGAAAGAAGGGAGACATGGGGCATGAACAGGGGGTGGGGGGAAGAAGTGAGACACGCGGCTTGAGCGGGGGTGGGGTGACAGAAGGGGGACACGGGGCATGAGCTGGGGATGGGGGGAAGAAGAGAGACAAGGGGCATGAGCGGGGGTGGGGTGGAAGAAGGGTGACACGGGGCATGAACGGGGGGTGGGGGGGAAGAAGGGAGACATGCGGCATGAGCAGGGGTGGGGGGAAAGAAGGGGGACACGGGGCATGAGCAAGGGGTGGGGGGGAAGAAGGGAGACACGGGGCATGAATGGGGGTGATGGGGGGAAGAAGGGAGACATGAGGCATGACTGGGGGGTGGGGCCCCCACCCTGCTCATACCCCGTGTCTGCCCTGTTCCAACAGGACAGACACGGGGCATGAGCGGGGGGTGGCGGGGGAGAAGGGAGACACGGGGCATGAACGGGGGGTGGGGGGAAGAAGGGAGACACGGGGCATGAGCAGGGGGGGGAAGAAGGGAGACACGGGGCATGAGCGGGGGTGAGGGGGAGAAGGGAGACACGGGGTATGAGCGGGGGTGGGGGGGAAGAAGGGAGAAACGGTGCATGAGCGGGGGGTGGGGGGGAAAGAAGTGAGACACGGGGCATGAGCGGGGGGTGGGGGAAAAGAAGGGAGACACAGGGCATGAGCGGGGGTTGGGGGGCAAAGAAGGGAGACACAGTGCATGAGCAGGGGGTGGGGAGGGAAAGAAGGAAGACACGGGGCATGAGCGGGGGGTGGGGGGGAAGAAAGGAGACACGGGGCATGAGCAGGGGGTGGGGGGTACAGGAGGGAGACACGGGGCCTGAGCAGGGGGTGGGGGGAACTGGGCAGACACGGGGCATGAGCGGGGGGTGGGGAATGAAGAAGGGAGACACAGGGCATGAGCGGGGGGTGGGGGAGAAGAAGGGAGACACGGGGCATGAGAGGGGGGTGGGGGGGAAGAAGGGAGACATGGGGCATGAATAGGGGTAGGGGGGAGAACGGAGACACGTGGCATGAACGGGGGTGGGAGGGAAGAAGGGGGACACGGGGCATGAGCAAGGGGTGGGGGGAAGAAGGGAGACACGGGGCATGAGCGGGGGGTGGGGGGGAAGAAGGGAGACACGGGGCATGAGCGGGGGAAGAAGGAAAACACAGGGCATGAGCGGGGGATGGGTGGTACAGGAGGGAGACCCAGGGCATGAGTGGGGGGTGGGAAGAAGGGAGACACGTGGCATGAATGGGGGGTGGGGGGAAAGAAGGGAGACACGGGGCATGAGCGGGGGGTGGTGGGGAAAGAAGGGAGAAATGGGGCATGAACTTGGGGTGGGGGAGAAGGGAGACACGAAGCATGAGCGGGGGTGTGGGGAAGAAGGGGGACACGGGGCATGAGCAAAGGGTGGGGGGAAGAAGGGAGACCCAGGGCATGAATAGGGGTGGTGGGGGGAAGAAGGGAGCAAGGGAGACATGGGGCATGACCGGGGGGGTGTGGGGGAAGAAGGGAGACATGGGGCATGAACGGGGGGTGGGGGGGAAGAAGGGAGACACGGGCATGAGTGGGGGTGGGGGGAAAGGAAGACACGGGGCATGAGCGGGAGGTGGGGGAAGAAGGGACACACAGGGCATGAGCGGGGGGTGGGAGGAAAGAAGGGAGACACAGGGCATGAGCGGGGGGTGGGGGGAGAAGGAAGGCATGGGGCATGAGCGGGGGGTGAGGGGGAAAAAGGGAGACACAGGGCATGAGCAGGGGGTGGGGGAAGAAGGGAGACACGGGGCATGAGCAGAGGGTGGGGGGGAAAGGAGGGAGACACGGGGCATGAGCGGGGGGTGGGGGAACACAGGGGAGACACGGTGCATGAGCGGGGGGTGGGGAGGGAAAGAAGGGAGACACGGTGCATGAGCTGAGGAGTGGGGGGAAGAATGGAGACACGGGGCATGAGCGGGGGTGGGGGTACAGGAGGGAGACACGGGGCAAGAGCGGGGGTGGGGGGTACAGGAGGGAGACACGGGGCATGAACGGGGGGTGGGTGGAACAGGGCAGACCCGGGGCATGAGCGGGGGCTGGGGAAGGAAGAAGGGAGACACAGGGCATGAGCGGGCGGTGGGGAAGGAAGAAGGGAGACACAGGGCATGAGCGGGGGGTGGGGGAGAAGAAGGGAGACACGGAGCATGAGCGGGGGGTGGGAGGGGAAGAAGGGAGACATGGGGCATGAACAGGGGGTGGGGGGAGAAGGGAGACACGCAGCATGAGCGGGGGGTGGGGGGAAGAAGGGGGACACGGGGCATGAGCAAAGGGTTGGGGGGGAAGAAGGGAGACACGATGCATGAAAGGGGGGTGGGGGAAGAAGGGAGACATGGGGCATGAGCGGGGGGTGGGGGGGGAAGAGGGGAGACACAGGGCATGAGGAGGGCTGGGGGGGAAAGATGGGAGACACGGGGCATGAGCGGGGGGTAGGGGGGAAAGAAGGGAGACATGGGGCATGAATGGGGGGTGGGGGGGAAGAAGGGAGACACGCGGCATGAGCAGGGGATGGGGGGAAGAAGGGAGACACGGGGCATGAGCGGGGGTGGGGTGGAAGAAGGGTGACAGAGGGCATGAACGGGGGTGGGGGGAAGAAGGGAGACACGCGGCATGAGCAGGGGTGGGGGAAAGAAGTGGGACACTGGCATGAGCAAGGGGTGGGGGGGAGAAGGGAGACACGGGGCATGAATGGGGTGGTGGGGGGAAGAAGGGAGACATGAGGCATGACCGGGGGTGGGGCCCCCACCCTGCTCATGCCTCGTGTCTGCCCTGTTCCAACAGGACAGACACGGGGCATGAGCAGGGGGCGGGGGGGAGAAGGGAGACACGGGGCATGAACAGGGGGTGGGGGGGAAGAAGGGAGACACGGGGCATGAGCAGGGGTGGGGGGAAGAAGGGAGACACGGGCATGAGCGGGGGGTGGGGGGGAGAAGGAGACACGGGGCATGAGCGGGGGGTGGGGGGAAGAAGGGAGACACAGGGCATGAGCGGGGGTGGGGGGTAAGAAGGGAGACACGGGGCATGAGTGGGGGTGGGGGAAAGATGGGAGACATAGGGAATGAGCAGGGGGTGGGGGAAAGGAGGGAGACACAGGGCATGAGCGGGGAGTGGGAGGAAAGGAGGGAGACACGGGGGGGTGGGGAAACAGGGCACACACGGGGCATGAGCGGGGGCTGGGGGGACAGTGCACACATGGGGCATGAACGGGAGGTGGGGGGAACAGGGCACACACGGGGCATAATGAGCGGGGGGTGGGGGAACGGGAGGAACACACGGAGCATCAGCGGAGGTGGGGGAACAGGGGAGACACAGGGCATGAGCGGGTGGGTGGGGGAAATAGGGCACACACGGGGCATGAGGGGGGATGGGGGAACAGGGCACACACGGGGCATGAGCGGGGGGTGGGAAAGGAGGGAGACACGGGACATGATCGGGGGGTCGGGGGTTTAAAGGAGGGAGACACTGGGCATGAGCGAGGGTGGGGGGGAAGGGGAGAGACACAAGGGGCATGAGCGGGGGTGGGGGGGAAGGGGAGAGACACACGGGGCATGAGCGGGCGTGGGGGAAGGGGAGAGACACACGGGGCATGGGTGGGGGGAGAGACACACAGGGCATGAGCAGGGGGTGGGGGGAGGGGAGAGACACACGGGGCATGAGTGGGTTGTGGGGGGAGGGGAGAGACACACTGGGCATGAGCGGGGGTGAGAGGGAAGGGGAGAGAGACACGGGGCATGAGCAGGGGGTGGGGGAAGGGAGAGACACATGGCATGAGCGGGTGGTGGGGGAAGGGGAGAGACACACGGGGCATGAGCAAGGGGTGGGGGGGAAGAAAGGAGACACGGGCGGGGCATGAATGGGGGTGGTGGGGGGAAGAAGGGAGGCATGACCGGGGGTGGGGCCCCCACCCTGCTCATGCCCCATGTCTGCCCTGTTCCAACAGGACAGACACGGGGCATGAGCAGGGGGTGTGGGGGGAGAAGGGAGACACGGGCATGAACGGGGGTGGGGGGGAAGGGGAGAGACACAAGGGGCATGAGCGGGGTGGGGGGAAGGGGAGAGACACACGGGGCATGAGCGGGGGTGGGGGAAGGGGAGAGACACACGGGGCATGGGTGGGGGGTGGGGGGAGGGGAGAGACACACAGGGCATGAGTGGGTGGTGGGGGGAGGGGAGAGACACACAGGGCATGAGCGGGGGTGAGAGGGAAGGGGACAGAGACACGGGGCATGAGCGGGGGTGGGGGGAGGGGAGAGACACAGGGCATGAGCAGGTGGTGGGGGGAAGGGGAGAGACACACGGGGCATGAGCAGGGGTGGGGGGAACAGTAGGGAGACACAGGGCATGAACGGGGGTGGGGGGAAGGGGAGAAACACACAGGGCATGAGCGGGGGTGGGGGGAGGCAAGAGACACACGGGGCATGAGCAGGGGTTGAGGGGGAGGGGAGAGACACACTAGCCATGAGAGGGGGTGGGGGGAAGGGGAGAGACACACGGGGGGTGAGCAGGGGTGGGGGGGAAGGAGAGACATATGGGGCATGAGCGGGGGGTGGGTGGGTATGGGGAGACACACAGGGCATGAGCGGGGGGGACAGGGGAGACTCGGGGCATGAGCGGGGGTGGGGGAACAGGGCAGACACGGGGCATGAGCAGGGGGTGGGGGAACAGGGCAGACACGGAGCATGAGCAGGGGGTGGGGGGAACAGGGGAGAGACACACGGGCGTGAGCAGGGGGTGGGGGAGGGGGAGAGACACACGGGGCATGAGCAGGAGATTGGGTGTTGGGGGAGAGACACACGGGGCATGAGCGGGGATTGGGTGGTAACAGGGGAGACAGGTGATCAGTGGGGGGTGGGGGGGTGAATGGGAGGGGAGAGACACACGGGGCATGAGCGGGGGTGGGGGGAGGGGAGAGACACATGGGGCATGAGTGGGGGGTGGAGGGGAGAGACTCGCGGGGCATCATGAGCGGGGGGTGGGGGAACGGGAGGAACACACGGAGCATCAGCGGAGGTGGGGGTACAGGGGAGACACAGGGCATGAGCGGGTGGGTGGGGGGAAATAGGGCACACACGGGGCATGAGGGGGGATGGGGGAACAGGGCACACACGGGGCATGAGCGGGGGGTGGGAAAGGAGGGAGACACGGGACATGATCGGGTGGTCGGGGGTTTAAAGGAGGGAGACACTGGGCATGAGCGGGGGTGGGGGGGAAGGGGAGAGACACAAGGGGCATGAGCGGGGGTGGGGGGGAAGGGGAGAGACACACGGGGCATGAGCGGGCGTGGGGGAAGGGGAGAGACACACGGGGCATGGGTGGGGGGTGGGGGGAGAGACACACAGGGCATGAGCAGGGGGTGGGGGAGGGGAGAGACACACGGGGCATGAGTGGGTGGTGGGGGGAGGGGAGAGACACACGGGGCATGAGCGGGGGTGAGAGGGAAGGGGAGAGAGACACGGGGCATGAGCGAGGGGTGGGGGAAGGGAGAGACACAGGGCATGAGCGGGTGGTGGGGGAAGGGGAGAGACACACGGGGCATGAGCAAGGGGTGGGGGGGAAGAAAGGAGACACGGGCGGGGCATGAATGGGGGTGGTGGGGGGAAGAAGGGAGACATGAGGCATGACCGGGGTTGGGGCCCCCACCCTGCTCATGCCCCGTGTCTGCCCTGTTCCAACAGGACAGACACGTGGCATGAGCGGGGGGGTGTGGGGGGAGAAGGGAGACACGGGCATGAACGGGGGTGGGGGGGAGAAGGAAGACACGGGGCATGAGCAGGGGGTGGGAGGGAAGAAGGGAGACACAGGGCATGAGCGGGGGGTGGGGGGAAAGAAGGGAGACACGGGGCATGAGCGGGGGTGGGGGGAAGAAGGGAGACATGGGGCATGAGCAGGGGTGGGGGAAGAAGGGAGACACGGGGCATGAGCGGGTGGTGGGGGGGAGAAGGAAGACACGGGGCATGAGCGGGGGGTGGGGGGGAAGAAGGGAGACAGGGGGCATGAGTGGGTGAGTGGGGGGTGGGGGAAAGATGGGAGACACAGGGAATGAGCAGGGGGTGGGGGAAAGGAGGGAGACACAGGGCATGAGCGGGGAGTGGGGGGAAAGGAGGGAGACACAGGGGGTTGGGGGAAACAGGGCACACACGGGGCATGAGCGGGGGATGGGGGGACAGGGCACACATGGGGCATGAGCGGGGGGTGAGGGGGAACAGGGCACACACGGGGCATCATGAGCGAGGGGTGGGGGAACGGGAGGAACACACGGAGCATCAGCGGGGGTGGGGAACAGGGGAGACACAGGACATGAGCAGGTGGGTGAGGGGAAACAGGGCACACACGGGGCATGAGGGGGGATGGGGGGAACAGGGCACACACGGGGCATGAGCGGGGGGTGGGAAAGGAGGGAGACACGGGACATGGTCAGGGGCGTTGGGGGGGAAAGGAGGGAGACACAGGGCATGAGCGGGGGTGGGGGGGAAGGGGAGAGACACAAGGGGCATGAGCGGGGGTGGGGGGGAAGGGGAGAGACACACGGGGCATGAGTGGGGGTGGGGGAAGGGGAGAGACACACGGGGCATGGGTGGGGGGTGGGGGGAGGGGAGAGACACACAGGGCATGAGTGGGTGGTGGGGGGAGGGGAGAGACACACAGGGCATGAGCGGGGGTGAGAGGGAAGGGGACAGAGACACGGGGCATGAGCGGGGGTGGGGGGAAGGGAGAAACACAGGGCATGAGCGGGTGGTGGGGGGAAGGGGAGAGACACGCGGGGCATGAGCGGGGGGTGGGGGGTAACAGGGGAGACAGGTCATGAGCGGGGGGTGGGCGGAGGGGCGAGACACACGGGGCATGAGCAGGGGTGGGGGGAACAGTAGGGAGACACAGGGCATGAACGGGGGTTGGGGGGGAGGGGAGAGACACACTGGCCATGAGAGGGGGTGGGGGGAAGGGGAGAGACACACGGGGCATGAGCAGGGGTGGGGGGGAAGGAGAGACATATGGGGCATGAGCGGGGGGTGGGCGGGTATGGGGAGACACATGGGGCATGAGCGGGGGGGACAGGGGAGACTCGGGGCATGAGCGGGGGTGGGGGAACAGGGCAGTCACGGGGCATGAGCAGGGGGTGGGGGAACAGGGCAGACACGGAGCATGAGCAGGGGGTGGGGGGAACAGGGGAGAGACACACGGGCGTGAGCAGGGGGTGGGGGGAGGGGGAGAGACACACGGGGCATGAGCAGGAGATTGGGTGTTAGGGGAGAGACACACGGGGCATGAGCGGGGATTGGGTGGTAACAGGGGAGACAGGTGATCAGCGGGGGGTGGGGGGGTGAATGGGAGGGGAGAGACACACGGGGCATGAGCGGGGGTGGGGGGAGGGGAGAGACACATGGGGCATGAGTGGGGGGTGGAGGGGAGAGATTCACGGGGCATGAGCGGGGGGTGGGGGGAGGGGAGAGACACACGGGGCATGAGCGGGGGGTGTTGTTGGGGGAAGGGGAGACACACGGAGCATGAGCGGGGGGAGGGGGGAAGGGGAGAGACACATGGGGCATGAGCAGGGGGTGGGGGGAAGGGGAGAGACACACGGGGCATGAGCGGGGGGTGGGGGGGAAAGTTGAGACACGGGGCATGAATGGGGGGTGGGGAGGATCGTGAGGGAGACACGGGGGATGAGCGGAGGGTGGAGGGGAACAGAGGAGACATGGGGATGAGCGGAGACATGAGCGGGGGAACAGGGGAGACACGGGGATGAGCGGGGGGTGGGGGGAACGGGAGGAAGACACGGGGCCTGAGCTAACTGTGCAGGTGGCAGATCCCGCTCCTCGGCTCTCCACAGGCCGCCGTGTACCGATGGCATGAGGGGGGGTTGGAGGAACAGGGGAGACACGGGGGTGGTGGTGGGGGGGACAGGAAGGAGACGCGGACATGAGCGGGGGGTGGGGGGGGGGAGAGACACACGAGCCATGAGCGGGGGGTGGGGGGGAAGGGGAGAGACACACGGGGCATGAGTGGGGGGTATGGGGGGTGGGAGACACGGGGCATGAGCGGGGGGTGGGCAGGGGAAAGAAGGAAGACACGGGGCATGAGCAGGAGGTCGGGGGTGGAAAGAAGGGAGACACGGGGCATGAGCAGGGGGTGGGGGGGAGAAGGGAGACACGGGGCATGAGCGGGGGGTGGAGGGGAAGAAGGGAGACACGGTGCATGAGCGGGGTTGGGGGTACAGGAGGGAGACACGGGGCATGAGCGTGGGGTGGGGGAACAGGGCAGACACGGGGCATGAGCGGGGGTGGAGGAGGAAGAAGCAAGATACGGGGCATGAGCGGGGGGTGGGGGGAAAGGAAGGGAGACATGGAGCATGAGCGGGGGTGGCGGGAAGAAGGGAGACACGGGGCATGAGCGGGGGTGGGGGGGAGAAGGAAGACACGGGGCATGAGCAGGGGGTGGAAAGAAGGGAGACACGGGGTAGGGGCATGAGCGAGCGGTGGGGGGAAAGGAAGGGAGACACGGAGCATGAGCGGGGGTGGGGGGAAGAAGGGTGACACGGGGCATGAGCGGGGGTGGGGGGAGAAGGAAGACACGGGGCATGAGCAGGAGGTCGGGGGTGGAAAGAAGGGAGACACGAGGCATGAGCAGGGGGTGGGGGGGAGAAGGGAGACACGGGGCATGAGCGGGGGGTGGGGGGAAAGGAAGGGAGACACGGAGCATGAGCGGGGGTGGGGGGAAGAAGGGAGACACGGGGCATGAGCGGGGGTGGGGGGGAGAAGGAAGACACGGGGCATGAGCAGTGGGTCGGGGTGGAAAGAAGGGAGACACGGGGCATGAGCAGGGGTTGGGGGGTGGAAGGGAGACACGGGGCATGAGCGGGGGTGGAGGGGAAGAAGGGAGACATGGTGCATGAGCGGGTGGGGAGGGAAAGAAGGAAGACACGGGCATGAGCGGTGTTGGGGGGTACAGGAGGGAGACACAGGGCATGAGCGGGGGGTGGGGGGAACAGGGAAGACACGGGGCATGAGCGGGGGGTGGGGAAGGAAGTAGGGAGACACAGGGCATGAGCGAGGGGTGGGGAAGGAAGAAGGGAGACACAGGGCATGAGCGGGGGTGGGGGAGAAGAAGAGAGACACGGGGCATGAGCGGGGGTGGAGGGGAGAAGGTAGATATGGGGCATGAATGGGGTTTGGGGGGGAGAAGGGCGACACATGGCATGAGCGGGGGGTGGGGGGAAGAAGGGGGACACGGGGCATGAGCAAGGGGTGGGGGGGAAGAAGGGAGTCACGGAGCATGAAAGGGGGGTGGGGGAAGAAGGGAGACACAGTGCATGAGCGGGGGGAAGAAGGAAGACACGGGGCATGAGCGGGGGTGGGTGTTACAGGAGGGAGACCCAGGGCATGAGTGAGGGGTGGAAAGAAGGGAGACACGGGGCATGAGCGGCGGGTGGGGGGAAAGAAGGGAGACACGGGGCATGAGGGGGGTGGGGGGAAAGATGGGAAACACGGGGCATGAGCGGGGGGTGAGGGGGAATGAAGGGAGACATGGGGCATGAACAGGGGGTGGGGGGAAGAAGGGGGACACTGGGCATGAAAGGGGGTGGTGGGGGAAGAAGGGAGACATGGGGCATGAGCAGGGGGTGGGGGGGAAGAAGGGAGACACGGGGCATGAACGGGGGTGGGGGGAAGAAGGGAGACATGGGGCATGAGCAGGGGGTGGGGGGAAGAAGGGAGACACGGGGCATGAACGGGGGTGGGGGGGAGAAGGGAGACACGGGGCATGAGCGGGGGGTGGGGGGGAAAAGGAAGACATGGGGCATGAGCGGGGGGTGGGGGGGGAAGTAGAATACTCAGGGCATGAGCGGCGGTGGGGGGGAAGAAGGAAGACATGGGGCATGAGCGTGGGGTGGGGGGAAGAAGGGAGACACAGGGCATGAGTGGGGGGTGGGGGGGAAGAAGGGAGACACAGGGCATGAACGGGGGTGGGGGAAGAAGGGAGACACGGGGCATGAGCGGGGGTGGGGGAAAGATGGGAGACACGGGGCTTGAGCAGGGGGTGGGAGGGAAAGGAGGGAGACACGGGGCATGAGCGGGGGTGGGGGGAACACAAGGGAGACACGGGGCATGAGCGGGGGGTGGGGGAAACAGGGCACACATGGGGCATGAGCGGGGGCTGGGGGGACAGGGCACACACGGGGCATGAGCGGGGGGTGGGGGGAACAGGGCACACACGGGACATCATGAGCGGGGTTTGGGGGGAATGGAGGAACACACGGAGCATCAGCAGGGGGTGGGGGGAACATGGGAGTCACAGGGCATGAGCGGGGAGTGGGGGAAGGGGAGGGACACACGGGCCATGAGTGGGGGGTGGGACAGAAGGGGAGAGACACACGGGGCATGAGCGGGGGGTGGGGGAAAGATGGGAGACATGGGGCTTGAGCAGGGGGTGGGAGGGAAAGGACGGAGACACGGGGCATGAGCGGGGGGTGGGGGAAACAGGGCACATACGGGGCATGAGCGGGGGCTGGGCGGACAGGGCACACACGGGGCATGAGCGGGGGGTGGGGGGAACAGGGCACACACGGGACATCATGAGCGGGGTTTGGGGGGAACGGAGGAACACACTGAGCGTCAGCAGGGGGTGGGGGGAACATGGGAGACACAGGGCATGAGCGGGGGGGTGGGGGAAACAGGGCATACATGGGGCATGAGGGGGGGTGGGGGGAACAGGGCACACACAGGGCATGAGCGGGGGTGGGGGGAAAGGAGGGAGACACGGGGCATGAGCGGGGGTGGGGGGAAGGGGAGAGACACACGGGGCATGAGCGGGGGTGGGGGGAAAGGGGAGAGACACACGGGGCATGAGCAGGGGGTGGGGGGAAGGGGAGAGACACACGGGACATGAGTGGGGGTTGGGGGGAGAGACACACAGGGCATGAGCAGGGGGTGGGGGGAGGGGAGAGACACACAGAGCATGAGCGGGGGGTGGAGGGGAGAGACACACGGGGCATGAGCGGGGAGTGGGGGGAAGGGGAGAGACACACGGGCCATGAGTGGGGGGTGGGACAGAAGGGGAGAGACACACGGGGCATGAGCGGGGGGTGGGGGAAAGATGGAAGACACGGGGCTTGAGCAGGGGGTGGGAGGGAAAGGAGGGAGACACGGGGCATGAGCGGGGGGTGGGGGGAACACAAGGGAGACACGGGGCATGAGCGGGGGGTGGGGGAAACAGGGCACACACGGGGCATGAGTGGGGGCTGGGGGGACAGGGCACACACGGGGCATGAGCGGGGGGTGGGGGGAACAGGGCACACACGGGACATCATGAGCGGGGTTTGGGGGGAACGGAGGAACACACGGAGCATCAGCGGGGGGTGGGGGGAACATGGGAGACACAGGGCATGAGCGGGGGCGGTGGGGGAAACAGGGCATACATTGGGGGAATGAGGGAGGGTGGGGGGAACAGGGCACACACGGGGCATGAGCGAGGGGTGGCGGGGAAAGGAGGGAGACACGGGGCATGGGTGGGGGTGGGGGGAAGGGGAGAGACACACGGGGCATGAGCGGGGGTGGGGGGGAAGGGGAGAGACACACGGGGCATGAGCAGGGGTGGGGGGAAGGGGAGAGACACACGGGAAATGAGTGGGGGTTGGGGGGGAGAGACACACAGGGCATGAGCAGGGGGTGGGGGGAGGTGAGAGACACACGGGGCATGAGTGGGTGGTGGGGGGAGGGGAGAGACAGACTGGGCATGAGCAGGGGTGAGAGGGAAGGGGAGAGAGACACGGGGCATGAGCGGGGGGTGGGGGAAGGGGAGAGACACGGGGCATGAGCGGGTGGTGGGGGAAGGGGAGAGACACACGGGGCATGAGCAGGGGGTTGGGGGTAACAGGGGAGACAGGTCATGAGCAGGGGAGGGGAGAGACACACGGGGCATGAGCGGGGGTGGGGGGAACAGTAGGAAAACACGAGGCATGAACGGGGGTGGGGGGAAGGGGAGAGACACACTGGCCATGAGCAGGGGGTGGGGGGAAGGAGAGACATACGGGGCATGAGCGGGGGTTGGGTGGGAAGGTGAGACACACGGGGCAGGAGCGGGGGGTGGGGGGGACAGGGGAGACTCGGGGCATGAGCGGGGGTGGTGGAACAGGGCAGACACGGGGCATGAGCAGAGGGTGGGGGAACAGGGCAGACACGGAGAATGAGCAGGGGTTGGGGGGAACAGGGGAGAGACACACGGGGCTTGAGCAGGGGGTGGGGGGAGGGGGAGAGACACACGGGGCATGAGCGGGGGTGTGGGGAGGGGGAGAGACACACGGGGCATGAGCGGGGGAGAGGGGTTGGGGGAGAGACACACGGGGCATGAGCGGGGGTGGGGGGTAACAGGGGAGACAGGTGATGAGCAGGGGGTGGGGGGAGGGGAGAGACACGGGGCATGAGCAGGGGGTGGGGGGATTGGAGAGACACACGGGGCATGAGCAGGGGGTGGGGGGGAGGTGAGAGACACACGGGGCATCAGTGGGGGGTTGGGCGGAAGGGGAGAGACACACGGGGCATGAGCGGGGGGTGGGGGAAGGGGAGAGACACACAGGGCATGAGCGGGGGGTGGAGGGGAGAGACACACGGGGCATGAGCGGGGAGTGGGGGGAAGGGGAGAGACACACGGGCCATGAGTGGGGGGTGGGACAGAAGGGGAGAGACACACGGGGCATGCACGGGGTGTGGGGGGAAGGGGAGAGACACACAGGGCATGAGCGGGGGTGGGGGGAGGAGAGAGACACATGGGGCATGAGCGGGGGATGGGGGGTGAGACACACGGGGCATGAGCGGGGGGTGGGGGGAGAGACACACGGGGCATCAGTGGGGGTGGGGCGGAAGGGGAGAGACACACGGGGCATGAGCGGGGGGTGGGGGAAGGGGAGAGACACACAGGGCATGAGCGGGGGGGAGGGGAGAGACACGGGGCATGAGCGGGGGGTGGGGGGAGGGGAGAGACACACGGGGCATGAGCGGCAGGTGGGGGGTGAGACACACAGGGCATGAGCAGGGGGTGGGGGGAGGGGAGAGACACACAGGGCATGAGCGGCGGGTGGGGGGGAAGGGGAGACACACGGGCATGAGCGGGGGGAGGGAGGGAAGGGGAGAGACACATGGGGCATGAGCGGGGGGTGGGGGAAGGGGAGAGACACACGGGGTATGAGCGGGGGGCAGGGGGGACAGTTGAGACACGGGGCATGAATGGGGGGTGGGGGGATCGTGAGGGAGACACGGGGGATGAGCGGAGGGTGGGGGGGAACAGAGGAGACACGGGGATGAGCGGAGACATGAGCGGGGGTGGGGGGAACGGAAGGAAGACACTTACTAGCCGGGCTCTCACCGCAAACCACAAACAAAGATGGCGGGTATCTTGAAAATACGACTCACTGCACGCTGCAGTGCAGCCAATGGGAAAGCACGTAACATGTCCGCGGACACGATGCAACCCCCTTGCCCAATCCCTGTCCTGTCCGCAGAGCGAACAGGGAAGTGTGTCTGCGAAGCGAACACAGATATCACTAATTTTTTTTACCTACTTTTTGGTCATTTTAAAAAAAACTACTGGACGGATTTTCACCAGATTTGCAAAAGCACGCTTTCGGGACCAAGCCGCTGCTCCTGGTCCAAATGTGGTGAAAATCCGTCCAGCGGTTTGGGCTGTAGGCACAAGCAAAACATTTTTCCCATTCAGTCTATGGGAAAAAAAAGAACTTTTGGGACCACCCCTATAACTTTTCCCCCCCTGGACGAATCCTCTCCAAACTTTGCAGTTACTTTTTCTGCAAAGTTTGGTGAGGTTTTGTCTAGGGGGAGCGAAGTTGTAAACCGGCCAAAAAGTGCTCTTCCTATGGAAACAGCAACTTATCCATAACTACACGGCCACGGTGTTACACGGCCACGGCAGTGGCCCTGTAGTTATGGTTAAGTTGCTGTTTCCATAGGAAGGTCACTTTTTGGGAGGCTTATAACTCCACTCTCCCTGGAGGAATCCACACCAAACTTATATGGGCCTCTCTGAATTATTTTGCAAAGTTTGGTGATGTTTGGTCCAGGGGGGGGTTATAGGGGGGTCCCAAAATGTCTTTTTTTCCCATAGACTGAATGGGGGAAAACTTTGCGCACGCCTACAGGCCAAAGCGCTAGATGGATTGTCACCAAATTTGCGGCAGGGACAGGAGCATGGTCACAAAAGCGTGCTTTTGTAAATTTGGTGAGAATCCGTCCAGTAGTTTTCATTAAAACGACTAAAAAGTAGGTCTCAAAAAATGTGTGATATCTATGTCTGCTCAGCGGTCACACTTCCCTGTTCGCTCCGCGGACAAGATACTGATTGGCTAAGGTGCTGGCGTCATGACCGCAGACACGCGACGTCTCTGCCAATTGGCTGTAGTGAGCCGTGATGTGCATCAGATTATTTGGATGCGCCGGACATCTGGGATCCGCCGACAGCGAGGCGGCGACCTGAGGCAAAATGCTGTTTCGGAAACTGTTTTGGTGTGTCAGAGTGCTTGGGGAGGTTCAGAGAGTAATAGATGGGTGAAATACTGTATTTATTTAGGCGGCAGGTGTTAATGATGTATTCCATATGCCCGCCTTGTCTGGGATGTTTGTAAGTACTGAAAATGAGGGGTATGTTAAGGATAGTGCTTCAGTCCGTAGTGTGCGCAGGCAACTTGAAACTACTCTAAGGACACTCGTGGTGTTAGCGAATATTAAAATTGAGTACATGCCACAGTTACATTTTTTCTTTCTATGGGTGTGCTATTGATTTATACGGCGCCATGGGTGTGATATGCTGCTGTGGTTGTGGCCAGGGCCTAGAGTCTTGAGTGCATGGCCGTAGGCCGTAGGTCGTAGGCCATACTCCCAAGACCCTAGTCCCTGGCCACAACCACTGCAGCATATCAAAGCTATAGCTACACCAGTAATATCACATATTGATCAGGTGGTTGTGGGGAGGGCCTGCACCCAAGACCAAAGTTGTAAGCACTGCAGTTATAAGGCACCATGGTTTTTATATAGTGCGGTGGTTGTGGCCCGTACATACAGTTTTGGGAGCATGGCTGCAGGCTGTAGACCATACACCCAAGAGTGTAGACCCTGCCCAAAACCACTGCAGCATATCACATTCATACATCACACCCATACAATCGATTATGTATCTGGTAGGTGTGGGCAGAGCCTAGAGTCCTGGGTGCAAATTGAGTACATGCTACAGTTAAAATGTTTCATTTTATGGGTGTGCTAATGATTTATAAACCACCATGGGTGTAATATGCTGCGGTGGTTGTGGCCAGGGCCTAGAGTCTTGGGTGCATGGCCGTAGGCTGTAGGCCGTAGGCCAAACTCCCAAGACTCTAGGCCCTGGCCACAACCACTGCAGGATATCACAGCTATAGATACACCAGTAGTATTGCATATCAATCAGGTGGTTGTGGGGAGGGCTTAGATTCTTGGGTCCATGACTGAAGGCCATGCACCCAAACCAAATGTATATGTAGTGATGTTTTAAGCCACAATGGGTGTGATATGCTGCAGTGGTTGTGGGCAGGACCTAGAGTCTTGGGTGCATGCCCAAAGGCCATGCACCCAAGAGTGAAGTTATAAGCACTGAGGTTATAAGTCAGCATGGGTGTGCTGTGGTGCAATGGTTGTGTGCACGACCAAGAGTCTTAGGTGCATGGCCGCAGACCATGCACCCAAGACCAAAGTTATAAGCAGTGAAGTTATAAGCCATCATGGTTTTGATATGAAGCGATGGTTGTGGGTAGGACCTACAGTCTTGGTTGCTTGGCCGCGGGGTGTAGGTGGTAGGTTATACATCGAAGAATCTAGGCCCCGGCCACAGCCACTGCACCATATTACTGCCATAGATCAGACGTATAGATTTGAATATGTATGACATGAGTGAAATTATACTTACTGTGTACTTTGTTGAGATTCCATATATCTGTTACATAACTTTAGTACTTGGTGGAAATATCCTTTTTTAATTTCTGTGATAAAAGAAAATAGCATGTTAGTGTTTGCATTTTATAAAGACTTATTACATTGTACAATAGAGATTTTATCTTTTTTTTACCCTCATATTTACTTTACAAACCAGTGTACTGTGCATTTTGCTCAGTTTCTATGTTTGTTTTTCAAATCCTTGGGTCCGGGGGAAAAGAAATCCTTGTCGGATTAAAAAAACCCTTTCTTTGCTATGCTACAAACTATTCCTTTGTTTCATTTGAGTGTTCACTTGTTGTTTCTGATTAATGTTATGTATGTTGGCTTGTTGCAGATTTTTTAAACAGTTAGATACCTGTTGGCGTATTCTAACTGTGTATTTTTTGTTACGGATCTGGGCTATTCATTTATCTGTGTGGTTGTTACACACTCTTGGGCAGTAAGATACCTGTTGGCATACTCTAACTGCTTATAGTCTTTCACTTGAACTTTTTGTTAATGGTGAAGTACACAATAGTTATTCAATTTTGCCTTTAAGAAGATTAAATAGGCATTTGTGACATTAGCTGGCAATCTCTGCTTTAGAGTAATGGTACTATCATTACATTCAAACCATCCACATTTCTTTTTAATATATGCAGTGTAGTCACCTGCATTGGTTGTGGCTCCTGCGTGGTAGATTATACCTATTGTTGTAAAGGTTTTCTTACCAAGTGACACTTAACCATGTGTGAATCAAGTCAGCTTGCAGTTGTTTTGGTACCATCTGCATTGTACCATAGAAGCATAAGTATTATGTAGTTACTATGTGTTTGTATGTGTAAGGTGGAGCGATTATCTGAATTGCACATAGTACATTCTCTGCCATGGTTTGCATTTTGTAGAAGTTGCTGAAATGGAATGGATTCGCAATTAAGTATGGATACATACAAAAACCGCTCATTTGGGATTTGTTCCTGTGTCACATTGTTACAGAGAGTGCATGTATGTTTCCACATGTATGATTTCATTTATAGGTATGTTTTTGTTTTCCAGTACTTGTAGTAAGTACATTAGAAATTCTTGTGGATCTTCTTGGGAGTTTATAGTAAATCTGTCCATTCCAGCACAGTAGTCCAATTCTTGTCTTATTCCGTCATCACGATACGTGTTGTCAGGATTGTGTGTTGCGTTTCTATGAAGGACTAACATTTGCAAACACACTTGGTCTGTACTGTGTAAGTAAATATTGTTAACGATTGGTGGCAATTGAAATAGAATATTCATTGCTACATTTGCATAGCAATTTACACCAGTTTAATTTGAAAATTTGAATGGACCAGCTAGTTCTGTCTCTGAGTGATTTTTTCGGAGTTTCTGTTCCTTCTTTGCAGAAGTACCTGATTTACTTTCCCTAATAGATTCTTCTTTGCTTGTGGTAATTGATGAAGTTTTAGTTTCTGTCACATTCTGTTGCATTTATGTTTGAATTAGTTTTCTTTTACCACGTTTTCCTTTTTCTGGAACAGGATATGATTTCAGATGGGGTGTGTACAATGAACGTAGTCTATTGTATTCTAAAATGTAAGGAATATCAGCGTTCCGTTTACTTGCATCAAAGTTGATTAGAAATAGACCGTCAAGTGTACGTAAGCATGATAGTACTACGTAGTTCATGCCTTCTTTAAAGACTGTGTTTCCTATATCTATTAATGCTTTGTCTAGGGTATGACCTTGGGATTTATGAATGGTGACTGCATATGCAAGAGTTAGAGAAAATTGTTCTCTACGTACATACATGTCTTTGAAGAGAAGGAATCGGGCAGTTGAGCGCCGTATCCTTTTCACTTCTGAAAGTTTGTTAAAGTGAATATTGACAAACTGAATGTTGTTGTCATGTGGGTATGTTTGAAAGCCAACAACTGTACCCAGTGCCCCATTAACTAGCCTTTGCTCTATGTCAAGGTTACGTTTAAGCATTACTCTACAATTTAAGGATAATTTTTATATTATTTCCAACCCAGCTGTGTTGGAGATTGAATTTTCTAAGTTATTTAGTCTTGTGGCTTGCTCACACATGGGTAGTGTCATACCATGTATGTCTAGGTTGTCTGTGGAGCAAATTTCCATTATTGGTTGCATTTCCTTTTTTTAACATTGTTTCATTGAATTTGAAACAGCTTTCAAGAGTTGGCATTAAGGCCATACAATTGACATTTTTGTGCGCTAATTGTTCCATAACATCAGTAGCACATGTGTTATCGGCATAAAGTGCATGAATGTGCCGGTTTTTCAATATTGCTTGTGCTTCTTGAGATAGTACACTAACTCTAAAAGCTTCCAAAATGTTGGCATATGTGAGATCTCCAGATTGACGCATGTTTTGTGTTAATTCTGTGTATTGGAAATGTTGCCAAAGGTTCACATTTCCTATGCTGCCAACAGTTTGACGGCAGAGTTTGTGTCCTATGGTTTTAAAAATAGGTTCATCTTTCACTGGTGTCAATTGTAGAAGATCTCTGAAAACGATAATGTGTTTCCCTGCAAATAGTTCTTCGTAATTTGTTTTAAGTACTTCTTGAGATATTACACTAACTCTAAAACCTTCTAAAATGCTGGCGTATGTGAGATCTCCAGATTAACGCATGTTTTGTGTTAATTCTCTGTATTGGAAATGTTGCCGAAGGTTCACATTTCCTATGCTGCCAACAGTTTGACGGCAGAGTTTGTGTACTATGGTTTTAAAAATAGGTTCATCTTTCATTGGTGTCAATTGTAGAAGATCTCTGAAAACGATAATGTGTTTCCCTGCAAAGAGTTCTTCGTAATTTGTTTTAAGTACTTCTTGCAATCTGAGGTGAATCAAAGCCAACATTAGGTTGGAGACCATGCTCACTTCTTCTATTAGTAGCATTTTTATTTGTTTTAATACTCTGTGTAGTTCCATTGCAGCTTCTGGAGAAAGTTTGTAATAGTCTAATTTGTTTTGGTGTTCTACTGGAAGGAGTAGTAATCGGTGTAAAGTGACACCGCCTATATTGTAGGCAGCTAAACCTGTGGGGGCAGTTACAACAGCTGACAGTTTGTTGTTTGTCAATTGGTGAAGGAACTTGCTGAAGATTTTGATTCAGAATGTTTTTCCTGACCCAGCTTCACCACTGAAGTACAGCAGTATAGGTTTGTAATTTTGGCAGGTACATTCTTTATTTTTGTGTTGTACACCATGTGCAATTTCTTTTGTTACTTCCTCAAAAATAGTGCGCTGATCTTTGTTAAGTTAGTGCTTGCAGTACAATTAAGTCTTCTGTAGCTTCTTCATTCTGACACATGGTGTTTTCCACTTCTGTCATAGCTAATTCAGCCTCATTTGCTATTATTGGCTGTCCTAGTGGTTCTTGACTTCCTGTTACAGAAGGTTCACTACTGTCGGAAGTGTCCTTATCTAGTTGGGCCTGAAGTTCTTCTTCGTGTTCCTGTTCATTGTGCAACATTGTTTTGTACTGTGTAAAGTTCACAACGGTGATAGTGCTTTCATTTGCTTTGAAAGCATCTTCATAGCAGTCATAGTTATCTAGTATATCTCCCTCTTTTTTCCATGGTTTAAAAAGTTGTAGCAGGGACATGTAATATAGCTCTTCTGATGAGGAGTTTTCAATGACAATTTAACATGATTAATTAAGCTTTGTTTGGTAAGTTTCACTAAGCTGCCTTCACAATCTGGCACTCTATACCTACCTTTGCTTTCATTGGGTTTTATATTATTTTTGTAGACAAAGTTTTGAGCTATGTGGTATAGACACATGGTTTCCAAAGTGGTCGGATAGTATGTGTCCAGTAAATAGTTTTTTAAAATGTCTTGGCTGTTGGGATCATTTCTGGCAATTGTTTCTATGTCCTTCAGAACTCTTTTTCTAGATTTAGCAGGACCAACACTTAGCCATACTATGTTTTCTGATTTTCCATACAAAGCAGTACCTGAGTAATCTAAGAGTGTCTATCATCGTATCTTCTGCCTTTGCCAGTAGGAAACAGCAATGGAAAAGCATGTGCTTCTATACTTTTTCCCCATTTGCTCATTGATGACCCTTTGGTTTGTCGCATTTGGTAAGTTTCTAGTGCATCATCTATGCTCTCACTAGAATGCAATGGATAAATTGTGTAATGGTCCAAAAGAGTGGATACTGCAGCAGGATCCAGTAGTTCAAATTGACCAGTTTCTGATGTCCCTTGAATTATTTATGTTGTTTCCCTTAGGCTTTCTTCAATATCTATTTCTTTGTAGTATTCGTTATTGTCTTTCAGATATTGCAAGGCTTGTCTAACTTTATGTAAGTCCACCAGTTGTTGCCAAATGTTTTTGTCTTTTGTTGGTACACCATTTACTAAGACAATTAAAGAATACTCTATTGGACGTTGAACTCCTAGAGTGTGCACATTTTCTGTCAGATCTAAAGGCAAAAAAACTACTTTGCCACGAATGCCTTTCATCAATTCAGAGGGAGGTAATTTTGCTGTTTTTGGTTGAAGGCGTATTATTGCTTGAAATTGGTGAACTGTTTGCATTATGATGCTCTCATACAAATTGAGTTGTTGCAGGGGTTTTGGTAGTGGGAATAATTCCAAATTTTTTGTGATAGCATGTCAAGGAATTTGGTTGTTGTCCAGTTTTGTAGTGCAGTAACTGCAACATATTAGGGGTTCACTTATTTGGTATTTGTGTTCTGCTAAAAGATAGAGAGCTAATTTAAACCATTTGAAATCTTCATTGTCTTCTATTTTGTATGTTACGTCTATAGTTTTTGTGTTCCTTTTGTAAAACGTTCTGTCAAAACACACACACACATGGTTTGGTACTTCAGCCGATGTACTTTTACATTTTAGTATTTCTTTTTTGTATGTGTGTAATAGAAGGTGGCTATGTGCAGAATTGTTTCTAGTCTGTTCTGAAACTATTGCTTTTTGTAAGTTGCTTTCACTTCCAAAATATTTTCCCTGGATACGGTTGATTTCTTCGTGTAGGTTTTTGGATGTACCATGTAGAAGAGTGTTATTTAAATTGCTGATTTCTAAAGCTGGACTTTTAGTATAGTACTGTTTATACACTAGATTTCTTACACTTCAATGATGTATTGATATTCTTTTGATATCATGGAAGGTGCTTTTGCAAGTAGGTCCTGAAATGCAGGCTAATGAATGTCCTTGTAGTCCTGTGTATCTGCGCACTGGACAGATATCCATATTTTGCAGCACTTTCATTTTGATTTTGTCTTTACCTTTCTCATACTGATTAAGGAACTGACATAAAGATTTGAAAGATTTGTTAGGAATGTTACACATTGATGTGCATGGCCATTTGTATGCTGGACGGTCTGGTTCAGTCGAATGGAGAGGTAATTCTGAGTTTTCAGGGGATATTTTTGTAAGCAGTGTTTCTTGTTCCATGATGGTAGTATTGATTTTTTCATACCCTCGTCCACTGCTATGGATGGCAATTGTGTTTGTTTGATTTTGTTTGTATGCTTCTTCATTAAAATATGGTTCTGTGGTTGTTGTGTGACTCCATTCACCTCCACAAATATTTAAGAAGTTATTTTTGTTGACATTCCGTTTATTGAGAAGTTTATTTTGTAGTTTATTACTTAGTTTTGTTAGTGGTTTCATCCTATTTAACACTAAAATAAATAACTTCCTTTTAAGGGTTGAGGATGATTTGGCTCCTCTTCTAATTAGATTCTGAAGGACTCTGTGGTGAAACATTTTTGCTAAAATACTTTTTTTACTATGAGTTCTTGTTACTATATCAGGATTCATAGGAGCGTTGTTAGCAGTACTGGTTGCTGATTTTTTGTGAAGCGTTTTCTGTTTTGTGCCACATTTTGATGGAGGAGCCCAAGTTTCGGTAGTTGAAGCTTCCTTTGTTTCACTAAATGAATGTATTAGCTGTTTTGTTGCAACGTTCTCTACAAACTCTGCTAGAGATGGATGCTTACTTTGGACACTTTTATTTTCATTTGCTCTATTTCTGTGTTCCTTTCTACAGACTTGCTTTTTGGTAGGCATTCTTTGGGGTCTGTTGCAAAAAAAAGAAGACATGGTTTGGTCTGTTGTAAAATGTATGTCTGCTGTGTGCATGTGTGCATGAGTTTGATGGGGAAGCTCTTTGTGGTGGTGGGTGAATGTGCATTGGGCAATTACAATGACTTGAGAAGTCTATTTTTCTGTTTGTATATTACTACGCTGTGCTTTAGATGAGAGTAGAAAGTGAGCTAGTGGTGAAGAGAAGCATTAATAGTAAATGTAATGGTATAAAATTAAAACAACTATTTGTACTAACATTCTAAGGCTTGTGTATGTTATTTGTGTTCCAAAAACGCTGTGATTTGTGTGATATTCTGCCTGTTATTTTTTGTTTAATAAATGGGGATTTGTGGGTAGAATGGTTCTGAAATCAATGTTTATTTTGGTGCACAAATTACATAAATAACCCCCACAGTCTCTTTGAGGAACACTAAGAATATAAAGGTAGTACAGTACTTACTTTTTTTGCGGAATGACCAGGTTTCTTCGGATATATTGTTTGCAGTGTAGATGCTGTTGGTTTTCAGGAGAGTAGTCTTCACTGCAATTGTAAAATGAAGAAGTTAGTAACTTTGTGTGTTTAAAGCACTGATGTTAATGTACACGTTCATTTAACATCTTTTGTCAGAGTATTCACTTTTGATATCTCAACACAGTGCATGGTGCATTTCATTTCAGTATGTGCAGCCTTTATATGTTATTTGCACTATGTTGGTTGAACCTGTTTTGCAAATGAGTACAATTCTCAGTTCATGAAAATCGTTTGTTTTCTTTAAGCTGTGTTGTCCATAGCAGAGAGGTTTGTAAGTGATAGGTCATTATAGTAGATGGGAAAAATGTGACTACTTTCATATTATAAGTACGAATGCGAAAAATCGGGAGAACCTCAGAGGGAGATGTCACCACAGCAATCGGGAACATTTATTTTTCTCATACGATCGCATTGGAAGTAGCATTGATTTAGGTGGTAGACAGTAAAAAATGGTGACATTTTCTAATAGAAAATTGAGTTTCGCGCCTAAATCATGAGGGTTGTTACGTATGTATAGGTTATGCGGTAAACAGTAAGAAGTAGTGCAGTTTATCATTGAAAAATCGGAAGTCTTGCATTTAAAGGGGGAGCGTTGGTATGTATTGGTTATGCAGATTTAGTGGCATTAATTTGTTTATATGAAATCATAAGGGTTGCACATGTTCTCTGAATAAAATATACATACCTGTACTTTGTACTAATGCATGTGCGTATGCATGGAGCTGTAAGTAGAAATCCGCAACACTTGGACAGTCATTTTTGAAGTAGGTGCTTTTCAATGATGTGAGACTTGCATTCGGAGTGATCAATAGTACATTTGAAGGGCGGAACTCTGATGACAGAGTTAGATGTAGAGATCTTGAATGTGATTGGTGGATGGTTGTGTGACTGCTTAGCTGTGTCCAATGAGGAAATGGATTTGCGAGTGATGTGGAAAGGGTAGAAGGACTGGCTAAGTGTTACGTGCCACACGTAAACCGTGCTTGTCCGCGGCACATACAGGGTTCTACAGTAAATCTAGCATGGAAAGGGGACTGTAGGCATCAGCCAATCAGATGTTCACATTGTTCATTTGTGTCGAAAGACAGTGCTTGTAGTGAAGATGGCAGAGGTGGAGACAGTCAGGGTGTTGGTTCTCAGAGATATTTTTGTCCATGGTTTACAGCACTATTGCCAAAGTAGGCATGTGGCACATAATTTTGATTTCACAGGAGTGGAGGTGGTGTGGAGTGCTGCAACTGATTGCGATGTTGCGGCAATTCTCCAAGTTTGCAGAGATGCGTATGGTGACCAGTCCCCATGTGGTAGTTTTGCACTACAGTGCTTGCCATTTGGGCTACGTGACTTCACCTACTTTGTTGGAAGATTTAGAACAGTTGGTGCAAGCAGTCATTAATATCTTTCCGACTGCGAAAGTAATTTCTTCTGGCTTACTCCCCAGAGGAAAATGGGACACCAGTTCTGTTTTTTGTCCTGATCAAAGTATTGGGAGGTGTACCATCAATTGTGGCATGCGTGCTTTCATGTTATGCGCTGGTATGTTTTTCTGCAGCCACAAGAGCATTGTTTCCAGTAATGCGGCTTATTTTACAGCAGATGGTGTTTCATTATCTGTTTTGGGATATGCCACGTTCTTTTGGAATGTAAGGCTTGCTTTGGAGAAGGTTCTGTAATGATTGTCGGAGTAAAGTAAGAAGAAAGAAAATGAAAACAATACAAAATAACAGGTGTCTGTCCAGGGACGTCATTTCACCAAAATTCCAGGGTAGCGGAAGTGACATCACATGACCCTTGACCCCTAATGACATCACAGGAAGTTATGTCATTTGACCCCACCCCAAAGTGATATCACGGGAAGCGATGGAACACGACCTTTCACCCGTTGACAAAACAGGAAGCAGCATCACATAGCATTGTACACTATGAAAAATATGGTTACGATATCAATATAATGTGATGTATACAATTCATACAAGAATGTATCGCCATATGTATCGTTAAGATCAGTGTGTATAAGCCCATATTACCAAATTACTGTGAATACAAGCAGACGTCTATGACCAAATGATAATGATGTGTTATTATATAGCACTTACGCGTAAGCTTTATATTGAACAAATACACACCCAATATCACCCAACCTGTATTGGAACTCATTTATCAACTTCATGTGGATGAAAGGCAAGTTGAGGCGTTTAAGAACAGACTAAATCAGTGACTCACCCCCTGAAGTGTGCCTGAAATAAACCCTTAATGAGTCTAGCAATCATTGTATAGAATTCCAGAAAGACACATTATTTGGTATTCCTATTCTTTCTTATTTAGGGTCAGTGCTGAAAGTGTTAAGACTTGTGGCACTCCGGTTCTTATTTTTCTTCTGTTTTTTTTTTTAAGGGGCCTGAAAAAGAAAGCCAGCCACTCCAGAAGTAAAGAGCCACATGGTGCTGGCCACAGCCCAGTAGATTGCATTACAAAATTACACACAAAAAAACAAAAAATAAATAAACATTTTTTTTTTAGAGGTCAGAGGTCGCAAGGCAAACCACCACAGAGGTTGCAAGGGAAACCTCAGAGGTCGCAGTTGCGACCTCTGGCAACCCCTAAATGACGTCCCTGTGTCTGTCAGGCATCTGCCCAAAAAACAAATAACAACAGCTCTTTTCAGAGACCACCTTAAAGGGGAAAAGGGGAAAATTATTTAAATGTACAGTCGTCATGCTCAGATCCTGTACATGTCCGCGGACATGGCGTTAGTCTGCAAGCAACACCTATTACTAACGGGGTTTCTGGGGTGGAGACGCATGCAAATGAGAATGTGCGTAGCTAGGGATTGGTCAGTAAAGTTCAGTGGGTGTGTTCTGAACGGATAGATTTATTGAGAACCTCTTTTTCCTGACAGGAGACCAGACAGCTATGGCTCTGTGTGCTTGAAAACAGATTATCTGGTTTTGGGAGACTCATGAATACATTGGTTGAAGGTGCATGCAGAAAGTTGCGCTATAGCTGCAGATCTTGGATTTTCTTATGTGGAAGTGCACTGGCATGGAGTGCGTGGAATGAAGTGGCTGGACTTGCTACTTCTCTGTGCTATTTTACAGACAGAGCATCATCCTGATATAATAATCATTCATTGTGGAGGAAACAGTTTAGGGCATGTCTCTGGAATTCCTTTGCAATTTGCAATGAAGGAAGGACTTGAGAAGGTCATGGACATGTTTCCAAATTGCCAAGTAGTTTTTTCCCATATTGCACAAAGACAAATGTGGCTACATTCTTCTGCATTTGGTCCACAAATGGAGAAGGCGAGGCGCAACGTCAATGAAGCTGTTTGTGCCTTTCTAAGAGATGTTGTCAGGTCCTCATTCCATAATGAAAACGTTTTGTTTCGCAGCACTTTCATTTTTTGCAGAGATGGAATCCATCTCACATATGCTGGCAATGAGATTTTTCTTCGAAATGTTCAAAATGCATTGCAACCTTTTTTGGATTCATAGGGCCTCATTACACGGTAGGCGGTAACCATGGCGCTATTAGCACCATGGTTGCCGCTGGTATTTTACCGTGTCTGCCTTGGTGGATGGCGGAATTACCGCCCTACTCTAAGGTGAGCGGGGCGGTAATTCCCTATTCACCAAGGCACCTCCCCATTCCCATTTTTGCCCCCATAGGGCTCAATGGGAATGGGGAAGGCGCTATTTACGGTACCGCAAATTGCGGTACCGTAATTAGCACCAAGGTCCCTTTGCGGGCCCGTTCCTTAACGGCTGGTAAAAACAGCCTTTACGGTCGGGTCCCGCAAAGGGACCTCGTAGTAAGGCGGTAAGGGTTTACTGGTACCAGTGCCCTTACCGGTACCGGTAAACCCTTACCGCCTACTGTGTAATGAGGCCCATAGTCACCTATTTGGCAATCTGTTTTTTCGAATGCACAGTTTTTGAAACACTCAAAACACCACCAAAAGGCTCCTTTCAGAGCCACCACTTGCTCCCAGCGAAAAGTGCATTGGTTTTGCTCCGCTTGCACCCTCCATTTTTGTGCGTCCTACGACTGTCCGTGGACTTTTTTGAAAAATGCGCGGGGGCCTACACCAATCACTTGATAGTTCCATTATTAAAATGAGAAAAGCGGCTCTGAAAAGAGCCTTTTTTGAAGTTTTTGTTGTTTTCCATTTTTTTATTTTTTAACACACGACACACTAGGATAGGAAGTTGAAGGAGGGTAAGGAAGGGACACCAACCACGTGGATAAGAAAGGGCAGGTGGAGAGTGAAATATGTAGGGTGGGCTTTACTTAGGTAGGGAGCAGTTCTTCTGGTTCTCCGTGACTGCACTCTCAAAAGCACTTCGAAGACTCTCCCCCCTGCAGAGTACTGCATCGCAGTACATACACAATATTGTGAACCTCACAAGGTAAGGGTCAACAGCATCGCAAATGGCCTGTGAGGCAGCTGGAGGGATGCGCTCTCTCACAGAAGTGTCTCTTGTGGGGAGAGGATCGGACACAGAGGATGCTGCGGAGGAACTCAACACATGGTTCTTCACATGGTACCACCTTGCGAATGTCCGCACTGTGGAATGAGGTTAGGTGTCGCTTCATGGTTGTCATACCAAAGCTGTAAGCACCAGGTCTCCCGCGACTCAGCACCAACTTGCACTGGTTACACCTGACCTGGTTCACACATGCTTTTGGTATGTTTCCACAAACGGTAAACAACCGCCACACCCACGACTCCCAGAGAGTGCTTGTAGTGCGGAGTTCCTCCACCTCATTCTCTTCTTCCTCTTCTTCCTCGCTCTCTACATCCTCATGCCTATTTCCCTCTGCAGGCCCTTGGGGAGGTGGTGGCGGTGGAGGGGGTGGTGCTGAGGCTAATGAAGCAACAGCAGCCATGGATGCCATTAGGATTGGTCGGCTAATCTTCGCTACAGCAGTAAAGGCAGCACAACTCAATCTGCTATAGCCAGAAGTACAATGAAGATGAGCTCGGGGGTGTGGACTTTATAGGGGTGGAGGGGTGCGCCTTGTGACCATATTGAACACTCAAAAGCATTGAAAAAATTCTAAACAATACGTTGAAAGGTAGGGCCATTGTATGGGACATGTGAAATGGTGATTTTATACTGTAAAATAATTTCCCATGTCTGTATAAGTTCTTTTGAAATGTTGCAGAAGCACAATAAACTGCGCAAATTAGGCCACACGCTCAGCGTGGGTGCGATCCCATGATGATGTCGTGAACACAGCCGTGTAGGAAATGGGTGCCCGCTGGACACCAAATGCAGAGTAACGGACGTGCGCATGCGCGCGGATGTTCTACGGACAGTGTTCGGGTCCTGAAACTAATTAAAGGTGCGACACAAGTGAGACGGACAGTTACGGACAGGCATGATGTTCGCTGTACTTATGGGTGTGGTGCGCACGTGCGTAGCTGTTCTGCTGATTGTACGGTTAAGTACAGTTTCCTTAGGACACTCCCATTTTGTTCATTTACAGACAACCTGGATACCTGGTGTGTTCTAAGAACATGTTTTATCTTGGTTGTGACCAGTACCCAGAGGTATAATGTCCTTAGGACGCCCCCATTTTGTTAATTTACGGACAACTTGGACACCTGATGCATTGTAAGATTAGTTCCATGTTGGTTGCGAATGGTACAGGTAGGTGTATTGCCCTTAGGACATCCATATTATATTGATTATGGCCAGTCCGAACAGGCGCGCTGTCCACAGACATTTTAACTCTTTTTAACAAAAAACATTTTTTATCCAAATCATTTCACTACAACTAACATAAAAAAATGTTCAATGCACACACATACATCAATCAAGAGAAATACTGGGGGAAGCAGATACTAAAATGAATATTGGGGAATTAGGGTTTAACACGGGCTGGTTGTGAGGGGATGAACGGATGGCTGTTTTGTCAAAACGTTTATGTTCCTCTTGAGAGTTTGGGGATGTTCTCTAGGAAATGGAGAAGGGGGACAGGTACAAGTGGGGCAGTGATATCTTATTTTTCCTCTCACGTACTCTTCCACAAATTGCCTTAACCTGTTAAAATTCTCATTTAGTATGTCCATTTTCTCTTCTATCCATTTCAGGCTGTCTTGCTCAGTGTCCTTTGGTGGACTTTCTTCTTTTTTTACTTGGTCTGTTAAAAATAAATATATATATGTTAAATGCCCATAAAATACTGACTATCAATTTGCTTATGGAGAGAAGGTGTACCATTGTTATCGCTATCTTTCCCCATGCGGAAAATTGTCCTCCAGCCACCCCAAAGTACTGCACATTTCTGTGTCAAAACAACAGAAATACATTATTTTTACTGCACCTCATACACAAAAGTACATTCACATATATGAAAAATGAAGCACACTTACTATTTTCTTGTAATTTGTCTTCGTTGTACTGTGTGCGTCCACTGTCACTCCTGTCTGCGCAGTTTCTGTGAGGTAATTACATTGGAGACATATGTTTTTTTTGTTATGGCATAATCCATTTCATTCTACATGGTAATTAAATGCATGGTTAATGTTTGTGATGTGTAGGTTCAATTGGTTACTTATTAGTACTTATAATGTTGTTTATGTGTTCTTTTTTAAACTTGTGCATTTCTCATATGGCACAATAGTACAATTTCAGATACCCCCTGACTGTTTGGGTAGTGTTGATCTCGTCTGCGCCCGTCCGCAGACAGGTGCTCAGTCCATGCGTTTCAAATATCATTAGCGAGGGGGTTCAGTATGTTCTATGTTACAAGTATATAAAGTAAGGGAATTATAGTACATATCTCCAAAAATCACATGATGAAAGTGTATATTCAGTAAAAAACTTTGTTAAGGGGACGTTATGGTTAAGTTGCGCTACTAAAAACCTCTGTGAACATCACTAAAAACAACTTTCCAAACGTGACATTATGGTTCAAAGTAAAACCGAAAAAACCCTTGAAATTCGCCAGTTATGGTAGGCTAAGTAGCCATAACTGTCCGCACCACTGGGCACTGCTAACACTAACACCCAGGACATCAAAGATGACATCACAAATGCCATTGATGACATCACTGATGACATCACATGTGCATTTACTTTTCAGACAAGGGGTTGTGAAAGTGATTTTGGCAAATAAATATCAAGGATTTCCGGGACATGTGTAATAAACTACATACTTCATCACGCAATGTAGTGTTCTAAAGAAAATTCCATTGCAGGTTTTTTTTTAGTGATATATATATGCCTTTGAAGTTTATAGCATTAATTCCTAAGAGCTACAACTGATTGAGTGCCTTTTTCTGTAACTATGAATGCCTCTTCTGTAATTCTTTGTCATCAGTTAAATAAGATGCAGGGGGATGCTAGAGACGATACACACAGAACACATGGTTATATTGAAAAGACTTCAGCAGCTGATCATTGAAAGAAAAAGAAGGTGCTGTTGTCTAGACGGGTACTCAAATTTCCTATCCTTTAGCAAACAAGCAACACATTTCCTTCAGTTTACTGCCGAAACTTCGGACTTGGTTTGCTGCTATGTTCATCACCCGCAAGAAGTGATGACCTGTTCTCTTCCACCCAGACCCTTCCCCGGCTCCTGTGCTAATCTCTAAGACTAGTTGATAGACCACTGTAAAAAGTGAGGGATTGTAGCAGTAAACTCTCACTGGGATATTTGCAGACCCACAATACTTTGCAAGCAAGGCATATGTAATGCCTCAACATATTATGTGCATTTTAAGAATGTCATGACTCTGCATGTACGCAATTCTTTTGCAGTGCATACAAGATTGTCTGCAACATACCCCACCCTAATATCATTGTGTAGGATTACAGTGCTCAGTGAAACCGTTTTTGAATACCAGCAAGTTACCATAAGGCCTGATCACGACCTTGGCGGTAACCCTTAAATCCGGCGGTAGCACTATTACCGCCGGATTTAAGGGTCCGCCGAATCAGGGCTTCGGCGGATTTCGCCCCAGCTCTTGGCTGGGGGGAAATCCGCCGAAAATGTGCGCTATTACTGCCGGCGGGAAATCCGTCAGCGGTAAGAGCGCAAATTTTCCCCATTGAGCCCAATGGGGAATGGGGCATTCCCGAATGGGCTCAATGGGGAATGGGGACTTCCAAGTCCGCCCAACTCGTGATCCCGCGCTATTAGTGCCGGGGGCTATGGGGGTCGCGCTAATAGCCCCCGCGCTAATAGCGTTAGCGTTACCGCCGAGGTCGTGATCAGGCCCTATGTGTGAAGGTCTATGCCCAAAGGTACTCGGAAACAAGGTAGATTGTGTGAAAAGCATTGTCCTGTCTGAATATCCATGCTCGGTTACTATGGACGAGTAATACAAAGCATACTCCATACCCATTATCTCTTGTAGGCAAAGTAAATGGTATTGCAATGTTGCTCTCCGCGTATAGGGTAATGTTAGTAATGCTAAAGTAGGACATACTCACCATCACATTTGTCTTCTAAAAATCCTTACAGGGCAAATTTATATTTTAGTTTTATAATGCAATAACTTGCAAGGGGGCCACTTCAAAACACTTGCGTGACATATGTACAAAGAAGAGGAAGTATGAGATTAGGGTACCCATCCAGGTAGCCTGGTTACTTACAGTCAGCATCTGATATTTTAGCTGGTAGTTCGATTGTATCGTGTGGGTGATGCTTTTGATAAGGCACAATGAGTAACAGAAATTCTGGCACGTTAACGGTATTGATATTATTCATATTAAAACAAACATAAAACAAGTGGATGTAGGTACATGTCTGCTAACCTTTTGCAGAGAGGAAGAGTCAAGGTTGTCCAGTACTATCTTAATGTGTTTTGGGGCAGAAGTTAGAGTCATAAGGTAAAAGTGTAGTAGAATCAAGCTTCGGAGTCATGGGTGGGGACGGAACATTATTTGGTTGATATGTGCAGGCATATCTTGGTTAGATTCTTCTCTTCATGGAGTCAGTTTTTCATATTTGTTTTTAACCTCTTATGTGTGTATTTTGCTGTTAGGGATTTTAGGTGTTTACGGTCACCCTTGCATAGTAGTGTAATGCAAATTACCAGAATATCAAGACTATTTGCTTATTTTAAGAGAAAGCAAATTTCAATTAATTGCTGTGGCTTGTGCCTTATTGCATATGTTTTAATAGGTGAGAATTGTCTCTGTGCGCTGCTAAAACTCTTCTGAGCGGCACCCAGATGGAAGCTGGGCAAGCCCACATGCGCACAGCTTAGAGGGAACACTGGTCTTAATTATGTGTAGTGTTCCCAAAGGATACTGCATATGATTCTGCCTAACAATGCAGGCCTGGCAGCTTTTACAATCCTTTTTTCACCTATAAACACAGCTATACATTACATTCATTCCACTCCCCTACCATTTCTATGCCCTCTGCCAGCCATCAAATAACCCCAAATGTCGTTTCTTCAAAGCCTCACGTTCACTGCGATGATCGCGAACTACCATGGTGTCCGCGGACAATGAGTGCACCTGCCTCGCCTTTTACAACCTACAAAAACAACACCATATCATCTTTTTTCCACTGCCCCACCATTCCCAGCCATTCTATCCACCACCAAATGACCAAAGATGTGTTTTCCAGATTTTTTCCCCACTAATCTGTCCACGGTCTGCTGCATATGTCCGCAGATTCAACATGGCGGGTGTTTTCCAAAAATCTGATGCACCTCATGCTTTTCACCATCCAATCAGCGGGCGTGTCTGATGTTTGCAGACATCACTTCGGCCTCTGGGCCAATCGGAGGCCCGTCCACAGACTGAACGGGGAAGTGAGTCCACGGACCGAACACAGATATCACAAATTTGTTTTGGCCTACCTTTTGGTTGTTTTAAAAAAACGACTGGACAGATTTACACAAAAGTTACAAAAGCACACTTTCGGGCCCAAGACTCTGCATATGCCACACATTTGGTGAACATCCGTCCAGTGTTGAGCTGTAGGGGAGAAAACACAAATATTGGGACCCCATATAACTTTACCCCCCCCCTTGACAAAAACTCACCAAACTTTGCAGGATCGATCTGACGGGACCATATACTTCTGCAAAGTTTCATGAGGATTCATCCAGGGGGGACTGAAGTTATAAGGCACCCAAAAAGTGCTCTTCCTATGGGTTGAGCAACTTAACCATAACTACATGGCCGCTACTGCAGGCCCTGCAATTCAATGAAAACACTTTGTTAAAGGGAAGTTATGGTTACAAGTAAAACCGAAAAACAATAGAAATTCACTAGTTATGGAAAGCTAAGCGACCATAACTCACGCCACCACCGTGCACTGCTAAGACTAAGAACCAGGACATCAAAGATGACATCACAAATGTCACACTTGTTTTTGTTCACTGACATATCTAGGCAAGGTGGTTTTGTTCACTGAAAGTCAGAATATTAAAATTCAAAAGGTGCTATACATCTAGACGTTAACGTTGTTGTGTGTTCTTAAAGTACTTGCCTTACGGTTTGGTCTCAGCTCATAGTGCACATAGATGGGGCAGTAAGCAGGCCTCAAACACACAATTTATTGATATACATGAAGATAAAGTTGAATGTTATTAACATTTTCTAGTGATGCTGTTTCTTTCTTCCTTACTTTAGTTTCCCTGTATGTGCCTCTGATTTGTATGCATTGTGGGTCCTCATATGTATTGGTTGTACTAGCACAAGTGTCTAGGAAGTTTTGAATTCTTAGCTAGTTGTTACATGTTTAACTTTACTCCAAACTCTGATAAGGTAGTATTCATTATTTTACTATCCAAAGTACAAGATTATAAATATTGTACTTCAATGGTGCATGCTTCAGCCATTGCCTATGTTTGTGTATGATTAGGTTCCTATATTAACAACAAGAGTGCAATATAATGTTTTGTTTAGATGAGTACATTCTTTAATAGATTAAGTAGTTCATGATAAGTCTCCAGATCACCCCTGACATCTTGTTACCAACATTATAAACAAAACATCTTGTAGGGACTTTTCATCAAAATTAAGTTCATATATGATGTCATCAATGACATGTGTGATGTCATCCTGGATGTCCGGGGTGTTAGTCTTAGCAGTGCACGGTGGTGGTGCGAGTTATGGTTGCTTAGCTTACCATAACTGGCAAAATTCTGAGTTTTTTTTGGTTTTACTTGTAACCATAACGTCCCTTTATCAACATTTTTTCATTGAATTTCATAGGTTTTTATTAGTGCAATGTAAACATAACATCTCTTTTGCAAAGTTTTTTCAGTGCATTTCATAGATTTCTATTATTGCAACTTAGCCATAATGTCCCTTTAACAAAGTTTTTTCAGTGACTTTCTTGGATTTTTAACAGTGCATGCTAATTTCCTAAAACATACTAATAATACTTACCCCAATATAGCAACATATTTGTCCAATTTACAAAGTTTCTCCTTAAAAATCTGCCATTTCCAACTTTCTAGCCTCATTTTTAACACTTCTATAAACTTTTTGCAACTTTTTCCACTTTGTTTGTGTCTGTCGACGTTCGCGAACGTCTGACCTCATTGCAGACCTTTTGAACATTGTCATGTGAGCATGTGCTCATGCGCGGCATAATGACATGTTCGTGAATGCATCTACACATCGTGATCGGGTCTGTGCTTCACAGACAGTTCGGAACTGCATTTTCTACGAATCTAGGAACATAATGTTCATTATCCATTAACAATCTAGTACAGAACACATACTTGGAAGAATATTAGCAAAACTGCTATTTATCTTAGAAATTGGCATCATGTATTGACATCCCTCCTCCACCAGCACCACCACCACCCCCAGCTGGAGGACCTACACAACAAAAAAAGTGCAGTACTTCGAAAGGCAATGAAGAGGACCAAGAAGATGAGGTAGAGGAAGTGCCTACCTCTAGCACCAAGAGAGAATCATGAGTGTGGCAGTTTTTTACCACTGTTGGGAATGTACCAAAGGCTAAAGCTACCAAAGTGAAATGCAGTGAGTACAACGTTGTACTCAGACGTGAACTACATGGACTGTACAACTACAGGACCACCTCCATGTGCCACCACACCCAAATCAACCACCACAAATGCTCTCAGAAAGGCTGCCCCTCTCTTAGCCATTAGTAGGCTGTCTTCCGCCACCTCATCTTCCTCAATCAGTACTGTAACCACACATGCAGCATCCCACTGTAGGAAGGAAAATCCTTTTCCAAAGTGGCCACCATAGAGAGCCCCTCCTCCCTTTCCATGACAACCTGCAGAAGGCGAAGAGAGGACCCTATGGCCATATTAGCTAAAGCACATTGTATTCCCTTTCAAACCTATCCCAATTCCGAAAGACTTTACCACATAGCCGGTCCCTAGTGGGTATGACCACTTTATCCCCACTGGTATTCCCTCGTGGTCATGGCAAGTATCCCAATTGTCGGGGTCATGACCCTATACCATGACCCGGATTGTCGCGCCACTGCCCATGGCCACAGGCTATATTTCAGTCACCAAAGGTAACTAAATTTTGTACCTACATTATGACACATGTCAAAAATAAAACACAAACTCAGGTCCTTTCCAATACTCCTTACACGAGTTTGCTGGAAACCCACCCATGTTTTATAATGTACTTTCATAGAATAGTCATATAACTTAGAGCCCACTTAACAAATCCATTCAGACTTTGCACAAACATTCAAGGTTGGGTCTCTAATCATTCTGAAAACCTTTGTCAACATTCGTCAAACAGCAAAAAAGTTATAAGCCATCTAAAAATGTTGAGAACCCCCTTCTAATTTAATCCCCTTGAAAAAATCCCACCAACCCTTGCAAAAACATTTACATCTAGATCTAAAATAATTTTGCAAGCCTCTGTGCAGGTTTGTCAAATGGCACCAGATTTATAAGCCTCTACAATATTTTAGACCGCTATAATTTTGCCCCCTCTTGACAAAATCCCACCAAAGTTTAAAATAACATGTATATCTAGATTTAAAATCATTTTGCAGACTTTTGTGCAGATCCGTTAAATGGAACCACATTTATAAGCCTTTACAATATTTTGCCCCCCCTCATTGAGTGGCACGAAAGGTATAAGCCATCCAAAAACTGCTTTTCATCAACCCTGTAATGCACAAATAAGCATAGATAACCCCAAACATCTAATATATTTGCAGTCACAGGACTGCCCCAGACTATTCACGGACATCGGAGAAGAAAAATGCCCGATTTTTCACTTTTTAAGGCAATAGCCCATCCCATCCCCATCACTCCTCACCTCCCCAGAGATTGTTTCATTTGTTTGACAAGTGCAATGTTGTGTTTTTTAATATGTTTTTACTGCGATGTCCGCAGGCCATGGGCGCTGTCAGCGAATCCAACATGGCGGGCGTTTCTAAAAATCTGACGCACCTCACATTTTGTATTGAGCAATCAGTGGGCATGTCCGATGTCTGCAGACATCACGCCGCCCTTTAGACCAATCTGATGCCCATTTACGGACTAAACATGTAAGTGAGTCCGCGGATCAAACCCAGATATCACTTATCTTTTTGTACCTACTTTTTGTTCATTTTAAAAATAAGTACTGGACAGATTTACACCAAATTTTTAAAAAGCACACTTTGGGGCCTAATCCCAGCTCCTGCCACAAATTTGGTGAAAATCGGTTTGAGATGTTGATGTGAGCACTTTTTTTTTCCATTGCAATTATGGGAAAAAACACACATTTTGGGACCCACCCTATAACTTTGCCCTCCTTGTCGAAACCTCACCAAACTTAGCAGAATAAATCTGATGGGGCCATATACTTGTTTTGCAAAGTTTTGTGAGGATTGGTTCAAGGAGGGGTGGCATTTTAAGCTGCCCATAAAGTGCTCTTCCTATGGGTTGAGGAACTTACTTAACCATAACTACAGGGCTGCAAACGCAAGCCCTGTAATATATATGTTCAGTTAAACAACTTAGTTGATAGGATGTTATGGTTAAGTTGCACTACTAAAAACTCAGGGGAAAAAACATTATTAAAAGTACGTTATGGTTGCAGGTTTAATCGAAAAACCCAAGAAATGTGCCAGTTATGATAAGCTATGCAACCATAATTTGTGCCACTGCCATGCACTACTAACACTAACACCAAGGACATCAAAATGACATCATCGATTACATCAGTAATGACATCAAATATCTGGGATGGTAGTTTTTGTTCAGTGGCAGTATCAATATTAAGCTGAGGACTTAATGTGGTCATACTATATTTAAACCATGATACACGTACTATAACGGTACTATGCATGTAGAGCTTGTGCTACATTCTGAAGTTATTTTCCATAGGGTTTTCCCTGAAGTTATAATACACATACATAGAACAAGAAGCAGGTCCCATGCAGATAATATATTTCTCAGGAATGTGATATGCTTTGACTTATCATTGTACTACCTAAACATCACATCTTACCAATACTGCATGCATTGTTTCTCTTTATGTATGATTTGATTGCTGTATTCAGAAAAAAAAACTTCAGTACAAAGTTTATTTTTCAATAAGCACCTTTTATTTGACCTGGAGTTGTTTATTACAAGGCTACTGATCACTTTTGATATCTTGTAAATGAGACTGTAAACTGTACCCCTTATACAGACATTCCATGTGCTTGTTACACAGTAGAATATCATATGTGATGTCATCAGTGATGTCATTGATTATGTCATTTGTGATGTCATCTTGGATGTCCTGGGTGTTAGTGGATCCAGTTGCTGGGTGGTGGCATTTTGTACATCTCCTGAGCCACTATGAGGAATGTTCATAACCTCTACATATCCATAGATCTGCAGACTGTTTCCCATAAGGTCCACTCTATCAATGCCTCCTCATCGCTCATAACCTTGCCATTTTTCACCACTGTTTGTGGTGAGATCATGAAACGCATACAGACATACAAAAAAATGGACAGGGTGGTGAGTGATAATGTCATGTGTTTATTTATCAGGCGCACTGGGGTAAAATATATTGATTTATGAATAAAGAAGCTTCATATGTTGTAGCTAAGAAATTATTATAACAATTTTAAGAAGCATGTGCGAGCCTCTCCACTGAGAAAAAACATGGTTCAAATAATTTGCTCTATGGAATTTGTCCACTCTGGAGAGTCTACAACAACGTTTCAGCTCGCTGCATCCTTCACAGTGGATAAATAACCCTTTGCATATCAGTCTGGTCCCACCCACAAGGACAGTCCAGCAGTGTAATACTAGGCAATTTTCGTCTGAAGAAGAGTGGCATCAGCAACCCTAGAAACGTGGTTGGGTCTTGCTGGGCCTCCTCAGCAAGGTGAAGCAGAGCCTCCCTAAGACACAGAGAGCCAAGGCTCCACATCTAGATTACCCTTGGTGGGTGAAACCTCAAGTTGTACAAATTTAACAAGCGTGTGGGGGGCCCACTACTGATTACATTATTGGAATAGTATACCCTTCCATGAGCCGACTATGCCAGGCAGGCACTAAATGACAGTTGTTTTTGTGTACAGGTCTACTTGGATCGACAAAGTTAGGCAAATAGAATTCTTTTTCTGAGAATAAAAATGGAATAACACTCAATGGGCCTCATTCCGAGTATGGCGGTAAGGGATAGCGGCCACCGGTAACGAGACCGGTGGCGGTGATCCCTTACCGCCATACTCCGAGTTCCCTTTGCGCCCTCGCCCTTAACGCCTGCTTTGAGCAGGTGTTAAAGTCGAGGGCGCAAAGGGGCCTCCAAGCCAATAACGGTGACCGTAATGAACGGTCACTGTTATTTGCATCTTCCCCATTCCCATTGAGCCCTATGGGGGCTCATTTGGGAATGGGGAAGAGCCTTGGTGAATGGGGAATTACCGCCCCGCCAACCTTGGAATGGGGCGGTAATTCCGCCATCCACCAAGGCGCTGCCGGTCCGGGTACGGCGTCAACCAAGGCGTTAATAGCGCCATTGGTTAGCGCCGTACTCGGAATGAGGCCCAATGTACTTATTCACTTATTCACTGAAGAATAACTGTACCAAGCACTCCGTAAATAAAACAGAAAATTCAAACACAATTCACTAGCTAATGCCTTTTGTAAAACCTACTTCTATTGCTGCAGAGTTATGGAGACTCTGGCATTGAGAACACATTCTTTAAAAGAAGCATTTGTTAATACGAATACTCCCTTCATTGAAAACATTCCTATCATTTTTTTAATTAAATTATAACTGGTGGATTAATGGGTCCAGTCAATTTAATGATGCATAAATTGCTTTATTTGGTGCACCGAGAGCATTTATTTTATGCTTTTAATTTCCATCCAATGATAAACGGTCTTGTAGTTAACATAAAGCTGAATAATTGTATACCTCCTGGAAAGGTTGACTAATACGTGAACCTGTAAAGTATCTCTGCTGTTAAAAATGTTGTTTCAAATGCAGAACTAACACGATAGTCAGCGCAGCGTGGTGTGCTAGGAACGTCTCGATATGCTTGTGCATTCATGACAGTTTAAAAATGCAGTATTCTATAATCCATTTTACACTTTGCTTTTTTAGCATGTGGTTCCAATATATAAACTATGATGTAGACTTCATTAGCTATGTGTTAACTATTGCCAACCAACTTTCAAGAATGAAACTAACAATTTTATTGCCCATATCACAAAATGGACATCGGCTATCCGTATGCAATGTCTATCATGCCCAGAAATGTATTGCAGACATTCGGGATTCTATTGATAACACATAAGCGAGCATCATTTACTTTTTCTTTTTTTTTAATACCACAGTAATTAACATGCAGGCGTGTACCAAATGACAGCTCCCAGCTCCCAAAATCCCAAGTTATGACCCGATTCACAGAATGTTTTGGGCGGTGATAACTGACTTTGTACCCTTTCGGCATTGAAAACTCCTTTTCCCGATTCATAGATCAGACTTTGTATGACTTTGCGCACTTCGTGTTGGTCCGCTAAGACTTTGGGTGCAGTCAAGCGCCTTGCATGACACACCGAGCAAAGTGTTGGATGGGCCCATGCAAAGAAACAAATAGGGTGCAGAACATGCATATTCCCCATTCTCCCTGATAAATGAGGAAGAATGAGGAATAACATGAAAGTGTTGAGGGACAGGCTACGCAAAGAAATCACACACACAGTCCAGTGCAAACCCTACTAAATTCATGCATACCAACGCGTAACTTCATGTCGGGAAAAGTCATTTGCAAACCTTGTGATCTTACTGGCACATGATAGGAGACGCAAAGCAGAACATGCAAAGGAAACGTATATAGACCACACAATGCACACCATTCAGACGTTGCTCGCTCAACTAGGATGAATGCAGTTATACTGGGAGAAATTGAACATGTCGATAGAAGGAGAAGGAGGATGGCGAGGGACAGGATTTTCCTACCACATACTACTCTCTTTGGGATGTCATGCAGGTGGGCAGGTTCCCACCCCATGTCATCCTAGACCTGGTCAGGGTGTGGGAGGAAGACCTTGCATCACTCACCATCTGCTCCCATGCCCTCAAACACCTGGAGAAGGTTCTCACAGCCCTACTTTTCAGCACACCACTGCCATTGTTGGGGGCATATCGCAGGACATGCAATCCTGGTGTGTACACCAGGTATTGGGCTGCATCACACCACGTGCATGTGTGCATAGGCACATATACATGCCACGCACTCTGTAGACAAGGAAGACAAGGAAGACAGTGTGCCAGGAGTTTTATGCCATAGCACACTTCTCATGTGTACACAGAGCCATTGATTACACGTATCTTACACTACAACACCCCATGATTAATGGAGTACATTTACCGCAAACAGAAGCATTGGCATTCAATCAATTTGCAGGTCATCTGGGATGCAAACAGAGTCATCATGCATGTCAATGCTAATTTCCCTGCAAGCACACATGGCAGCTTCATTTACTGCCAGTCACCACTGTACCGGGCCCTGGCATCGGAAACCTTTGCCAACACCTGGCTCATTGGTGAGTAACAACTGTCACGCACATGCATGCAGTCACTTCACACTGAAAAACAGACCATGATAATCAATGCCAATAACAACCATTTACACATTTGCAGGAGACAGTGCCTACTGGCTCTCAACATTCCTGCTCATGCCATTCAGGAACCTGCCACCCCAGCTGAGGCAAGGTACAACGCAGCACACATAGCCACTAGGGGCATAGTAGAACACACATTCGGGCTGCTCAAATCACGGTTCACTGTGGCAGCGTATTGCTACATACCCCACCAGTAGTATGCAGAATCATTGTGGCAGCTTGTGTCCTTTGCAATGTTGCCACACGGCATGGCATACAACTACAGATGAAGGAGGGACATTGCCCTAAATCACAGGAACCACCCATGCCCTTGGTCGGCCAAAGGGCACAGGGAGAGGCTGCATGCCATCAGCTTGTGCAAACCGATTTCTCATGAATACCAGCCGCTGTGGGGTACACACAGTGAAGCCACATTCCTGGTGCTATTCAATGATGAATTGGGGCCAATCCAACATGCCCATAACCACTCCCTGAGAATGTGTGTCTGGGAGAGGCAAACTATCATAAGGTGGTGAGACTTTCCCATTGTGCACCAATCCTAATGGTGGATTTTACGTATGCTACCTACATATATGATGTAGCTCCCTGTTTCTTGAAGTGAGGCTTTCCATTTTGTGCACCCTCCCTAATGTTGCATTGCACTTGCTCGATCCAAATGTCGCAAGGACTTGTAAGACAGTTTTTTGTTATTCTGTTGTTTTTCTTCTGTTTTGTTTTTGTACTTCTTGTTAATGCACTTGCACGATCCAAATGTTCTCATGGATTAGAAGGACAATTTTTTGCTACTCTGTTGATATTCTTCTGTTCTGTTTTTTGTTCTTCTGTTACTGCACTTGCAGGATGCAAATGGCACAATGCTTAGTAGGACCGATTTTGTTATCTGTCATCCCTGCCTTCCAGCTCTTTGCCTTGTTGCAACACTAATAACACTAATAACACCTTAAAACACTAATTGCTGTATAGGCGCATTATAGGAAAACAATACAAAAAAACTGTGTGTGTCCATAGTCATCAAATCAACTGCACCGACCACTGACACAGTCATTGCAAGTGGAAAGAACAGTATACATGTCGCTCACACCAAAGTATGCAGCACAATCCATGAAATACTCTAACAATTTTACATGCCGTCCACCAACTATTGTGCGTGCAGACCCCCAACAACACACATGAGGATACGAGTAGGAAGGTACACCACAAAATGAAAACAGTAACTAACACTTGTGAGGACTGCCCTGACCACCCTATGCGTGTCTCACAACAATACACAGGCAGAGTGGCCTCCGCCATTCCCTGACAACAATTATGCTCACAATACACATTCTTTCAAAATAGTCATACAGACAGAGAAAATTGAAAGCTCACTTAAAAAAAGATGTATATCTCACCTGACATCTTTACCGTTTCGCACCTGCTCCAGCTGTACCCAGGAATGTATCCATGCTCCACCCCATAGGTGTCCAAACCAGCCTACAATGCAGAGCGGTTACATGCAGGTATCCCACAGCACTGTTCCTTGAATGGCAGTAACCATGTTTGCTTGCAGAATGCCTCAGTAGAAGAGAAAAACACAAGGTCCTAGCAAGTAACACATGCATGCACCCAATGAAACTGCACCATGTGCCCCCCTGAGTGCCATGCAACAACTGCATGCAAAGATTCGCAAGCCTCACATCACCATGTCTCCACCGCACTCATGCAGCTGGACCTGCTCACCTCAGGCCAACACAACGAAGAATGACCCACACAGTGACACCATCGCTTCCACCAATGACACCACACCATGTTCCCCCCTGAATGCCATGCAAAAACTGCAACCAATGACTCATCAGCATCCCATCACCATGTCTCCACTCACCCATGCAATGGAAGCTGCTCACCTCAGGCCAATGCAATAAAAAATACCCCACACAGTGACAACATTCTCACCCACAACACCTCCACTTCCTGCTTCCCTGAGTGCCATGCTGCGAAGGACCAGGTTCCACTTACCCTTTGTTCCGGTGTGGGATCCTTCAGATCCAGCTGCATACAAAATGACACTGAAAGAACTCCCGAAAAGAGATCACTCAGAGGTTGGAAACCCAGAATCTCCTTGGAAGCCCTTCCAATTCGGCTTCCCCTGATTAAGGTGGCATTAGGCTAGTGTAGGAAAACCTGGCAGGGGTGCCGATGATGGAATGTCGAAGATGACAGAAGGCGACCTTCTCATCAATTGCATTGAAGACAGGGGGCCTCATTACGACCCTGGCGGTAAGTTACCGCCAGGGCCGTGACTTTACCGCCATGGTGCTAACTACGTTAACACCATGGCGGTAAGGGGATTTACCGCCCCATTCCGACCTTGGCGGGGCGGTAAATCCCCAATCCCCATTTACCCTTCCCCATTCCCATTTTTGCCCCATAGGGCATAATGGGAGTGGGGAAGGCGTTAATTACGCCACCGTAAATTACGGTGGCGTAATTAACACCAAGTTCCCTTACCGCCATGGTTTTTTACACCCGCTAAAAGCAGGTGTAAAAACCGCCATGGCGGAAAGGGAACTCGTAATTGGCGGAAAGGGGTTGGCGCAGCTAACGCTGCCGCAAACCCCTTTCCGCCAGGGTCGTAATGAGGCCCAGGATCTGTCAGAAGGCAGCTGGGCAAACAGGAAGCAGTCATAGAGGAAGGCAGGGCACAGAGGTGACAGTCAGAAAAGAGACAAACAGAAAAGAGAAAGTATAAACAGAGGTCGAGGAGACTGTCACACAATAGGGTGCAGGTAACAGGCAAGAGGAAGGGAAGGCAGAGCTCAGAGGGACTGGACTGAATGGGGATCAATGAGCTGGGAACTGAAGGGAGCATTGCGATTCACCGAACAGCTGTCAACAGATGTCTAAATAGCTGCTGGTGCAACGTGCAGGGTATGCATTGCCATGGCAACCAACAACACCAGGATTATGGCGTGTGCCTGGTGTCTGGGGGCGTAACTTCCACCCTGTTGCAGTTGGACAAACATGGCATCTGTGCTGGATTAGAACAACAAGTTATGGAAACAAAAGTCATGCACAACATTCAGGAGGACAGAACGTATAGAAAAAACAGCAATAAACAACAAGTGGCAAACACTTGTAAAGGCTATCAGTGGTCCACATGTGCAAACCAGTCCTGTACAGTGCATGGAGGCATAAAGCAAGATCTGCGTTTTCCAAGGCAAGGTCATGATGGGGAGCAGCCAAGGTCTTGCTGATCTCTGAACAGATGTGTGTGTAAGATATGTAGTTGTAGCAGGGCACGTCATGTAAGGTGATAAGGGTGTGGAGTGGGGTCTGGCACAGTTTGATGAGTAGGGTGGAGAGGGAGTACACCTGCTGGACTCTGTAGGAGACATGAGGGAGTAGAAGGTTGATAGGAAGAAGACTTGAGAACTGTCAGCGAGGCAAGTGGTGAACAATCAGAATTAAGAGTTCAGATATCCTCAGATTGTAGTCTGAGGATGTGGATGCTGGTATAGAATGTGTCAAAGAATGCCAATGGTTCAAGGGGAATTATTGCTGCTCAATGTACTGAGTCTGCTGTCCTTTGTGGAATTGCAACCAGACAATCAATGCACATGCATGGCTGTTCAAGGGGACATAAACACACAAACATGTGGACAAAACTCCAATCTGAACTGACCGTCACCATCTCAAAATAACATGAATTGTCTAAACCTTACATGTGCCACTGCCTGACAACAATGTGGTGCACACTTAACCAGACATTGACATGATTGACAGTGCACAATCTTACCTGCTGGCAGAGCTGCCCTGATGTGATTCCCTCATCAACCCCATCAAACAGTGTCCTCCTGTATTTGTGAATGGGGGGCCAGTGCCCAGAAGAGGGCATGGAGACTAGGGAGGTGAAAGGGTGCTAGATGGACCTCTGAAGGAGTGCAGCTACTGGATTAGTCAGGATCCCTACAACCACACCAGAAATTGGATTTTACCAGGTATAGGAGTACATCTTGCAGGCTGCACATATATACCACCATGTTTTGACTCATCTTCACCTATATGTGTGATCATGTTGAAATCAAAAGAACCATGACAGTTGATGCCACTGTGCATGACTGCAAGTCCAGTTACTCGTTCATAAAGACCTCAAGATGGCAGCAACACACCTCTGAAGGTTGAAAAGAAAAATATATAAACATGTCCATCCCAGACAGGGGTAAAAAAACTAAAATGTGTCAGTCCGGGACAGGGGTACAAACAATGATTTCAATGTGTCCATTCCCAACAGGGGTGTAAAAAATGAAAAATAACACCATTCCAGACAGGTTTCTAAAAAATGTCCATCTTGGACTTGGGGACAAATGTCAACCCTGGAGGGAGTGGGGGAGGGTGTATGTCTGTATCCACATGAGTGGAAAGAAAAAAGTCTACACCCCAAAATAAAATAACCCCTCCATGGGCTCATGCACAGGTGGTTGAGGTGGCGGGGTGGACTAGGGCTGCCATCCTGTGGTGGATCATCAGGTGGTGGCGGGGTGGCAGTGCATCCTGTCCACGCAGTGCCAAAGCCTGGTCTTCATTGCCTAATGGCACTGATGCATGCACCAGCATCTCAATAGCTGAGAGGTCATGATGAACTTGCTCCTGTGTGGCCACAGAGTCCACACGTACGCTCACTAATGACGCATCTATTTGCTAGGACAGCGTCTGCCTCAATGTGTCCATCTCCTTGTGGAGTTGGAACCTTGTGGCTGAAAGTTCCTCATGCAGTCAAGCCCTCAAGCTCTCCATCTCATGACTATTGGAGTCTCTAGATGCTAACATGCCCTGCTTAAGGGCTTCTCTATGGGCCACTGTATCTGCATGCAGGGAGTCTTGCAGACACTTCAGAACAGCTTGTTGTCCCTTGATTTTGGTCTTCCTACCCAGTTTGCGGGAGAGCCTTCAGGACCACATTTCAGCATGCACTTTTTTCTCCAGGCTCGACAGCAGTGGGTGCTGATGTCCCTGACAGTCCAGATGGTGTGCATCCCGGGCAGCTGGTATGGATATGTTCTCAGCCATGCAATGCATTTGCCCAAACCATGCAATACATTTCCCCAGAAATCTCATGCAACTTTTTACCTTGCCGGATGGCCACACGCAGCATCTGCTGATCTCCCACTGTTTCTCTTACATACACATATATTCCACTCATGCGGGCCGGCAGCAGTTGGATGCCAGGATCCAGGTTCATCACAGTGGGCCCCCTGTCTTTGGCTGCAGGTCTGCAACCCTCCGTTGTACTTCATTCCTTGAATCTTAACCCAACCCAGGTGAGGGCCATCTTGCAGCTGTAAGCAAACACTGATGTTGGGCTTATGACTGACTGGATCCGTGAAGTCTGGCTCACCTCCTCAGACTCAACAGCCCATCCGGCCTGACAATTGGGGCACCTTTCATGTCTCTCAATGTGTCATCCACACTTGGCTCTGCAAACTCACTTGCAGAGTCAGAAGATTCAGAAACATGACTGAGGATTGTCTGTAGCACCTGTGGATGTTCATGGCGTATGCCAACACGGCCTATACTGGTGGACTGACATACAACTACCTCCTCTTCCTCCTCTGCATCTGCTGCCTGCTGCATCATTACCTTCACATAGACAGACAACAACAGGTTGAGTCATGAGTACCTTGCCAAACATGCATATGTGCATTACAAGCAGACTTGAACTACAACCTCGCATTTAGCCTGTGCCTACTGTGTTTGCTTCATTCGAACTGCCCTTTTGCCAAACATGCATATGTGCATTACAAGCAGACTTGAACTACAACCTCGCATTTAGCCTGTGCCTACTGTGTTTGCTTCATTCGAACTGCCCTTTTGCACCTAGCAACAATTTCGATTTTAGCCTGTGCCTACTGTGTTTGCTTCATTCGAACTGCCCTTTTGCACCTAGCAACAATTTCGATTTTAGCCTGTGCCTACCTGTGTTTGCTTCATTTGAACTGCCCTAGCTACAACTTCGCATTTAGCCTGTGCCTACCTATGTTGGCTTTATTTGAACTGCCCTTTTGCACCCTAGATACAACTTCGATTTTAGCCTGTGCCATTTGTAGCGGTATTACTGAAACTGCCCTTTCTGCACTATAACAGCAACTTCTATCTATAACCTCGGCTGTGCTTTAATTAAAATTGCCCGTCTCCACACCACACCAGCTAGTTCAAATCTTGCCCCTGCCTATCCTACTGCGCCAACAACCAAACTACCCACGCTCTCCTCAATTCCAATTATGATCCATTGGCTCATACTCACCATGTTCCCTTTCTGTATCTTAAACAATAACACTACATGTAGCAATAACAGCTACATACCATACAACAATGGACTAGCCAAACTAGGCTGCCCTAGGCACCACCCCATCCCCTGCCCCACACCCTTCCTCCCCTCCCTTCCACCTTTCTCACACACCCCCCACCAACAACTCTTCGCTAAAAGTAAGGCCACACCAGCCAACATCCTACCTAACAGTACCAACTCAACAAATGCCAACCATACTGCCTCCAACCTTCTCCTTCCCAACCTATTAGATCACTGTCCCACAACTTACCCCACCTTCCAAGACCGCAATAATAGACTTGGCGTTAGACTCCCCACCACTTCTAGCAAACTGCCTACCAAACCTATGACTAAAACTTCAACCACTAAGGATAGTGCCATGACCACTAACGCAACTGCTCTAAAAGGTGCACTACTCAATGTTAGATCTCTAGTAGCCCACCCCACCGAAATTGCTGACATTATCCTCTCAGGAGACCTCGACTTCCTTGCCACTACAGAAACTTGGTTACATGAAGCAGCAGGACCCTACCTCACTCTGGCCCTCCCCGACAACTACTCCATCCTCAGAGCAGACAGACCTAATGCTCGCGGAGGAGGTGTAGCTATCATTTTCAAATCCTCACTCGACTTCAGACACATCACCTCCCCCCCGCTAAAGTCCTGCGAGCACCTCACCTACAAAGTACAAACTACCCCCAAGAGTACCATTACTGTGCAACTAATATATAGACCCCCAGGCCCCACAGGATCCTTTGAGGAAGACATTACCACTCTCATAGCAGAGAACACCAAACCCCACTCCCAAAATATCATTTTAGGAGACTTCAACTTAGGATTTAATGACCCTAACGACTCTCCAGCTGCCTCCCTGGCCAACGCCTTATCCGAGCACGACTTCACTCAAGTCGTTACACTACCCACCCACCAGAAAGGTAGAACCATAGATTGGATTGCAGCCCACAACTGTAATATCACCTGCAAAGCCCCACAACCACTCGCATGGACTGACCACTCCCTCATATCATTTGAAATCAACCTAAATAATCCCAACCCCAAACAGAGCCCCTGTGCACCAGCCTGCCTGTCTAGAAACAAGCGCAATATCTCAGCAGAGACCCTCACACCTCTGATCCTCCCTTCGCTAAACACACTGCCTGCCACTGCCGACCTGAACCTTCTAGTCAACACCTACAATGATGCCCTCACCAGCGCCATGGATACTGTCGCTCCCCTAAAGGAACGCAAAGGTAAACCCATAGCCCACTTGAACCCTTGGTTCACACCAGAACTCAAATCCATAAGAAAAAAGAAAGCCAAGATGGAAGCCTTATGGAAATCCAACCCCACTGCAGAAAACAAATCTAATCTCAAAACCATCTCTTCCTTCTATAAGAAAGAGATAATCCGCACTAAAAAGGAAACCTACAATACTAGAATAAATAATGCCCAATCGTCGGTTAAAGAACTCTTCACCATCCTGAAGGAACTAGAAAACCCTAACCCTCCTACCGATACCTGCGTGAAGGACAAGCCTTGGTGCACCAGTATCCAAAATGCCCTCGCCAATAAAATTACTGGTCTCCAAAACAAAATTGAAACCAAAAGACAACAACTCGCCAACAGCAATGCCCTCACTCCTAGCGCACCCACCCCGACCCATAACACCTCTGGCTTCACTTTCAAACCGGTTACTATTCCTGAAATCCAAAAAATCATAGCATCCCTCAAACCTTCTAATTGTAAAGGGGACAGCTGCCCCGCCCAGATCATCAAAGATGCTGCACGAGACCTAGCCCCCTTCATCTCCAAACTAATAAACCTTTCATTCTCAACCAATTCTGTACCTAACAACCTGAAACAGTCCTGGGTTCTGCCCCTCTTAAAAAAACAATCTCTCGACCCGGCCATACCCACCAATTACAGACCCATCACTACGGTCCCTTTCCTGCTAAAAATCCTCGACAGAGTCGCCTACCTGCAAATCCAAGATTACCTGGAGACCAATCAACTGTTAGGCCTGCGTCAATCTGGCTTTCGTCCTCAACACGGAACAGAAACAGCCCTCGTTGACCTCAAAAGCCAGATTGATGGCATCAAGGACAACAACAAAGCAGCCATCCTACTCCTCCTAGACCTCTCAGCAGCCTTTGACCTGGTTGACCACAAAATACTCTGTAACCACCTTTCATCTGCTGCCCACTTCTCACACTCTGCTGTCACTTGGATACAATCTTTCCTAGCCAATAGAACCATGAGGGTTTTTTCATCTTTGGCTGCAGCAGACCCCATCCCCATCACATGCGGTGTCCCACAAGGGTCCTGCGTCTCCCCTACCCTCTACAATATCTTTACCAAACCCCTCTTTGATAAATTGGACCATCTGGGTGTCACCTACACTAACTACGCGGATGACACCCAGATACTCCTCACTATCACTGGCAACTACAACACTGACGCCACCAGGATCAACGAAATCTTCGCCATCATTCAGGCATGGATGGCCATACACGGCCTCTGCCTGAATGATGAGAAGACTGAGCTCCTCTTGGTCGGCTCCCCCAATAACCTACAGAAACTCAGCCCTGACTACTCCAAATTCATCATAGATGGCAACATCATTCCAGTTGTAAACCATGTGAAAACCCTAGGCTTCTACCTAGACGCCAATACCAACCTCTCCAAACAAGTTAATATGACCGCCTCAGCTACCGCCTACACGGGGAAATTAATTAGGGCTTGTAAACCCTTTCTATCTACAAACAGCTGCCTCATTCTGGCGAGGGCCCTCATACAATCTAAGCTCGATTATTGCAACAGCCTCTACCTTGGTGCCAACCAAGCTATAATCAAGAAACTTCAGATCCTCCAGAATAATGCGCTGAGAGCAGCTCTAAACATTCCCAGGAGAGAGCACATCTCACACATAAGACTAGCTTGTAAATGGTTATCTATCCAACAAAAAATCGACTTGAAAACCCTCTGCCTCACCTATAAAGCCCTAAATCACCTTGCCCCCCAGTACCTCACCAACAAACTCTCCCTCAAGCCTAACACAAGACTCACCAGATCATCCAATACTCTCTGCCTCACCGTGCCCAGATTCTCCGCCAAAAGAGCGGGGGGCTCAAGCTTTAGTGTCCTTGCCCCTCAACTCTGGAACACCTTGCCACTGAGTATTAAATTGACCAAATCCTTCCAACTGTTCAGAAGATCAGTCATTAGCTGGCTTCTAGAGAAGGAAATCCCCAGATAAATTAAGCTCAGTCCCACTTGCGTTTACTGTACATACCTTGAATAGATGATTGTCTTAGATCTGTACCAACTGTATATATTGTACATACCTTGAAATGCTCCCACTGCCTGCCTGTATACTCTATATTTGGCATCTTAACGCCACAATTGTATAACTGATTATTTACTGTAATTATGTAACCTATCCTTAAGCGCCCATTTACCCCTGGGTCTGGAGCGCTATACTAAATAAAACAAACAAACAAAACAAACAAACTGCAAGTCAGTCATCAGCTCGAATTCTGCATGTCCATGGTTGGACCATCATCTTATAACCTTTAAATTGACACCAACTCAGGCCCAACCAACAGTCCAGAAATGGCACCGGCTGCCCCATCAGGAAATAAATGTAACATTACAGCCGACAGCATACTACCGCTCCTGCAACCAATATTAGCTTACGAAAACTGTGTGGAAAATGACCCTACCTTAATGGCAAATCAGTATAATGAAACGCTACTCACAGCAATAGACAAGCTAGCTCCTCTTTCCATTCGCAAAGCTAAACATTTAGCACACTTAAACAAATGGTTCACCCTTACCCTAAAAAAGCTAAGAATTATCAAGAGAAGAGCGGAATTCCATTGCATAAAACAGCCTAATGAACTAAAACTTGAATTCATCATAGCAGCCCATAAGTACAAACAAGAGGTTATCTCGACAAAAAGCTCATTATACAATAAAAGAATCGCCACGGCTAAGTCTAAAACTAAGGAACTCTTCTCAATCCTCAGAGAACTTGAATCCCTGGTCCCACAAGCAGAAAGTTGCAACACAGATGCTAACTGGTGTTCCAACATCCAGAATGCTCTGCTAGATAAAATTACTTCAATAAAAAACTGCAGCTAAAAAAACGTTAGTTTGACTATTAAGCTCCTGAACGTCCTAACCAGCATGGGACTACCTCAATTTGAATTTACTAAGTTAACCACCTAGAAGTCCTGCATAATATTTCAAGCCTTAAACCATCTAGGTGCCAAGGTGACCCATGCCCGAATATAGTCATCAAAGACTGTGCCCCGCAATTGACTCTGTTAATCACAAGTCTTATTAATTCCTCGTTCAGAAATAACTGCGTCCTGCCAGACCTAAACATGCATGGGTATTACCCCTTCTAAAGAAGCCTACACTAGACCCAAACATACCAACCAACTACTGGCAAATCACAAAGATGCCCTTCCTACTAAAAATACTAGACAGGGAGCATATCTCCAAATTAAAAAAATATTTGGAAACTAATAACCTTCTCGGGCTACGCCAGTCAGGATTCCGCCCAAGACATGGGACGGAAATAGCCCTTGTGCACTTCAAAAATCCAAATGGACGAACTAAAAGATAAAGGAAAACTAGCCCTGGACCTCTCAGCGGTGTTCGATCTTGTGGACCACAATATCCTGTGCAAAAATCTGCCCTCAGAAGCACATTTCTCTCCTAATGCCACACAATGGATAAAGTCCTTCTTAACAGATAGAACAACGAGAGTCTTCTCCCTTAAGGCCGAAGCCCAAACTACAGCGGTAACTTGCAGAGTACCCCAAGGCTCATGTATCTCCCCAAAGCTATACAATATATTCACCAAACCCCTTTTTGACCACCTGGATAATTTGGGTGTCTCCTTCACAAATTATGCAGATGACACCCAAATCCTCATCCGTATCACTGGAGATCATGCCACGGACACTGCCGCACTCAATGTCATCTATCTAACAATCCAAGCTTGGGTGAGTCATCACGGACTGTGTTTAAATGATGAGAATGAGTTGCTCCTTGTAGGAACACAACATCGGCAATCCGAGAAGACAGGCACCAGTAATGTTGTTAATCCCCTTTCCCATAAAGTCAATTTCATACAGGCATATGTGTTGCCATGATATCCCCAACCAAAATTGCAACATTGGCCCCCTGCAAGCTACATGGCTGTTCACTATCACATGCCTTGCATACACGTGTGAGGAGTAAGTGACATGGAACCGACAAAGGCACACTTGCATGGCCACTGCTCCACATGTGAAATGAACTACACAGAGACAACGTTTGGCCATCAACATGTTGTCCCATCGGGAAGATGCCCTCATGCGTCTATGCACATTCATGTCCACCAGCCGCATGGGCAAGGTAATGGAAGACTGTGTAAACATGCACAAAATGTTGTGACACTGTGTGAGTCATGATTGTCTCACCCACTGGACAATACACATGCAAGACACTGTTAATGTTTATGTGTGTTGCATGCCATTGCCACCTATACAAGCATCACCATTTCATGGTCCATGCGGAGGTAGGGACTTCTGGGGAGCATAGCTCAAGGTGCACAGGGGTGGACACAGGAAGGTTCAGACCCAGACACTTGACTCTGAGTAAACCGTTGGTAAAAGAACATACATGCTCATGTATCCAATAATGGAGTGCACATTGAGAACACAGCCACTGGCATGCTCTTGATACACATACCCTCCACCTGCCCCCCACCCCAATGTCCAGATCATGCCCCATCCCCTGTCCAGGTCATGGCCTTAGTGTAGACAGAGCCATAACATTGTGGACTACTCATGATTGATGACTCTTGCAACAAGCTTTTGCTTTCAAACCTTAGTGATAAGTACTGCGCCTGCGCAATTGTAATTCTGAAGGCCAGCACAAAGCATCAGTTAGCTGACCAGATCTGCACATTCTTTCAAGATGTAAAACATGACACACATGAAAAGGTACGAACAATGCACTTCATTTTCAGGTCTTGTCGATTCATGCATGGAAACTGTTCATGAATATTGCTTCATTGCTATATATGGGGAAATCCCAATAAGGTTCACTGTGGTATCCTTGCCAAATTGCTCTGGTGGCTGCATTGGGACACAGTGTACAAGCATCCCCTCACCAGCAATATACTGTCCATCCTATCAACATGCCAACCACTGCCAGATGTCTCCTCAATGAGACTTTGCACCTTGATTAGGACAGCAGGGTCCATTATGTCACTGTGCAGACTGTGGTTCATGCTCAATCAATTCCATGATAGGTGTGCAGCAATGATTATTGCGCTGGATAAATCACCACCATGTGCTGCCACAATATGAAAGGGCACATATGACAGTTAATGTCTGATGTCTAACATCAGTGCTGACCCCAGGTCTACCAGTACCCTGTGTAAGATGTCACATGGGCGTGAGACCCCTGCTGTTTGCCTGGCACAATTCATGAAAAGGAGGTTTCACTTGGGTAATCCAGCAGCACACTTCACGTGACTTTGGGCCTCATTACGGGTCCGGTGGTAACTCTGCCGGTGCTACCGGCGGTTTGCCACCGGACCATAAAAGATTACGGGTACCTGACTTCCCAGTGCCACCGGGCCATTACAAGTCTGGCGGCCGGGAAGTCAGGCGTCATTAATTTTGTTAATCCCCATTCCCACAGAGTATGATGTCCGGCAGGGTCAGATGTGTCAGGCGCAGTGGCTCCGGCAGGCAAACCCGGTGAGCTTACCGGAACCCGTATTTCCAGACTGGCAAACTTGGCATGAGGGCCATTGTCATGTAAAGTGTCAGTCAATGACTGTCTATAAATAAGTGACAGTCATTGACTGATGATTAGCATGACACTGTCATCTGAAGGGCACTGTCAGCTCGCACAATATTAAATTACACTTTATATTGTGTGTGTTGGCTGTGCGCTATATTGCAGTGGCCCTGTGTGACGGCTCAACTGAATAGTCCCTTGAGCCATCTCTGTATCACTTGTCCATACAATGGCGCACTGGGAACGTTGACATATGCAGCTACAATGAGTGTGCAATACTGTCCCACACTTAATCATATGAATCAATCAAGGACGCTCCCTCAAATTAAATGTCCACTGGGCTAAACACCCTTACCACACCGCCACAACATTATATTCACTGACTGCAAGCCAATACTTAGAAGAGATGCTAATGGCTGTCTAGTCAAATGGTCGACAGACAAAGGGTCGACAGTCAAAAGGTCGACACAATTTGGTCGACAGGTCAAATGATCACATTTTTTTTTAGTTATATATATTTTTTTAGGTTTTCGTTTAGGGAAAAAAAAGTTGTTTTTAACAAAAAAAGGGGGCTGGGGGGGACCCCCCCAAAAAACAAAAAAAATGTGAAAAAACAAAAAAACAAAAAATCGATCATTTGACCTGTCGACCTTTTGGTGTCGATCATTTGACATGTTGACCATTTAGATTCGATCATTTGACCTACAACCATGCTAATGCCATCACCATTACTGCCAGACAATGCATGGTCCTGCTCCTTTGTGCAGGCGTTGCCCCTGAGGCATGCTTAATGGTGAGCAGGCAGTGGCTGGGGAAATGTGGACTCCATCCAAAAAATCAGAAGCCGGTTTTGTTCTCAGTGCTTCATCAGATCATTAATGGTCAGACTAATGTTCGTAAGTGGAACAATCATTCCCTGCATTTATGCCTCCTTTCTGGGTGATTCTTGTGGTGCATCCGTTGATGTCTATGAACATCATCAACTGAAAATGAGTCTCTTTTGGTGACTGGTCATGCTCAGACTGAAACCCAGCCCATCCTCAGAAAAGTCTGGGGCTAGCCTTTGGGTTTCTCTGACATTCTCAAGATCTTAAAGAGTTAGTTAGAACTATATATAGCCTTACTTATTTGTTCATTAAAGGCATTCTTCTTGGCTTCATTTATTGCTAACATTTAGGATTTATCATGAACTTTCCAAGCAGCTTTTTGGAGATCTAAATTAGACTTTTGGCAAATGTGTTTGGCCTGTCTTTTTTTCCTTTTCAAATCACCAAGTGAGGGGGAAAACCAACTATTATAAGGACATCCCTCTCTCGCCACTATTACTCTCGTAGGTGCTGACTGGGCAAGCATTTTAGTCATTTACAAGCATCTGAAACATGTACAAGCATTTGAGTCATGTACAATTTGTATGATGTTACTAAAGTGTCAGGGTTGTCTTTATCTGTTGTATCTGCAAGCATTCTTACCTTCTGCCATGAAAAGAATTCCAACTGTTTTTTTAAATAATTTACATTCCATGGCATGGTACAGTGGCTATGCAACACTGATTTAAAGCTGCCAGTGAAGTATCCACCTCAGGAATACATTACAAATGTTTAAACATAATTTCATTTTGCCAGTCAGCCATCTGAAGAAGATCTTCAAGTCTATTTCCAGACCAAAATGCCTATGATCTCATGACACTGTAGATCAGGGGTTTTCAACCTTTCGCTCTACATATGTTTTGCACTACAACTCCAATACACAATAATTAATGCTGATGAATCATGAGAGTCACAGTCCAAAACATCTGGAGAACCACATGATTCCAGCCCCTGCGCTAGATGAAGGAGTACAAAAAGGAAATATTGATACATGCCTATGGCATAATCCACCAAACCTATCCAGCTAGAGTATAAGAGAGAGGATGAAAGGGCCTATGAAAATAAATAAACATCGTGTCTACTGACATCCTTAGGTTGGTGGTACAGAATTCATAAGAGCGAAGACATCCACAAATCAGGAAAGTAGGGGAATTTAATGATGCTAGAACCAGGCTTAGTTCTGCAATGAATGTAGACAGTAACACCTTGAGAGAAAAAGAAAACAGGCCCAGACAAACCTGTATCCCTGATGCCCTTCACTATCCTGAAGGATAGCAAGCACATACGCTGAGAGAACATGTAGTGTAGGGTCATATGTGTGTGGCCAATCTTGTGATAAACAAAATGTAGAAATGATTTCCGATAGACAAGAATATTTAGTTTTGAGTGTAGGTAAAGCAAACACTTTTCAGCAAACTAAATACTAGAGTGTGTTGCCCTAATGTGAAACCATGATTCAGAGTATGTCCAGAAGAACTACCAGACCTCTAGCTAGTTACATGATGTTAAGAGTTACTAATGGCAATTTCAGCTGAGATGTTTACCAGCATTGTTAATTATGTCCAAACCAAATCGGAATGTTTGTATTGGCACCTGAGTAACCAGTTATTCGGTTGTGTGAATGACAAAGCCACTGACAAGTGCCCTTGTGAGAAATCTTCTCAGATCACTCATTACATCTGAATTATATTATGTAGCCCTCCAGAAACAGAGGCGGAGGGAGCTGGCGAAGATTTGATGAAGGTCTCTGAAAAGAGGGAGGAAAGTAGGCATATGCATGTTTATTTACAAGGCTACCAGATACCATGTCTGGGATTTTCAAAGTTGTGTCACTAGAACCAGGCTTGTTTCATGCAAATGAGCATTAACTAGAGTGCATGCTATTATGGAGAAAAGAGGTAAAGTGTAACGGAACCCCGTGCCCCATTGCTAACAGAGAGACATGTGGCCCTGTGTAAATGATACGGTCTCCCACTTAAATACATTCCAGAGGTTAGGCATTTAGAGAAGACACAACAAGCTCTATCTGGATTGGGCCTCAGAGTGCCTCAAGCCCCTGAAATAGAGAGATGTGTAGTTTCCAGTCGCTTACATCTGACCATTGGCATCTTGAGCATCAATCAACTACTAGATTCAGAGATCCTGGGTTGTATTCTGCCTGATCATTACAGTTGAGGCAAAGTTGCCAATGACTTAAGTTCTGAAAGAGAGACTTGACTGAGTTATACATAGATTGTTCTTGTACCTGACTGCTGTTCTATTGTCGATTAACAGTCAAAGTCACCAGTGGGAGAACTCAGTTGCAAAGCACCCGATAGCCGAAAGTCTCTTCACACAGTTTTGCCAAAATGACTCCTGAGGAGACAATTTGACCTCAGTCAAAGCTGATTCACATATGGATTGCGGTAGCCTCAAGAGTTGCACCTGATTCCAATTGAGAGTAGTGGACGAAGCAGTATGTCTCTGCTATACCATGAATCTGCGTGTGCAATCCAGCACAGTAACTCTCCATTTCCATCTGCCCAAAAAGCGCCTCAGTTTGAATAACCTAAACCTTAGTGAATAAAAATTGTTTAAACTCTGCAAATATTTATATTGTAGAGGACTTGAAAATATTGCCTTCATTGAGGACCAGGGAATGTCTATCAGTACAGCTACGTGTCTTAGAGAACTCAACAGCAGCAAGACAGCCCTCTGCAGCTTGTTTTAAAAAAACGTGTATATTAGGCAGAGGGATGAAGTCCTGCAGGTTTTCAGAAATCCAAGAAACTACATACACTGGGATGGAACCAATCTGATACCTGCAAATGTATGACAAACCTCAGACACTGACGAAGTGATATTGTCAGCCGAGAGTGACATCGTGCTTCCTGGATAGATCTGGTCATGGCAAGAATGTCATTCAGGAATATTAGGAACTGGACACCTCTGGCACTATGGAATGATGCATTTGGTAAACGACCAAGGGGCTGATAGCAGGCCACATGGGGCGTAAAATATCTATGTGGACATTTCTCAACAGAATGGGCACCACTTATTACCTGTATGCTCCATTCAGATTGCATTCTGTTAAATATAGTCTTGTATTTATAATACATATAGACATGCAAAACGGCATGCACTGCAAATGCCAAGAGCTCTGTTTCAGATTATGTTAAAGGAACAGCAGTGTGCATGAATTAGTGATTGTAAGTGAGAAACATGGCAGTGTTTGTTTGGCTAGCTTTAGCAGGCATTGGCATATTCATATTCAGCAGTTATCTTGCATGGATTTTTCTGCTCTGTGATAGAAGAGAACACATGAATATGTGACTTTTTGTAAAGATTACAATTGTCATATCCAGCAGTCAATAAACTGAATAGCATTTAGTTGGGAATTATTCACATCCTTTCATTAGAAATGTTGTAAATTTACAAGTACACACTTTGATGCAGTAATGTTGAATCCTTTGTCTGTGATCATTCCTTTTAGTAGGTGTGAACTTTATAGTGATTTCCACTGCAATTAATCCATTGGGACACAAAGAAACTCGCTCACACTCCTGTTAGCTATCTAATCTTTCAAGCTATCTCATTGAATCACAAAGTAAACCTTCTTTCATTTTCAAACGGCTTAGTTTATGTCCATAATGCTGCGTGTTAAACATGGAAAAACAGTTTGTTTTTTTAGCACTTCAAATGACTTGCCACACCACATACAACAACAACCATGGGCATGTCAAAATGTGTGTACAAACTAGTGTCCTTATCCCACAGTTTATTTAGTTGTGTGTCTTGACATAACTTTGTGTTCTGAGTCAATACAATGGGGCATTTGACTTTAGGCATTTAGTTAAAAGTGTGTGAAGGCATATCTTCTGTTGGATAAGTCGATCTTGCAGTTTGATGTGCATCCTCAAATACAAGTCGGGGTTCCAGGATCCTACACCAGTCATTGAGGTCGGACCTCAGTTCCTAGTTCCATACTCAGCAGCACTTTTCAAGGAGACAGAAGTCATCGGCTTGCAGTTTCCTGAACAAACAAGCACATACTAGGTAACCCTGAGCAACTATATCATCTCATATTGTTGGTGCCTCCCTGGGTCTCAACCAGATTTCACTCCAAGATTTGTTCAAGCAGAATTCACACTGTCATGATTAGAGAAGACTGTTCGAACAAGAACAACGTCATGAAATAGGTTTGATTAAGTGGATAGAGTGTCATAGAATGTAACTTTGATACAACGTGAAGTTAGGTGTGTAGTCACAAATTACTGTGAGGGTCCTGAGTGCTAGCTTACAACGTGTGTCCTCCTATTGTGTAACCAGTACTTCTAGTACTTTTGTCTAGCATGCAATATTAGACTAGAAATAAGTCACCATCCACTATCCTTCAGGCTAGAGTTGGGGTGTGTGTTTAGGCAATCTAGGACAGCATTGCATGTCTCTGGTGATCTCATAGCGGGTAAGTAGCATTGACCAAGATGAAAGCCCTGCAATCTAACCTAAGATGTAAAGGTTTAAAATCTAGATTTGGCATTTTTTATCTCAATGATAAACTCCACCTACTATTGCTTGTGAGTAAGAATTCTCAGGCTGCAGTATTTTGTGGTAAATAAGAGTGGGATTGATTCCCCTCCTAGCCCCCTTCAGACTGCCGCTGTGACTGGGGCCTGGTCCCTTCAGAGTCATAAAGAGGGCAGCCCCCCCCCACCAGTCCCACCAGCATCCTTCGCCAGCTCTCATCCCTAGACTAGTCCTAACCTGTCCACCCTGTCCATTGCACTCATCCTCCCTTCTCCCTCCCTTTCCCTTGGGACTTGCCTCTTGGCCAATCCAGCACTTACCAATCCCTACCCTTTGGGTACCCCACTTCTGCACTTCTCCTTCTAGCCCCCCAGCACTTTTACTCCTTGTCTTGCATTTGCAAGGTCGGATTTTTACAAGGCCAATATAACTGTTATTTGTTGTTCTACTTTATTTCCTATGCCCCCCCCCAACTTGTCTTGTGGTGCCTGGAAACACGTGTGTACTGGTGCAATACCAATGTCCAATAAATAAATAAATAAATAAATCCATTTTGTGTGTCACTGGCTTCTCATAATTTAAATGTGTTCCTCCACTTGCTAGCCATAAGCTGTGAAAATTCTAGTTCACCACTATGATCTGTGATGCCATCTTGGGATCAAGGCAAGATCTGGTGAGCACATCAGGGATTATGATAATTTGTTGCATTGTAGCATGGCATTTGAAGAACCACCTGAGCGTACTTGTCACGGCAAGACAGATAAGGGATTGAAGAAGATATGACGTATAAGGCATAGTGGGGATTCATAGAACTGGTGTTCCATGTTTGGGTGGTCAATAAAAAAGAGAAAGTGACCCACCAGGAATCGTTGTGCTTCTAATTCAAATTCTTTATTAGTAAGGACATCTAAGTTTAAATTCAAGACAAATAGGGAATCTCTCATGGACCACTGCCGCAATGCATTGACCCCCTTCCACCCGTTCTTGAATTTATTTGTGGTTGATGGTTGCCATGGCAACCTTTAGATTGAAAATAGCCGCTAAATTGCTTTTTCATAATCACTTGAACATTAGGCACACTCGTATTTGTTTTAGTGCAATAATACTAATCTGGATCAAGTGCTATACACCAATTTCTGGGGGCACTCGATCCTAGCCTGGCTCTAAGATGGCTGCCATATAAAACAGCCTCTCTGCCCTGGCAACAGCGTTACTAACACTTTGCTGCCGGCTCTCCCCAGTGACTCAGCAGCTTGAGGAGACGCTGCCCGCTGTCTTTTTCCTGCAGACTACCAGTTTTGCCTGATACACAATCCAAGGTAATTCTACTTCTATGGTCCCCAGCTTAGACTAAAACGAGGATCCTGTAGTTCTGGACTCTCATTGTTACTTTATATTAATCTTTTAGCCGTGCACCCAACGGTGGATTGTTGTTTTTTGAGAGAGCACTCCTTGACCTTCTTACCTGGATTTTGCCGGTGAGAGGTAAGACTCATTTACATTCAACAAAGCATGTACTTTTATAACTATTATGTACATGATACTGGAGGGTTTTTCAACTCCCCACCAATAGTACTTGTTCTGTTTTGTATAACAGGATTACCTAGAGACCAGCCAACGCGGATAGCGGATCTCTTATACAGTGCCTGTGATTTTACCCCCTAGGTAAGCTGTGTGTTTTCTAATCACATTGATTACACAATACCTCTCATTTATTCTTTTTAAATTATTTTGCTCATACACCCGTCTTACTGTGGTCTCCCTCCCCTGCAGCACAGACGTCATTTCACACAGAACCCGTCCTGATGATGGCCATATGAATGATGAGGCTCATCTAGCTCAACTCCAAATGGCCGAAACACCTGGTGTAGACGCACTATTTCCCTGAAACTACAGCACATATACTTCTGTCCACACATGCAAATTTCTCTTTTGTGTCCTTGCAAATGTTTTATGTTGTTTTAAGAACCTTGTTTTGTAACTTCACACCATTGAATTGTGCATTTTTGACAAACCCCCCACACAGATTGGGTTTGTTATACACACACTGTCTTTATTTTTGCCTGAAAAACGCCTTGATACAGTGTGTTGAAAACATATTCTTGTTTGTTCTGTTGTGGTCCAAGAAACCATTTTGATGTCTGTTTCTCCCTGGCATTGTGCTTTTATGTACACCACTCACACAGTTCCAATATATAAAATAATTGTGTCTGAGAGATTTTTTTCTCTACGATATAACCTCTATGAGTATTGTCTCATTGAAGAAACGGCAGAGTTTCCACAAAAATTTGTGGGATTTCGCATGTATGAGCAATAGTGTTCTTGAACCTATTCACTTGTGTGCTTTGTTCTTCTGTTGACTGTTGAACTACTTCCACCACAAACCCAGTACTCTTTTGGAAGATCCACAAGAGGGACAGGAAATTTTAAAGGTACACGAGCCAGCTAGAGTGTACAGGTCTGCAATAGTAGTTGTTGGAATTTAGAATTACACCTGGACCTTGTCAATCTAAGCACTTCTTCCCATTGCTAATGTGTCCCTTTTTATGTTGGGCCGCAACGTTGCTCTCCCCATCATAGAAAGGGAAGTTTAACATCCCTCATAGTACTTTATCTTGGACAAATATAGCAAGGGCCTCATTACGAGGTTGGAGTTAAGGGAAAAACGATGCCGGTAAAGGATTACCGGCATCGCTTACCACTCCGCTCTATTACGACCCGCCAACCCGCTATTAGCGGCATCGTAAATAACGGTACCTCTCATAGCAGCATTCGCGCGGGCACGTGACCCTACATGCCGGCAATTGCGGCATGGCGTAAACAGGAGCTGAACACAAGTCAGGCAGACATGCAAATAACGGCCTACTGAAGGCCGAAAAGTACCTTACCGGCAAGGAGTAAATACCGCCATTGCGAACCACCCGTAAACGGCCATGTGCAGTATTCCCAACTGCCACAGGTGCACACAATCCTCACAGGTGGAGGCAATGTACAGTGGGCCAGCACAAAAGGAGCACACCCCACCTATTCCCATACCCAGTCACACACCAAAATGATACCAATACTAGGAGCCATATTGGGGCTGGAGGACATGATTGCAGTGGAACTCCAGCAACAACTACAACAACAACAGGCAGCATGGAGGAGACGCAGGAGGAGAAGGAGGGTGAGGCTGGCACAGCATGCACCACCAGTGCAGGCAGTTGTACCACACAGGCAGCCCCCAAACCCTCGAATCAGAGCCAGTCCTTTCAGCCTGACCCCTGAGCAGATCCACACCTTGTACCGTCTGGACCGGGACACCATCACCTCCATTGTGGACATGATACATAATGACATTGCCAGCCTCATAGACATCCGTACCGCCATCCCCCCTCTACTGAAGGTGGTGTCTGTGATCCACTTCCTGGCCACAGGCACCTATCAGCACACAGTAGGGCAGATGCATGGTATATCACAACCATTATTCTCACGTACGTGGAACCAAGTGCTCGATGCCCTCCTGAAGCACGCAGGCGACCACATATTCCTACCACGGACTGCCCAGGAGATCTCCAACACCAAAGTTGGCTTCCATTCACTGGCAGGCTTTCCAGGTTGCATCAGTGCCATCGACTGCACCCATGTGGAATTGGTGGTCCCACATGCCATGGAGGTAGTGTACTGCAACCGTAAGTTGTATCACTCCATCAACGTGCAAATGGTATGTGACTCAAACAAGATCATCACACATTGTTGTGCCCGATTTCCCGGATCAACCCATGATTCAATGGTCATGTGGAACTCCACGATACCATGCTACAGGGAGCGACACGCAGGGCAACGATCCTGGCTACTCGGTGAGTTGCTTGTCATGCTCATGGCATTGTGATGTGGGGAGATGATTGGGAGGAGAGATGCATACTTCACCCTGCTGAGAAGGGGGGAGGAGATGCATACTTCACCTTGCTGAGAAGGGGGGGAGAGATGCATACTTCACCTGGCTGAGAAGGAGGGGGGGAGAGATGCATACTTCACCTGGCTGAGAGTGACATGGTTGGTGAGGATGGACCATGCTCATGCCCCAAAGCAGACCAGACTGGACCTGACACCTGACACCTAAATGCAATATGTAAGCTGCACTACTATAAAAATGAGGCACTGCTGCAACCATTCCATAGCCATCAACATGTACACTGCACACAATCAGACCGTAGCCCCTGCAACACAATGCAGCGACATGCTGTCATTATGGCCAATGCACATGAGCAATGTACATCATCAAGAAGGACAGGTGTCCATAAGTGCGTACTAAGGAGTCACATGAGCCCAAAATACATGATCCCAATCCTACACCAACACAGAGGTGCAGCATACCAGCATGGCAACATCAGGCGCGCAAAGTGAGATAATCTAGAGACTGGCATCAACGGTGACAGGATAACAGCATACAATAAACTACACATCACCTAGAACATGGGAAAAATCGGCATGGACAACCACAGTGCATGAGCACTCATAAGGAATAGGACACCCCTGCGCCCTCTAGACGATGCCACGCACACCAGTCGATCAGATGGATACACACATTGTAGTTACATTGAGTAGCTATATTCATGCATGGATATGTGGATGCAAACAGGAAATACATGCATGCTATTGTGTCAATGATACAGGTCCCATTTGATGTAACCACTTACACATTACCATTGTTGCACACATGCAGGTGACGCTGGCTATCCCTTGAAGAGGTGGCTCCTTACCCCTGTCCAGAACCCGCTGAACAGGCACAAAGAGGACTACAATCGTGCGCATACACGTACCCGTGTGGTGATTGAGCAGACATTTGGCCTTTTGAAGGCACGGTTTCGCTGCCTCAGCAGGTCCGGTGGGGCACTCCTGTACGGGCATGAGAAGGTGGGCAAGATCATCATGGTATGTGTCATGCTACACAATATGTGCATCAAACGGAATAAGCTTCTGCCCCCTGACGTTGAACTACAACCACCTGACGAGGGGAATGAGGAGGGAGGAGATGGGGCTGCACCTCATTGGGGTGGAGATGCACAGGAGGGATGTGCCGTGCGCCAGACTTTGATTAACTAATGTTTCTAACACACATGGATACGGAGTGTGCCATGGAGGTGGGACTCATGGCACTGGGTGTGTCAGGGACATGGACACTGTACACTGTTCACCAATAAAGCACACATACACAATAAGCAATGTCCGGACATGTGAATTTTCATATCACAACAGGTGTATTAAACATATAGAAAATAGAATGTGCACAAGCCCTCCACCCCACGCACCCCCTCCCCCTCCCCCCTCAACTTCCCCACACACCCTCTCTCCCTCCACCTCCACCATCAACTTCCCCACACACCCTCTCCCCTTTCCCCCTCACCCCTCAACTTCTCCACACACCCTCTCCCCCTCAACTTCCCCACACATGGTGTGCACTTGCATGCACCATTAGTCTTCAAATGTTCGGAATGGCAGGCTGCACCTACACCCCTTGTCCAGTGCCAGCATCGGGTGGACCCCTGTCTGACCTGCGCACGTTCCGCCCAGACCTACGCAGGGGGCTGGTCTGTGAGGAGTGTGTGGAGCTGGCATTTGAGGAAGTGCCTGCTTGTTCAACCACCTGTGCGGGACGCAGGGCCTCCAAGGCTTCCACCATGCGGCTGAGGACCTGCCTCACAGCCGCCAATTCGCTGCATATGTTTCTTGAAGTGGACTCAATGGCAGCTTTGAGGGACACTGCACATTCCCTGAATTCCTCCCTTGCCTGGCCACTTTCAATGATGTGCTGGGTCACCAGCCAAGTCAGCTCCTCCTGACGCTGTTGGACCACTGTGATCTCCTCTTGCCTGTCCCGGACACTGGTGGATGTCGAAAGTGCATGCGATATGGTTGGTGCTTCATGCATGCTCCCTGTGGGGCTGAAGCTCCCTGGCCATTATTCCACAGCAGACAGCTCATGGCTGCTGGTATTGTGTATGCTGTGTGGGGAGAGGTAGGGTGACTAGAGGGGGCCTGTAGCGGTAGGTGTTTCGGGTGTCGGAGTATGTGCTTCATCATCTGACACGGCTGCCGTGGCAGCTGAATCTCCAACAGTACTGCTGGCAGTGGATAGAGTGCCTTCAGCCACTGGCTCCTGTGTGGTGGTGGCTGGTGTGGGTGCTGTGGTTGTGGCCCTATTGCACATTGGTGCTGTGGGTTCTTGGGGTGTGTTGGGCTTGTGATGTGGTCCTGGTTACACTCTTCCCCTTGATGTTGAGGCCCTGTTTGCCCCCTCCATGCCCCTGGACTTCTTGACTGGTGTCGCAGGCTGCTCCCTGGGGTCCTCATCATCGCTGTCAGAGTGTGTGCCAGGGGGGGACCAAGAGAGGGAGAGCATTAGTGATGGGTCTACGTGCATCAGGCATGCATTGGGGTAGCTGCATTTCTATGGAATGGCAGGTATTTTCTGTTGGAGTACAGACATATGGGTTGCTTGCCTTTTGGGTGGGTCATGCAGGGATGCGTCTGGGATGACACATGTATGGGGTGCATCATGCATGTGGATAAAATGGTGCTGTCCACTGCCTGTAGGCAGGGTTGCGTACATGTGTCTGGTGGACACTGCTTTGCATCATTTAACTGTCAGTTCGGTGGGACATCTTCATGGTTTGCAATACAGTGGTTTATTTGTGACACCTACCTGCATCAGCTGATGATGGGGCTCCACACTCCATATCCCCCACTCCCTCGATTGACTCCATTCCGATGGTGGTTGCACAAATCTCCTCCCAGCGAGTCATCTTTATGGGTGATCCGCCTCTGCCACCTGTTGCCAATCCCTGGTTACGGTTTGCTGCAAGGATGTTCCTTACACGTTGGCGCAGGTCATCCCAGCACTTCCGGACATCTTTCACCGTGCATGGGGTGGTTCCTACAGCACTTACTTTACGCGCTACCTCCGCCCAGATCTCTATTTTCTGCAACAGTGCTGGGCGACGCATATCAGTAGAAAACACTACATCCCGATTTTCAGCCAAGGTTTCCGAGAGCATGTTGAGCTCTTCTTCTGAGAAGCGCTCCTTGCGCAGGCGCGCAGCTCCTTTTTTAAGTGCTTTGGGCATTCTTATATGCTGCTGGATTATTTTGGGACAGGGGGGTGGTGATGTGACTCCTGGGTGCAGTGGATGGCAATGGATTTTGTTTTTAAAGATGGCCGCCTGCTCTTTCCCGTTCCTGTGCGATGACGCTACTTCCGGTTCCACTTATTTATGGTTGCCGCCATTAGCGGTCACCGCTGATAGCGGTCACCGCTAATGCCGGATGCATGGATGGCGGTGTTGCTATCTGCACTTCTCTCGATGCTGCTAAGAGCGATTTTTGGTTCTTTTACGGCATGGCGGTAAGGCCCTTACCGGCATGGCGCAAAGCTTGTGCCCCCAAAGTCATTATAGCTCTCTAATAGCGAGCTCTTCGCAACACAGACATGTTATTTGCTCCATGCCGGTAAGGGCACTGACTTACCTCCAAACTCGTAATGAGGCCCTATGTGTTTTATTGATTGATGTTATTGATTGGTGCAGAGATTTAATTAAGTTTTAATTGAGTAAGCCAAGGGTCTTTGCCTTTTGTCACCTGACCTCTGATGCATCTGAAATATTTCATCACATTGTGCAAGTTGAATAGTTTCATATTGTGCCCAGGTAGCTTAGCATGCATGGTTACAAATGGTTCTCAATGATTGACTTCTGATTTATGTACACTGCTCGATGATTGATTATCCCTTCAATGATGTAACCTGCTCATTATTCTATTGTCCACACTATATACATCCACTAGCCATTTTCAAACTGCAGGGGAACACCTGCTAATTCCCTATACACACTAATACCTTCCAAACCTTACAAAACCTCTACCAGCTTGTCATGCACAGCCCTTCACCAACCCTTGACCCATCCTTATTTTCAAGGCATTCCTTGCCAGTATCAAAGAGAGAAGAACATCCTCATTTGGGCACCTTTCTGGAGTGGCATACCCCAAGGGTCTTCTTAACAACTCCCCTAGAAACATACCAAAGCAAGAAGCATGGGTTCTTCATATCTACAATCATCAAATCTTTAGGTTTCACATCGGGCCTCTGTTTACTCCTACTAACTTTCATGTGCTCCCCTATTTTATTGGCTGTTGTGCCAAGAGGCCACGGAAATGAAAAAACATGTCACTAGTGAAGACCACTTTTGCATTAAATTTGATAGCAACAAGGGCATTGACAAACGCTCTGTTCATTATCACATATGGGTGGCTTGGCATTCCCATGTCTGGGTGACTTAAAATAGTATAAGGGTATTGCTTTCAGGTACATACAGTGGGTGAAGTAGACAGGCAATCAGAGAGCAAGATGCAACAGCATTGAGTGGGCACCCTATTTACAGTTAAAAGATGTCATCAACAGTTTAGGAATCGAGGAGATGTCTTTGTGGACAGGTTTCAAGCTTGACAACATGAGGGTAGATGTGATGTGAAGAAGACGAGTGTTCCAGTGATGGGAGTGATTAGGATAAAGGAAAAAAAGTGAGAGGTAGTGCATGGAGGGTGGGGAATAAAGGAGTGCAGGTAGACTGCAGAGTTCGAGGGGCCCTGGTAACCAGAGGGTTAACCAGGTAACTATGGGATCAGCCTGTGGCTATATTTTAAGAACAGATGGAGGAATTTAAAGAGGGAGTGGATCCACAAAGGTCAGCTATGCTGTGAGCAGGCAATACTTAGATGTGGCTGAGAACCATGGGAGGTTGCAGAGGGTGTGGGAAGCAAAGTTCAGTACTTTGTTGAGGGGGACATTAGTAAAGGGAGCAATCATCTGTTTGGCTGAGGCCAAGGGCAGGGATGAGATTGTGGGTAGAGTGAAAGATTAGAATGCAGTTGAGATTCTGGATGTTAAGGATGTTAAGGTTGGCTGCCTCATGGGTGGAAGTAATACATTGTTAATGTTTCAGATCATTATCAGAAAGTATCCTTAGAAAGAGGGGGCATGCTTTGGATGAACATTTCAGGGGAAAGGAAAGAGCATTTCTGGAACATTATGATATCATGAAGGAAAGAAAGGTGGAAAGGTGGAAAGAAAGAAAGAAAGAAAGAAAGAAAAAAAGAAAGAAAGAAAGAAAGAAAGAAAGAAAGAAAGAAAGAAAGAAAGAAAGAAAGAAAGAAAGAAAGAAAGAAAGAAAGGTATTCATTTATGATATTTTAGGAATGGAATGTGTAATATGTTTTAAGATTGTATGGACGTTGTGGATTAATTTGATAATTTGATTATCGAACCAGCTAAATTAAATGGAATATAATTCAAATATGGAATCAACTATGCTATACCACTTGTCATTTACGTATTCTATTTTATTTGTCTTTCTGTTACTTAGTTCAAACCAATCTAATTTAATTTAACTGAACCTACATTTTATTGATTAATGCTGATTTTCTTCCCTCCTGCTCATTTGTATGTATTTGTATTGATTTTCCCAATTTGTGTAAAGTTCTAAATGAAGAAAATCACAATAAAAATTATATTATAAATAGTAAGTACACTGTATTTATTTCTGTATTATTACCATTACACAGCCATGTTAGTGGCTGTGTAGTTATGGTTAAGTTGCTAATCCCATAGGAAGAGCACTTTTTGGGTGGCTTATAACTTCGCACCCCCTTGACGAATTCCTCACCAAACTTTGTGAAAAAAGTATATGGCCCACTCTGAATTTTCTTGCAAAGTTTTGTGAGGTTTGGTCCAGGGCGGGCAAATTTATAGGGGGATCCCCAATTTTTCTTTTTTTCCCATAGAGTGATTGGGGAAAAACCTTTGCGCACGCCTACAGCCCAAACCGCTGGATGGATTTTCACCAAATTTGCGGCAGGAGCAGCGGCTTGGTCCCAAAAGCGTGCTTTTGTAAATTTGGTGACAATCCATTCAGTATTTATTTTTAAACGATCAAAAAGTAGGTCTAAAAAAATGAATGATATCTATGTCCGCTACGCGGACACACTTCCCTGTTCGCTCCTTGGACAGGATATCGATTAGCTAAATGCTTGCGTCATGTCCACGGACATGTGACGCATTCGCTGATTGGATGGTGAAGAGCGTGAAGTGCGTCAGATTGTTCCGATGCGCCCGCCATCTTGGATCCGGTTTTGGAGTCTGCGGACATCGCGGCAAAAACATATTAAAAAACACAACATTGCACTTGTTAAACTTATCAAATAATCTCTGGGAGGTGAGGGTTGATGAGGATGGGATGGGTTATGGCTGCAAGAAGCAAAAAACAGGTGTTTTTTTGTCACAAAAGTCACACAGTACATTTGGAGGTGTTCCACAATATAATTTGCCTAATGTACAGGCAAAAGAGATTGCATTTTGGCATTCAAGGCATGGAGATGTATAATCATGGAATTGTGGACTTGTAAATATAGATTGTTGCTTCTGTAGTCTGCAACCCCAACTTTATCTTGTGGTATTACAGAGTAATACTACATTCCGGATGCCCGTTACTCTATATTGTTTATATTGGTTGCCAAATATTTATTAATATTAAATAGAAGCAATTTCGGGTTATTTTACACTATTAATTAAACCGCTTGATGTTTATAAATTGAAGTGCTGGTGGTACAACCAGAGCACGGCAAATAAAGGACTAATGTGTCTGTGTTAAAATGTAATTAAAATAATAATGGAGTCAGACTGGCACCCCCTATAATCTGGCATCTGAGGCAGCCACCTGCAGTGTCTGATTGACGTGGATGAGAATAAGAGTTGTCATGGATGCTGTGAGCCAAGTTTTTGCAAAGTGAGAATGTATTTTGATTCTGAGTGAAGGTCACCAGCTTTGAATTTTTGTTTGCGAGCTAAGGAAGCCCACGCATGGGACACACAGTATAAGGTTCATTTGTTTTTTGACCATGAGAGAAAGGGACCATTCCGTAAGGAATGCAATGAGAGGAGGTTTGTAATAATGAAGATTTGATAAGGTTATGCATTCCAAAAGTGTGCAAGGAACATGTAAATTCAGTTCATGAAGAATCTTTGGTGCCAACACAGTGAGCGTTGCGGTCTGACTTACGCCAAGAGAATGGAAATGGTGAATATAATGTACGTTTTATTTTCGACGATTGTATATCAGAACGAGCATTAACTTATTATTATCTCAAGATTATTTTTGGGTAATATTCTATTTGTCTGTTCTGTGTTGCTTATTGCAATGAAATGCAAGTACTATCTTTGTGTGTAGTTGTCTTTTTACGTGGTTATGGGGAGTGCAGCATCGAGGTGCATGTAGACCACCACTAGGTTCACCAGGTTCAATGATAATTTTCGTTAAAATGTCATGTATGACCATATCGATTTGTGTAGCAGTTTCCACGTTGTTTTCTCTTTGTTGAGATTGTTTGATGTCTGTGCTAATCGTTAGTTTAAACTCTATGCCGAATTAATAAGTCAATAGATACATTGTAAGAAAGTTCGGGTATTGAGACACATTTTCTGTTATGTTTACGAAACAGATATATTCTGCCTTTATGCGATTGTCATAGATTCCAGATGCCAACTGACGGGTTCTTCAATCGGCAGCTGAATGTAGCTGTCAACGCCTGGATCATAGTGACTCTTTTTTGGGACGATCAGCCAGGGCCCATATGCCCTTACACTGTACTAGCGATTAGGAGTAACATAACATCCTTTACGGTGGTCTAGCCCCAAGTTGATGTAGAAGCCCTGGAATTCACTGTGCGACCCAAGCAGTTCTTTTACCGAAAACGAACACCTTGTGTACGCAAAAAGAACAACGTGTGCCTCACAATAAACATTTTGGATCGCGAGCGAAGAAACACATTTGCAATTTGATTGAATATGGCAATAGACGGATGTTCTCGGAGCATTTATTGTGAAATAAAAGTACTTTACAAATTGTACAGTGTTATTCTTTTCTTTTAAAGTATGGTTTAATATTCCGAATTTGACGTGCTGTGTTGTTAGTCGCTGTGTGTAGATTTTTGTATTCTGCGTCATGTCACGTAGGTGATTATGGGTGCGTTTGGCTACGCTGACGAGGAACATCACCGACGAAGGTGTATAATATCACTAGGTTTGGTGATGTGAGGTTCCGAGGCGGGGCATATGATTTAGTGACGTCAGGGCAGTTTACCTTAGGCAGATGCAGCAATGGATAAGAATAGCAGAAGATGGACGCGCCCTGCTGCCAGATTTCGTATGTTTTTAAAAGAGGAAAAGTGTGGTAAAGTGAATTGGAAATGTTTGCGATAGATCAACGTGTGTATAAAAATACATGGCCAAACCCTCGGGACAATAATATTTTCTGAGCATTGGACTTGTGAAACTTATCAAATAATGTCTGGGGAGGTGAGGGGTGATGACGATGGGTGGGATATTTCTGACCTGATTTCGAATGAGTTTACAAAGTTTGATGGGATTTTGTGCAGAGGGGGTAGCTTATATGACGATTGTATGTGCATTCATTTGACACTTTGGAAAAATAAAACGTGGGTGGATTTCCAGCAAACTTTCATAAGGCGCATTGGCAAGGATCTACAAGCATGGTTTTGCAAATGTGGCAGTGTTTTCTTATTTGACAAGTGTCATAATGTAGTAAATAAAAAATAGTGGTATAGCTTTAGTGACTTAGGGGTAGCCTGTGGCCATGGGCATTGGCCAGAATGTCCGGTTCATGATATAAGGTCATGATCCGGACAATCTGGCTACCGGCCATGACCAGAAGGGACAAAACATAGGATTAAAATGGTCATGTCCACCTGGGACTGGCTTTGTGGTAAAGTTATTCGAAATTAGGATAGATTTGAAAGGGAAGAAAAATGTGCTTGTGGCAATATGGTCATAGGGAGTTCTTTTTGCCTTCTGCAGGCTGCCATGGAAAGCGAAGAGGGGCCCTGTATGGAACCCCCTGCCTTCCCTTTGCATGGTGGCCATCTTGGAAAAGGATTTTCCTTCCTAAATCGGGACGCCACAGGCGTCCAGGTGTACGACGAAAAATCCTCTTTTTTGGTAGCACGGGTTCCCGCTTTGGGAACCTAGGCTGCTAATGGTCTTCATCCCCCATTTCAGGGGATGGAATGGGGGGATAATGGTCCAGAGACCTTGTTATCCACCCTTGCTTCGCTTGGACTGATAACTTGGGCTGCTGGGCCGGTATCCATCATTCCAGTCCCTGTAACGAAGAATGAACGCCCCAATATTGCCATTAGTATAACACAAAATGCAAATGGAAATGTTGGACAATCTTATTAAGTGTATGTACTTTAATGAGAAATATAAAGTAGATGGAGTCTATACTTTTTTTTAATTTTAAGTTCTATTTTTTAACTGTGAAATTTCTTTTGTTGTTTTTGGATGCATTTTTTTTTTTGGCAGGAGAGCTAAGAACGAAAGGTGGGGAGGGAAATGAGGGAAGAGGCACCAAACACTAATATGTAGGGGCAGTTGGACAGGGGAAAATGTTGCACGTGTGTTATTTCTAAGGTAGGGGGCAGTGTTTCTCATGCTCCTTGATTACAGCAGTGGTGGTGTCTCTTGGGGAGGAGGGATGGCTTTAGCAGGTGCCATTTTAGGATAAATAGCAGTTTTGCTAAAAGTATGTAGTGTGTACTAGATTGTTAATGGATGAGTAGGAATAGGTGATGGAGCTGTGCAAGGGAAATTTTGAAGTTGAATGCAGAGATCTTATTGTGAAGTGCCTACGGGTTCTCGGACACGTCATCATGCCGCACGCCAGCATATGGTCATGTGGCACTGTCCGGAAGGACTCAATGATGTCAGATGTTCGTAGATTTTATGGTTAAGTTGCACTAATAAAAAACTATGAAATTCAGTAAAAAAAACTTTGTTAAAGGGACATTATGGTTAAGCTGCGCTACTAAAAACCTATGAAATTCAGTAAAAAAAACTTTGTTAAAGGGACGTTATGGTTCCAAGTAAAACCAAAAAAAACCTGAAATTCGCCAGTTATGGTAAGCTAAGCAACCATAACTCTCGCCACCACCGTGCACTGCTAAGACTAACACCCAGGACATCAAAGATGACATCACGAAGAAACAACACCCCAAATTCATTATGCAGAATCCCAAGAATCACAAAGAGAAACCCTATCCTCAACTGTACATAATGAAATCATGATGTTGTCTGCAAAATTGGATCAAATCAGTAATGACCGAAAGGAACTTTAAAATTAGGTCAATAATCATGTGATTAAAAATGTTCATTATCACTGTCTTTCTTGCACCTGTGCCCCTTGTCCCCAGCAATCATATCCATCAAATTCACAAAATGAAAAAGAAAGATGCTTTGATGAAAACTTTATTTTACAGAAATTCCTAATCCTCCCATTTATGTTTCCTATTCCGATACCCCATCCCTTGCTTAAATACATTTATTTGTTATACTATAAATATCTTGTGTATTGTTCTGTCATATGTTTTTATCACAATTAATCGTCCACGGACACCACGACTGTCCCGGGTGTCGGCACTCAAAATGGACAGTGCACGTTGTCCAGACATGTCTGGTTTTGCATGGCGCAGGTGCTCTCCATTTTCCACCCGATGGGTGTCCGTGGACGGCCGTCAGTGCAACGGACGTCCCCAGATGTTGTTGCATGACCACACGCGTGCAGCGTGGCAGCCTTACCACAAACAGTGTTTATGTTCTGTGGACAGTTTAAAACTGCATGTTCTGGCCCCATTTAGGGTGTTTCAAGTTGAAAGTGTACCCTTTCAGAGCTCCTAGACCCATTCTTGGTAGATCTGGCAACTTTTTACAACTTTCCAGGGCCTAATTTCGATCCGGTTGTCCACAGACCGTCGCACAGTCTGCGACAACCCCTCTGAAGGGACCCACCCATTATTTGCTTTGGAGATCACCTTGGAAATTCTTCAATCCTGCATCAATGGTATCTGCTATGACCATTCCTCCTCCTCAGCCACCATCACCATCTGGAGGGCCTAAACAGGGGAACAGGCATGCAGCTAAAAATGAGGATCAAGAGGAAGAGGAAGATGAGGAAGAGGAAGTGCCTATCTCTAGTACCCAGAGTGAGTCATGGGTGCAGCCTTTTTCACCACCATTGTGGTGTACCAAAGGGTTGGGCTGCCAAGGTAAGAATAACTGAGTGCAAGGAAAACTTGAGCTGTACACCTACAGGATCACCTCCATGCAGCGCCACACCAAATACAACCACGCGTGTGCTCTGCAAAAGGCTGTTGCTTCCTCAGGCAGAAGTATGTTATCTTCCTCTAAGCCATCTTCCTCAACTGCTCCTGCTACCGTACAACATACACCTGTGAGGCAGAGGATCACACCGGGTGCCTCACAGGCTATAGAAAACACTGTTGACCCATATCTTTCAAGAGTCACAGTATTATGTTTGTACTGCAATGGACCAATCTGTAGGGGGGAACAATTTTGTAGTGCTTTCAAGGGTGCGGTCCAGGAGCACGAGAAACACTAACCCCACCTTAAATTTAAGGCCCGCCCAGCATCTTCCCCTGTCCACCTGCCCCTCTGTCTCTGTGGTTGGTGCCCCATCCTTCTCTTCCTATCCCCTCCTTACCTTGCATCTCCTGAGTTTTATTTTTAAAAAGTCCCAAAAAACAAAATTTAAAAACACCAAAAAAATGGTTCCTTTAGGAGCCACCACTCACAGTTAGAAGATAGAACTGAAAAAAAGATCACAGGCCCCTTTTGCAGCCTGCATTGTCCACAGACAGCACTGTAGTCCACAGAAATCTTGGAAATTCCAGGGTTGGGGGAATGAAAATCATTTAAATTGTTTTTCACACAAGAATGGTGGCTCTTAAAAGAACCTTTTTTTCTCTTTTTGACTTTTACATTCTTTTATTATTTCGTTTTATGTACTAAATAAAAATGTTACAGAGAATAAATATTTTGTGTTACCTTCACAGAAAGTGTTTCAATTTTAGTGACTATTTTGCATTTTTGTTTCCTGCAAGAATACTTGAATCCATGTTTAATGTGTTTACAGAAACTGCTTCAATGCATTTTGAATATTTTTCAGAAAAATCTGATTGCACACATCAGTCAGATGCACTCCTTCTCTTCGAAAAATATCAACAATGTAAAATGTAATATTTTCATTATGAAAAGTAGTCATGCCAACATCTTGCAAAACAGCACATACAGCTTGGTTCACATTGCACCTTGTTTTTTCTATTTGTGGATGAAATAAATTTGAACACATCCACATTTGTCCCTAGGCTATCCGCGAAAAAATTATTTTCGATTGTGGAAACAGTTCCATCAACTTTCCATATGTATCCGTCATTGCAAACTGTAATGAAATTCCGGTAACGTGGCCCAAACTGTTGCCTCCAAAATGAACAACAATTAGGTCTGGGTGTTTCAAGTGAACCATATTCTCACAAAATGGGAGGAAGTCTGCCCACTAAATTTTTTGCACTCCATACCATGAAACTTGAAATTCATCAAATCCAAGATTTTCAGACAATCTACAGTGCTCAGACTAGCCCTTCAGCCAATGGATCCAAGAGTCTCCCAGAATCCATACACTCTGCTTCCCTAAATAACATTGCCATAGCCATTGTCAGTGCACTCAGCAAACAAAACTCTTGCTTCCCTCTGTTCCTGTACAACGCACCCAGGAAACCTGATTGGCTGATCCCCCACTGTCCATGGACATCCACGCCTGTCTCCGCAGTCCCTTTTCCATGCCATGCATCCTTAAAAGACCTGGATGTGGCACATGCCGTCCGTGGAATACTGTGTGTCCCCGGATGCCGTAGTACATAGCAGCCCTTTTATCCTTTCCACTTTCTTGTTTATAACATGCCTTCATTGGATATTTTCAAACAGTCACACTTCCATTCACCAATCACATCCAAAACTCTACACCTAACCCTGTCCTCTCACTTCAACACTTCAGATGTATAATTGAACTCTGAGTGTACATATCTCCTCGTAATCACAGCCATCTGTATCAAAGAAAACTTTGAAACTCTTCAAGAGTTCTAGTTCCAGATTCAACAACATCTGCACCCAACAATACATAGCACAGGTATGCTTATATTTTGTAAGTATTTTATTCAACTTGTTTACAAATATATATATGAAGGGTTTCTGCTACTACCCTGTAATAAGCTTCTCGGGAAGCATATTCACTTGTTTAACCACTCTTACAAATAACATGTATTGCAGCATTCAGCACCTGCTCCCATGAAGCAGCAACTACTTACAATGCTGTGCGTTTAGAAATATTTCTTTTTAGGACCCCAACATCACCCATTCCAATCTGTAGGTGCTTATCAAGTTTTTCTACGGGTTTTTATCAAGTCTTTGTACAGTGCCAACGGCAAAAGGAGGAGGCGGCTTAGCTTTCACAACGTTGCTGGCTGGCAGAGCACAGTGTGTATAGATGCCCATTCTACTGACCTTTTGTATGGTGCAATGACTCTGTTCAAGTCTTTTTACAGTGCTAACGGAATAAGGAGGAGGCGGCTTAGCCTTCATAATGTTGCTGGCTGGCAGAGTGCAGCGGTATGCTTCAGTGTATTATCATGTTGTCAGGGTGGAGGTGTGGTCACCCTGCCACCTATGCAGCCCGTGAGCTGATAAGAGATAAGGCAGTTGCTGTGCAGTTGCAATTTAGTCCTTAGTTCAGCAGTCAGCTTTTATTTTCCTGCCTTGCTGCTCTGAAAGATCATTCTTTTCACCTGTGGATTATATTTGCCAAAATAAAAAGTCTTGTGACGAGAAGCATATATTACACGACTGGTTTCGCTTAAGGCTTGCTTATACTCTATGTGTGTAGCCTAATACTGAACTACCTTGCAGTGGCCTAGTATAAGAGCTGCACATTGTGGCTGATTGGCAGAACCCTGTAGGAGTATTGTGATCTGTGCATTGGTATTGTGCTGCAGCCATCTAGCAGCAAGTATGAAAGCAAAATGAAGCCTAAATCCTGCCTAAAACGGGGATTATGCAGCGAGACGAATACAAAAGGAAAACACTTAAGAAACCCAAATTTAACAACCGAAAGTGCAAGGCTCGGCCCAAAGCCCAAAAAAGGGAAAAAAGAAGGGGGACTTTGTGGTGTTACAAAGCAGGGGGATTAACACAGGATTACAGGTTACTTCTCAGGAAGTGGCAATACTGTGGTTAGCTCCAAACAACCTATAGGTACTCAAAGCAAAGAACCTGTTGAACTAGTCATCACAAGTCCTTTGTGTTTACCTAATGCTGCAATGAAGGCTGTTCAAGATCCTCTACTCTCATGGTCGCAACATTCATTGGACAACAACAGCTCACTGCTGAAGGTGTGCCATAATATTAGACACAAATCATTGGGAATGCAACCTCAAGAGAAGAATGCCTCTGTATCTTCTAACCTTTCATCCAGCCCAAATTTAGAAGCATTGGCTACCTCCGGGGATGCATCAGGGCCAGATATCAGCCCTTGCTATGCCCACTTCTATCTCCTTAGGGACACTGAAACTGGGAGCAAACAGTGTGACTTATTTTCAGAACTCCTAGCAAAGGTGGAGGCGTTGTTCTCATTATGTTCAGTAGTTGCTCCAGTAGTTGGCTGTGCTTTGATGATACAAAAGGGGCCCCACGCCAGCCCTCTTACCTCCTTGCGAGAACATCCAATTACAGTCGGTGAAGTTATTCCATTTCCACCGCACTCCTTCCGCAAACACTCTGCCAACACTCTGCAATGCAATGCGTCGGGTGTGGAGTGTTTGTAGTCGAAGCCCCTCCTTCTTCCAAGGAAATGAAAAATATATTCTGCTTCAGCTTCAGTAATACTGCACGAGTAATACAGCAACAAGCTTCTTGGAACAGCCAACCCTGTGCCAACAGTCCGCCAAAGTATCTATGTACAACACTTCACTTTACATATAAAGTACCATTCTTTCCAAACCTCTACTTTAAGACACCAAACACTGTTGCAGCAACAATCCACTATTACATTTCCACTAGGCCACAGTTTTCCTATTCTTTAAAAACACTGCAACACAATACAAATACATTAGACCACAAACAGAGTACTTCTTTTATTGAAGTCAGCACCACAGAAATGTACCTAGATATGTACCTTTTTCTGACACTCATATTTGCCCTGTTCCTTCTAATGTGCAAAACAGAAATACTTATACTCCAATTCTTTCACCAACATATGTAACACACTTTAGTACACCAGCCATGACACAAATTCATTAACTCTTCATCCCAACAACTCCTTCAACCTTCATGAATATCAACCTCGCTTAGTAAAAGTACTTCACCATTACCACATTTCCCCACTAACTTTCTTTTAAAATTACAGGAAAGAAGAACATTGCTCAAGACAGCTACAGAAAAAAGTATACCCTTCACATGAAACAAAGTAAGTACATTAATGTACCGTGTACATGTCTTTAATCGTAACAATATATGTCCACTATATATTAGCCTAGAGTATTCTTTTCCAACCAACATTTATTTCACTTTTACTCATTATATTGCACCATTCACACTCTTTTTAATCCCATCTAAATACCGACATTATAACATCCACTGTTTTCCAGCCATAAAACATCATAATGTCCCTTCTGATTCAATGCCACCACCACTCCCTTTCTTATTAACCCACAACATCACATCCTTGCAGACTCTTACTCTCTCAACCTTCCCAACCAAACCTTTAATTGCACTTCACAATAAAACTACACTGTATTAATCTCTTCAATAACACCCCCATACCCAGGAATAATACACGCTTATACATTCCAGAAGTTTCCAACCCAAACTTTGTCTTTTACCAACAGTCACAACAAAATGCCTACTTAAAAGCAACTCTATAGAAAAGAAAGAAATAATAGCGCACATAAAAATAAAAGCAAGCCATATTGTCACCCACCTCTAAAACAATGTACAGAAAATGTTAAAACGAACAAACTAGTAACCGCACTCAACAAAAATAAACCAGCCATGACTAAAAAAGCAAAGGCCCTTCCTGCAAAATGTAAAAGTTACAAAATATGTACAAAGAAAAGCAGACCTACTAATGAACCTAACACTATATCTACCAGTGTTAACATAGCCACTGTAAGGCAATCCAAAAAAAAAAGTTACAAAAGATGTTCTACCGTAGAATTATTCACAATCTTATAAAAAAAAGCAGTAAAGTCATGACCTACACTTAACAACTACTGCAGGAGACTAAACCTCGAAGCCCGATTGACAGCAAATTTCCACTATAGACACAATTGTCCATATTGATTTTAAACAGAATTAAACCCCTAACTAAATGAATCAATACATTTACAGAAAGCATTTCAAGACATGCACAATGTCAATATAGATACCTTTTCAAACTTCTGCCAAGGTGAATGGATTCCCACAAGCAGCACAGAACCATATTTAAATGAAGAAGCTTATAAAGAAGAAGAAAAGAAAAACAATTGCCATAGACAGAGATGGCCGAGGGTATGAAATGGTAGGAGACACCATTTTGGCAAAAGAAACCCTTAAAGAAAAAAACATCTGCAACAAAGTTTCAACCAAACATTCCTTTCGCCCAAAGAAACCGTCCCGTGTACAAATGGTGATGCAGCTCAATGTGTAGCGTACGCCAACAATCTGTTAAATCTTTTCGACAATTCCTCAATCAATATGTGAAATTAACAGACAAAAGTAAAATGAAAACTTAACAAACCATTGACTCTTGTCCAGTGTGCAGCCACACTGGACTTTAAGAACATTCATTAGCCTTCATGTTAGGGATTGCTTCCTATAGCACCTTCCAGCACATCAAAATGTTAGCAACACACCATTCCGCAATACGGAATCTTGTGCATTGACATACTATGCAAGAAGTCCTGCTGTAGAACTGCAGAATTTAAATAACATTGTCCTACATGGAACAATCAAAGAACTCCTTCAAGAAATATAGCACATCCAAAGTAAATACTTTGGCAAATAAGTTTTAGATCAGTGTGAAATTCACCCACTACACTCCACATGCACCATTGAAAATGCATTAGAAACATATCAAATGAGCCAATCCAAAGGATCCCCAATGAGCACATGGGAAAAAAGTGTAGAAACTTGTTCTTTTCCTCTATTCTTTCCTGCAGCAAAAGGAAGCAGATAGGATGAAAAATCCACACAAATGAGTGCATCAGAATATTGCTCTTTACTAATGAATTCTGAAGACCCCAGATTGAGACAAAATGTAGAACACATTTTCCACTGCTTGTTCGAAAGTGATCTAACAGCTTTATTTTATGGAGTTGCACACACATTATATTACCTGCGACATTCCTTCAGAAACCACAGATAGTGACCTAAGTATACAAATCTTATGCTTCCAAAAACATAATTGTGGCAAATACTGTTGATGTCGATATAAAAAAAAGTAAATACTATACAAATGTATTTTTGGCCTCTCTGGATCAGTTTGCAAAAAAGGACATGTAAATAGCTTGATGTCTTCTGTTAGACAAAGTGTAAAAGGCAAATCTCCAAAAAATACATACAACATTAAAAGGGATGAAGCATCCAAGTACATCAATGATGACAATGCAATCCTTGCCCTCTTTTGGAATGCAAACATAGACATACAATACATTTCAGACAATTCCACTGCAGTTGCAAGATATGTCACTGCCTATCTCACCAAAGCTTTGGTATAAAATGCTCTCCCCTAGAGAATGTGGGCGCTACGAAGCTGTAGACCGTTTAACAGGTACAGCCTTATATGGCAAATCTGAACACATTGGGCCTCATTATAAGTTTGGCAGTCCAGAAAAAAGGGTGCTGGTAAGCTCACTGGCGCCCTTGTTTCTGGACCGGCAAACTGTGGGTGTGCCTGTCAGAGCCGCTGTGCCAAACAGGTCTGCTCATGTAAGCAGCGGCACCATTAGCAACGGTGCCAGTGCTCCTGTGTCCCCACTCTAATGGAGTCCTATCAGATTCTATGTGAATGGGGATTAATGGGAATTAACAAATATACCGGCGCCTGACTTACCGGCCACCGGACTCGTAATGAGCCGATGGCACCAGGAGCTCAGGCAACAGTAAATTATTCCGAGCCCAGTAGCAGCCTGCCGGTAGCACTGGCAGGGTCACGGCCAGACTCGGAATGAAGCCCATTGTCTGGCTAAACCTTGGTCCCGCTTCATCCCGAAAAAGAGTACTAAAATCCAACCAAGAGATAGAAACAATAGCCACAAATGATCCCAAATGTCAGGACATTTTAAAAAACATATTTTTGACACATTCTACCCAAACTGAAGTACTTCTTTGGAGAAAAAAGTGCCTGTACGAAATAGCCCACAACTACTCCTTCAAAAACAATGTCACACCAGATGAGACAACTGGCAAATATTCAGTCTCAACTTGTGAAGGAAGCCTACTAAAACTTATCATACCCAACCTAATTAATCATATAAAGGTATACATTAAATCTCTGCAACATAGATAACTGTATTATATGGCCCTACTGCAATTTTTTAAACCTTGGAGAAAAGAAGAGGAATTATTAAGTGACTATGACTCATTTGAAGCTGCATTCAAAGCAAATGAAAGCAGTATACCAATTGTCAATTTCAAACAATACAAGGACATTTTGGACAATGAGCACCAACAAGAGGAAGAAATTGAAGCTTAACTACCTATAGACACTCCTGAGGGCAGTCATCGTTCCCTTGCTGGAAGCCAAGAATCACTTGGAAAACCACTCGTTCTAAATTAAGCATAAATAGTCATGAGTAAGGTAGAAAATACCATGTATCAATATAAACTGAAGAGGCCTTGTCATTGCTTAAATTACAGCTAAATGATTTACAACTCATAAACATGAAACTAAAATGGGCAGCTGTAAAAATTATAAACCTCTGCTCCTGGATGTAGGTGGTGAAGCTGGTTATGAAAAAACATTGTTAATTAAAATTATAAGCACATGTGTACAAAACATAATAAACAACATTTCAGATATTGTAACAGCCCCCACAGGTTTAGCTGCCTACAACATTGGAGGTGTAACTTTACACAGACTACGGCTAGTTCCAGAAGAACACCAAAACAAATTAGAATACTACAAATTGTCAGCAGAAGCTTCTACCGAAGTATGCAGAATTCTGAAACAAATGAAACTGCTCCTAATACATGAAGTAAGCATGGTTTCCAACCTCATGTTGGCTTTAATTAACCTCAGAATGCAAGAAGTCCTAAAAAAACAACTATGTATGAAGAACTGTTTGAAGGAAAACATGTTCTTCTTTTCAGAGACCTCCTACAGTTAACAGCAGTAAAAGGTCAACCTATTTTCAAAACATTAGGACACAACAATGCCTCAACACACTCGGCACCATTGGGAATGTAAACATCTAGATACCTTTTCAGAACAGAGAACTAACTCAAAACATGTGTCAGTCTGCAGACCTCACCTATGCTAACATTTTAAAAAGCATTAGAACTGTTCTGCTTACTAAAGATGCCAGATCCATTGCCAATAGAAGACTAATCACTGAGTTTTTTGGGCAAAGCATATCTGCTCCTGATGTCATGGAACAATTAACTCAAAACAATCTAAAATGCATGCCCTTAATGCCAACCCTTGAAAGCTGTAGTCAATTAAATGAGACAATGTAAAACAAGAAATGCAACCCATACTAAATGTCAGCTCTACAGACAAGCTAGAAGTTAACAACATGACACTCCTTATGTGCCAACAAGCAACAGCACAACTAAATAGCTTACAAAAATGTATCTCCAGCAAAGCTGGTTTGGAGAAAATGTTAACTTTGTGTCTAAACTGCAGAGTAAATCTAAAATGTAACCTTGTCATAGAACAAGGTTTGGTCAGTGGAGCAATTAGTACAGTTGTTGGCTTCCAAACCTATCCACATGACAACAACATTCAGTTTTTCAACATCCACTTTGACACGCTTGCAGATGTTAAATAAAGTGGCCATACCATATTTTTATTTTTATTTATTTGTTGTTTGCTTGTTAGGAGCTTATACAATAAGAATATACTGTTTCAAAGTGCCCAGAGTGCAGGGAGAGAGGGTACATTACAACACAATTTTAAGAGCTGAGGGGAAGAGGAAGAAGTGTGAACGTACTATGCCTTGTGAGTATTCAGAATGTGCAAGTGCAGAAAGGAAGAGGGCAGAGAGGGTAAGGGCTGGGGAGTCTAAGCTCGTGGTTGGACCATGGAGGAAGTACTAGGAATGTTTAGTATTACATGGCCAGAGGCGCGGCAGATGTAAGTGCAAGTCTCCAGAGCAGAAGGTGTGCAGATTCAAAGTGCTGTGGATAGAAAGGAGCTGGTAGTAATTGGTGAGGGGGGTCAAGGCACCAAAGATGCAAAAGGGCCAAGGATACTGATTCAGTAACTATGGGACTAGTAGAGGGGAGAAGGTGGGAAGGGGGAGGAAAAGAGGAAAGTCTTAAGGAGCTTCTGCAATTTGAGAAAGTCCTCCTCAAGGCGGAGGTGGAGGGGGAGTGTATTCCAAAGGAGGGAGTCCGAAGAGGAAAGTGAGCTATCCCCTGCCCTCTTTTTAGCAAAAACACTTTACACACACAGAGTCGGTGCCAGAGGAGTAAAGAGGTCTAGTGGGACATTATTTAGTGATATAGAGCTGAAGATAGTGTGATCCCCGCGCTAGACAGCATTGCAGATGATGCAGAGGGATTTTAATGTTATCCATGCACCAATAGCATGTTTCCTTCTTTTCAAAGATATGTATGTACTCAGTGAACAATTTTCTCTGTCTCTTGCATATGTTGTCACTATTCACAAATCGCAAGGTCTAACCCTAGATCATACATCGATTGAGATTGGTAGCACAATCTTTAAAGAAGGTATGAGTTGCTTAGCACTTTAAAGTCTCTGTATACTCAATGGTCTATTCCTAGTTAACTTTGATGCAAACAAAGTCAACGCTGACATTCCTTGCATCCCAGAACACAACATGCTATGTGCACTGTATACACCATCTAGATATGTACCCTGTACCTCTGAAAAGAAGAACTATAAAAAGAAAACAAATATAAACAGAACGTATAACAGATCTCCCAACAACGCTGCAAAAGAAGCAATGACCAACTGCTTCTCCATCAAATAATACAACCACAAAACTGCCTACTACAAACTCAACTGCACAACCATCAGAAGACAAAGAGACAAATATCTCTTCTCCCAAAAAATCTGCAGGCCCATTAAACAATGCAGAGACACCACTCTCTGGTTCATTTAAATTGAACAACACAACTGGAGTAACTTGAAATGGAAATGTAACAATCAATCTTCTCTTCCAATTGCCACCAATTGTTCACAACATTTACTTAAACGGCTCGGTCCAGTTGTGTTTGCAAATGCTCGTCCTTCTTAGAAATTCCACAAATAATCCTGATAGCGCCTACAATGTCTCAGGTGTTGGACTACTGTGCAAGGATGGTAATATGTACCATAAACACACACGAAGATCCTCAAGAATTCTGAATGCACTTACTACAAGCACTAGAAACCAAAACCATCCATATAAATGAAATCTTCTAGATTTTATACACGTGGATACATACATGCACTCTCAGCAACTATGTTTCACAAGAGCACATCCCTAATAAATAATTTGTATATGTATCCATACCAAATTGTTAATCCATTCCATTTCACCATCTTCTGCAGAATGCAAAGTATGCTCTTTTTGCAATTCAGACAACCGGTCCAGCATACTAATAAACTCACATACCCAATATGTCATGCTAATGCTTCTAAGGTACAATGTAGATGGTACTAAAAACAATGGTAATCTTACTAGCTTTACACTTGGCCAAGTATATCTGTGCAAGAAAACCTTCACAACAGTAGGCATAATACACCACACTAGAGCCACAACCACTTCAGGGCACTAAACTGCATATGTCAAAAAAATAAGTGGTTGGTTTGATTGTAATGACACCTCAGTTACTCCAAAACGTAGGTTACCAGCAAATTTAACAGATGCCTATTTATAATTCCTACAACCCAAATGTACCCACTAAACTGTAGCACAATGAACAGTTACAATAAGCCAACAGGTATCTAACTACATACATAATACCGCAATAGTACTTTTAAAAGTCAATTTAGTTATAATATGCCAACAGGTATCTAACTACTTCAAAAATACTCTTCATTGCAATACACATCAAATGCGCCATCACAATTCTTGTTTCTACATAACTTTTTCTAAAGGCTAATGTAGTTAGAATAACCCAACAGGTATCTAACTACTTTAAGCATTCTCTTAATGACAACACCCTGACCCCCACTAAAATTGACTGCAGACTCGCCGGCATCTGCAAACCCCTATTTCACCTATAAAAACAAATCTGTGTCATCTTTATTCCACTCCCCTGCCCTTTTAACACCCTCTTTTAGCCATCAAAAAACCTAAATGTGTTTTCCAAACCTGTTCGTTCACGGCGCTCTCCTCAGACTTCCGCAGTGTCCGCGGACTGGGCGGCACCCGGACACACTTTTTTCACCTTGAATAACAACTCCACAACATCTTTACTCCATGCCCCACCCTTTGCAGACCCTCTTTCGACCACCAAATAACCCCAAATGGGTTTTCAAGATGTTTTCCCCACACCACTATCCGCGGACACCAGCGGCTGTCCTCAGATCCAACATGGCAACCGTGTACAAAAATATGATGCACCTCAAGCTTTTCAACATCCAATCAGTGGGCGCGTCCGATGTCCACGGAATCTCGCCACCCCCTGATTGGTCCAGGGGGTGTCCGCGGACTGAATCGGGAAGTGAGTCTGCAGACCGGACAGATATACCACCAATGTTTATTTACGTACTTTTTGGCCATTTAAAAAAAAAGAATACTGGGTGTGTTTACACCAAATTTACAAAAGCACTCTTTCTGGACCAACTCTGCCACGAATTTGGGGAAAATCGGTCCAGTGGTTTGGGCTGTAGACATGACCAAAAAGAATGTTCCATTATGTCTATGGGGATTTCCACAAATTTTGGGATTCCCTCTACAACTTTGTCCCCCCTTGAAAAAAACACACCAAACTTTGCAGAATCATTCAGAGGGGGCTATATACTTGTTTCACAAAGTTTTGAGGATTCATCCAGGGGGGCAAAGTTGTAAGCTGCCCAAAAGTGCTCTTTCTGTGAGTTGAGCAACTTAACCATCACTCCATCACTACACAGTCGCTACTGCAGGCTGTGTAATATATATATATATATATATATATATATATATATATATATATATATTCAGTGAACAAACATTGTTAAAGGGACGTTATGGTTAAGTTGCACTAATAAAAACCTATGACATTCAGTGAAAAAAGGGACATTATGGTTGCAAGTATAACCAAAAATCCTCAGGAATTCATAATTTATGGTAAACTATGAAACCATAACTCGGTCCACCACCGTAGACTGCTAAGACTACCAACCAAGACATCAGAGACATCACAAATGTGATTGATAATATCATCACAAATCTGGGCCACTTGTTCTTGTTTACTGACATGATTAAGCTAGTTTTTTGTTTTTTTGTTTTTACTGACAATGAGAATTTCCAAATATGCTATATATCTACACATGAACCTTTGTATATGTTCTTAAAGTACTTTCTTTAGGATCTGGTGTCAGCTCATGGTGCACATACATGGAGCAATAAGCAGGCCTCAAACACACAATGTATTTGTATACATGAAGATACACTTTAATGTTAATAACATTTTCTGGTGATGCTGTTCTTTCTTCCTTACTTTAGTTTCCCTGTATGTGCCTCTCATTTGTATGCATTGTGGGTCTTCATATGTATTGGTTGTACTAGCACAATTGTGTAGTAAGTCTTGAATTGTTAATTAGTTATTACATGTATAACATTACTCCAAACTCTGATAAGGTAGCATTCATTAATTTACTATCCAAAATTACAAGATAATAAATATTGTACTTCTATGGTGCATGCTGCAGCCATTGACTATGTTTATGTACGATTAGGTTCCTGCATTAACAACAACACCCCAATATAATGTTTTGTTTAGATTAGTACATTCTTTGATAGATTAAGCAGTACATGATAGGTCTCCCCATCAACCCTGAAATTTTATTACCAACATTATAAACACAACCCCTTATAGGGACTTTTCATGAAAATTAATTTCATATGTGATGTCATCAGTGATGTCATCATTGACATTTCTAATGTCATCTTTGATGTCCTGGGCATTAGTCTTAGCAGTGCACAGTGGTGGAGGGAGTTATGGTTGCTTAGTTTACCATAATTGTCGAATTGCTGAGCCTTTTCGGTTTTACTTCTAACCATAATGTCCCTTTAATAACGTTTTTTCACAGAATTTCATACGTTTTTTCTAGTGCACTGTTCCTCTGCAACAAGTCCCTTATATGGTGCTCCCCCCAATGTCACAGCAATGGAAGTCGCGAACAGCGCGGTAGTCCACAAACGGTGGACAGCATTTGCAAGCACTAAAATCATAGGGGAGACCCCAAAAATATATAACCATCAACAAACAAACAGGTGTACTTAAAATCACAAAAAACGTTTACAACATGTAAGTATACCTTTTTGTACAAATATTCACGTTTAAAAAAGCAAACATTTCTTTAGGTAACACACATTGCAATCGAATGCACCAATCACAAAGCATAACTGTACACTTCATACAATCTCCCCAGTATAACATTAGATACAGATTGAAAACAGCAGCTGCTTACTGGACAACACATTCTTATTAAATGGTAAGTGCACTGCATTTATTTTTCTTTTATTAGCTTTCATTACATAAACATGTGTTGTAAAATAGAAGCCCTTTTCTTTCTCACAGAAATGGCAAGCACACTAGAATGGTTGGGAGAGAACCCTAGAGATGAAATGAGTGACAATAACATCTCCAGTGGTATGCAGTACATATTTTACTGTAAAAAAATAATGTACTTTATACGCACCACACTAAAATACTTATTTCTATTTCTCTTACAGTACATAGTGCTCATGATGAAAGCACACCCCAGGTTCATCATTTTCAGTCCCCACAATCAGAAAAAGAAGTTGCATCTCTAAATTTGAATAGTCAAATCAAGAACATGTCAACAAAATTCAATAAACTATCTAATAATGTCAATCAACTTGTACAATACGTGAAAAACCACCTAATTTAAAATGTTCCTTTTCACTGTCCCACTTACACCTGCACCCCTTGTCCCCAGCAGTTATCTCCAGCCAAATCTGAACATTTTCGTCAAAGACGATTTGATGAAACCTCAGTCCCGTCCTCCCCTCATGATTATTCTACATGAATGCCTAATTCTCCCATTTATGTTTCCCATTCCGATACCCCATCCCTTTCTTAAATATATTTTTTTGCACAGCAAATTCTTACTTTACTGTTGTGTGGTATTGCTTTGTGTTTTTAAAAAGTCCCATTATTAGTCAGCGGACCATGCAACTGTCTGTGATGCCCGCACTCGAAATGGAGGTGCCCCCGGACACACACTATGACCGGACATGTCGGTACCCCATGATGCACTTTTAATTAGTCCCCAGACATTGCACCTGTTTTACGGACACCTGATGCATGCGTGCTGAAATCCCCCACCTGCAGGGTGTCCAAGGATGGACGTGGGGGCCACGGACATCCGGGGATGGCATCATGTGACCGCGCCCGTGTTCCATGGCGGCGGTGTCCACGAATGGTGTCCGATGCCGCGGGCAGTTTAAAAGTGCTTTTCCAACCAATCTAGGATGTTTAAAGCAGAAACGTTACCCTTGCACAATTTGCAGTACCATTCTACATTGATGTTGATCTTGCAGGTTTTTACAACTTTTCAATGCCTATTTTCAACTCAGTAGTCCCCAAACAGCAGGACTGTCTGTGGGCGGTTCCTGAGAAAACCTGCTGCAATGGCTTCTCCTGTGGTCATCTTTGCTTCCCAAGCACCACCACCACCTCAACAACCTGGAGGCCTTCAAGAGGGGAACAGGCACAGTGATAAAGAGGAAGATCAAGGAGAAGAGGATGAAGTACAGGAAGTCCCTGTCACCAGCACTCAGAGTGAGTCCTGGGTGTGGCAATTTTTCACCACCATTGGAAATGTCCCAAAGGCACGCACAAGCAAGGTTTGATGCACTGAATGCAAATTTGTAGTCAGTCACGGGAAACCTAGCTTGTATTCCTATGGGACTACTTCCATGAGGCGCCACACCAAATCATCCCACCAGAGTGCTGTGAGAAAGGCAATACCTTTCTCAGGTAAGAGCAGGTTGACATCCTCCACCCCATCATCTTCATCTGCTCCTGTCACCACAAAGGGTAATCCTTTGGGACAGAGGATCTCATAGGCGGCTTTGCAGGCCATACAAAAACACTGTTGACCCTTACCTTTCAAGGGTCACAGTGGTATGAATGTACTGTGAAGCGACAATCTGTAGGAGGGAGCAGTTTCAAAATTCTTTCGAGGCTGTGGTGAAGGAGCATGAGAAACACTCCCATCTACATGATTAAGGCCTGCTCAACATCTTCCTCTCGCCACCTGCAACTTTAACTCTGTGGTTGGGTCCCCTTTGCCCTTCCCTCCCCTACCTTCTATTTCCTGAGAAAAAATGGCCAAAAAACACTAAATTAAAACTAAATTAAAAAAAGTTCTTTTAGGAGCCACCTTTCAAAGTGAAAAATAAGAAGTGAGGAAAAAAAGCACATGTTGTGGGACTATTGCGTTCATTCACTACTTTTGCAATCAAAATAGGTGGCTCTTAAAATAAGAATTTTTTGGGGTGTTTGTCTTTTATATTTATTTTTAAATGTTTGCTTTTATAAACTAGTAAGTAAGAAAACATATCACTATTTCTTCTCAATAGAAACTCACAGAAACTGCTTCAAAAGATTTTGAATGTTTTCCACAAAGGTCTGATTACCCACATCTGTTAGATGGACTCCATCTCGCCAAAAAATGTTGGCTCTATCAAATGTAATGTTCTCAACATGGAATGATGTCATGACAACATCCGAAACAAAAGCACACACAGCTTTATGGACGTTGCAACTCCCTTTTTCCAATTGCAGACCAAATGAACTGGAACGCATCCACATCTGTCTCTGGGCAATACGAGAACAAATTATTTTGGAATTAGGGAACATTTCCTTCAACTTTGCCAATGTCTCCTTCATTGCAAACTGCAGTGAGATTCCAGTCACATTTGCCAAACTGTTTGCACCACAATCAATGATAACAATGTCTGGTTTCTTTAATTGAACCATATTTGCCTAAAATGGGAACAAGTCCACCCACTTCATGCCACACACTCTGTACCAGAAAACTTCTGATACAGGAAATCCCAGATTTTTGGCTATTCCACAATGCTCAGCATACATCTTCACGCAGTGGACCCAAGAGCCCCCCCATAATTTAAACAATCTGCCTGCTAAAAGACATTGTCAAGGTCAATCCTCTCACAACTCCTACTAACAAAACTCCTGCTACCCTCTCTTCCTGTACACCACACCCAGGAAACCCGATTGGCTGATCCCCCGATGTCTGCGGCCTCCGCAGTCCCCTCTCCATGCCAGGCAGCACTAAAAGACCCGGATGTGGCACGTGGTATCCGCGGACATGTCGTCCAATTGAACGGGGCAGGAGGGAAATTAAACACAATGTAAGTTATTTAATCTTTAGTGGTGGATCTGCAAAGAACCTTTTAACCTTTTTTTGAGGTGGGGGTTTATACAAACACAATTTCTTTTGCTTTTATGTTGTTTCTTTCCTTACAGGTACCTCTTCAATGCATTCATTACATCCTAAAGGAAAATTTGCATTTCCAATGTCTGTGAAGTGAATTCCAACTGGACAAAACCAATTCACACCCTGAGAATTGACATAATCAATCTCAAAAGATGGCATTCCTGAAGCATACAAAAAAGAAGATGTACCTTTATTGACAATCTGGACCTCATTCTGACTGTGCTGGTCCGGTAAAAACAGTGCCAGTAAGCCTACCGGACTAGCACCGTATGACTCTGCGGGTGGATGCCGTCCAGCCCGTCAGGGTCAGACCTGGCGGGTGGAACGGCACCCGCTGCAGAGTTACATGGAAGCACCAGCACCGTTATTAACAGTGCCGGTGCTTCCGTGGTCCCCTTTCCCATTGAGTCCTATGGGACTCAAATGGGAATGGGGATATACACTTTATCAGTGCCTGACTTTCCGTAATGCTGAGGTTGTAATCCCCCGGTGTTACTGGCAAGCCAGGCACCAGTAAATGTTGCAAGTCCGGTGACAACCCGTCGGTAGCACCGGCAGGGTTACCGCCAGACTTGTAATGAGGCAGTCTGTCTTGATTGTTGAATTTGAGGACTGAAAAAGTGACATCTCCATGTACATCTCTGATTTATGTCAGAAAAAATAATCTGAGCAAATCCTTCAGCACAACTTGCAAGGACACAGGATTCACAAACCCCAAACTATCCCCTCCACAATGGTCAATCACTATATCTGGATATTTGAAGTGAGCCATATACTCACAAAATGAAAAAAAGCTTGCCCAGTTTGAGCCACAAATTGCATGCCAGGAAACCTCCACTTCTGCCAATCGAAATATCCAAAGATTCCCTGATTATCAGTATATCATTTTAATGACTAAATTGGAGAGTCCCCCACAATCCACAAACTCTGCCTTCTCAAACACATCACCACAGCATTTATCACTGCTCTCACAACTTCTGCAAACAAAACACATATTACTCTCTCTTCCAGTAAACCACACCCAGCAAGCCTGATTGGCTACATCCCACAGTCCCCTTTCCATGGCAGGCATCCACAAAATACCCGGATGTGGCACGTGACATCTGTGGAGTGCTGTGTGGTCTGCGTATCCACTTGGAGAGGGCAGCCCTTCTAACCTTTCCATTTCCATGTTCTTAACGCTCCCTCATTAGCTGCTTTCAAAGAGTCACACATCCATTCACCAATCACATCCAAAACCTCTACACCTAACCCTGTCATCTCTCTTCAACACTTCATATGAACACTTCAACTCTCAGAGTAAATATCTCCTGTTATTCAGCAAGCTCTGCATCTAAGAAAATATAGGACAGGTATGCTTATATTTTTAAAAACATTGTCTTGAGCTCTTTCACAAATATATATATATATATATATATATATATATATATATATATATATATTACATGGCCACGTTAGTGGCCATGTAGTTATGGTTAAGTTGGTGTTTCTATAGGAAAAGCACTTTTTGGGTGGCTTATAACTTCGCTCCCCCTGGACGAATCCTCACCAAACTTTGCAAAAAAAGTATATGGCCAACTCTGATTTTTTTTTGCAAAGCTTGGTGAGGATTCGTCCAGGGGGGGAAAAGTTATAGGGGGGGTCCCCAAACTTTTGCTTTTTCCCATAGACTGAATGGGAAAAAACTTTGCTCACGCCTACAGCCCAAACCGCTGGACGGATTTACATCAAATTTGCGGCAGGAGTGGCGGCTTGGTCCCAAAAGCATGCTTTGCTTTATTTGGTGTAAATCCGTCCAGTAGTTTTTAATAAAATGACAAAAATGTAAGTAAAAAAAAATTAGTGATATCTGTGTTCGCTTCGCGGACACACTTCCCTGTTCGCTCCGCGGACAGGACGGTGATTGGGCAAGCAGCTTGCGTGATGTCAGCGGACATCTGACATGCTCTCTCATTGGATGCGATGAAAGCGTGCAGTGCGTCTGGCTTCAGAGACGCCCGACATCTTTGTTCCTCGCATGAGAGGCTTTGTCAGCAGGAGCGGGATCTGCCGCCTGCACAGTAAGTCTGCCCCCGCCCATGTCTGTCTCCTGTTCCTCCCATCCCCGCTCATACCCCGTGTGTCCTTCTTGTCCCCCCAGCCCCACTCATGCTCCATGTCTCCCCTGTTCCTCCATCCCCCCGGTCACGCCATCGACACACGATGGCCAGCGGAGGGCCGAGGAGCGGGATCTGCCGCCTGCACTCTCCCTCCCCCCACCCCCGCTCATGCCCCGTGTGTCTCTCTCCCTATCCCCAACCCCCCCGCTCATGCCCCTTGTGTCTCTCTCCCTCCCCCTCACCCCCCGCTCATGCCCCGTGTGTCTTTCTCCCTCCACCCCACACCCGCCCCGTGTGTCTCTCTCCCTCCCCCCACCCTCGGTCATGACCCGTGTGTCTCTCCCCCTCCTGTCCACCCCCCGCTCATGACCTGTGTGTCTCTCTCCCTCCCCCCAACCCCTGCTCATGCCCCATGTGTGTCTCTCTCCCTCCCACCCACCCCCGCTCATGCCCCGTGTGTCTCTCCCCCTCCCGCCCACCACCCGCTCATGCCCCCTGTGTCTCTCTCCCCCCCCACCCTCGCTCAAGCCCCGTGTGTCTCTCCCCCTCCCCCCAACCCCCCGCTCATGGCCCGTGTGTCTCTCTCCCTCCCCTCCACCCCCTCTCATGCCCCGTGTGTCTCTCTCCCTCCCCCTCACCCCCCGCTCATGCCCCGTGTGTCTCTCTCCCTCCCCCCACCCCACGCTCAAGACGCCTGCCATCTTTGTTTGTGGTTTGCGGTGAGAGCCCCGCTAGTAAGTGTCTTCCTTCTGTTCCCCCCGCCCCCGCTCATGCTTGTGTCTTCCTCCCGTTCCCCCACCCCCTGCTTAAGTCTGTGTCACCTTCCTGTCCACCCCGCACCCACACCCCCGTGTCTCCCCTGTTCCTCCAGCCCCCGCTCACGCCATCGGCACACAGTGGCATGCGGAGGGCCGAGGAGCAGGATCTGCCACCTGCACAGTTAGCTCAGGCCCCGTGTCTTCCTCCCGTTCCCCCCATCCCCGCTCATCCCCCATGTCTCCCCTGTTCCCCCCCACCCTCCGCTCTCCCCCGTGTCTTCCTCACGATCCCCCCACCCCCCGTTCATGCCCCGTGTCTCCCCTGTCCCCCCCACCCCCCGCTCATGCCCGTGTGTCCCTCCCCTTCCCCCCAACCCCTGCTCCTGCCCTGTGTGTCTCTCCCCTTCCCCACGCTCATCCCCCGTGTCTCCCCTGTTCCCCCCACCCCCGCTCATGTCTCCGCTCATCCCTGTTTCTCATCTGTTCCCCCCACCCTCCGCTCATCCCCCGTGTCTCCCTCACAATCCCCCCCACCCCCCGTTCATGCCCCATGTCTCCCCTGCCCCCCCACCCTCTGCTCATGCCCCGTGTGTCTCTCCCCTTCCCCCCACCCTTGCGCTCATGCCCCGTGTGTCTCTCCCCTTCCCCCCACCCCCTGCTCATGCCCCGTGTGTCTCCCCTTCCCCCCACCCCCCACTCATGCCCCGTGTGTCTCTCCCCACCCCCCACCCCCCACTCATGCCCTGTGTCTCTCCCCTCCCCCCACCCTCTGCTCAGGCCCCGTGTGTCTCTCCCCTCCCCCCCGCCCCCCGCTCATGCCCCGTGTGTCTCTCACCTTCCTCCCACCCCCCACTCATGCCCCGTGTGTCTCTCCCCTCCCCCCCAACACCCTGCTCATTGCCCGTGTGTCTCTCCCCTTCCCCCCACCCCCCGCTCATGCCCCGTGTGTCTCTCCCCTCCCCCCCACCCCCTGCTCATGCCCCGTGAGTCTCTCCCCTCCCCCACATGCCCGGTTCATGCCCTGTGTGTCTCTCCCCTCCCCCCACCCCTGATCATGCCCTGTGTGTCTCTCCCCTCCTCCCCACGCCCCGCTCATGCCCCGTGTGTCTCTCCCCCATCCCCTGCTCATGCCCCGTGTGCCTCCCCTTCCCCCCACCCCCCGCTCATGCCCCATGTGTCTCTCCCCTCCTCCCCACGCCCCGCTCATGCCCCGTGTGTCTCTCCCCATCCCCTGCTCATGCCCTGTGTCTCTCCCCTCCCCCCACCCCCGCTCATGCCCCGTGTCTCTCGCCTCGCCCTTACCCCCCGCTCATGACCCATGTCTCTCCCCTCCACACCCGCTCATGGCCCGTGTGTCTCTCCCCTTTCCCCCCACCCCCCCGCTCATGCCCTGTGTGTCTCTCCCCTCCACCCCCCGCTCATGCCCCGTGTGTCTCTCCCCATACCCACACCCCCGCTCATTCCCCGTATGTGTGCCTCCCCTTACCCCCACCCCCCACTCATGCCCCGTGTGTCTCTCCCCCCACCCCCCTCTCATGCCCTGTGTGTCTCTCCCCTTCCCCCCCACACCCTGCTCAAGCCCCGTGTGTCTCTCCCCTCCACCCCCCGCTCACGCCCCGTGTGTCTCTCCCCTTCCCCCCCACCCCCTTCTCATTCCCCGTGTGTCTCTACCCTTCCCCCTCACCCCCTGCTCATGCCCTGTGTGTCTCTCCCCTCCACCCCCCGCTCATGCACTGTGTGTCTCTCCCCTCCCCACCCCCTTCTCATGCCCTGTGTGTCTCTCCCCTCCCCCCACCACCCTGCTCATGCCCCGTGTGTCTCGCCCCTCCCCCCACCGCCCGCTCATGACCTGTCTCCCCTGTTACCCCCCATACCCCGCTCATGCCCTGTGTGTCTCTCCCCTCCCCCCCTGCTCATGCCCTGTGTGTCTCTCCCCTTCCCCCCAGCCTCCGCTCATGCCCCGTGTGTCTCTCGCCTCCCCCCGCTCATGCCCCGTGTGTTTCTCCCCCTACCCCCACCCCCCGCTCATGCCTTGTGTGTCTCTCTCCCTCCCCCCCACCCCCCGCTCATGCCCCGTGTGTCTCTCCCCCTCCCTCCCACCCCCCGCTCAAGCCCCGTGTGTCTCTCCCCTGTTCCCCCACCCCCTGCTCATGCCCCGTGTCTGCCCTGTTCCCCCACCCCCTGCTCATGCCCCGTGTCTGCCCTGTTCCCCACCCCTGCTCATGCCCCGTGTCTGCCCTGTTCACCCCCACCCCCCGCTCATGCCCAGTGTATCTCCCCTTCCCCCACCCCCCAACCCCCCGCTCATGCCCCGTGTGTCTCCCCTCCCCCCCACCCCCCGCTCATGCCCTGTGTGTCTCTCCCCTTCCCCCCCACCCCCCGCTCATGCCACGTGTGTCTCTCCGCTCCCCCCCACCCCCCGCTCATGCCCCGTGTGTCTCTCCCCTCGCCGCCACCCCCCGCTCATGCCCCGTGTGTCTCTCCCCTTCCCCCCACCCCCCGCTCATGCCCCGTGTCGCCCTACTGTTTCCCCACCCCCCGCTCATGCCCCGTGTGTCTCTGCCCTCCCCCCACCCCCCGCTCATGCCCCGTGTGTCTCTCCCCTTCCCCCCACCCCCCCACCCCCCACTCATGCCCAGTGTCTCTCCCCTCCCCCCACCCCCGCTCATGACCTGTCTCCCCTGTCACCTCCCACCCTACGCTCATGCCCCGTGTGTCTCTCCCTTCCCCCAACCCCCGCTCATGCCCCGTGTCTCTCCCCTTCCCCCTCACCCCCCACTCATGCCCCGTGTGTCTCTCCCCTCCCCCCACCCCCCGCTCACGCCCCGTGTGTCTCTCCCCTCCCCCCATCCCCAGATCATGCCCAGTGTGTCTCTCCCCTCCACCCCCACTCATGCCCCGTGTGTCTCTCCCCTTCCCCCCACCCCCGCTCATTCCCCATGTGTCTCTCGCCTTCCCCCCACCCCCGCTCTGCCCCTTGTGTCTCTCCCCTCCACCCCCCGCTCATGCCCCGTGTGTGTCTCCCCTCCCCCCACCCCCTGCTCATGCCCTGTGTGTCTCGCCCCTCCCCCCCACTGCCCGCTCATGACCTGTCTCCCCTGTTACCCCCCACCCCCCGCTCATTCCCTGTGTGTCTCTCCCCTTCCCCCCCACCCCCCACTCATGCCCCATGTGTCTCTCCCCTCCACCCCTGCTCATGCCCCGTGTGTCTCTCCTCCCCCCCCACCCCCTGCTCATGCCCCGTGTGTCTCTCCCCTCCCCCCACCCCCTGTTCATGCCCGTGTGTCTCGCCCCTCCCCCCACCCCCTGCTCATGTCCTGTGTGTCTCTCCCCTTCCCCCACCCCACGCTCATGACCCGTGTGTCTCTCCCCTCCCCCACCCCGCTCATGCCCCGTGTGTCTCTCCCCTTCCCCCCCACCCTCCGCTCATGCCCTGTGTGTCTCTCCCCTCCCCCCACCCCCTGCTCATGCCCTGTGTGTTTCTCCCCCACCCCCCGCTCATGCCCCGTGTGTCTCTCCCCCTCCCCCCACCCCACGCTCATGCCCCGTGTGTCTCTCCCCTTCCCCCCACCCCCCAGCTCATGCCCCATGTGTCTCCCCTTCCCCCCCACCCCTTGCTCATGCCCCATGTGTCTCTCATCATCCCCCCACCCCCCGCTCATGCCCTGTGTCTCTCCCCTCACACCACCCTCTGCTGATGCCCCGTGTGTCTCTCTGCTCACCCCCCACACCCTGCTCATTGCCCGTGTGTCTCTCCCCTTCCCCCCACCCCCCGCTCATGCCCCGTGTGTCTCTACCCTCCCCCCCAGTCCCCGCTCATGCCCCGTGTGTCTGTGTCTCTCCCCTCCCCCACACGCCCTGCTCATGCCCTGTGTTTCTCTCCCCTCCCCCCCACCCCCGCTCATGCTCTGTGTGTCTCTCCCCTCCCCCCACCCCCGCTCATGCCCTGTGTGTCTCTCCCCTCCCTCCACCCCCCGCTCATGCCCCGTGTGTCTCCCCTTCCCCCCCACCCCCCGCTCATGCCCCGTTTATCTCTCCCCTCCCTCCCACCCCCTGCTCACTCCCCGTGTGTCTCTCCCCCCACCCACTGCTCATGCCCCGTGTCTCTTAACTCCCCCCACCCCCGCTCATGCCCCGTGTCTCTCCCCTCCCCCCTACACCACGCTCATGACCCATGTCTCTCCCCTCCCCCCACCCCCCGCTCACGCCCCGTGTGTCTCTCCCCATCCCCCCACCCCCTGCTCATGCCCCAGGTGTGTCTCCCCTTCCCCCCACCCCCCGCTCATGCCCTGTGTGTCTCTCCCCCCACACCCCGCTCATGCCCCGTGTGTCTCTCCCCCCCACTCACGCCCTGTGTGTCTCTCCCCTTCCCCCCCACCCACGCTCATTCCCCGTGTGTCTCTCCCCTTCCTCATGCCCCATGTGTGTCTCTCCCCTCCACCCCCCACTCATGCCCCATGTGTCTCTCCCCTCCACCTCACCCCCTGCTCATGCCCTGTATGTCTCTCCCCTCCCCCCACCCCCTGCTCATGCCCCGTGTGTCTCGCCCCTCCCCCCCACCGCCCGCTCATGACCTGTCTCCCCTGTTACCCCCCACCCCCCGCTCATTCCCTGTGTGTCTCTCCCCTTCCCCCCCACCCCCCGCTCACGCCCCGTGTGTCTCTCCCCTCCACCCCCCGCTCATGCCCCGTGTGTCTGTCACCTCACCCCCACCCCCTGCTCATGCCCCGTGTGTCTCTCCCCTCCCCCCCACCCCCTGCTCATGCCCCGTGTGTCTCGCCCCTCCCCCCACCCCCTGAAAATGCCCCGTGTTTCTCTCCCCTTCCCCCACCCCCTGTTCATGCCCCGTGTGTCTCTCCCCTCCCCCCACCCCCCGCTCATGCCCCGTGTGTCTCTCCCTTCCCACCCACCCTCCGCTCATGCCCCGTGTGTCTCTCGCCTCCCCCACCCCCTGCTCATGACCCGTGTGTTTCTCCCCCTCCCCCACCCCCGCTCATGCCCTGTGTGTCTCTCCCCCTCCCCCCACCCCCTCTCATGCCCCGTGTGTTTCTCCCCCTCCCCCCACCCCCCGCTCATGCCCCGTGTGTCTCTCCCCTTCCCCCCACCCCCACTCACCCCCGTGTCTCCCCAGTTCCTCCCCACCCCCGCTCATGTCTCCGCTCATCCCTGTTTCTCTTCTGTCCCCCCACCCTCCGGTCATCCCCCGTGTCTCCCTCACAATCCGCCCCACCCCCCGTTCATGCCCCGTGTCTCCCCCTCCCCCCACCCCCGCTCATGCCCCGTGTGTCTCTCCCCCTCCCCCCCACCCCCCGCTCATGCCCTGTGTGTCTCTCCCCTGTTCCCCCACCCCCTGCTCATGCCCCGTGTCTGCCCTGTTCACCCATCCCCTGCTCATGCCCCGTGTCTGCCCTGTTCCCCCACCCTCCGCTCATGCCCCGTGTGTCTCTCGCCTCCCCCCACCCCCCGCTCATGCCTTGTGTGTTTCTCCCCCTCCCCCCACCCCCCGCTCATGCCCCGTGTGTCTCGCCCCCTCCCCCCCACCCCCGCTCATGCCCCGTGTGTCTCTCCCCACCCCCCCACCCCCCGATCATGCCCCGTGTGTTTCTCCCCTCCCCCCACCACCCCGCTCATGCCCCGTGTCTCTCCCCTCCCCCCACCCCCGCTCATGCCCCGTGTCTCTCCCCTCCCCCCTACCCCCCGCTCATGCCCCATGTGTCTCTCCCCTCCACCCCCCGCTCATGCCTCGTGTGTCTCTCTCCTTCCCCCCCACCCCCGCTCATGCCCGTGTGTCTCTCCCCTTCCCACCACCCCCCGCTCATGCCCCGTGTGTCTCTCGCCCCACCCCCCGCTCAAGCCCCGTGTGTCTCTCTCCCACCCCCTGCTCATGCCCCGTGTGTCTCTCCCCTTCCCCCCCACACCCCGCTCACGCCCCGTGTGTCTCTCCCCTCCAACCCCCGCTCACCCCCCATGTGTCTCTCCCCTTCCCCCCCACCCCCCGCTCATTCCCCATGTGTCTCTCCCCTTCCCCCCCACCCCCCGCTCATGGCCCGTGTGACTCTCCCCTCCACCCCCCGCTCATGCCCCGTGTGTCTCTCCCCTCCCCCCCACCCCCTGCTCATGCCCCGTGTGTCTCTCCCCTTCCCCCCACCCCCCTGCTCCTGCCCCGTGTGTCTCGCTCCTCCCCCCACCACCCGCTCATGACCGGTCTCCCCTGTTAGCCCCCACACCCTGCTCACGCCCCCTGTGTCTCTCCCCTTCCCCCACCCCCCGCTCATGCCCCGTGTGTCTCTCCCCTTCCCCCCCACCCCCCGCTCATGCCCCGTGTGTCTCTCGCCTCCCCCACCCCCCGCTCAAGCCCCATGTGTTTCTCCCCCTCCCCACACCCCCCGCTCACGCCCTGTGTGTCTCTCCCCCCGCTCATGCCCCGTGTGTCTCTCCCCTGTTCCCCCACCCCCTGCTCATGCCCTGTGTCTGCCCTGTTCCTCCACCCCCTGCTCATGCCCCGTGTCTGCCCTGTTCCCCCACCCCTGCTCATGCCCTGTGTCTGCCCTGTTCCCCCCCCACCCCCGCTCTTGCCCTGTGTGTCTCCCCTTCCACCACACCCCAAGCTCACACCCCGTGTGTCTCCCCTTCCCCCCCACCCCCCGCTCATGCCCCGTGTGTCTCTCCCCTTCCCTCCCGCCCCCCGCTCATGCCCTGTGTGTCTCTCCCCTCCCCCCAACCCCCCGCTCATGCCCCGTGTGTCTCTCCCCTCGCCGCCACCCCCCCTCATGCCCTGTGTGTCTCTCCCCTTCCCCCCCACCCCTGCTCATGCCCCGTGTCACCCTCCTACTGTTCCCCCACCCCCCGCTCATGCCCCATGTGTCTCTCCCCTCCCCCCACCCCCCGCTAATGACCTGTCTCCCCTGTCACCCCCCACCCCCCGCTCATGCCCCGTGTGTCTCTCCCCTTCCCTCCACCCCCCGCTCATGCCCCGTGTTTCAACCCTTGTTAGGGAGAATTCTCTGTTTAGGCTGAATTTCCTAACCTAGTGAGTCCCCCAGCAGCTTTGCTGGATTTCTGGAGTTTGTTTTTGTCATCCTGCCAAGAGTGAGACTCTTTTCTCCCACTCTTGGACATGATTTGTGGTAAATTACTTTGAATGTCAATGTGTTCGATGGGCTATTGGGTCTTTTACTCCATAGGGCCTCATGTGTTTTGCTATGTGTGTTACACAGCACCCTCCGTGCCGTAACACTGGGGTGTCCTAGGTGACCCCCACCATAGACTCCATACCCTGGGACTGACTACTGTCTCCCAGGGCATGTAAAGTCACCATTGGCTTTACTAGACCTAAATTTACTAACAGAACCCGTACAAACCATCCTATTGTGGACGTACTGGTAGGGGTAATTCGATTACCCCTGGGTCTGTTGTTCGAGGGGGCACTGTCCCGTCCCCCCTCATCGAGTTTTGGCTGGTGGCAGTGGCAACTACTTTTTATATTCGACCCCGAATATATTCCTATGGGATTCTTCCCATTGTTGGAGGCTAATACCTTTTCACGTTAGTCTGTAACATACCGCCGGTTTATTTATCTTAAATAAATCCACCGGTTGGTATTTTCTGCCAGAACTCAGTTTTTAAAATGGCGTATGTGTTCGCCTCTGTAACTCCGAACCAAAGGTTGAGCCCTTTGTTCCACTTTTGGCGGGCTTCTGCACAGAAGCCCTCCAAAGTGGTGCCATTCTGTCTGGGTACCACAGGGGGTGTCGGAGGGGGTTTAGGCACCCTGGACTGAGTTGCCTGACCAACTCAAGTCGCACTCTGGTGTGATTGGCCCAAGTGGTGAGCCACCCCGCTCACCACTTAGCGTGGTTTGATTGACAGCTAGGCTGAATGAATGGGGGTTTTCTGCATAAAAGCAGGGCTTTTGGGACTGGATCTTCAGAAGTCGCCACAGGACCTAATAATCCGACGAGGGTAAAGCTGAGCCGACCTGCAACGACGACACCTCCCGTGGAGCCCTGCTGAACCGACTCTTCCCAACGACAGAGGAGATCTCCCTGCTGGAGAGTCTTCTTCCCCTGACTGGTGGGAACAACCAGTCCCTTTGATTTTTCTTCGCTTCCAGGGTGTAGTGGTCAAATTGCCCGCGCTGAGCACCCCGGCAACCGGATAGCCACTAGTCCGTACCGCGACCAAAAGGTGGTGCCTTGTGACAGAGCACTCCGCGGCTGGTCTCTTCCCTGGTGGTGCAACGATCTTCAACTTTCCTTCGACGACGAGACCATCTCATCGCTTGGCAAAGCCCCGACTTGCACCCACCAGCAGGAACAACTGCCCCCGCCGGAGCTGTCTCTTCACTTACAAGGTACTGTGTCTGCCTGGCTTCCCTTGTGACGGTTAGCGTGAGGTGTCTTAAATCCTTACCTTTCCATTGGGTCGCCTCCAGACCTTCTTAACTTTTTGTTCTAAACTGGTCCAACCTTTCTGTGACAATTTGCTACAAAGACTCAAAGTGCATTTCCACTGTGATACTTTTTGGGACTAATCGCCTTGCCTCTCTCCGAGTGGGCCTGGCCTCTGAACTTTGTGATCTACAGTAGACCCTGCCTTACTTGCCTTGCATTTGCTTCGTAAAAGTGTTGGTACCGAGTTGGTCTCATGCCCTGCCTTTTCTCTCCCGTTCTAATGAATATTAGAGTGCCATCTAGGTTAAAGCATTCACCTCTGTCTGCAAATAAGTGGTGCCGTTGAACCTAGACTTGTCGAAATATTGTTAGGGGATTGATATACTTATAGTAATTGTAATTGAAGTTGTTTGCAGTGTTAGTGCCAGTGTGTTTTTCATAGATGTGTTTTTTTTAAATAAATAATTATATATCTTTACACCGAAGCTCTGTTCCGTGTCTGCTTGTTCTACTGTGTAAATTGCCCTATATTGTATACTCCACATACTGCCTAACTTTTCTTGAGGGAAGTCTGACTGCTCAGCCACAGCTACCAAGTGAATCTGTGTGGTACAGACTGCTACCAAGTTGGTTTACTGCCAAACACCTGTAGTCCTAAATCTTTTGCAGTGGTCCCAGAGGGAACTGCACAGGTTTCTGCCTAACACCCCTCCCCCTCCCCCCGCTCATGACCTGTCTCCCCTGTCATCCCCCACCCCCTGCTCATGCCCCGTGTGTCTCTCCCCTCCCCCCACCCCCGCTCATGCTCCGTGTGTCTCACTCCACCCCCCACCACCCGCTGATGCACAATGTGTCTCTCCCCTCCCCCCCACACCCCGCTCATGCCCCGTGTGTCTCTCCCCTTCCCCCATCCCCGCTCATGCCCTGTGTCTCCTCTGTTCCCCCCACCCCCTGCTCATGCCCTGTGTCTCCCTCCTTTCCCCCCACCCCCACTCTTGTCCCTTGTCTCCCTCCTTTCCCATCCTGTCTCCCCTGTTCCCCCCACCCTCCGCTGATGCTCCGTGTGTTCCTCCCGTTCCCCCACCCCCGCGCATGCCCCATGTGTGCCCTGTTCCCCCCCACCCCCCGCTCATGCCCCGTGTGTGCCCTGTTCCCCCCCACCCCCCGCTCATGCTCCGTGTCACCCTCCTTTCCTCCCCCACCCCCCGCTCATGCCCCGTGTCGCTCATGCCCTGTGTCTCCCTTCTTAACCCCCACCCCCCGCTCATGCCCTGTGTATCCCTTCTTCCCCCCCACCCCCTGCTCATGCCCCATGTCTTGTCTTCCTTCTTCCCCACACCCCCGCTCATGCCCCGTGTCTCTTCCTTCTCCCCCCACCAACCCCCGCTCATGCCCCGTGTATCATTTCTTTCACCCCCACCCCCGCTCATTCTCCGTGTCTTCCTTCTCCCCCCACACCCCACTCATGCCCCGTGTCTCCCTTTTTCCCCCCACCCCCCATTCATGCCCCGTGTCTCCCTTCTTCCCCCACCCCTGCTCATGCCCCGTGTCTGTCCTGTTGGAACAGAGCAGATACGGGGCATGAGCGGGGGTGTGGGGGCCCCACCCCCCGCTCATGGGTGGGGGCCCCAACCCCCGCTCATGCCCCGTGTCTGCCTTCTTTCCCCTACCCCCGCTCATGCCCCGTGTCTCCCTTCTTTTCCCCCCACCCCTCGCTCATGCCCCGTGTCACCCTTCTTCCTCCCCACCCCCCGCTCATGCCCCGTGTCTCCCTTCTTCCCCCCATCCCCCGCTCATGCCACGTGTCTCCCTTCTCCCCCCCGCTCATGGCCCATGTCTCCCTTTTTCCCCCCCACCCCCCGCTCATGCCCTGTGTCATCCTTCTTCCTCCCCACACCCCGCTCATGCCCGGGTCTCCCTTCTTCCCCCCCACCCCCCCGCTCATGGCCCGTGTCTCCCTTCTCCCCCCCGCTCATTGCCCGTGTCTCACTTCTTTCCCCCACCCCGCTCATGCCCCGTGTCTCCCTTCTTACCCCCCCACCCCCCACTCATGCCCTATATCTTCCTTCTTCCCCCCCACCCCCGGCTCATGCCCTGTGTCTTCCTTCTTTCCCCCCACCTCCCGCTCATGCCCCGTGTCTCCCTTCTTCCCACCCCACTCCCGGCTCATGCCCCGTGTCTCCATTCTTCCCACCCGACCCCCCGCTCATGCCCCATGTCTCCCTTCTTTCCCCCTCCACCCCCCGCTCATGCCCTGTGTCTCCCTTCTTCCCCCCCACCCCTCGGTCATGCCCCGTGTCTCCCTTCTTTCCCCCCCCACCCCCCACTCATGCCCCGTGTCTTCCTTTCCCCCCACCCCCTGCTCATGACCCGTGTCTCCCTTCTTTCCCCCCCATCCCCCGCTCATGCCCCGTGTCTGCCATTTTGGAACAGGGCAGACACAGAGCATGAGCGGTTGTGGGGGGCCCACCTTGCCCTACCCCCGCTCATGCCCGTGTCTCTCCTGTTCACCCCCACACCCGCTCATGCTCCGTGTCTGTCTCCCTCATTTCCCCCGCTCATGACCCGTGTCTCCCCTGTTCACCACCACCCCCCGCTCATGCCCCGTGTCTCCCTACTTCCCCCCACCCCTTGCTCATGCCCCGTGTCTCCCTTCTTCCCCCCACCCCCCTCTCATGCCGCGTTTCTCCCTTCTTCCCCCCACCCCCCTGTTCATGCCCCGTGTCTCCCTTCTTTCCCCCCACCCCCCGCTCAGTCCCCGTGTCTCCCATCTTTCCCCCCCAGCCCCCGCGCATGCCCCGTGTCTCCCTTCTCCCCCCCACCCCCCGCTCATAACCCGTGTCTCCCTTCTTTCCCCCGACCCCCTGCTCATGCCCCGTGTCTCCCTTATCCCCCCCACCCCTTGGTCATGCCCTGTGTCTCCCTACTTCCCCCCCACCCCCCGCTCATGCCGCGTGTCTCCCTTCTTCCCCCCCACCCCCCGTTCATGCCCCGTGTCTCCCTTCTTTCCCCCCACCCCCCGATCATGCCCCGTGTCTCCCATCTTTCCCCCCACCCCCCGCTCATGCCCCATGTCTCCCTCCTGTACCCCCAGCCCCCGCTTATGTCCCGTGTCTTCCTTCTTTCCCCCCCGCTCATGCCCCGTGTCTCCCTTCTTCCCCCCCAACCCCCACTCATGCCCCGTGTCTCCTTTCTTCCCCCCCACCCCCGCTTATGCCCCGTGTCTCCCTTCTTCTCCCCCACCCCCCGCTCATGCCCTGTGTCTCCATTCTTCCTCCCCCACCCCCGCTCATGCCCCGTGTCTGCCCTGCTCCCTCGACGCCCCGCTCATGCCCCGTGTCTCCCTCCTGTACCCCCCACCCCCTGCTCTTGCCCCGTGTCTCCCTCCTGTACCCCCCACCCCCCGCTCATGCCCCGTGTCTCCCTTCCTCCCCCCCACTCATGCCCCGTGTCTACCTTCTTTCCCCCAACCCCCGCTCATGTCATGCACCATGTCTCCCTTCTTGCCCCCCACCCCCGCTCATGCCCCATGTCTCCCTTCTCCCCCCCACCCCCCGCTCAAGCCCCGTGTCTCCTTTCCCCCCCCCACCCCCCGCTCATGCCACGTGTCTCCCTTCTCCCCCCCGCTCATGGCCCGTGTCTCCCTTCTTTCCCCCGACCCCCTGCTCATGCCCCGTGTCTCCCTTATCCCCCCCACCCCTTGGTCATGCCCTGTGTCTCCCTACTTCCCCCCCACCTCGCGCTCATGCCGCGTGTCTCCCTTCTTCCCCCCCACCCCCCGTTCATGCCCCGTGTCTCCCTTCTTTCCCCCCACCCCCCGATCATGCCCCGTGTCTCCCATCTTTCCCCCCCACCCCCCGCTCATGCCCCATGTCTCCCTCCTGTACCCCCCAGCCCCCGCTTATGTCCCGTGTCTTCCTTCTTCCCCTCCCGCTCATGCCCCGTGTCTCCCTTCTTCCCCCCAACCCCCACTCATGCCCCGTGTCTCCTTTCTTCCCCCCCACCCCCGCTTATGCCCCGTGTCTCCCTTCTTCTCCCCCACCCCCCGCTCATGCCCTGTGTCTCCATTCTTCCTCCCCCACCCCCGCTCATGCCGCGTGTCTGCCCTGCTCCCTCCACGCCCCGCTCATGCCCCGTGTCTCCCTCCTGTACCCCTCCACCCCCCGCTCTTGCCCCGTGTCTCCCTCCTGCACCCCCCACCCCCCGCTCATGCCCCGTGTCTCCCTTCCTCCCCCCTCCCCCCACTCATGCCCCGTGTCTACCTTCTTTCCCCCAACCCCCGCTCATGTCATGCACCGTGTCTCCCTTCTTGCCCCCCACCCCCGCTCATGCCCCATGTCTCCCTTCTCCCCCCACCCCCTGCTCATGCCCCGTTTCTCCCTTCTTTCCACCCCCACCCCCAGCTCATGCCCCGTGTCTTCCTTCTCCCCCCCACCCCCGCTCATGCCCCGTGTCTTCCTTTCCCCCCACCCCCCGCTCATGCCCCGTGTCTCCCTTCTTTCCCCCCATCCCCCGCTCATGCCCCGTGTCTCTCCTGTTCACCCCCACCCCCGCTCATGCTCCGTGTCTGTCTCCCTCATTTTTCCCCCACTCATGGCCCGTGTCTCCCCTGTTCACCCCCACCCCCCGCTCATGCCCTGTGTCTCCCTTCTTCCCCCTCCACCCCCCACTCATGCCCCGTGTCTCCCTTCTTTCCCGCTCATGCCCCGTGTCTCCCTTCTTTCCACCCCCGCTCATGCCCTGTGTCTCCCTTCTTTCCCCCCACCCCCTGCTCATGTCCCGTGTCTTCCTTCTTTCCACCCCCCGCTCATGCCCCGTGTCTCCCTTCTTTCCCCCCACGCCCCGCTCATGCCCCGTGTCTCCCTTCTTCCCCCCCACCCCCGATGATGCCCTGTGTCTCCCTTCTTCCCCCCACCCCTCGCTCATGCCCTGTGTCTCCCTTCTTCTACCCCCTTGCTCATGGCCCGTGTCTCCCTTCTTTCCCCCCCACCCCCGCTCATGCCCAGTGTCTCCCTTCTTTCCCCCACCCCTCGCTCATGCCCCGTGTGTTCCTTTTCCCCACCCCGCTCATGCCCCGTGTCTTCCTTCTTTCTCCCCCACCCCCGCTCATGCCCCATGTCTCCCTTCTTGCCCCCACCCCCTGCTCTTTCCCCATGTCTCCCTTCTTCCCCCACCCCCGCTCATGCCCCATGTCTCCCTTCTTTCTCCCCCCACCCCCCGCTCATGCCCCGTGTCTCCCTTATTCCCCCCCACCCCCCGCTCATGCCCCGTGTCTCCCTTCTTTCCCCCCAACCCCGCTCATGCCCCGTGTCTCCCTTCTTCCCACCCCACTCCCGCTCATGCCCCGTGTCTCCCTTCTTCCCA